>NC_080185.1:19085158-19754303 GCF_950295315.1 Erinaceus europaeus
CTCATTTGTGATTCTAATTAAAGTCTTACTGGAAGGGGTAGAGATTATTTTTCTGCATTTCAAAAATAAGGGAATTGGGATTCATAGAGGTTTGTCAGAGTCAACAGGAAGTAAAATGATTCTTTCAAGTCTAATGTCCACGCAGTTTCAAAAATATTGTTTGAAAAAGCAATAGAAGCTTAATAATAAAAGGAAGCAGGGAATAATACATCTAGAAGGGTCCCATTGTGGGTCCCATTGTGGACTTTAAACCAAGGCTGTTTTCATCCCAGTCCCAGTTCTGCAGAGCAAAAGAAGTGTTGAGTGAAGCTGTATTTTTCATACTCATTTTAATCTAAAATGCTTGACAGGTATTAGATGCTGTAGAGGCTAAAAAGCCACAGCTGGCCCTTTGAAAAATGTTCCTGTATTATCTACTTAGTTGGAGCCTCTCTGAATATCAGAAATGCATTTTATTGAATATAGTAGGAGAGAGACAGCAAGTGCAGACTTTCCCTCTAAATTGTTCTTAGGCCTTTAATATTCAGAGAAGATTATTCTTGGGTTCTGTTAGAGAAAATGGATGGCTGTCAGTTTCCTCTGGCTGCCTTGCTTACTGGCTGAGGAGACTGCATGTCTGAATACAGTCTATGGCTTTCTTCTTTCCCCCACCCAACCACCAAAGCATTAGGTTTTGTTTATTTTAAAACACAATGAGCTCTCCCCAGATACAGGCTTATGTTTATGAGAGAGGGTGTGAATTTAGATTTTAAAAAGAGAGACATAACATAGTGTGGTGAAAGTACCCAACTCAAAAGAGGTGTTGGGATAGGGTAGGGAGACATGGTTCTCTCTCTATTGTGGTGATTCTGAGGACCAGTGTAGGGTGGCCCAATGTTGGTCATTACACCAGGTCTCTGCATTGCTTGATGCTGTGGTCTATTTACATAATCACTGTTTTGCCTGAGACCCGCCTTGCCTGCAGGGCATTGGCTTAATCTCCACTGGTTAGAACCTTTGCAACAGCTGGAGACCCGCCCTGCAGGGCATTGGTTTAATCCCCACTGGTTAGATGGAAGTTTGCTACTTTCGTGCTCTGCCCCCTCTCCTAGTCACTTCCTTTTTCCGACCTGCCATTTCTGTCACAGGAGGTATAAAGGCAGATTCTTTTCTGATCAATAAAAGATAGTTGCATGCCATTCCCACTCAGCCATGAGTTCCTGGTCATCTCTCTCCCACCCACAAAGCTAGCCCAGCAGCCCAATTATTGGAGAATCTTCTAGTGCTAGAAGTCTATGTCACATGAAATCAAACTACAGCCTTCCAGGATTTAGAACACAAGTCTGGGACACAAGTCTAGCAAGTGATAAGTATTTTTTATGTAGATGAGAGAATTCCCTGTCATTTTGTGGAACATACTGGATCATGATCTTGTGATATACTAGATTATGAGCTCCCTGAAATCAGATTCAAGGCCTTATTAACATTTGGGTTTTCCATGCCTGACACTGAAAAGTGTGTTTTTTAAAAAAATACATTTAGGATGGAAAATATTTTGACAGAAAATCTGAGACCATATCACTTCTCAACAGAAATTACCCCTTCCTGTCACTCTCCTTGCTCATCTGGACCTCATATTTCTGTTAATGACCCTGGTATCCTTTTCCCTTAGGATAGGAGTTCTTAAGTGTCTGGACTTAAACCAAGACAACATGTACTTTAAAAAGATGTGCGGAATATTCTCAAACTCAGGGTTTCTCATCATTGGACAAAAATTGAATTTGCTGGAGGTCTGCTTTTGCTATGCAGAGAAGGCTTTCAGATTGAAAAATGCATATTAGATAAGGAAGAAGATCTTGTGAACACTGAAGCATACTCCAAACTTGATGGCTCTATTTGCATTCGGTAGCCTGATTTGTATGTTGTTGTGTGCTCTGCTATGTCCTTCAAAGGCATTAGGAATTGGATTAGATGCAGTTGCAAGCTGGAATTACTATAGTTCATACATCACTGGTAATATAGCTGAGTCACTGGTAAAATATTCCCGCGTGCACATGGGGAGTCTAAATAGGGATCTTAACGTCAGCCTTGGAAAGGGGAAATGCATGTTTAGGTCTGTAGTCTTAGCCCTTAACCAAATTATTTAGTCTCCCTGTGGCTCACTTTTTGACAGCTAAATGTGCACAATAGTATTTAAGTATGGCAATACTTTCTGAAGAATAAAACAGAATTTTTGACAAGATTGTCTAGAATTCTCCAGAGGTTAAAAAAATCAATAAAATATGTGTGTATGTAGAAGATTTGTTATAAGGAACTGGTTCATGTAACCATGGAGAGTCAGGGGCTGAGTGGTGGCGTACCTGGTTGAGTGCATATGTTAAAATATTCAAAGATGTGGATTCAAGCCCTGGTGCAAGTGGTGAAGCAGTGTTGCAGGTGTCTCTCTGTCTCTCTTCCTATCACCCACTTCCATCTTGATTTCTGGTTGTCTCTATTCAATAAATAAATACATTTAAAAAATAAAAATCATGGAGAGTGGTAAGTCCAAATTGACGAAGTGTGGTGGTGGTGGTGTCGGGGGATGACTAGAGACAAGGAGTGATAATGGTGCAGATGAAGTTCAATAGCCTTTATATAGAGACTTCCTCCTTACTTGGGAGAGGTCACAGTTTTTTGTTCTAACAAGGCTTTCAATTGATTGGATGAGGCCCACCCACATTACTGAGGGAAATCTGCTTTATTTAGAGACCATTAATGTACTTATTTTTGGTGTCATCAGGGACTTAGACATGCATAATTTTACTGTTCTCAGACTGACATTTTATTTTTATTTTTATAGATAGAGACAGAGAGGCAGAAAGGAAAAATGGCAAGAACAAGCAAGAAAGACTGCACAGCACTGAAGCTTCCTTAAATACAGCAGGGGCTAGGCTCAAACCTGGGTCATGCATATGGCAAAGCTATACATTATTCGATTGAGTTACGTCACTGGCCTCCAGACTAAAATTTTAAAATTATTTTTATTATATATATAAGTTTATATACAAACACTGATGTATATATTTATACACATATATACAGAGACAGAGATAATGACATACAGTGGAAGAGAAACCATGGCATCAGAGTGTTCCCTGGCATTGTGACACACCCATGTGGTTCTTGGACTAAAACTGAAGTCAAGTACATAGCAAGTCATGCAGAATACAAGGTAAGCTTTAAAAAAGCATGTACATGTATGCATAAGTTAGGGGAAAAATATATATCTTAAAGCATAAGTACACGATGGTTTGCAATGAGTCAATAAATGAAGGAAGCAAGTAGAAAGACCTAAAAAGACCTAATGAAACAGTTTCTACTTAGACCTAGATACCTTCCTCATCTATCTATTACATGTCCCTCAGTCACTCCAAAGCTAACCTTGTCAGACAAAGTAAGGACTACAAAAGCTGAATAAGGACAAGAGACTGACACACTTTAATGATGACTCTTTAGTCACTACCAGGCTACCCCATCACCTGGTGCCCTAGTCAGTTCTTCTTCTAGCATTTGCCCTTCTTCCGTAGCCAGTCAACAGCGTCAGGTTGAGCCTGATGTAAAGTTTTGAGGCTTCCTTTGAATATGGAGAGGTGGCAGTCATTGACTATGTGGGTCATAGTCTGTCTGTAGCCGCAGGGGCAGTTCGGGTCGTCTCTGGCTCCCCAGCGATGGAACATAGCGGCGCACCGGCCATGGCCTGTTCGATAGCGATTGAGGAGGGCCCAATCATAACGTGCTAGGTCAAAGCTGGGTTGACGCTTGCAGGGGTCTGTGATGAGGTGTTTGTTCTTTACCTCAGCTGACTGACAACTCTGTTTCCAAGAGTCTGGAACAGAGAAGTTCAGTGTAGGCGTAGGGGACCAGATTGGGTGACGAGACGTCAAGCGTTGGACAGGGTGGGCGAAGATATCCGCGTATATTGGCAGGTCCGGTCGAGCATAGATGCGGGAAATGGTAGTCAGTGAGTCCTGGGATTCCCACACAGACATGGTGGGCCTCCACCTCTAACAGATCCCTCTTGCCATGCCACTGTTACTGGTCATCTCCATCAGGAACAACATAATGGCCCCCTTTGTGGGCCCCTAAAAGACCTTGTCCTTAATGTGGATCAACAGTGGTAGGGAATGTTCCATTCTCCGAAGGGAGATTGGACAACATACTCTACCTACCACTCGAGGAAGATGGGACCTGAAAATAGTACAACCTGGAATGTTCCTAACAGTGAACACAGAATGCCAGATCACACCTACAGGGATGCAGAAGTTACATAGCTCCCTGTGCTGAACATGTGCCCAGATCAAACCTATGGGGTTTACAGTTAACAATTTTTATATACTTTTCCAATATTTGGGAGCTACTCTCTTCCCTGATCCAGACTTATAGCCCTTTTTCCAACTATGACACCATCTCCCCAGACAGTAACCTGGGTCCACCTGCACATTATAGAAGTCAGGCTCAGGCAAAAACTAGTAAAGTCATGGGTCACTTGGAATATAGCTAAAATAGACCTGCTAGCTTTCGCCAAAACAGAGACCCCCAAATCTTCATTAGCAATATTCTTGTCTTTAGGTTCATGATTAGTCAACAATTTGTTCTGTTTTATATCTTAACGTGTTTCAGCCACCAGGTTCCATATGCTACCATGATGACAACCTGACTTCCTAGGGCAGATGACCCCACTATGTGTCCTGAAGATCCACCTCCCCAGATCCCTGCCCCACTAGGGAAAAAGAGAAACAGACTGGGAGAATGGATCAACCTGCCAATGCCCATGTTCATCAGGGAAGCAATTACATAAGGCTTCCACCTTCTGCACCCCATAATGTCCTGGATCCATACTTCCAGAGGGGTAAAGAATAGGGAAGCTTTCAAGGTAGGGTATTGGATACAGAGTTCTGGGGGTGGGAATTGTGTGGAGTTGTATCCCTCCTATTCCAAAGTCTTGTCAATATTTCCAATTTATAAATAAAAATTTAAAAAAGAGATGGAGGAGAAGGAGGAGGAGGAGGATGAAGAGGAGGAGGAGGAGAAGGAGAGGAGGAGGAGAGGAAGAAGAAGGAGAAAGGATTTTCCAGCAGTGAATTTCTTGGATTCTCCCTCTCCCTACCATATTGGTCTTGGTTCCCCTGCTCTCTGTAGCACAAGACCCTGTGTCTCTTATTCACAGCACTTGCAGAGTGGTCCTGTAATTTTCCATGTATGTTCTAGCTGAAGCTCACTTTTCTCTGTAAATCTCTTAATGGCAGAGACTGTATTATGTTCCACAATGACTCCTCAGAATTCTCTATAAATTCTTTTGAATCAATAAATGTATCTAAGATAAATGATAAGCAGCAGTTGGGTTTGTCTAACCAGGATGATTGTGCAGCGGTACTGATGCTTCTGCACTGGATCTGAGTAGCATTTTGATTCACACTTCATGTTTTTAGGCCCAAATTGTACACTAGCTGTAAGAGGCTCTCTTGGAGTATCTACTCATTTCCTGTCCATATTTTACTGCTCTCTGCTCCAACAAGTCCCCTTCACATTCCAAAGATCTATTTTTTTTTTAGACAAAAGTTTCTTTGAACCAAGCACAATCCACTTTCTTTTTTCCTTTTTGAAGCCTTGTCTCTTTCTCTCTTTGCCTCCTGTAATTTTTACTTGTCCCCTGGAACTCATTTAAGCAATTTGTCTCCACATTGCTTATTATGTGTTTATATTTGGTAAGCAGGCTTGATCTGGAGTTGCTCTAAAAAACATTCTATATTGATTTTAAAATGTAGGTTTCATGTTTGCCCAATTTGTCAGCTCTGTCAGATACAAAACATGCTTACTTCCTGTCAGTGCAGAATAATAACTAGCAAGCTTTCCAACACATGTAATATGGTAGCAACCTCACTGACAACAAACTGTCTCCTGACCTTTCTTTTGACTGATTACTGACTCCTAATAATTTAATCATTTATAATTAAATCCTCACAGCCAATTGTTGAGTGATGGACATAGGTTTTCTTTGGCATTTTCTCCAAGTAGAAATAAAGTGCCCTGCGCTCAGGAGTTGCAAAAACAACTTGAATACTGCTTTGTCTGTTGGGGGAGGGGAGTAGAGAGGACCTATTGTTAATACCTAGGGAACAGAAATGAGATAGTAGAAACATGATAGTTTGAATTTTACTTATAGCTCCCTCATCTTTTATTTCATGACTCAGGATAGCTCAGCCTGGGGTAAAGCAGCCAGAGCCATTATGAAGCAAGTACACCAAGCGACAGAGATCAGTATGAAGACACTCAAGATCACAGAACGAGGCAGCCAAAGGCCAGAGTAAAGTCTGAGAAAGCAGGCACAACTGGATCCTGAGCCACAGGCAACAGCAACCACACCACCCATCTTGGATCATGTGGGCCTCTGCAGGACCTCACCCTCACTGCAGAGCAGCAATTGTGGGGACTGCCCCACTCTCTGAAGGTAGGCTGGGTTATCCTACCCTGCCACTCAAGGAAGACTGGTCCTGAGATGAGTGCAGGCTAGACTTTTCCTAGCTGTGAGCATGAACTGCAAGCTCAGACTAATAGGCATGCAAATGTTACACAGGCTCCTGTACTAAATATGAATAGATATGGGCCTTAGGCTTAGATAGATGGGGTTTACTCTTAATTGTATTTATATACTTTCTTCAAGTTTGGGAGCTACTCTCTACCCTTATCCACGTAGTACTGTCTTCAACTCTGACTAGATCTTTCCAGATAATATTTCTAGTTCACCTGCATGTTAGGTATCAAGCTCAAAACAAAACCACTAAAGGGAGTTGGGCTGTAGCGCAGTGGGTTAAGTGCACATGGCGCGAAGTGCAAGGACCAGTGAAAGGATCCCGGTTCGAGCCCCTGGCTCTCCACCTGCAGGGGAGTTACTTCACAAGCAGTGAGACAGGTCTGCAGGTGTCTACCTTTCTCTCCCCCTTTCTGTCTTCCCCTTCTCTCTCCATTTCCCTCTTTCCTATCCAACAATGACAACATCAACAACAATAATAACAATAGGAAAGCTATCAGGAGAGGGGATGGGATACAGAGATCTGGTGGTGGGAATTGTGTGGAGTTGTACCCCTCTTATCCTATTGTTTAATGTCTCCTTGTTTAAATAAATAAAAAAATTAAAAAAAGAAAGAAACAATATGGCAGTATAGATTGACCTGCCAATGCCCATGTCCACTAGAAAAGCAATTACAGAATCCAGACCTTCCACCTTCTGCACCCCATAATGACCCTTGGTCCATGCTCCCAGAGGGATAAAGAATAGTAAAGCTTCCAATGGAGAGGATGGGATATGGAACTCTGTTGGTGGCAGTTGTGTGGAATTGTACCCCCCTTATCTGATGGTATTGTTGATCATTATTAAATCACTCACTCACTCAATCACTCATCTAGTTTACTGGATCTACCCCCACCATGGACTTGCTAAATCAGATTGTATGAAGTTGATAAGGGAGACATTGGGATATGTGTCTACCCATCTCTCCCTCATTAGGATGATTCATAAGAAAGTTTTGGATTTTTAAGTCTTTTATAAAAGAATGAAACCAGAGTTCCACTCACGATGTATGGCTATAAGTTATGGGCATATGTACCACATTTAGTACTTATGATTTTGAGCAAGACAAGGCATGATAATTCCAAGATCCTGAAGCATGTTTCTAGCTTTCTAAATGATGACTCTGATGATTAGGCAGTGGCACACCCAGTTAAGTGTACATATCACCATGCCCAGGGACCCAGATTCAAGCCCCTGCTCCCCACCTGCTGGGGGGATACTTCATGAGCAGTGGAGCAGATCTGTAGGTGTCTCTCTTTCTATCTCCTCTCTATTTTCCCTTCCCCTGTGAATTTATCACTGTTCTGTCAAATTAAAAAAGAATAGGAAAAAAAAAAAACAGCCACCAGGAATGGTGGATTTGTAATGCTAGCACTGAACTCCATCCTGGTTGCAAAAAAAAAAAAAAATGGAGCTGCATTTGACCAGTTCACAACTGCACGGTGTAAAGAGGTCACCTCCAACTCCCAGATGTATAGAAATCTTTGTTTGATGGCAGGTTATTTTCCCACAGAAGTTCCAACACTGAGCTCCACATGTTTGATGGGCTCACAGGTAAGCTGCAGAGTTCTGAGATTAGGAAGAGCCTTGGCACAGTGTTTAATTCTGGTAGAAGAAGAAGGCCTCAGAGGCATCAGTATGGCTTCATGTAGCCAGCACTGCTAACTGAAGGCCTTTTTGCCTGGGTCACAGCACTTTCTTTGCAGCTGGAATGCTCAGCCCACTATAGCAGCGGGATCCTTCATCCCAGCTGGGAAGATAGAGCCCATAATGGACACACCAACAGTGATCAGATGGCTTCTCTCTGCTGACCTCTGGAGGGGTCCCCCTGCCTCCATCAAACAACACTGAGTTGAAGGCCTCCAGCAGTGCTAAAAGCCAAAAGGCAAAGACACTAAATTCACCCCCTCCAGATTAAGCTGGTAAGGAAAAGGGTGGTCCTTAGAAGTGAAGTGTTCAACAGGGCTTTTATTTATCATGTGAGTGGTGCAGTAGCTGTGCACCAAGGAATGTTTAAAGATTTATTACCTGGCATTCCAGATGACCTTGAGGCCGACAGACCATCAGTATTCACCCTACTAAATAATGCAGAACCTATTGGCCACAGTTTCCTCAGGGCAGCTCAAGGATTTCAAATACACAGAAGAGAATGGAAGTAAAAAGAAGTCAATTGCCAAGCAGGAGTCAGTGTCCAGATTTAGGATGTAACCCCTCTTTTAAATAATTTGGCATTTTAAAAGTCTCTTTTATAAAAGATGTATCTATTTTGAGAGAGAGAGAGAGAGAGAGAGAGAGAGAGAGAGAGAGAGACCAGAATATTCTACTGTGGTATATAACAACAATAGAATATGGAATTTCATAAATACAAATCTTCTTTCTCTTCCTTCCTTACTTTCTTCCTTCCTCTCTCTCTCTCTTTTTCTTTAATTTATTTATTGGGAGAGTTAATCAATTGCAGCACATATGTTTATACATGTGTATGGTTTACCAGCTCTGTGTAACAGGTGTCTTCTACATACTCTTAGCTGCACTTCTTTTTAATTTTTATTTATAAAATGGAAATATTGACAAGACTATAGTATAATAGGGGTACATTTCCACACAATACCCACCCCCAGAGCTCCATATTCAATCCCCTCTATTGATAGCTTTCCTATTCTTTATCCCTCCAGGAGTGTCGACCCAGGAACATTGTGGAGTGCATAACGTAGACGTTCTGGCTTCTGTAATTGGTTCTCCTCTGAACATGGACATTTCTATCTTGCATTATTCTGACATCCTAGAAAGTCTTCACTCATTTCCAAATATCCTTTGGAGCTATCCCTGACTGATAAGCAGTGGTTGAGAAAGGAGCTACAGTTGATTTTTCACCAAAAGAATTCTGATTTTTGACTTTTAATTTTGCCCTGAATTAACTGGCTTGTTTCTGGTCTAATAGTTGAGGTTTTTCAACCTTTTCTTCAGTTATACAATGGGACAAGTGAAGGCCAGATATATTCATTGGAACTCTTCCAGCTGGTTTTCCAAATCTATGAAAAAGAATTGGCCTGTGGTTTCAGAGGTGAGGGTGGTATATATAGATAGAGTGTAAACAATGATGAAATGGCTTAATTTCAAAGAAGAACCAAAGAAGACTCAAGCCCAACCTCTAGAGTCACTCAACTGGCCCTTTCAAATTTTCTCATTTTACTGTTGACTTTACATGTTCCACTCTTTGCCTTTAAAAGAATATGACTTGGAATCTTGTTGAATGATGGTAGAAAGTGACCTAGGCTGGAGATGAGAGTATTTTGCAGACACCTACCAAAGGGAGAAAAGTATTTTTACCGATGTGTTAACAACTGTACTATAACCCATTACCTATCACTAATAAAAAAGAGAGATGATAAGTTGGCTGCGTTCATTTCATCATCTCTGAGTTGACAGAGACAGAAAGTCTCAGTGTCCAGAGGTGATCTGGGCTCCCATCACAATTCTAGTGAAGGTTATTAGTACTTACACTCACTAGCCAAGTTGGTGTCAGCTACTTTAGCTCTTTTACATGCTTTGGAAAGGCTATATTTGTTGCTTGAGAAGTAGTCCCATTTTAAATCAGAGGAGAGGTGTGGTAAAAAGCATTTGGGGATAATGAAGTAGGGATTCAATAGTCCTCACTTAGCTTTCGATATGGGAAACTTTGATAACTTTCATCACAGTTAATAGTCACTGTAGACATCAGTGAAATTGGCTAAGCCACCACTCTTGGGCTAAACTGAGGCAAATTCATGTTCTCTCCAAAGAACACAGAGCTCTTTGCTTCTCAGAACAGCAGGCCAGCTCCTTAGGCCAGCTCCTTTGGGAGAAAGACTGCAGATTAATTTCTAGGATAAGAGCAAGATAAATGAAAATAATAAACTGTTGTAATTATCTTTTTTCATTCTACCAGTTACTGCCTTTTCAAACAGCTCTTCAGTAAAGCTTTTGATGAGAGTAGTTCTTTACCTTCAGTTCATTTCACAGTAGTTCTCAGTAGCTATGTTAAAGTGGTTTTATTCTTGGTTTGTTTTCTTATAGCAGCAGAACTGAAATAACTGAGAGTTCAGCTTCCTAATTTTATAGTAGAGGAAGCACATTTACCAATAAAGAGAAAGGGACTTGTTTAGGGTTGTAAAATTATTTCACAAAAGAAGAAAAAAAGAGCAGAATTTCTATGATTCCCGCTCTACTGCTCCTTTCACATTTGACTCCACCACAGAGGTTACCTTTTTTGTTGTTTTAATTTTTTAATTTATAAAAAGGAAACATTGAATAAACCATAGGATAAGAGGGGTACAACTCCACACAATTCCCACAACCAGAACTCTGTATCCCTTCCCCTCCCCTGATAGCTTTCTATTATTTAACCCTTTGAGAGTATGGACCCAAGATCATTGTGGGATGCAGAATGTTGAAGGTCTGGCTTCTGTAACTTCTTTCCTGCTGAACATGGGCATTGACAGGTAGATCCATACTCCCAGCCTGTCTCTCTCTTTCACTAGTGGGGAAGGGCTCTGGGGAAGCGGAGCTCCAGGACACACTGGTGGGATTGTCTGTCCAGGGAAGTCCGGTCGGCATCATGCTAACAGAGGTTACCTTTTAACAAAATTCCAAATGTAAATCCTGTTATGAAAACTTCTCGACAAAAATAAATTGAAAAAAATCTCTCTTGTCAAATATACACACAAATATCTGCCAAGTTTGTGCATTGGTCAAACAATTTTGACAAAAAATAGCAAACTTATGGCCCTAAGGAAGCCACCAAGAACAAATATGAAGTAGGGGCACTTTTCTCTGGTAATATGCTCATTTTTCATCTAGCTACCTAACATAATGTCTGAGGATGTAAGTTCATTCTGCCTGAACTTAATTACTGTAACAGTGATAAAAGGGAACCTTTAAGAGGAATCTCAAAATTTCAGGGAGTCACAGATAAGGTAGAGCTTTGTAGATGAAAGGCTAACTTTATGCCCACATCTGTGAGCTGAGATACAGAGCTGACATTAGGTGAAATATCCCCTAATATATTTTCTCTTTCATCCCTTTAGAACCTCAGAGCATTACTCAAGCATTGGAATTCTTGAATACAGAGGGCGGGACTTTACATATCTCACTGTATACACTCATAGTTTAGTGTTTACCAGGTTCGATTGCAGACTATTCCTAGTTCCTACTCCCCCTCTTCATAAAAAAACATATTTTTTTTGTCTTAGGATATGACACACAGACATCTCGGGGTCAAAATAAAGCTGCATACAGAAATATCAGAATCACAATCGGCTCCTCTTGCTACTTCTGGAATTTCACAAGAAGTCGTGTCTTACTGGGTTCCATTCTTTATTCAACAGTGGGTCCAATTCTAAACTACCCTTTGAAGTGACTGGTATTACTGGCCACTTTGTTGTTTGAGTAACAGAACTGAAGATAGACCTTGAGTCTAAGTATAGTCTACTTTTGACGTCTTAATATACCTCATTTATTCCTCTACTTCCTTCTTTTTCTGATGCACCAGTGTTCCTTGTCTGATCTACCACAGCCTTTTGTGCCAGGTCATATATTAAACCGGAGATGGGTGGGACTGGATGAATCTGATTAGAACACTGTCCTCACTGAGTTTAGGTGTGTATTCTAATTGATCATGTGTGCATTTAGCTCCTTTGGTGGCCCTTAAATTTGCTGAGAACTTGATCCAAGACTAATTCATTTCTGTATACCCAGAGTCTAGCCAAATATTTGCCTATGCGACACTCAACAAGTAAATGTCAGGAAATCAACTTTCACAATTGTGTTGTGGCCCCAGTATGTCTCTGACTAGTCTGGAAAGTTGTGCATGACTTTTCTTCCTCCCATGTCCTACCTACTTCCCCTAGGTTCAGTAACTCGTTTGGATACTCTGTACTCCCCTAGCCATTTCTTTCACTCCCTGTGCTCCCTGGTGCTCTGGCTATTATCCCCCCCCCCCGACTTTTATTTTTCTGGAAATCTTTCTCAAGTCACACTCCTTTCTCTGTAGGCAAATTGCAATCCATCCTAACACCCATGGCATAGCCTGTGGATAGAATTAATGGTTTCCGGTCCTCTAATGTTAGTACAGTGATAACTACAGTGTTTGATCAGGTAAGGTCTAAACACTTTGCAACTTTGGCCCCAAACTGAAAACTCTACATCCTCCTCCTCCTCCTCCTATTGAAAACACAGTGGAAGAGAAAGTAAAACTTGGGCTGGGTTAAATGTATAGCACCAAAGCAAAGGGCTCTGGGGAAGGAGGACAAGTAGGATATGGAGGGGATAGGAGGGGCTTTGTGGCTTTGGTGCATGATGGTGGAAAAAGACCTAAGTTGGGGTGAGAGTATTTTATAGGCACATATCATGGTGACATGAGGAATTGTACCCATGTGTCAACAATTGTACAGAAAACAAAACCTGGACTGAAATTAAACTTCCTGATCCCAGTACTCATTCGTACACCAAATCTCCTAGATTGTGCTTAAACTCAAATAAAATTTCCTTGTAAGTGTTCATGAAAAACTGGTCCTTCATCTGTGTTCAGATTCTGCATGTTTTGATGTGATTTTGAACTTGTTAGATAGACACTTGCTTTCTTTCACTCTCATCTACATCCTCCTATGAAACTTGTTTTTTTGTAAAGACAGACTTGCAGAGTACTCGGTCTTTAACACAAAAATGTCCCTTTCTTATTCTCTCCTTGAAACAAGATACAATAGATAAAGAGAAAAATAAATCACATGCTCTACAGTCAAATAATTCTACTTTTTGGTACTAACCTAATAGGTTTGGGAGAAAAATAAGGGAAACTTAATAATGAGCACCTGCTCTTGCCAATAAACTTTCTGGGGAAACAAACAAAAGTGAAAGCAATCAATTTAGATGTGACTAACACAAGAACCGTCCAGTCTGATAGAAGGTTTGAAGCTGCCCAAGCTTCAGCGATGATTTTTTGCCCTTTGATCCTGACCCTTTTGCATCTCAAGGTTCAATGTTCAATTTTACTTGTAAAACTTTCATATATGCAGAAAAATACCCTCTCATCTCCTAATTTCTTTTCAGATGTAGATGTGACATCAATACCTCGGTAATAAAGCTAAATTAACTTCAATTTAACAACTTATGAAATGCTTTCACATCTCTCCATATCTATATCAATCTATCTATCTATCTATCTATCTATATATCTATTTATATTTTAGTTTATTACGTTAGGCCCATAAAACAGAAGTGATACACCATAGAAATGAAGTAACTGTAAGATGTCACTGGGCTTGCTAGGGCCAGAGACAGGGACAGAAAGCCGAGTCTCCTGACATACAGCCTAGTCCCCTTTAATCAGTGCCATTCCATCACCAAAAAGACACTCTATAAGGGATTTTTGCTTTCGATCTTTATCACAAAATGTATGATCTGATATATTCTAGGAGAAACAGCTAAAGGGTCACAGGTTGGCATCCCTTTAGCTCGTAGTTTGCAAATGTTCTAATTTCCACTTGTTCCATCAAGCAAAGTCACTGACATAACAATATACAGTGGTTCTTACCTAGTAGTAGTTTGTGAAGTTTCTCCATATACAAAGATTTGTAGTAGTTCCAAGTAATGCTGACCTTGTGGAAACTGAGGACTCTGCCAAGTCTCTATAAATTCTTTGTAAAGGAAAGTGATCATTATGGGGTGCAGAGAGTGCAAGGTCTGGCTTCTGTAATTGCTTATCCACTGAACTTGGGCGTTGGCAGGTCAATCCATACTCCTAGCCTGTTTCTCTCTTTCCATAGTGGGGCAGGGGTCTGGAGAGGAGAGGTTCCAGGACACATTGCCCATGCCATCTTCCTGAGGAAGTCAGGTTGGCATTATAGTGGCATTTGCAACTCTGTGGCTGAAAAAGCATTAAGATATAAAGCAGAACAAATTGTTCACTCACCATGAACCTAAAAGCAAGAATATGGCAGTTACTTTTGGTCTCTCTGGTCCAATATTATAAGTGATTTAATATATCAAAGAAAAAGGCATTATTAGAAATGTATTAATTTAAGCTGCCAGGGTTTTTTATTAAAATTAAGATTTATTAATATTTTATTTATTTATAAAAAGGAAGCATTGACAAAACCACAGGATAAGAGGGGTACAACTCCACACAATTCCCACCACCAGAACTCTGTATCCTAATCCCTCCCCTGATAGCTTTCCTATACTTTAACCCTCTGATTATAGACCCAAGGTCATTGTGGGATGCAGAAGGTGGAAGGTCTGGCTTCTGTCTTTGCTTCCCCGCTGAACTCCAGGGTCTTTTGAGAGGAGAGCTGTGTCTTCAGAATGCCAGATTAGGGAATTGGGAGATAGCTAAGCATTAGATTATAGGATTTGCATGACTGAGGTCTCAGAGGCCCCAGGTTTAATTTCTGCTACCACCACATACCAGAGCTGAGTGATACTCTAGCATTTCTTCCTATCTATCTATCTATCTATCTATCTATCTATCTATCTATCTATCTATCTATCTATCATCTATTATTGTCTATCATCTATCTAGCTATCATCACTCCCTATCTCTCTCAAAATAGATTAATAAATGGAGACCAGGCTAAGTAGTGAATGGAGGTAGAAGAGGCTGTGATGGAATTCTCAGTGAGCATGCCCATGAGGAGCTGTAGGCTTTCTTTCTTCTCCTCAGCCTTCCCCTTTATTATTTATATTTTTTGTCATGTGGCTGTAACAAACTGCTGCATAGTGAGTAACATAAACTGAGAAACATTGCTTCATATTGCTGAAGATCTTACATCTGAGACCAAGGTATTACCAGAGTTTGGCATCTTTCCAAATCTGAAAGGGGGAAATGGATTTCATAACTCTCTCTAGTTTGTTGTGGTTCACTGGAAATCACTCTGATCTTTGCTTTCATCTTCACATGGTGCTGACCCTTTATTGAATTAATACCAGTTAAACTGGGCTTTTTTGTGTGCAAACACCAGTCATACTGAACTTAGGGTTCATATGGTTCCATTGAAATCATATCACAGATAACCACATCCACAATGAGTCTATTGACATGTATGATCAAAACCTGAAATACTGGAGGTCAGCACTTCAGTCTGTGGATTAGAAGGTAAAACATGACAGAAGTCAACCAATAACAATTGCCCAACAACTATCTTGCCTGCCCTTTCTCCATTGCTATCTTTTACTTATGTATTTCAAATTCTGTCATATCATTACTAAAAGTTGTAATAAGATTAGTCCTAGAAAGAATAAGGTATGAAACCAACCTTTATTGGAACTCTGACACTTTTTAGGTATATGAAATGGGATAAGTTGTGTAACATCTTTAAGTATCAGTTGCCGAATTTGTAACATGGGAAGAATAAGATTCTTGACTTCATGGTATGGTTTACTAGAATATTGGTAGAAATAATTTATAGTCAGTATTTAGATAATTTAGTTTTTTTTTCTATTCAGTGCTAAAGAAATAGGGCTTCAGAATGCTATACTCAGGTGTAAAAGGGGGAAAACTAAGTAGAGAAATACTAAATTAATTGTGACTTACTATGTAGAAAATTACAGTTTTCTGAACCATGCCTGAATGGATTCAACTGAATAGTGTACCTTACTAGATAACTGAGTCAATGTGATTTTTGTACTAAGCTCCTAGATGTATACAAGATAATCCTGATTAATGAAATAGTGGATTATATTTTCTCTGAAATATATCATTATTTTATTTTTTTAGAAAAGTCTTTTTTAGATTATCTTTATTTATTTGATACAAAAAGCCAGAAATTGAAAAGGAAATGGAGATAGAGAGGGAGAGAGACAGAGAGACACCTGCAACACTGCTTCACCACTCACAAAGCTTTCCCCCTGTAGGTGGGAACTGAGGGCTCTAACCTAGATCATTTTGCATTGTCACATGTGCGCTCAACGAGGTGCACCATCACCCAACCCCTTGTTATTTTTCTGTTGACTTCTCACATTTCAGAAGTTAAACCCTTTGCATGGTGTTTCAGTTATTCCTTCAATGTTCAGTTTTGTAGTTCCTTGCTTTTAGGAAATAAAGGGTTAAAGAATAGGAAAGCTATCGGGGGAAGAGATGGGATAGGGAGTTCTGGTGGTGGGAATTGTAGCCCCCTTATCATATAGTTTTGTCAGTGTTTCCTTTTTATAAATAAATTAAAATAATAATTAAAAATAATTTATTGCACAACCTGATTTACAGCAAGGCTCAATGAACAGTAACAATTAGAATAATCTTCACTTTGTGTGCCTTGGGGATTCGGAAGTGAAGGCAGCAAAGTACCTTCTATCAGGAGGCTAACAGTCAGTGGGAGAGACAGACAAGATATAAAAGATATAAAACAAGTCTATGTTGTATTGTTATGTGGAAAACAGAAAATGTTATGCATGTACAAACTATTGCATTTACTGGCAACTGTAAAACATTAATTCCCAATAAAGGGGAAATGTTTAAAAAATTGTAAACTATGAATGTTTACATAAATATATAAGTGAATAAACTATCTTATAACATAAAAAAACAAGTCTACATATGACCAAGTCAATAATGATAGATACTATGAAGGAAAAATAAGCATGGGTTAAAGGAAGCAATAGTGAAAAGAAGCTAATGAGGAAGGAGTCCCTGCAAGACCTTGCTGAGAAGCATAGGCAGACATTTGTCCCAATGGTCACTGGGGTAGGGTGACTGTGCATATAGTGACAGTACAAACTGAAACTCTGTCATGTGCTTTAAGAGTGAATATTCTCATCATTTGGCTTAGATGTAAATATTGATTCCAATTCACTTCTTCTCTGTCTGCAGGGCTTATCTGTCTCTCGAAATAAGTACCATACCACTGAGCACTTAATTATATTCCGCCAGCATTCTTGATTGTTATTTTTCCCATGCTGGTCTCTTTCACTGGGCTATTGGCTCCTTGAAGATAGGATTCTAGTATCTCATCCTTCTTTTGCAAGAGTCTCACTCTTAGTATTTAAATAGTTAGTAGTCAGTTTCTCCATAATATTTGTGAATTAAATGTGTTAAAATGAAAAATTTCTTTTCTTTATATTTATAAGAGGTAAACAATGACTATAGTAGGGATTTTCAACTTATTATGCTAGACTTGAGTACAAAAAATAACACCGGTACTGTTTCAGAGGACAGGGGATTCCTTGCAACATATTTTAATTAATACAGTAGAACTATCCATCATATACAAAGCACTTTCCTTGTTCCAGCTACCGTTGTAAATGTGCTCATTTAACCTTTGCCATTACCAAGTGATAGATAACATTGATCTCATTTTATAGATGGAGACAAAGATATCTATAGACTTGGAGTAACTTGCCCACAATCTAGCTAGCAAGTGAGAATTTGAATCTAAAGTTCAAGCTAGACTGAGGTATTAGGATCTGCATGGAATTCTGGTTTTAAAAACAGAAGGCCTGAGACACAGGACCATGACAAACCTTGTTGAGGTTGCACACTACCATGCACAAGGATCCAGATTTAAGAGTCCAGTCCCCACATGTAAGGGGAAGCTTCACTAGCTGTGAATCAGTGCTACAGGTGTCTCTCTTTCTCTCTCCCTGTCTGTCTCCTATCCTCCTGTCAATTTATCTGTCATATCAAATAAATAAATATAATATAAAATATAAAAAGGAAAAATAAAAAAGACCTGAAAGATAGTGTAGTATAATGCCACAAGATGGGCATTGGGGATATTAAAATCTTAGCTTTACAACTGAGAGATTTGTAAACTGAAGCAAATAATTTTACTTCTCCAAATATTACCATCTTGCCTATAGAATGAAAAATTCAAGTATCACCCACCAATAGGATTCAAAACAAAAAATTAATGCACACAGAGCACGTAGCATGGTGGATATCATCCAATAAACACAAACAACTATTAGTATAAATGATTAAAAACACTTAATAAACAACTGAGCAATGGAATTGATCAGTGACCTTTGGAAATATATAAGCTGAATTCAGGAGTTGGTTCAATTAACCAAACAGGGTAACATACCCCACAGACTATTTACTTATTTATTTATTTTCTTTCTTTCTTTTTTCAAATTTTTTATTTATAAAAAGGAAACGTTGACTAAACCATAGGATAAGAGGGGTACAACTCCACACAATTCCCACAACCAGAACTCTGTATCCATCCCCTCACCTGATAGCTTTCCTATTCTTTAACCCTCTGGGAATATGGACCCAAGGTCATTGTGGAATGTAGAATGTTGAAGGTCTGGCTTCAGTAACTGCTTCCCTGCTGAACATGGGCTTTGACAGGTCAATCCATATTCCCAGCCTGTCTTTCTCTTTCCCTAGTGGAGAAGGGCTCTGGGGAAACGGAGCTCCAGGACTCACTGGTGGGGTTGTCTGTCCAGGGAAGTCCTGTCGACATCATGGTAGCATTTGAAACCTGGTGGTTGAAAAGAAAGTTAACATACAAAGCCAAACAATTTGTTGATCAATCATGGACCTAAAGGCTGGAATAGTGCAGCTGAAAAGTTGGGGAAGCCTCCATTTTGCAGATAGCTGGTAGGAATATTTTAGTTATATTCCAAAGGGCCGGTGGCTATACTAGTTTTTTTTTTCTTTTTCTTTTTTTCTCCTGAGCCTGAAATCTGATATGCACATGGATACAAGTTATTGTCTGGGGAGATGATGTCATGGCTGGAAAAAACGACCAGAAAGCTAGATCAGGGAAGAGAGTAGCTCTCAAATATGGGAAAGGTGTATAAATATTTTTTACTGTAAACCCCATGGATTTGATATGATCTGGGGCCCATATTTAGCTTAGGAGTCTATGTGACCTCTGCATTCCTGTAGATCTAAGCTCACATTCTGTGACCATTTTATAGGATCTGATGAAATAGCTGCAGATTGTGAGGCCTTATTTATCTCTGTACTCCACACTAAAGAAGGAGCATCCCATGAATATTCTAACAGGTTTGCCTTGGTATAATTGACATGTGATAAGCTCCCCACAATTCAATTATACAATTGGATAAATTTTGATATTGAAAAACCATTATCATCACAAATATAAAGAAAGCACTTCTATCACATCCTCAAATATCCTCATCAATAGATGTTTGTTGAAATTAAGAGGCAAATATGTTTTTAAAATGTTGTAATACTCTGGAGACTATAAAATTTCTTCACTAAGGGGTTATAACTAAACCCAATGATAAGATTCTTATTCCTCATGCTTAACACCTAGGATGCCAGTCTCTGGGAGAAGAAGGAAAAAATTACCCTGGGTATAATGGGATTGAAGATTTCAGAGAAAATGGTGTTCCTAAATACCTTGCACTGCACTGAGAACAATAATACACTGATGAGATTCCAGAGCACATTCCCAGCTTCTGTGTAAACTGACTTGTAGCCTTGGGTTAGAATGCTTTTATTTGTCTATTCTTTTAAAAGTAATGCTTTATTGATTGGGAAAACTCTTTAAAGTTGATTGGATGACTTTGGACCTCATTATTTTATGAGAATCTCACTTTCATATTGTCTTTAGGCATAAATATGGACATAAATGGATGGTAAAGAGTTCTTAAATAAAACTAATCTTGATTTTTCAGTCAAGATGGGATGTTTAACTCATATCAATGACAGTATACAGTATTGGAAACTCCTACAGGACAGTGGATACTGCCTAAATAGCTGGGGAATTGAATATTGTCCAGACCTCATATGAGTGGGGCAAGCCTAATAAGTCACCTCTATCTCAAATGACTGAAATAATTGATGACAGTCCTAATTTCTCTGTCAGTCTGATTTACCTAGAATAATCTATTCTAAGGTATAACCATGCTTAGGCATTCCATACATGCATTTCACTATGGTATTTTTTTACATCATCCTGATTTTCTGGTTAGAAGTCATGAAAAGCTCAGAAATGTTTGCTCCATTGTAAAAACAAGAACAACCTTGTCTATTTTTAATCTGTATGAGAAACATATCATCTATAACGAAAAATCCAAGAAGATGCCTACCTTTTAGTTCTTTCTTTTTTAAAAAAAATATTTATTTATTTTCCCTTTTGTTGCCCTTGTTGTTCTGTTGTTGTGGTTATTATTGTTGTTGTTATGATGTCATAGTTGTTGGATGGAACAGAGAGAAATGGAGAGAGGAGGAGAAGACAGAGAGGGGGAAGAGAGAGAAAGACACCTGCAGAGCTGCTTCACTGCTAGTAAAGTGATTCCCCTGCAGGTGGGGGGCCGAGGGCTCTAACTGGGATCCTTAGGCCGGTCCTTATGCTTTGCGCCACTTGTGCTTAACCCACTGCACTGCCGCCTAACTCCCTAGTTCTTTATTAGAAAGATTAGGCATAGTATGAAATACAGAAGATAGAAGGAATCTTTGAGACTAGCAAATGTTTTCAACTTTCATTCCACTGGCAGAATCTAGGCTACAAAGAAAATATTCCATGAAAGCTTTATAAGTACAACACATGAAAGCAAAGCTCCCTTGAGAAACTGGTTGCTGAAAGTATATATCTTCACCACCTTGGAGAATTTCAGAGGCACCTTCATGAACTCTAGGTTCTGTTAAGTACTACTTGAAACCTACAGTTTCTCTTATCCTCAGCTTCTTCTATAAGTAAGAGCAATCCTAGTATCTATCTCCTATGATGGTTGTGTAGTTCAAATGAGATAACTTGCAAATGTCCAATATATGAGTAGCTCAATAATAAGGAATTTTAGTATCTCCCCATGATTTCAGGTCTATTCCATCGTCATTAAGATAGATAACCTCAGCCTAGACTGTGAAGCAACTGCAACAGACCAGAGAGCAAGTTGTTTGTACTGTTAAAGTAGATTTGTCAATTGTCACTTTAGTATACCATCCAGTCTACCACAGTTGTCCCCTCTACTGAAATTGAGAAAATAAAAAAGGTCTTCAATGTTTCTGAGATGCCATCAAGTCAAATCTTGAGAACAGAATAAGTAAGGTTACCTTCTTTTAAAATGCTGTAAATAGGTAACAAAGAAGTCTGTGTATTCTTTAGCACTGAGAATCACAGTACTGTTAGTTATAAGCCATCTTAAATCCACAGATTAATAAATTCATCCAGTGTGAGTGACATTGATGGTGTTCCAGAAAGACAAGAAACACACACATTGAAAACTCAATAGACGTGCTGTTTACAAAGTCACAAAAGTAATTCTGTACAATTTCTGCATAGTAGCAGAACAATTAATCAAGGCATTCATTGAATGATCTACAAAAGGGCAGAGCCCAGAAATGTGATCTGACTACATTGGTTTTTGTTCTATTTTTTGTTAATGATTTAATAATGTTTTCTAGTATAATATGATTACAGGGTAATAGTTAAATATCAGGCACATCACCAAATTTCTGTGTATTCTTCCACCACTCTGCACAAATGGACAAATGGACACACACGCACACGCACACGCACACACACAACACACACAGAGGAAGAGAGAGAGTGAGAGAGAGAGAGAACCATTACAGATCTCAAGAAGTCTTAGAGACAATTTGAGTTCTGACTACTTTTTTTTCCAAGTTGATGTGTTTTAATTTTCTATATTCCACAAATAAATAACACTATCCATTAGTTGTCTTTCACTTCCTTACTTACTTCAATAAGCATAATTACCTCCAGTATCACCCAGTTTGTCCTGAAGAAAATGAAATAATATTTTAAATGGCATAGTAGTATTCCATTGAGTGTATGCTCTATAACTTATTTATCTAGTTATCTATCAATAGGCATTGAGGTTGTCTCCACTCCTTGACAATTATGAGTAAAGCACCTATGAACATAAGGGTGCATGTAGCCCATTGAACTAGTGTATTCATGTCTTTGTATAAATGACTGCAGAGATATTTCAAGATCATAAAGTATTTCCTTTTAATTTAAGGATTTTTCATATTGTTTTCCATAGGGGATGTACCAGTTTACTATTCTACCAACAGAGTAACTGAATTCCTTTTTTTCAACATCCTCACCAACCACTTGTCATTTCTTATTTGATAGATGTAGGCCATTCTCACAGGGAAAACTCACTGTGTTTTTAAAAACTCATTTCACAGTTGAGAACTCATTTTTTAAAATGTTCAATATTAACTTAATAGTTCACACCTTCTGCACCCCATAAAGAATTTCGGCCCATACTATCAGAGGGAGAGGAATGCTAGAGGAAGATGACCAGTGGACTCTGATCTCCAATTCCATCAGGACCTGGAGAGAGCAGAGGAAAAAAGGAAGAAAATTCAAAAGTATCAATAGGCATAGGTGTGATTTAGAGAGGATGAGAAAGCAGGACCGTAGAAAAATGTACAAAAATATATAAATATAGATATACAAGTAGTAGTCAACCTGTATCCATGACCTTGGGAGAACTACTGAAGTTTCCATTGTAAGGAATGAGGATACAGAACTCATGGTGGGAATGGTGTGGAATTATACCCCTGTTATCTCATAATTTTGTAAATCAATATTAAATCACTAATAAAAAGTCGTGACTTACAAGATTATAAGATAATAGGAGTTTTGTTTCATACCAATCCAGCCAATAAAGTTCTATGTCCTCCCACCACCAAGGATGGTCACCATAGTTCCCTCAAGGTCATAGCTTCAAGTTAGCTACTTTAGTTTTCAAATTCATCTGTTTCAATGTTCTATAGTCCACATGTGAGTGCCACTATCTGGTAGTCACTTCCTTCCTTACTTTTCTAGGGATAATCACTGTCAGTTCCATCCATATTGTTCTGAAGGACACAACACTGCCTTTTAAAATTGCTGAGTAGCACTTAATTGAGTATATGTCCTCTAAATTCTTTATCTAGTCTTCTGTCAATGGATATGTAGGTTGCTTCCATATTTTGACTTTTGTGAATAATTCAGCTATTAACAGGGGGGTGAATATGCCCTTTCAAATCAGTATCTTCATGACTTTGGGGTAAATGCCAACAATAGAACCATCGGTTAGTAAGGTGTTTACATTTATGTTTAAGAATGCTCCATACAGTTATTCATAATGGCTGCATCAATTTGCATTCCCACTAGAAGTGTAACAGAGTTAACCTTTCTCCATATCCTCACAAATGCTTACCATTGCCTGCTTTGTTGATGTAGGCCATCCATACAGGTAGATTTAATTTGTACTTCTCTAAGGATGAATCAAGTAGAATATTTCCTTGTATGTCTGTGGATCATGCACATATCTTCTTTATTTCTGATTTTATTTGTTTTTTCACTTAATTTTATTTAAAATTTTATTTATTTTTCTGTGCCCTTTTCAAATGATATGATTTGTTTTAAATGATAATATTTCTACTTTGGGTCAACAGATGATTCATTACCATTTGAATCAATCAAAATTAATATGACCTTAACATCTAAGTAGTTTTTATATTTTCTTATTGGGAGGTTTATAGTACAGTTGTTGGCATATGGATAAAGTTTCCCTTCTCACCATGACAGGTGTCTGCAAAACATGCTTACCCCCAGAATAGATCCCCTTTCACCATTATGCACTAAGACCCCAACAGCCCTAACCCTGTCCCTTCCCTCCCTCCCCAGAGTCTTTTGCTCTGCTGCAATAAGCCAAACTCAGTCCAAGTTTTACTTTGTATTTTCCCTTTCTGTTCTTATTCCTCGACTTCTGTCCATGAGTGAGATCATTCCATATCCATCCTTCTCCTTCTGGCTTATCTCAATCAACTTCAGTGGCAACCCCAAACTGACTGATACACTGCTGTCAGACAAAATTATGTCCTGTGATTTATTCTTTTGTTACTTGAGAGTGGCTCTCTTGACCTTATATAACTCTGCACATTTTCTCTTAGGAAGCTTTCTATTTATATCTTTTACCCACTTCTTAAAATTGACTTGATATCAACCACTTGCCAGATGTGTGGTGTGCAAATATTTTCTCCCAGTTTCTGGGTTCCCTGTTTATCCTTCTAGTGTTTTCTCTTGATATGTAGAAGCTTTGTATTTTTTTTAAAAGCAGTACACTATCCAAGCAAGCTATTTCTTTTTTTTCTTAAATTTATTTATTGGGGAATTAATGGTTTATATTCAACAGTAAATACGATAGTTTGTACTTGCATAACATTTCTCAGTTTTCCATATAATAATACAACCCCCACTATGTCCTCTGTCATCCTTCTTGGACCTGTATTCTCCCCACCCACCCACCTACCCCTGAGTCTTTTACTTTGGTGCAATACACCAACTCCATTTCAGAGTCTACTTGTGTTTTCTCTTCTTATCTTGTTTTTCAACTTCTGCCTGAGAGTGAGAGATCATCCCATATTCATCCTTTTGTTTCTGACTTATTTCACTCAACATGATTTTTTCAAGGTCCATCCAAGATCGGCTGAAAACGGTGAAGTCACCATTTTTATAGCTGAGTAGTATTCCATTGTGTATATATACCACAACTTGCTCAGCCACTCAATTATTGTTGGACACCTGGGTTGCTTCCAGGTTTTGGCTATTACAAATTGTGCTGCTAAGAACATGTGTACACAGATCTGATTGGATGGGTGTGTTGGGTTCCTTAGGATATATCCCCAGGAGAGGAATTGCAGGATCATAGGGTAGGTCTATTTCTAGCCTTCTGAGAATTCTCCAGACTGTTCTCCACAGGGGTTAGATCAATTGACATTCCCACCAGCAGTGCAGGAGGGTTCCTTTGACCCCACAACCTCTCCAGCATTTGTAGCTGTTACATTTTCTGATGTATGACATTCTCACAGGTGTGAAATGTTATCTGCTTGTTGTATTTATTTGCATTTCTCTCACAATAGAAGACTTGGAACATTTTTTCATGTGTTTCTCAGCATTTTGGATCTCTTCTGTGGTGAATATTCTGTCCATGCCCTTCCCCCCACTTTTGGATGGGGTTATTTGTTTTCTTGTTGGTGAGTTTGGAAAGCTCTTTATATATTCTTGTCTGATATATAGCTTCTCCCATTCTATGAGGGGTCTCTTGTTTTGGGTAGTGGTTTCTTTTGCTGTGCAGAAGCTTTTTAATTTGATGTAATCCCATAGGTTTATGCTTGCCTTATTTTTCTTTGTAATTGGATAAGTTTCATTGAAGATGTCTATAAAAGTTATGCAGAAAAGAGTTCTGCCAATATTTTCCTCTAAGTATCTGATAGTTTCTGGTCTAACATCCAAGTCCTTGATCCACTTAGAATTTACTTTTGTATTTGGTGTAATATAGTGGTTCACTTTCATTCTTCTGCATGTCTCAGTACATTTTTTCCAACACCATTTGTTGAAGAGACTCTGCTTTACCCATTTAATAGTCTGGGCCCCTTTGTCAAAGATTAGATGTCCATAGGTGTGGGGGCTTACTTCTGGGCTCTCAATTCTATTCTACTGGTCATTGTGTCTATTCATGTTCCAGTACCAAGCAGTTTTGATGACAACGGACTTACAATTTGAGATCTGGGAGTGTGATGCCTCCGGTTTTGTTCTTTCTTCTCAAGATTCTTTCAGCAATAGATTTTTAATTTTCTATAGTTACATTTACTTAATCTTGTTTTAGTTTATCTTACCTATGGGACTAAGTCTTCAAATATATCTTTGATATTAAGGTCTTGAAGTATTTCATCAATATATTCTGCTATGTATTTTAGTTTTAGGTCTAATATCTGGGTCTTTCATGCAATATGATTTAATTTTGTTGCACAGTGTTAAGTAGTGGTCTAAATTCATTTGTCTACATGTGACTTTCCAGTCCTCTAAGCACCATTTGTTGAAGAGATTTTCTTTTTCCCATTGGATAATTTTGGCGCCATTGTCACATATTATCATGTAGATGTTCATAATATTCCCATATGACCCATTGTATTTATTAAATATAATTGCAATTTCACTTCTTTTTTTTGCTTCTATACTTAACCATGTTTAATTTTCCCATGACTTATGTAAGCATAATCATTCTAACAAAATTGTGAGAACAAGTATACCCCAAAATGAGAGTGCACAGGTCCAACAGCAAGGAAAGCAAAAATAAACCAATAAGACTGAATCAAACTAAAAGGCTTTTGTTGCACAGCCAAGGGAAACCATCACCAAAACAAAAACACCATACAGAAAGGTCTTTACACACTTTGTATCAGATAAAGAGATAATAACCAAAATGCATAAACGACTCACTAAATGTAGAAATAAGAATTTTTTTAAAATGTAAAAGCTAAGGAAATTTTATGGGCAGAATCTTTACCAAAGAAGAGATCCAGATTATCAACAGACATAAAAAGAAGCTCAAAATCATTGATCAGAGAAATGCAAATAAAGACAATAATGACATACTACTTTATACCCATAATTGATTTAGCATAGTTTTCTTTTATCCTTCATGAGTCTAGTCAGTGGTTTTTCCTTTTAATTTATCCTCTCAAGTGGCATTTAGTTTCATTAATCTTTTTATTTTTTTTTGTTTTATTTTGTTTATTTCTACCTTGGTTTTGATTATTTATGTCTCACTGCTGGCTTTTGGGACTCTTTACTGTTCATTTTTTAGTTAATTCAGCTATCATGTTAGGTTTCTTATTTGTGCTCTCTCTTCCCTGTTAATGTAGGCTTGTATTACTATATACTTCCCTCTTAAGACTGCTTTCACTGCATCTCATAAGGTCTAGTAGCTGATATTTTTATTTTCATTGTTCTGCAGGTAATTCTTAATTTCTGTTTTTCATTCTTCACTTATCCAGGCCTCCCTGATACTGCATGATAAAGTAATCTTTTCCATAATTGGAGATGCTTCTTATATTAGTTGACAGCTCTCAGACATACCAGTAAATTGACCATTCCTCCTAATAATCACAGATGAACTACCTCATCATTTTCCCATAAGGCCAGGGCCAAATGATTGCCATATCAATATATAATTCATGTTGACCAGAATAAAAATTATATAAATAAAAAGGAGGCAGTCATTGTGTATTTGTTGGTATCATTAATTAGTTGGTTGTCACTATGATTATCTAGTTATCACCTCTAGTTAGATTATTATAATTATATTAAGATGCCCTTTATAACCAGTTGCCAAGTAAAATAATTCTTGAACTTATGAAAATTTAGAAGTAGACGCGACTTTTCATAATTAAACAAAAATTGAATGAATGAACTTTTAAAATGAGATATAATTTAGAGTTTTAAACATATTGCAATTGAGAGAAACTTTTAGTTTCCTTTTTTTAAATATTTTTAAAAATTTTTATTTATAAATGGAAATACTGAGAAGACCATAGGATAAGAGGGGTACAATTCCCACCACCAGAGTTCCGTATCCCATCCCCTCCCTTAATAGATTTCCTATTTTTTAAACCTTTTATATTAATATATTTTCCCTTTTGTTGCCCTTTTATTTTTTATTGTTGTCGTAGTTATTATTGTTGTTGTTGCTGATGTATTCATCGTTAGATAGGAAAGAGAGAAATTGAGAGAGGAAGGGAAGACTGAGAGGGGGAGAGAAAGATAGACACCTGCAGACCTGCTGATTCCCCTGCAGGTGGGGAGCCGGGGGCTCGAACCGGGATCCTTATGCTGGTCTTTGCGCTTCATGCCACCTGGGCTACCACCTGACTCCCGCTTTCCTATTCTTTAATCCTCTGGGACTATGGACCCAGGGTCATTATGGATTTCTGCCTTCTGTAATTGCTTCCCTGCTGAACATGGGCATTGACAGGTCAATCCATACTCTCAGCTTGTTTCTCTCTTTCCCTAGTGGGGCAGGGCTCTGGGGAAGCAGGACTCCAGGACACATGTTTCAGATAAACTTTTAAGGTAGCAAAGTGTAATGGCTTCTAGTATGACAGCATAAAGTTTATAAACAAATAATAAATTTGCATCTATTTTCCACCACAAATGCTAGTTATATTTATTAAGTTACATAGACTAACTAGAATATGAATTTTCTTTTCTTTGGGCTGACATTTTATGTGGTTAATGTGTTTTACCTGGTTACCTCATGTTCATCACAAGTTCTTATTAACATATCTCAGAATATTTAATAACTTAAGAAAAATAGTAATAAAAAGAAGTTTGTATAGAGGACTTTATATGTCAAATCATGGAGTCCAAACATATGAAAAACTGCTCTAGGTCACTGATCGTCAGAGAAATGCAAATTAAGAGAACACTAAGATACCACCTCACTCCTGTAAGAATGGCATACATCAAAAAGGACAGCAGCAACAAATGCTGGAGAGGATGTGGGGACAGAGGAACCCTTTTACATTGCTGGTGGGAATGTAAATTGGTACAACCTCTGTGGAGAGCAGTCTGGAAAACTCTCAGAAGGCTAGACATGGACCTTCCATATGATCCAGTAATTCCTCTCCTGGGCTTATACCCCAAGGACTCCATAGCACCCAACCAAAAAGAGGTGTGTACTCCTATGTTCATAGCAGCACAATTCATAATAGCTAAAACCTGGAAGTAACCCAGGTGCCCAACAACAGATGAGTGGCTGAGAAAGCTGTGGTATATATACACAATGGAATACTATGCAGCTATCAAAAACAATGAACCCACCTCCTCTGACCCATCTTGGACAGAGCTAGAAGGAATTATGTTAAGTGAGCTAAGTCAGAAAGATAAAGATGAGTATGGGATGATCCCACTCATCAACAGAAGTTGATTAAGAAGATCTGAAAGGGAAACTAAAAGCAGGACCTGATCAAATTGTAAGTAGGGCACCAAAGTAAAAACCCAGTGGTGAGGGGTAGACATGCAGATTCCTGGGCCAGCGGGGTGTGGGAGTGGGCGGGAGGGATGGGTCACAGTCCTTTGGTGGTGGGAATGGTGTTTATGTACACTCCTAGCAAAATGTAGACATATAAATCAGTAGTTAATTAATATGAGAGGGGGAAAATCAATTGTATGTCTCAAAGTTTCTCAAAACACAAACTGAAATCTTTTAATATATAGGCTGTGTATTTGATATGCAGACTCTCTCAAAAGCCTAGACCAAGTAGATTAGATGCATCCAATAGCACAGCTATATACAAGATACTGGATACTGTACAGCAAACCATAACAAAAGGACTTTTCAAAGTTAACCCAATTACCAAATAATGTGATGATAACATTAACTATCGATTGTCTTTTTGAACCCTAAGACAGCAGGAACCTCACATCTCCACTATAGAGCCCCTACTTCCCCCAGTCCTGGAACCCTTGGATAGGGCCCACTTTCCCGTATGCATCTCCCAATCCAAACCAAATAATTTTGCATCCACCGATCACAACCTAACCAACGCAACGATTGCCACCTCAACATGTTTCACCTCAGACTGTGTCCAGAGACTTCACGTCTGGAATGACAACCCTTCAGCTTCATTACTCGGGTGAGACCTTTCCTTTTATAGTACACTCTAATTTCATCTCAGGTAGTTCACTTTCTAACAAAGTCCCATAACCTAGATATACACCAGTTTCTGTGAGAGAGAGCTTATGTTCACACGTATCCATAAACTACTGCAAAATATATACCTGAAAGCAGGATTACACTATAGTTTGCAGTGAGTACCTCCCTAACACTTCCTCTCCACTATTCCAAGCTTGGGATCCATAATTGCTCAACAAATTGTTTGGCTTCGTATGTTAACTCTCTTTTCAATCACCAGGTTCCAGATGCCACCAGGATGCTGGCCAGGCTTCCCTGGATTGAAGACCCCACCAATGTGTCCTGGAGCTCAGCTTCCCCAGAGACACACCTTACTAGGGAAAGAGAGTGGCAGACTGGGAGTATGGACCGACCAGTCAACGCCCATGTTCAGCGGGGAAGCAATTACAGAAGCCAGACCTTCTACCTTCTGCAACCCTCAACGACCCTGGGTCCATGCTCCCAGAGGGCTAGAGAATGGGAAAGCTATCATGGGAGGGGGTGGGTTATGGAGATTGGGTGGTGGGAATTGTGTGGAGTTGTACCCCTCCTACCTTATGGTTTTGTTCATTAATCCTTTCTTAAATAAAAAATTTAAAAAAAAATCATGGAGTCCATTGTATTACTGTAATGAGGATATTTTTTCGGGTAGAATTCTTCATAACTAAAAATGCGGACACTTAGAAACAAAAACATTGATAATAATACATTGAATAGTTAGTTATCTGGAACCTGAGAGATGGTTAGGAAAAAGCTTTCTTATCTGAGGTCCAGTGGTTCCATGTTCAATCCCTTGAGCAGTGCACTGGAAAAAAAAAGTCTGAAACACTATCATTCCTTCTTTGGTAACCAGTTATAAGAACTATATCATATAATTTGGTTTGCTATCTCACAGATTTTATTTTCATTTAGGAAGAAACATTAAGGAAATAAATGAGTTTTTCAAGATATCATTTTGCTTGATTCTCTCCCTTATAATAGTCTCTCTTTGACATTATTTACTATAATTACTCAGTTGAGGGTTTGGGTTTTTTTTTTTTTTTGGCTTGGTGCCTTTTACTCTGAGTATGTTGCTTCAGATTCTTTAAAACTCAGTCCACTTAATTAACAATTTGGGTTTTGTTCACATATCAAGATACAACATACGTAAGTACTTCTCATTGAGCCATTTGTCTTATAGTTGAAAAATTGGAACTTATCACTAACCTTTCTCTATTTCCTCTAACAATCTACCTCATCCAACTACCTGAAAATCAAAAACAATTGTTTCTATAATATTGACTTCTTTTTGCTTGTTTGTTTGTTTTTGACAATACCTCTGGCCCACCTGCATATCAGCTGTTGGGTTCAGGCAAAACTTAGTAAAGTCATGGACCCTCTGGAATATACCTAAAATAGACCTACTAGCTTTTTCAAAAATGGATACCCCAAAACTCATACTCTATATTCTTGCCTTTAGGTTCCTGACTATTAAACAACTTACTCTGATTTATATCTTAATGTCTTTTCAGCCGCCAAGTTGTAGATGTTACCATGACACTAACCTGACATCCCCGAAGACCTCACCAATGTATCTTGGACCCCCACCTCTCCAGACCCTGTTTCACTAGAGAAGGACAGGGACAGGCTGGGAGTCCTGATCAACCAGTAAATGTCCATGTCTAGTGGAGAAGCAACTACAGAAAACAGACTTTCCACCTTCTGCACTCCATAATGACCCTGGATCCATGGTGCCAAAGGGATAAAGAATAGGAAATCTTTCAAGGGAAGGGATGGGATGCAGAGCTCTGATGGAATTGTGTATAATTGTACCCCTATTATCCTGTGATCTTGTTGATATTTTTTATTTTATAAATAAATTAGTTTTTGAAAAAGAGGATATATTTTTAAGGCATCTTTGATTGTGAGAAGGCTGTAACTTACTGAACTTGTCAATTACACTTGTTTTTACAGTGACTACACAGAGACACAAAATATTATTGCCCCTTATTAGTTATTCTGTATCACATGTAAGCACAAGGGTAAGTATATGTATTAATCAATAGTGCCTACTTCAGCATCTCCACTAACACATTTTTTATTTGCACATCAACCTTTTATTTAATAACTTAATTTACAGAGGAAAGAAGTTAGAAATGTATGACTCAAGTCTTCAGCATTATTCTTAAATTCCTCAGTCTACTTGTATTCACTTTTCTTTGTCTATTATCTTCTCAGTTGAGTGAGTTCACTATCTTAACTGATTTGAGTAATCAGTTCAGAGAGTGAGACGTACAGCTTGATTGGTCTATTCAGCTGAAATATCAAAGAACATGTCATTCATCCCAACAGAGTCACACTAGGTGTGATAAAATATAAAGAGTTCATAAACCCACTCTTTACTGGTAAAATCTCAAGTACTCTTAGACATAAAGTGGTAGGCCAGGTATGATATTTTCTCTCTCAGCCAGAAAATGAGAGAGACACCCAATTCCTTGAAGGACTTCTGCTTCTGCTAGTAGCTATAGCTCTATGCCTTGCCCCCTTCTATCTTAGGCCAAGTTTTTCCAAACTAGATTTTGAGATGGAAACTCATACTCTGAGTTTTTCTTTGTAATATTGTAAAAGATAGCATTATAAGGGAGTGAAATAACTAAATTTAGCAGAAATAAAGGTCTGAGATGTAGTTACAAAAGAGGCCCCAAGTTGATCTGCTGGGGAGTTTTGGAGATGGGATTTGCCATTTGAGTATTTCTAAACCAATATAAATAATATTAACCTTGAGGGGCAATTGGTGGAGCACCTTGTTGAGTGAAAATGTTGCAATGCATAAGCCCTAGTCCCCACCTGCAGGGGGAAGCTTTATGAGTATTGAAGCAGTGTTGCAGATGTATCTGTCTCTCTCCCTCTCTAACACCTTCTTCCACCTCAATTTATGTCTGTTTATATCCAACAAGTAAATAAAGATAATATATTTTAAAAGAATATTAACTTTAGGGGCTATGCTCTGGTGCATCTGGTTAAGTGCACATGTCACTATACACAAAGACCCAGGTTCAAGCCCCTGGTTCCCACCTACAGGTGGAAAGCTTCACAAGTAGTGAAGCACTGCTACAGGTGTTTCTGTCTCTCACTCCCTCTCTTTCCACCTTCCTTCTCCATTTTTATCTGTCCTATAAAATTAAATAAAGTTTTTTAAAAAAACATTAACTTTTTTTAAGAGGGGTTCCTTCTCTTTTTATCTTTATTTATTATTGGATACAGACAGAAAGAACTTGAGATGGGAGAGGGATATTGACAGAGAAATAGACAGAGAAACACTGGCAGCTCAGCTGCATCATTCGTGAAGCTTTCTCCTTGAAGGAGAAGACCAGGGATTTGAACCTGGGACTCTGTGCATTGTAATGTGTGTGTGTGCTTTACCATGTGGGCCACCATCTGGCTTTCTCCTGCAGGTGGGCTTGAACCTGGTTCCTTGTGCATTGAAATGTATGCACTTAATCAGGTGTGTCACTACCTGACCCCAGGAGTATTAACTTTGTATACCTACATCATCAAACATTGTAGGATAACTGTTTCTGGAGCTGAAGAGTGAACCTGAGTGAATAAGTTCCCTTGACTCATGGTGATTTTCAGAGAGAAACAGAATCCAGAACCTTTGGTAAATCTCAGAGCATACTTTTTTTCAGTAACTTCCTCCCTTGTGTCCACATTCTGCAAATGATGACCCTTTACTGTAGGATCGCTCTTGGGTCCGCCCATCTCCCCAGCCACTGGAAGAAGGAGGTCAAAAACTGCCCCTGTGGGTCCCAGGGCAGCTCAGCATGCTGCGGTGAAGTAAGCAGGGAGACAAGCAGTCAGCCCTGGGAAAAGACTCGGAGGGCAATTAATTTATTGAAAGAAAAAGTAGATATATATAGGCCATAACTGGAGGGGTGGTAGGGTATCCATTAACTCAAACACAGAGCAAGATAACCCATAGTTACATTTTTACCAACAGACTGTTTGATCATAAGCTTTACAATGTACATTTTTCAGGAGGTAAATTGCAGGCACTTTAGAGCAGTAAGAGAGAGAGGGAAAGCAGAGCAATGTCTGCTGGAGTTTTAAAGTTAACACAGTAATCCATGGCTTTTAATTAAAGAAGGAAAGGGGGAGGTGGCATGTAGAAAGGCACCTATGTCTGAGGGTCCAGCAGTCATAAATTCCAGAGATCTGAGGAACCAGCCTTTCTCTCAACCTGAAAGGAAAGTTGGAGGTTAACTCACTTGGATCTCATGGAAACAGTGGCCTGGACTTTCTGGGACAGTGGGCCCATTCTCCAACACTCTACATCATTCTGACAGAAAGAAAAATCTAGACAAGATTGGGCATGTGGGATGGCCATAGACTGAAAGAAGAACCTAGAAAGTGCACTCCTCCTTTCCTCCTTTCCTCACAAATCTTCCTTATAACTGGTATAGCATTTTTGAAACCTGGCTAGCTAGGGTTAATAAGAAATTTATAACTGGGAAAAGAAAAAAAAAGTTTCTCTGTGTGTTTGAAGTTTTTTTCATTACTTGAGCTTTCTTCTACTATTCAGTTATATAAATATTAGAAGAGAAAGTGGAGTCAACAACAAAAGAAATGAACCATTTGAATAGCATGATTTCCATGCCACAGTGATCTGAGAAATCCAATATTTCCATTTACATCAGATTCACTTTTCTCTAGAGAAAGAGACTTGACCTTTCCCAGTGGCCACCTACATAGAAGGTCATACAGACCAAGTAAATATCTCAACCTTCTCTAGTTTTCTTTTTTTATTCTTTACCCTTCATTTATTCCCATATATATCCTGCAATCTTGATTATTGCAGTGAAAAATCTATGACATTGTGCTTACATGAAATCAAACTAAGTGTCTGAAAGCAAAAATTCTATTAGCTTAGTTTGTTGGAATACTGTACATTTCCTTCACCCATGCAAGTGTTGACTGAATTCTAATAAGCATGTCAGTTGGGACACAACTATTAAAGTTGTAGGAAAATTTTAACATACCATATTTTTATAAATATCTTTACATGAAATATTTCTTTTCACACTAAAGGTTCTACTTTCTCAAGATAGTGAAGAAAATGTTGATTGTAATATCATGAATTATCTTTCCATGTTGTAAATATATGACATCAAAGATCATTTGCCCAAGCAACCTAGTAATCGAATGAAGGCAAGAAAGCTACCAATTTAAGGAATAATTCTTTCCTAATTTGGGTTATTAAGAATCCTGCTACACTAAAAAGAACCAAATTTAAAACTTCACATACGTGAATTCTAATTCTATGAGGCACATGTCACTGACAGCTATATATTTGATGTTAACTGAAGTATTTTGCAAGTCCTATTCTATGTTATTGACTCAGAGTTTCTATACTAAAGAGATATGAACTCTTATTTTAGGGGGGAGAAGAGAGTGTTAGAATAGGTGATTCTCCTTTCCTTTTATGAAATAAGTCAATAAATTTATTATTAAAAGAATCAAATACTTTTGCAAAGAAATGATTTGGTGATGCACTCAAAAATCTTCTGGCTGTGGAAATGTTGACACATTTCTAGGATTTGAGTACATCAAAGAGTTGTCTTCAATACCTGTCAACACACAGTGTTTCTGTATCTCAGTTTTCATATATTGCAAGAACATTATCAACATTTTGCTCTATTCTGTAGTATATTTGAGGGAAGAGGAGAAGGAAAATTGAAACTGCATTGTGGAGTTTACTGTATTTTCTTTCCTCCAGTCGTGCCAGCTAACATTACAAGTCACAAAATTTTTGAGCTCCCTTCCTTTTTTAGGATATGGGATATTGTAGGTTAATTTCCTTCCTGGTATCATTTATAATTTTTCTGTTTCAGTAGCTAGTGAATCATGAGAGATTTCTAACATTGAACCCTTAACCTTTTCTCTTCTACAGCCACAATTATTCTTTTGGAGGACAAACTCTCTAAGACCATAGTTAATCAACCAAACTCCAAACTTTCTTTAGCAGCTTTATGTCAAACATGTCTCATGTCAAGGTTTCCTATCTTTGAACTCTCAAGTCCTACTTTTTTCCTCTTATTACTTCCAAAGGTATGTACTGCCTATGTATCTGTACTTTTCTCTCATTTACCTAACAATTTTCTTATCCACCTGAAAAATGGGGATAGGATAATTACAGCACCAGTTTTCTTTTTTTTTTTTAATCTTTATATATTTGATAGAAACAGCCAGAAATTTAGAGGAAGGGGGAGATAGAAAAGGGAGAAAGAGACATCTGCAGCACTGCTTCACCACTTGTGAAGCTTTCCCCCTGCAAGTGGGGCCCGGGAGCTCAAACCCGGGTCTTTGGGCACTATAACATGTGTGCTCAACCATGTGTGACACCACCTGGCCCCATTACAGCACCAGTTTTCTAGAGTTAAGTACTCAGTAAATTGTTAGTATAATCACACAAGGAATATATTTCCCAAAGTTCCTAGTGCAGTGCCTTGTATAGGGAATACTCATCTATAGAGTGCTCTTGAAATAAAACTGTACTCATTATAGTATTGAAATACTAACTATCTCATATCAATTTTCTTGTATTCACTTTTCATTTTCACTATGCTTTAACTTAAATATAATTTACATTAAGGAGCCTTTCATTTTTCCCTGTTCATACATGATATTACCTTTCTAGGCACTTCCATAGGCTATAGAGCTCTATAGTCCGTTATATTTACCTGTTGATCAGTTTCTATTTTTCTCTAGATTATACAGTCTGTGGAACCAGAGATCTTTTCTATATTACTTAGTAGTATAATTCCATTGTCTTTTCCAGCATCAGACACACAGGAAGTGTGTAATAAATGAATAGGTGCTGTTTTTGCAATATCTTGAGAATCATATGCACAATATCTCCCTGTGTAGAATCTTTGAAATTCACTTAGTCATTATTCTGCTGTGGGAAACTTTGGAATAGGAACATATGCTACTTTAAAATACCCCAGGAAAAGTATCTGATCATTTAAGATGCATATAGATATACAATTTTTAAGATCTTCAGTGTGTAGTAGTCCTGATTTACTGTAGTCATTACCAAATTTTGCCTAGCAATACTAAAATGTTTGAGTTTCATTAGTTAAAGGTATTATTATTCTCAAACCACAGTATTCATAAAAGGAAAATGAAGAGAGACAGGCTGGAAGTATGGATTGCCCTGCCAACGCCCATGTTCAGTGGGGAAGCAATTACAGAAATCAGATATTCCACCTTCTGTACCCCATAATGACCTTAAGTCCATACTTCCAGAGAGTTAAAGAAGAGGAAAGCTATCAGGGGAGGGGATGGGATATGGAGTTCTAGTGGTGGGAATTGTGTGGAGTTGTACCCTTCTTATCCTATGGTATTGTCATTGTTTCCTTTGTAAAAATAAAAATTTAAAAAAAAGAAGGAAAAAAAGGACAACCAAGGGCAGGTTCATAAGGAGAGAACCAGGTGAATAAATATAAATCATAGGAATTTGGGCAACCAATATTGGTCAATATCTTGGCACTTCACAGAGCTTTATATATCTTTTCTATATCCTGATATCTTTCTGAAGCATGAGTTGGAAAAAATGCCAGTTACTGAGTCATCCAAAGATACAATTATCACCAAACCTGGTGCTTTAGGAGAATCAGATCCAATTGCACTCAATTCTGTTATGCGTGCCATTTTTTTCTATAAAAAGGAACATAATAAACATGCTGTTCTTCCAGGAAATGACCTATCTTACCAAAGAATAGACATATTAGAGCCAGAAAGCTTGAATATGAAACACTTTGAGAAACTGAAGGTGAATAACTAACACACTTAAAATTTCTGAAGTCTAGTGTCTTGACATAATTGGAAACTACTAGGAAAAGAAGTCAAATGACAATTTGAAAATCAAGATTTGTTAGAGATCTTCAATATCACACAATGCGAATAACACAAAGCAGATGACCATTTAGGATGAATTTGATTAAATCTCTACAACTGAAGAAAATGCATAATCAGATGGTGCTGTTTAAGTACATCTTTTGTTTTGGAGCTGAATAATTTAAACCGTGTAACTTCTTTGTTATATTATTATTTTAATTTATTTTATTCCCTTTTGTGGCCCTTGTAGTTTTATTGTTATTGTTATTATTGATGTTGTCATTGTTGGGTAGGACAGAGAGAAATGTAGAGAGGGGAAGACAGAGAGGGGGAGAGAGAGACACCCGCAGAAGTGCTTTACCACCTGTGAAGTGACTCCCCTGAAGGTGGGGAGTCAGGGCTCCAACCAGGATCCTTAAAGCAGTTCCTTGCACTTCTCTTAACCCACTGCACTTCCTTCCAACTCCCTAAACTGTGTAACTTCTAATGACTTTCCATATGATCACATATCAGAAATGATCCCTACAAAAGGAAACAAATTTCGTGTTTGGTTGAAGGCAAGTTCTGTGGGCAGGGCAAAAGCTGTGGATAAATGTATTTTGTTGGATTTAGCTCACTGGTGACAAAAATATGCTAGAATTGGTGACACTTCAAGTAAGGTGATCACAATGATTACAGGGAAAGGATTCTGTCAGATAATGAGAATTTCTGTTCCAATCCTAACTCTTCTATTAGTCTGCTGTATGACCTTAGACAAGCTGTCTACTACCCATAGGTCTCAGTTTCTGCATCTGTACAATGAGAAAAAGTATGAGCATTCAATTATGATCTCCAGGTTCTTTCTACACCATAAAATTGAATGAGTTAATTTTTAAATGTGTCAAGTCAGTATGTTTGGGAACAAATCCGCTGAATGTTCATTTGAATTGTGAATATAATTTTCATTGGCTACCTTAAACCAAACATTTGAGTGAATCTTCTTTTTTCTAATTTCAATGTTTCTGTTTCAGTGCCAAGTAGATGGTAAATTTGTAAACTTAAAGCACTTGGGTTAATAATCAATAGAATGAAAGAGTATTTGCTTGCAGAATATGTATTTATTGAAAGAAACTTGTAGTGCTTATTTATATTGGAGTATGACCTACACTAATGAATGTATAAGCAAAATGTGCTAGATACATATAATGGTATATGAATGGTTTATTAAAAAATCAGTTTTTGAGACATAATAGAACATGAAAAACTTTGAAAAATATATGCTAAATGAAAGAAAACATGCATATTGTGTGATTCCATGTGCATAAAATGTCTGCAATTGTCAAACTGATGAATAGAGAAAACAGTTACCAGGAAACAGTATGAAAGGGGAACTAAAAACGATTGCTATTGGCACTGAATTTCCTGTGGGAGTAATGGAAATATTCTGGAAAAAAATGAATCTACCAGTGAATAAAAATTATAATTAGTATTAAAACCATTGAATTTTACACCTTAAAGATGTGAACATTATCTTGATGGCACAGCTGAAAACAAACAACAGCAACAACAACAACAACAACAAAACAGCAAACAAAAGAGGAACTGCCCATAAAGCCAATAATTATTTTAAAAAGAAATATTTTCCATCACAAATTACATCCAATGAGGAACACAGAACAAAATGGACTGTAAAATGACATCAAGTCTAAGCAAGGTGCTGAATCAATTCATTAGTTCATCCATTGTGTACATATTCTGTTCAAAGCCTATTTTGGTTCAAGGATAATGGACAATGACTCTACCTTCAGGTATGTTACTGCTTAGAAACAGCAGAAAACAGAGAATTTCAATGCAACATAAGTGCTGTGAGAGTAACATACTAGGGACATGGGAGTGAAGAAAAACTCCCTGGATGACATTAATATTATCTGAGGTTTGAAAAACAAGCAGAAGTGAGCTAAAGTAAAGTGGTAGCATGAGCAGTGGGTAGGAGAAATGTTAGAGATGTGCATCATAGCAAAACAAAATTAGATATTCTCAAAAGTCAGAGGGAGAGGAGAGAATATGAATATGATACTTTCATAGAGATGCTGGTGATTAAAGTTACCTAGAGTTAAAGATGCATATGAAGAAAGGCATGCTGGGAGAGAGGTTGTAGAAGTGGTGGGTGCCTGTCCATGAAGAATTCTGTGTGATGAGTCAAAAACAGATCTTAGAAAACATGATTCCCAGTAAGTTTAAAGACTAAGCACTTTTGCTATATTTCTTTCCACTCACAAACATAACTTTTGCAAACATCTGTCTGTTTTCTCCAATTTATGATTTCCTTTGGGAACCAGACTGTTTGCTTTTCTCAGACACAGTGACTCCACTTAGTATGGAGGCCAAAGCAAACACAGACTTGCAAGAATCATATTGACAATAAAGTTACAGAGACAGAATTTTTCAAAGACAACCACAGTTATTGCCCTTTGCTTGGTGCATCTCTCCTGGTTCCAGGAAACAAAAAACAGATCTTCTGTGGGTTTTGTGTCTCCTCACGCACCCAGAATAATTCTGCATTCCTAACAGGCATTTCACTGTAGTCTCCTAGTCCCCTTTCTCATCTATTCAAGAGATTGAAGGATCACATATTCTAGCACTTCAGTTTTGAAAATAAGACTTCATGCCATTTCAGTCTAGCTTAAAAATGGGAATAGAAAATGGAGAAGGAAGCTGGATAAGATGGAAACAGTCTTACAGAAATAATGAGTACTGGGCATTCTCTAATTGAAACACTTCCTTGTCACTGGGAGACAAATGCAAAAAGAAATTAGGAGACTTAAAAATAGAGCATTAGAGACTGAATGTACATCATAGGCTCTGAACTGTCAAAATGGAGATTTTAAAAAATCAGGGTGATGATTTTGGTACTTAAGCTCACCTTGAACATTTTCCCTATTTAAGAGGTATAACACGTCTTCCTCTTTGAATATGGCTTCCCTGCTTGCCACCTGCTTGACCAAACTACAGTTTATTAACTGCTCTGACCTACTTCCTCAACCCTGAAAATCTGTTTCCCATTTAACTTACAAGCAGTGCCTTCTCTCTTGGTTTTCCTCTTATCTGCTTGGCAACACCCATTTAATCTCCATTGCTGCTTCTCCTTTCTTGATCTGTTCAGTCTCTAAATATAAAGAACCTCAAGTCTACGGACTAGTCCTCCTTTTCTATACCTAATGTCCTCTTCCTACATGAGCTCATCCAATTATATTACTCTGATGTTGTCTTTCCTTGCTTATTATACAAACAGCCACACTACACTTTTTAAAAAAATACTTGTTTAATTGCCACCAGGGTTATTCCTGGGGCTTGGTGCCTGCACAATAAATTCATTCCTGCTGGTGGTAATTTCTTTCTTTTCTTTTTCTTTTTCTTTTTTTTAATCTTTATTTATTGGATAAGGACAGCTAGAAATCAAGAGGGAAGGGGGGTGATAGAGAAAGAGAGGGAGAGAGAGACAGAGAGACACCTGCAGCAATGCTTCATCACTCGCAAAGATTTCCCTCTGCTGGTGAGCTTGAACCCACTTCCTTGCGCATTGTAATACATGTGTTCAACCAGGTGCACCACCACCCGGCCCCAACTTTTTCTTCTTTTTTTATTTGATAAGACAGAGAGAAATCGAGAGGGAAAGCAGATATAGTGGGAGAGATAAGGTGAGACACCTCTAGCACTGCTTCTCCAATTTTGAAGTTTCCCCCCACAAATAGAGAGATACTGGGAGCTTGAACCTGGGTCTGTGTGTATAGTCACATGTGTGCTCAACTTGGTGCACCAGTGCTTACTCCCCACACTAGACCTTTGTACCTATAACACATCAAACTTATTCCTGATTTAGGACTTCTGATTTTGCTATTCTATCTGTCTGGAAGATTATCTCCCTTTTATCAGTTTGTTTTTGTAAGTACAATGTTGTTGTAACACAGCTATGGCCACTTGTTTACTACTAACTATGGTTTTTTTATGCTGCAATGGCAGAGTTGAGTAACAGGCAAATATCATATGACCCACAGACCCTGTAAGAGAAAGATTGTCAAACCAGGCTGAGTCCTCACATGACTAACTCCTTTTGATATTTGTGTATCATCGTTTCAGAAGAACAGACACCTCTCTCACTCCTGCATGCTACCCCATTTATGTTATTTCCTTAATTTCTCCTCAGCACTTTGAACTTGTCTTGTTTAAAAAATATTTAAGTAATGAGAAACAGATAATTGGACAGGCAGGAAACAGAAACCAGAGCATCTCTCCAGCTTAAGTGGTACTAGGGATAGGCAAGACTTAAACGTGGGATTTCAAGCACGTAAGTCCTGCACTCTACTGCTGAGGCATAACGTACCTGGTCATGAAATCATCTCATTTGTTTGGTTGGTTATTGCTTGTTAATATCACTACACTGCCATGACAAGATTCTGTCACGTTTCCTGTTGGGTTCCTAGGTTCCTGAGCTGTATCTGGCATAACACTGGTCCTCAATAAATCTTGGATTAAAAAGTGCATAACTATAGGTGGAACTTACCTACAAAATGATGGTTCAAGTTAGGTCTCCACGTACATAAGTCACGGAGCTTACTTAGATCTAGTTTATGAGTGAATGCATGCTCAAAATAAGTCTATTAAAGTAAAGATAAATGAGCATCAAAAGATGGATTAAAAATCACTGTGCAGCAAAAACCAACTTCAAATTAATCAATTAATTATGTTTTGTAACAACAAACATTTTAAGTCACTTTCAAGCAATGGTTAAAGAAATGAAGTAGAAAGTTTTGAAATTTGCTTAGCTGCTCCTTTCATTCCTCTGGGAAAGGATGCTAATATTACCTTGTTGAATTCATTTTAATCAGCAGATGGAAGGAAGTAGGAGGAGTAAATGTGGGTGTTGAAAATGACCCTTTTAATAGATTCCCAAACTTGGCTTCATTTATGTCATCTCTGCACTTTTTCAGCAATTATTTTTGCTGCTTTCTTTCTAGTGATGCACATTACTGAGCACACCCCAGCCTCCCAACACAAAGCCTCATTCCCTTTCTTGCTAAAGCTTTGAATTTGTCTTTGAGCTCCCTCTGTTGGCAACAATAAGGCTGCAGAGTTGATCTGCTCTGGAGTAAACATAAATGGGATGAAAATAACCTCTACTCCTTTTCAGTTATTGAAAATTAAATGGTATATTTATTCATGCATATGAGTGAAATCAGTGACTGCAGCATTTATCAAGCACAGTCTTAATGACAGATTCAATAAAAACAGGTGTTAACAAAACTATTTTATATTATTAGATATGTGCAAAAGTCCATCTCAACTGCATTATTTCTCTTGATTTCTGGATTGAATATAATGATATATGTGTATATGTGCTTAAAAAGCAATTAAAATGTATGTTGTGCATGTATGTCTAACTAATCCCATTCCATCTACTTCCTACCTTCCTTTCTTCTCTCTCCTCCTTTCTCTTTCCCTCCCCTCCCCTCCCCTCCCCTCTCCTCCCCTCCCCTTTTGTCCCCTCCCCTCCCCTTCCTTTCTCTTCCCTTCCCTTCCCTTCCCTTCCCTTCCCTTCCCTTCCCTTCCCTTCCCTTCCCTTCCCTTCCCTTCCCTTCCCTTCCCTTCCTTTCCCTTCCCTCTGCTGCCCCTTCCCTTATCTCCCCCTCTTCCCTTCTCTTCCCTTCCCTCCCTCCCTCCCTTCCTTCCTCCCTCCCTTCCTTCCTTTCTTTCTTCTTTTATCTCTTATTCTCTTTCATTTTTGGGTAGAGACAGAGAGAAATTAAGAGGAAAAGGAGTAGAGGGGGGAGAGACATCTGCAGTACTAGTTTGTTGCACATGAAGCTTCCCTCCTGCAGATGGGGACCAGGGCTTGAACACTGGCACTTGAACTCTACAGGGTGTACAAGTACCCAGCCTCTTCCATCTGCTTTTCTTTTTCTTTCTATTTCTAAAGAAGGGGTTGGGATTTCTTGCTTAAAAATTGTATTTATAAAAAAGTAAACACTGACAAAACCGTAGGATTAGAAGGGTACAACTCCACATAATTCCCTCCACCAGAACTCTGTATCCCGTCGCCTCCCCGGATAGCTTCCCTATTCTTTAACCTTCTGGGAGTATGGACCCAGAGTCATTGTGGGGTACAGAAGGTGGAAGGTCTGGCTTCTGTAATTGCTTTCCCCCTGAACATGGGCGTTGGCAAGTCGATTCATACTCTCAGCCTGTCTCTCTTTCCCTAGTGGGGCAGGGCTCCGGGGAAGCAGGGCTCCAGGACACATTCGTGGGGTTGTCTGCCCAGGGAGGTCCGGTTGGCATCATGGTAGCATCTAGAACCTGGTGGCCAAAAAAAAAAAAAAAAACACCTTAACTTATAAAGCCAAAAAAAGGTTGACTAATCATGAACTTAAAGGCTGGAATATTGCAGATGAAGATTTGGGTACTCTGTTTTGAAGATAGCCAGTAGGCCTATTTAAGTTATATTCTAAAGGACCCATGACTATACTACTTTTTCCTAAGCCTGATCTCTGATATGCAGGTGGACCAAAGTTATTCTCTGGGAAGATGATGTCATGACTGGGAAAAGGTTAGAAAACTAGATCGGGGAAGAGAGTAGTTCCCAAATATGGGAAAGGTGTATAAATATTGTTGACTGTAAACCCCATGGATTTGATCTGGGGCCCATATTCAGCTTAAAATCCTATGTAACCACTGCATTCCTGTAGGTCTGAGCTCACATTCTGTGGTCATGAGTAGGAATGTTCCAAGCTGCTCCAATTTCAGGACCCATCTTCCTCAAGTGGAACACAGAGTATGTTGTCCAGCCTCCCTTTGGAGGATGGAACATTCTCTAATGTTGTTGATCCACATTGAGGGCAAGGTACTATGAGGGCCCACAAAGGGGTCTATTGTGTTATTCCTCATGGAGATCATCTGGGGCCCTATTCAGGGAGTCCTGAGATTCCCACACAGACATGATGGGCCTAGACCTCTCTCCATTGTCACTAGTTTTTCTTTTTAACACTAGTTTTTCTTTTTTTTTTTTTTCAGAGCCTCATGCATGAATGATACCACTACTAACACCTTAACATTTTTCATTATTTTAGAGAAAATTAGAGGGAGAAAGGAGAGGCCACAATAGGGTTCCAACTTAAATGGAGTAAGCAGACAACTTCCGATGCAATCAAGTTATAACATTGAATTGAATGAAATTGAAGGGCTGGGTGGTGGCACACCTAGTTGAGTGCACCTGTTAAATGCGCCAGGACCCAGTTTCAAGACCCAGTCCCCACCTACAAGGGGAAAGCTTCACAAGTGGTGAAGCAGGTTTTCAGGTGTCTCTCTCTCTTCCTCTCTAGCTTCCTCTTCCCCTTTGACATCTTTCTGTCTCTAGCAAATAGAGATAGTAATAATATTTTTAGAAAAAAATGTATAAAATTGGATTTATGATGTGGTGACAAATACCAAGTGTGAAATATTCATGCCAGGATTCAGAAAAAGGGTAACTAGGGGCTGCATGTGCAGCTTATATGTATGCTTTCCATATGTTAAAGCCCAGGTTCTGCCCACAGTATCCCCTCTCAAAAAAAGTTGCCAAAAATTATTTGTGTGGGTCTTGCAAATAAAAACTATATTGAGTGTCCATCTCTGTGAAAATGGTCTACATCTGTAAAACAGGAAACAATAAATGTTAAGGAAGATGTGAAGAAACAAAGAAGTTTGTTGTACAGTTGGTGGGAGAAAACTGGTGCAGGCCCTTTGTAAAATAGCACTGTACTTTGTTTGTTTGTTTGTTTGTTTTTTGCCTCCACAGTTATCTCTGGGGGTCGTGCCAGCACTACAAATACACAGCTCCTGGAGGCCATTTTTTCATTTTCTTTTTTAAAAATTTTTATTTATGGGAACTGACAGAACCATAGGATAAGAGGGGTACAACTCTGTACAATCCCTAACACCAGAAATCTGTATCCCATCCCCTCCCCTAGTAGCTTTCCTTTTCTTTCTCCCTCTGAGAGTATGGACTCAGGGTCATTATGGGGTATACAAGGTGGAAGGTCTGGCTTCTGTAATTGCTTCTCCACTGAGCATGGGCATTGACAGGTCGATTCATACTCCCAGCCTGTCTCTCTCTTTCCCTAGTGGGCAGAGCTCTGGGGAAGCAGGGCTCCAGGACACATTGGCGGGGTTGTCTGCCCAGGGAAGTCCAGTTGGCATCATGGTAGCATCTAGAACCTGATGGCTGTAAAAAGACTTAACACATAAAGCCAAACAAATTATTGACTAATCATGAACCTAAAGGATGGAATACTGCAGTTGAAGATTTGGTGTCTCTGTTTTGAAGATAGCTATTGGGCTTATTTTAGGTATATTACAAAGGGCCCATGACTATACTAGTTTTTTCCTGAGTCTGACCTCTGATATGCAAGTGGACCCAAGTTATTGTCTGGGGAAATGATGTCATGGCTAGAAAAAGGGATAGAAAGCTGGATCGGGGAAGAAAGTAGCTTCGAAATATGGGAAAGGAGTATAAATATTGTAGACTGTAGACCCCATCATTTTCTTTTTTAATTGGATAGGACAGAGAAAAATTGCAAAGGTAGGAAGAAACAAAGAGACAACAGCAGACCAGCTTCACAGCTTGTGAGGCAAACTCCTCTGCAGGTGGGGAGCCAGGATCCTTGCACTTAGTACAATGTACACTTAATCTGGTATACCACCACTCAGCTTCCAAGCCTGCTGTTTTGATTCCTTCATTTGCTTTCCATTTAGTAACTCATCAGTCTGATTTCCTCACAGTGCTTCTGGGAACCCATGGGCAATAATGCCAATATCTATTTGATTAGTCCTCTTACTTCCTTCCCATTATTGCTTTATTTAATTTTTTCCACTTTATTGGGGGTGAGGGTTGATAGTTTATAGTATAGTTGTACCACCTGTGCTTAACCCACTGCGCTACTGCCCGACTCCTCATAGTATAGTTGTTGGCATGTGGGTACAATTTCTAATATTCCTATAATAAGTGTTTGCAAAACATTTTCTCCCCTAACCTAGGTCCTTTTCACTCATCATACACCAGAACCTAAATGCCATAAATCTCATCCCTTTGTCTCCTTCCCCAGAGTCCTTTTATTTGGTGTGACATGCCAAACCTAGTCCAAGTTTCACTTTGGGTTTTTTCTTTCTGTCTTTGTTTCTTAAATTCTACCTATAAGTGACATCATTTGGTATTTGTCTTCCTTTCTTCAATCTAATCTCAATATCATTCCTTCAAGTTCTATCTAAATCAAGGCAGATGAGGTGACTTTAGCGTTCTTAACAGCTGAGTAGTAGCCCATTGTGTATATATACAACTTTCTTAGTTATTTACCCATCATTGAACACCTGAGTTGCTTCCAAGTTTAAGCCATTATAAATTGTGCTGCACCTTCTGAGAGAAAAAAAAAAAAACATGGAGGTATCAAGGTCTCCAACTTCAGTTTACACTACAAAGCAATAGTAGTCAATACAACATAGTACTAGAATAAAGATGAACACTCAGATTAATGGAGCTGAATTGAAAGCCAGAAATGATTCCTCATATATAACATCACCTAATATATGACAAAGGAAAAAAAACATTCAGTGGGGTAAATAAAGTCTCTTCAAAAGTGGTGCTGGGAAAATTGCACAGCCACATGTAAAAAAGTGAAACTAGACCACCACCTAAAACCATAAACTAAGGTCAAATCAAAGTGGATAAAATCTCTAGATATTAGATCAGAAACACTAAAGTTTACAGAAGAAAATGTCAGTGAAACATTGAAGGACCTTAACATCAAAGATTTATTTGGAAACTCAACCTCCTGGACATGAGAAATGAAAACAAGAGTAAATAAAAGGGAGTACATGAAACTAAAGAGCTTCTACACACAAAAAAACAAACAACACAAAAATAAAAGGCAACCCAGTAAATGTGAGAAGATATTTGCACACCACACATCAAACAAGTGACAGATATCAAATGTCTATACAAAAATCAGTACAGATCAAAAAAGAAGCAAAAACAAGCCAGTAAAAAAAAAGTGGGACAAAGAACTAAAAAGAGAGTTTTCTAAAGAAGAAATATATGTGAAGCTCATTTAATATAATTCCTTCTAGCTCTGACCAAGATGGGTCAGAGAAGTTGAGTTCATTGTTCTTAGTAGCTGCATAGTATTCCATTGTGTATATGTACCACAGCTTTCTCAGCCACTCATCTGCTGTGTGGCACCTGGGTTCCTTCCAGGTTTTAGCTGTTATGAATTGTGCTGCTATGAACATTGGTCTACACATATCCTTTTGACTGGGTGTTATGGAGTCCTTGAGGTATAGCCTCAAGAGAAGAATTACTGGGTTATAAGGAAGGTCCATGTCTAGCCTTGTGAGCGTTCTCCAGACTGCTCTCCACAGAGGCTTGACCAATTTACATTCCTACCAGCAGTGCAAAAGGGTTCCTCTGTTCCCACAGCCTCTCCAGCATTTGTTGCTGCTGTCCTTTTTGATGTATGCCATTCTTACAGGAGTGAGGTGGTATCTCAGTGTTGTCTATTTGCATTTCTCTGATAATCGTTGACCTGGAGCAGTTTTTCATATGTTTGTTAGCCTTTTGGATCTCCTCTGGAGTGAATGTTCTATTCACATCCTCTGCCCGTTTATGGATGGGATCATTTGTTTTTTTAGTGCTAAGTTTGCTGAGCTCTTTGTATATTTTGGTGATTAGTTTCTTGTCTGATGTATGGCATGTAAAGATCTTCTCCCATTCTGTGAGGGATCTCTTTGTTTGTGTGATAGTTTCTTTGGCTGTGCAGAAGCTTTTCAATTTGATATAATCCCACTGTTTGTTTCTGCTTTAGTCTTCCTTGCAATTGGGTTTGTTTCCTCAAAGATGTCCTTGAGGTTTAGGTGGGAAAGTGTTTTACCAATGTTTTCCTCTAAGTATTTGATTGTTTCTGGTCTAACATTGAGGTCTTTAATACATTTGGAGTTGATTTTTGTTTCTGGTGAGATAAAGTGGTTCAGTTTCATTCTTCTGCATGTTACAACCCAGTTTTCCCAGCACCATTTATCTTCTATTTAATACTTTGGGCCCCCTTATCAAAAATTAGATGTCCATAGGTGTGGGGGTTTCAACGTTAACCCAATTACCAAATAATGTGATGATAACAGTAACTATCCATTGTCTTTTTGAATCCTAAGACAGCAGGAACCTCACATTTCCACTATAGAACCTAACATTCCCTCAGTCCTGAAACCCTAGGGTAAGGCCCACTTTCCCGTATGCTTCTCCCAATTTTTATCAACTAATATTGCATCCGCTGATCACAACCTAATCAACGCAATGAGTGCCACCCCAGCATGCTTCACTTCAGACTGTGTCCAGAGACTTCAGGTGTGGAACAACAACCCTTCAGCTTCATTACATGGGTGAGACCTTTCCTTTCATAGTATTCTCTAATTCCATCCCAGGTTTGTTCACTTCCTAACAAAGTCCCGAAACCTAGATACAGACCGGGTTCCAGCATATGTTCACACGTATCCATAAACTAGGGCAAATATATACCTGAAAGCAGTAGTACACTAGAGTTTGCAGTGAGTACCCCCCAACACTTCGTCTCCACTATTCCAACCTTTGGGTCCATGATTCTTCAACAATTTGTTTGGCTTTGTATGTTAAGTCTCTTTTCAGCCACCAGGTTCCAGATGCCATCAGGATGCTGGCCAGGCTTCCCAGGACTGAAGACCCCACCAATTCATCCTGGAGCTCAGCTTCCCCAGAGACTCACCCTACTAGGGAAAGACAGAGGAAGACTGGGAGTATGGATAGACCAGTCAATGCCCATGTTCAGTGGGGAAGCAATTACAGAAGCCAGACCTCCCACCTTCTGCAACCCACAAGGACCCTGGGTCCATGCTCCCAGAGGGATAGAGAATGGGAAAGCTATTGGGGAGGGGATGGGATTTGGAGATTGGGAGGCAGGAATTGTGTGGAGTTGTACCCCCCATCCTATGATTTTGTTAATGTCTCCTTTCTTTAATTAATTAATTAATTAATTAAAAAATAAATACATATGAAGAAATGCATGCTCGACTTCACTTATCATTTGAGAAATACAAATTAAAACTATACTTAGATACCATCTTACACCTGAGAGAATGCCATACACCAAAAAAAAAAAAAAAACCAGGAAATGACAGGCATTGGACAAGTTTTGGAGAGAAGGGAACTTGTTATATTGCTGGGGGAGGGGGGCGTGCAAAACGGTACAGCCCCTTTAGAAAACTGTATGGAGATTCCTGAAACAAATAAAAATGGAATTACCTTATGATCCAGTAATACCACTCTTAGGCAATTATCCAGTGAATACTCAAACACTAATATGCTCCCCTATGTTCATAGCTGTATTATTCACAATAGCCAAAGAGTGGGAGCAGCCTAAATGCCCAACAACAGATGTCTGGCTGGCTAAAGAAGTTATGGGATATATATTCAACAGAATATTACTCTGCAATTAAATAATGATACTGTGCCCTTTGGTACAAAAATGGATAGAACTGGAGGTAATTATGCTTAGCAAAATAAGTAAAGAGATGAAAGACAACTACTATATAGTTTCACTCATATGTGAAATCTAGAGATCTGATTTACATGAACTTGCAAAAAATATTAAACAAAACAGAAGCAAGCAAACTGTAAGACTTGTGAGAACTATGGTGGTTATCTTTGGGAAGTGGGAGGGTGGGAATACAGAATTTTGGTGGTGGGTATGTTGTTGAACATTGTAAACTTATCTTGTAACTAATTATTAATAACAAATAATAAATATATATATATATATATATATAAATTATTTGTGCCTCAGTGAACACAGGTGTACATAGACCTTTCTGGACACGTAGTTTTGCTTCCTTTGGATATATACCCAGGAGAGGATTTGCTGGGTCATAGGGTAAATGCATGTCTAGCATTTGACTATACTTCAGAAACCACCAAATACAGAGAAACATTTGCAAAATTGTTTTTGAAGTAAGCTTTAAAAACTTACATTGGACATGATTCAAGCCCAACTACAAAGAAAGCACAAACAAAACTACATCAAAATGAAAAGCTTATGATCTATGACTATGACACCCTGAACATACCTGATGTCATCTGAAAGCTTCTACACAGTCAAAGGAACTGCCATAATACAGAGAAACTCCTTATGGGATGGGAGAAAACCTTTGCATGCCATACATCAGACAAAGCAATAATAAGGAAAATACATAAAACTATTCACCAAAACTCAGCAATAAAAAAGCAACATCAATGAGAAATCAGGAAAGGATATGAGAAGGTCTTCACCAAAGAAAGGTCCAAAAGATCAACCAACATTTGTAAAAATGCTCAAATTCACTGATGACCAGAAAAATTCAAATGAAAACAAGAATTTACACCTGTGTGAATATCATGCATTAGAAAAGACAAATAGCAATTGTTGGAGAGGCTATGGGGTCGAAAGGAACTCCCGACACTGCTCTTGGGAATGTAAATTAGTCCAGCCCTTGTGTAAAAGAGTCTGGAAACTCATTAGAACACTTGCTTTATTTTACTTTTTTTAATATTTATTTATTTATTTATTCCCTTTTGTTGCCCTTGTTGTTTTATTGTTGTAGTTATTATTGTTGTCATCGTTGTTGTTGTTGGATAGGACAGAGAGAAATGAAGAGAGGAGGGGAAGACGGGGTAGAGAAAGATAGACACCTGCTTTACCGCCTGTGAAGGGACTCCTCTACAGGTGGGGAGCCAGGGTTCAAACCGGGGTCCTTATGCCGGTCCTTCTGCTTTGCGCCAAGTGCGTTTAACCCGCGCTACAGCCTGACTCCCATTTTATTTTACTTTTATGTTTATTCAATAGTTATTGAAAGTATATTATTTTTCAGGTCAATTAAATTGATTCTGCTATCTAAATTCTATCAGTCTTTGGAGATAATTACTATAACTGCACTGAATTTAAATATGAAAAATTCAAGTTTTTGAGAGCATAAACAGGTTGCCTAAGCTCAAACATTTAGTATGTAGCAGAGTCAGGATTCAGTAACTAAAACTTCCACTTTATTCGTTTTTTCTATATTTTATTTGGGAGCTAATAATTTATCGCACAGTTGTCTATATATCAGCATATTTTCCCAGCTGTTTCACGGATGTCTGCAAAATACTGTCACCCCTATGATAGGACCCTAACGCCTCCCAATCCTCCTCTCCCATTGCAAATCCTTGTTGAGTTTGAACAGTTATATTTCCCCCCATATTTTAGTTAAGTATGGCTGTTGCTATTCAGCCAGCAGTTAGCACTGTGGCTATATTGCTTATATGATGTAGTGGGTGGAAGTAGGGGAATGTCTTTTGTGTTACTTTATGTAGGCTTGGACAGAACAGATACTTTCTGCCTCGTTTTAGACTGTCCTCTAGCCTTTCATAGTGAACTGCAGCAGTCTGAATGGGCTGCAGTTTTACATATTCCTTTTAATATATATTGTTGATTTACAAGATTATAATAGGGGTATAATTCCACAACACTCTCACCACCAAAGTTTTGTATCCCCATCTGCCTCCAACAGTAAACACCATAGTTTTCCCAAGGTTATTAAATATGGGTTGACTATTTTTTTCATTTTTTCAAGTTTATGTGTTTCTATTCTATATATTCAACATATGAGTGAAATCATCCCATAGTGTCCTTCACATCCTTACTTACCTCATTATGCATAAACTCTGACAGTTTCATCCATTTATTCCCAAAGGAAACATCATAATATTTTTAATTTTCTTTATTATCTTTATTTATTTATTGGATAGAGACAGCCAGAAATAAGAGGGAAGGGGGAGATAAAGAGAGAGACACCTGCAGCACTGCTTCACCACTTCCAAAGCTTTCCCCTATAGATGGGGATCAGGGATTCAAACCTGGGTCCTTTCCCATTGTAACATGTGCACTCAACAAAGTGTACCACCACTTGGCCCCCACATTATAGTATTTTTAACTGCTTAGTAGTACTCCACTGAGTACTTATAAGACTCAAATGGGTTATTTTATTCCATTGTTAAAAGCTCCCCTCCCAACTCTATCTAAGTGTCCCGGATAGGAATCCTCCCCCACCTCAGTATTTTAAATTTTTGATCAGGAAAATGAGAAGGCATACACCAGAAAAGCATGTGGGTCATTTGGGCAAAGATGACCAACCCCATATGGAATTTGATGGCCATTTTAATTTTTTTTTTCTAGCTTCACTTCAGTTCTAAGCCACAGATACACCTAATACAACTTTCAGGTTTCCTTCCTTTTACTTCTTCCCTTTTAGATAAGGAAAATAGTGTCTGACTTTCCTCAAGTGTTTGCTTTCAGTGATATGGCAAAAGCAAAGGTTACAGGTCATAAATGTTGCTAGTTATGGCAAAACTGGAGTTCAGAGCCCTATTTTGTCACCTCCTCCTATTATTTCATCCTTTGGGAGTTTGAAACAAAATTCTTTTTAAGGTGCAGAAAAAATTGTTCTGGTTTCTGTATCTGCTTCCCTGCTAGACAGGGGTGTTGGCAGGTCAATCCATAAACCCTGCCTGTTTCTTTCTTTCCCTAGTAGCATAGGACTCTGGGGAGGTGAGGTGGTTGCACAGTTTTAGTTTTTTTTTTCATTTAAAAAAATTTATTTATAAAATAGAAACACTGGCAAAACCATAGGATAAGAGAGGTGCAACTCCATACAGTCCCTACTACCAGAACTCTGTATCCCATCTCCTCCCCTGTTAGCTTTCCTATTCTTTATCCCTCTGGGAGTATGGACCCATTGTCATTACGGGGTGCAGAAGGTGGAAGGTCTGGCTTCTGTAATTGCTTCCCCGCTGAACATAGGCATTGGCAGATAGAGCCATACTCCCAGTCTGTCTCTCTCTTTCCCTAGTGGGCAGGGCTCTGGAGAAGCTGAGCTCCAAGACACATTCTGCCCAGGGATTCTGGGGTCATCTGCCCAGGGATTCTGGTTGACATCATGGTAGTGTCTGGAACCTGGCGGCTGAAAAAAGATTTAACATATACAGCCAAGCAAATTGTTGACTAATAATGAACCTAAAGCCAATAATATTGCAGATGAATATTTGGAGTCTCCATCTTGTAAATAGCTAGTAAGTCTATTTTAGGTATATTCCAAGGGGCCCATGACTTTACTAGTTATATAGGCTCCTAAGCAGAATATGGGATAGATAGATAGGGTTTACAGTCAACAGTATTTATACATTTTCCCCATATTTGGGAGCTACTCTCTTCCCTGATGCAGTTTTCTAGCCCCTTTTCCAGCCATGACATCATCTCCCCAGATAATAACTTGGGTCCACCTGCATATCAGACGTCAGGCTCAGGAAAAAACAGTTTTAGTTTCTATTTTTTCCTTCCTTCTTGGGGCTGAGCCTTTGTGTTCCTCTGTGTAACTATCAAAATTGTGCGGCCTACTTAATTTCCATGGGGCATTGCCAAGGAGTAGCAGTGACCTAAAAATCATGCCCAAGAACAACCAAATATATAAAAATAAATAAATAGATAATAAAAAATAAAAAAGAACAACAAAATAAAAGAATGGGAAAACACTTGGAATCTTACAACATTGTATGCAGAGTTTCAAAGTTTGAAGGCACTCACTGAGCCACAGATGAGTACAGCCACAAAGTCAAGGGTGTGAGGGGAAAATTTTCAAGACAAAAACAGCTTAAACAGTGGAGTCAGCAAAACATTCATTCTCAACCACAATGCAATACTGCCCTCTGCTGCTGCAGTTACCCTACAGTTTTTCAGCACAAATCACCTTCAATTTTGGAACTTGAGTGCTGAAAATTATTGAAGAAAAATTATATAATAATGCCTCAGGAATGGGGCCCTGGGTTCAATCCATAGCACTGTATAAAAATGAAGAAATGAATTGTGCAGAAGAAATGAGTTTCACATGGATCATAAGAATCCTTTTTTCAATTTTTTAATTAACTATTTATTGGATAGAGACATCCAGAAATCTAAAGGGTAAGTTTAGATAGAGGAGGAGAGAGACACATGCCACAACGGTTCACCACTCACAAAGCTTTCTCCCTGCAGATGGGGACTGGGGGTTCAAATCCTGGTCCTTGTGCATTGCAGCATGTGCACTCAACCAGGTGTGCCACCACATGGCCCCTTAACTCCTTTACTTTTTATTCATCTCTATTTCTCATGCTAGCTATCCTATTTGCCTCTTTCTCTACTCAAGTTTTCTGCTCACTTATATCCTTCCTCACTCTCAAAGACTATATCAACTTTGATGAGACTCTTCATCTTCAAATTAATGCTCCTTAATATTTTTCTCAGTACCCACCCATTCTTTTTCACCATTTTAATGACTGATGCTCTTATTATTAAAGGTCAGCTCTTGTACCATCTCCCCCCTCAACTTGCTCCTTCATATTTTTATCTCAGTATTTCATTTTTGAATTATTGTAATTATATCCTCATCGTGTGTGTGTGTGTGTGTGTGTGTGTGTGTGTGTGTGTGTGTGTGTGTGTGTGTGTAAATGTGCTTTCATGCAAATAAATGTGCTTTCACTTACTTGGTGCTGTGTCCAATCTCTCTTCCTGAATTATTATCTCCATTCTTCCTATTACAGCAAGCTTTCTTTAAAGAAGAACCTACTTTGAGCAGCATTTATTTCTGTATCTCACCTTTCTGAAATTAATCCTACAACACTGTACTTAACTTTGCTCTATGTGTGCCTCTGTAATAACACACATATGAATATCATTTATTTTTATTTGACTTGGCCAATATTAAGTCACTCAGTCTTATTCTTTTAAAAGTCTTATCCCTCTCAGTTTACGTGACACCAGAGTTTGCTCACTGTTTCCCTTTTCTCTTATTAGACTTTTTGCTCTTTTTTCCATGCACTTCTTTTCATCTGTCTGCCACTTAAATGTTACTAGTCTTAGGGACTTAAACTTCAGCTTTTTTCTTCACTTAGAAAAATACATTGACCATCAATTCCTGTGATTTTAATATCCATCAATGTGCTATTTTCTGCTGTAATGTAAAAAGAGATTCAACCAGAATCAATACTATTATCTGAGTAAAAAAGTTGAAACCAAAATCTGAAGATCCAAGCTCAACTGAAAGCAAGGTGCTTTGATCAAATTATACTATGGGTCCTCAGTCAGCACGCCATAAGATCATACTGTCGTTTTTTTTCAGCAAATTTATCTATTCTACTTATACTTTCCTTCAAAAATATCTATTCCATCCTTGTCCATCCAAGAAAGACTAAAATAAAAATAGCTTCTTGTTCATATTAACCTTACATTCTAACATTTAACAGGGTGTAGTAGAGAAAAGCAAACAGTAAACAGACAGATATATGCTAGGTGGCAAATGGTGTTAGGAAGAAGAATAAAGGCCCTACTTTTGGATATTTATCCAAAGAAAATGAAAATGCTAATTGAAACAGGTTCCAGTGCCCTTTATTCATTTTAGTATATGTTTCATGTATACTTCACTGACTTATTTTAAAGTATAGATGTTATGACATCCTATCCCCAAACACTTCAGTATATATTACTTCAAAGACACCCTACTAGGGAAAGAGAGAGGCAGACTGGGGGTATGGACCGACCAGTCAACGCCCATGTTCAGCGGGGAAGCAACTACAGAAGCCAGACCTTCTACCTTCTGCAACCCTCAACGACCCTGGGTCCATGCTCCCAGAGGGATAGAGAATGGGAAAGCTACCATGGGAGGGAGTGGGTTAAGGGGATCGGGTGATGGGAATTGTGTGGAGTTGTACCCCTCCTACCTTATGCTTTTGTTCACTAATCCTTTCTTAAATAAAAAATTTAAAAATAAATAAATAAATAAATAAAAATATCAAAAAAAAAACTTTTCCTGTATAATCACTATATGCATCACCATTCATACTAAAACTAGCCACTCCAGTTCTCAGATGTTTATCATATTTCATTAATTCTCCATTCACTTATAGTCATTTTGTTTAAGCAGAATCAAACCAAAAATAGTGAACTGCATTTGGCTATTATACTTCTATTTTTAACTTATTTTTTATTTAAGAAAGGATAAATTAACAAATCCATAGGGTAGGAGGGGTACAACTCCACACAATTCCCACCACCCAATCTCCATATCCCACCCCCTCCCCTGATAGCTTTCCCATTCTCTATCCCTCTGGGAGCATGGACCCAGAGTCAGGGTCTTTGTGGGTTGCAGAAGGTGGAAGGTCTGGCTTTATACTTCTTACAAACCCTTAAAAAGTAGGATACCTTTCAAACTCCCATTTTTTCTTCCCTATGTCATTAACTTATTGAAGAGTTTTAATCAGTTATCTTGAAGAACTCTGACAGATTGTTTTCTCATGCCATCTAGTTTATTCATTAACCCCTATATTTTATAAACCAGGAATTAGAAATCATGACTGAGCAAGTTAGTGTGTATTTAAATAAATAAATCAGTCTCAATGATTTAGTGGAGAATGTGCTCGGATGTTAAATTATAGACAAAAAATCTAACTAGGAGGCTATTGTAGTGGTCCACGTGAGATATAAGATCCCTTGGATTTGAGTGGAAGCGACAAAGTTGGTGGTAAATTGTCATATTCTATATATAATTTGAATGTACAATCAGCAGAAATGATTGCCAGAGGGTCTGTGAGTAGTAAAGGGCAAGAAGTCAAAGACAATTTCATGGTCTGAAATTGACCTTTCTTTCTCAAAGACATTTATTCACATTTCAATCTTCAGCGTTCAGCACATGTGATAACTAATTAGGAGCTAGTCAGTTACTGCTGGATGTTGAAAGGATCTACAGAGATAGCACACAAGTTACTTTTCACTTTTATACAGTACTTTCAAAGGCCATGTTATATTTCTTTTTCAGTCAGAATTTTCAAAATAACCTAGAAAATGTTAGATAAATGTAATCCATCTTGGTTTAAAATCAAAATCACTTTTTGTGAGGTACTACAGAACTGAAACTTTAGAATTTATTTGAATTTTTTTGAAATGCAATTTTACATCATTTTTTTTAAAAAAAAATCATGCTTTTCCCTCTGAACTTAGAGAAATGAAAATTATGAACAGTGGCTAATCACTTTACAAAATAAAATTATAGGGTATCATTATAGTTACTTTAATTATAATTGCCTTCAAACAAAAATGTATATCAAAAATAGAACATGAAAATTAATGATTGATTTTTTTAATTTGTGTTCAGGGTCTATTTTCCAAAAACAGAAAATAGTTTGTGATTCATGTCCCTATTTGTGGAGACTCAGCTTGTGGATCCTGTGTTTAATTTAGCACTAAATGTGTTACATTTCATTTTCTCTTGGTCAGGACTCGCCCTTGAATTGCTAAATAAGTGCCTATTCACTTTCCTGGAAGCCAATTACCAAAAAAAAAAAAAAAAAGGAGCACTTAGTTTATACTTACCACAGTGAGTTATTTTATTTTATTTCCTCTTCATCACAGCATCACAGGAAAACTTTTATTGAAAAGTTAAAGACTTGTTCTTCTGGCACTGAGAAGAGAAACCAGAGGGTTAAAGAACAGGAAAGCTATCAGGGGAGGAGATGGAATACAGATTTCTGGTGATGGGAATTGTGTGGAGTTGTCAGTGTTTCCTTTTTATAAATAAAAATAAAAATACAGTTTCAGGTCCTTCAGTAAGATGGGGATATTTAGAAATTTGAGGTTGCAGATTTCTTGTGGACAGCTATGGCAGATGATTTCTCAGTGATTTATTTTTCCCTGTTGATGAGTTCCCAGTGTCATAAGCCAAAAGAAAAAAAAAGATTTTTCTTTTTCTAATTTTGAGATTGTTAGCTTTTATTATCTATCATTTCCCCACTCCAGTGACTTCCTGATCCAGCCTGCACAAGGTTAGTCATTCTAAATGAAAACAATTACTTCTATTGAGGAGTTCTGAAAGAATAAACAACGGGAAGAAGTTACAAATCACAGACACATTAGCTCATTTCTTTAGAAAGAGCTCCTCACACTGCCCACATCCATCTGAATTTTACCACCATGGAAACTGTGTTTAGATTTAGTTCACCTTTTCTTCTACCTAACTTGTTGGGTTATCTCATACAAGTTTTTGTTGTCTCTTTGGATCTCAATTTTTCTAATTTCAAAAGGAAGATAGAAAACAAATGCCCATCCACAACCTAAAAATCTACACACTTTTATAGCATGGACACATTCTAGGTCCTCTTTGACTTTCAACTCCAATGTCCAGTAAAATGAGTCCTTCCTAACATTAGATATTAAAAATATTTGTTAGAATATTTATCAGTGGCCTTGTAATCCTCCCTTCTCAGAAAGGAATTAAGAGTTGTTAAAAAGAAAATGACTTCCACTGATAATCAAATGCCCTTCCCTATTAAATCAAGTGCTGGCTGCTTTCTTTCTCCAACATCTGTATTTAAAAATAAAGCATATGCTAGTCCAGATAGTTTATTTAACTGGCCATCATAAAACACCAGGAAGAAATTTAACCTCTCCAGGATGTAGGACCAAGTAGTATGCTGAGATCAATAGCAGTTCCAGATTGGTGTTTTCAATATGGAAACATTTCCTCATTTTCTTATATTGTCAGCATTTTGATAGGAAGATATATTACTTTGACAATAACAAAATAAAATGTAATTGAGCATCTCAGCTCAATGTACACTTTTCACTGAGATAGAATTCTAACGTAGTGCTCCCCCCGATAAATTAACAGAAACTTAAAAATTTAGATTTTTATAGAAATTAACCTCCCTACTACAATTGAAATTTGAAAAGAACACAACAAAGAACCAGAAAGGGGGTCAGAAGGATAGTTCACCTGGAAGGACATAGCACTAGGAATTGCTTTAAAATTACTATTAATATTGCTCTATCATTACCTCTATCTCTATCAGAAAAAGTTGATCTGGAGTGGTGAAGCCCCAATAATGAAGAAAAAGAAAGAAAGAAAGAGAGAAAGAAAGAAAGAGAAAAACAAATAAAGGATTATGTAGGCCATTTTCCTTTTATTAGTGATTTAAGAATGATTGATAAGATTGTGGAATAAAGGTGGTACAATTCTATAAAATTCCCACAACAAGGGGTCCATATCCCCTCCCCTCCATTAGAAGTTTTCCTTTTTTTTTTTCTAACCCTCTTGGAATGTGGATCAAAGATCTTTATGGGGTGCAGAAGGTGGGAGGTTTGGCTTTTGTAATTGCTTCTCCACTGAACATGAGCATTGACAGGCCAATCTATACCCCTAACCTGTTTCTATCTTTCTTTAGTGGGGCAGGGCTCTGAAGGGGTAGAGTTACAGGATACATTGGTGAGGTTGCCTTCCCAGGGAAGTCAGATTGGTGTCATGGTAGAATATGCAACTTGGTGCCTGAAAAAAGTATTAAAATGAAAAACAGAACAAAATGGTTAATAATCAGGAACCTAAAAGCAAGAATATAGCAGATGGGATTTGAGGTCTCCATTTTGGAAAAAAAAAAAAGCTAATAAGTTTATTTTAGGTATATTCCAAGGGGCCCATGATTTTGCTATTTTTTGTCTGAGCCTGACAGCTAACATGCAGGTGGACCAAGTGTATTGTCTGAGGAGATGTGTCAGACTTGGAAAAAGGACTAGAAAGCTGGATCAAGGCAGAGAGTAGCTCCCAAGTATGGGAAAAGTATATAAATATTATAAATTGTAAACCCCATGGATTTCACCTGGAGATTATATTCAGTGCAGGAGCCTGTACCCCTGTAGGTTTGAGCTCTCATTCTGTGGTCATGGTTAGGAACAATCCGGGATCCACTAATTTTAGGCCCCATCTTCCTCAAGTGGAAGAGTGTGTTGCCCAACCTCCTTTCAGAGAATGGGGCAGTCCCTACCATTGTTGAACCACATTGAGGGCAAGGTCCTATAGGGGCCCACAAATGGGTCCGTTATGCTGTTCCTGATGGAGATGACCAGTAACAGTGGAGAGAGGGATCTGTTAGAGTTGGAGGCCCATCATTTCTGTGTGGGAATCCCAGGATTTACTGACTAAGGTTTAAGGTTATCTGCTGGCCTGGTAGTGAGTGACCAAAGAGCCATCACAAAGTATGCTGGTTTCTTTTCCTTATACAACTTTTTTGTCCTTACTTCGTCTGACAATTTTAGCATTTTAGTTACTGACTGATGTGAAATAGGAAATAGATGAGGAAGGTACCTAGGTTTAAGTAGAAACTATTGGATTAGGTACTTGATGGTGTCTTTTTCAGATCTCTCTACTTGCTTGCTTCACTTATTGAGTCACTGCAAACTATTGTACACTTTTACTTTAAGGTAGATATTCCCCCTAACTTATGGATATATGTGTACATATGCCTTAGCTCATGGGCCCTGGTCTCTATCTGTTGTGATCCCCAACAGGGATTTAGGACAATTAGCATAGGGATGACATCAGCCTGAGAGGGAGCACACTCACAAGGGAATGTGGGTGTAGTGACTATATAAGCAAGGGCTTGCAGCAGCTCACTCTCTTGACTGGATCACCTTCATCATGATACTCTCCTGTTAGTGTGGGTCCAAATTGATCCTGATATCTTCACATGGTGATATTGGGTAGCTTAGTTGCAGGCTTTGGACTTTTGCCTATTTTCTTAACTAGATTTCTGCTCTCATGTTTACAGTGATTTTTATGAATAAGGCTCGCTTTTGTTTAGCCTTAAATGGAGCCACATATTGTTTACAACAATTGGCTCCTCAGTGTGCTGCATATTTTAACCCTGCCCAATGCAGTTTGACTTTAATTTGCCCCCAACCTGTGAAATTACCCACTTTTTGCTCTATGTGGTTTGACTATATCTCTAATGTGTTGAGCTACTATGCATGGTCCACTCTGATTTTGCCCACTGTGGATCCCAAATGTATTTCGAATTTTGAACCCCAACCCCATGTGACTTGACTTTAATTTGCCCCAATGTGTTTCAGTGGCTACCCACTCCTTTTTGCCTTGTGAGGTCCTATTTGCTGATGTAGTTCAATTTTAAACTACCATTTTTTATTGCTCAAGGCAGTTTTTATTTGACTTTAATCTACCATATGTGTTTATTTTATTTATATATTTAAACATTAGCCCTTTACCTGCCCTTCCCCTCTTGATTTTATAGTCTAACTTCTGGCTCCACAAACTGGTTAGGGACCTAACCTACATATGCTAATCCATGGTAAGTGACCAACAATTAATTTTATTCTTATTTCTCAACTTCTGTTTATGAGTGGGATCATCCCATATTCGTCTGCCTTTTTGGATTATTTTTCTTAGCATAATTCCTTCTATCTCCCTCAAAGATGGGTTGAAGAAAGTAGATTCATTATTTTCAATAGCTGAGTAGTATCCCATTGTGTATACACGCAACAACTTTCTCACCCATTCATCTGTTGTTGGACAACTTTGCCAGAGTTTTGTGGGGAGGCCTCTCTCGGGCACAGATTCCCTGGCATATCTGCCCTGTTGTGCACCAGGAGTGGATGCTTAGGATAATGTGACCTGAGGCAGCTGGGGTAGAGCCTTACAGGACTCTCTCAGTGTCCGTTGCTAGTGACGCGGCAAAGAGATGACCCAGTGTTTAGGAAGGATCTGTTTATTGAACAGCAAAGCAGTGTTTTTAAGGGGTCGTAGGAGGAAGTAACATGTATATTCCATATTTGGTTGGAGAGGCAAGGGGTTAGGGGAGTGTCAGAACTGGTTAAATGATCGAGGAAGCAGAGTTAGCAGTAACCAGCAGCCAGAGGGGGGTCCTGAGGGCAGAGAGAAGATGGATCAGGTATGGTCAAAGGAAAGAAAGGGATGGGGAAGGAGGGAGGGGGCCTTAGTTAATGTTTGATAGAGCAGAACAATGATATATAGATAACGAGAGAGTGGCCTGCTATGTCAGGGAATGTGGGGTCCTTGTGAGGCAGGGAGACTAATAGGTAGGGCAGATCCTAGAGGCTGTGCCCTTCCTTGCTCAACCTCTTAGTAGAGAGAGACTGATAGAATAGTCATACCCCTCAGGCACCCATCTTTCAATGAAGGATCCCACCATGCTCTACCATATCCTCACAATTCCCTACACAACTTGAGTTGTTTCTAGGTTTTGGCTATTATGAACTGTGCTTCTATGATCATAGGTGTACATATATCTTTTTGGATGGGTGTGTTTGACTCCTTAGGATATATCTCTAGGAAAGGAATTACTGAGTCATACTGAAGGTCCATTTCTAGCATTGTGAGAGTTCTCCAAATTGCTTTCCACAAGGGTTGGACCAATTTACATTTCAAAAGTAGTCCATGAGGGTTCCTTTGTATCCACAAACTCTCCAGCATTTGTTAGTGCTATGATTTTTTTATATATGCCATTTTCACAGGGGTGAGGTGGTATTTCATTGTTGGCTTTACTTGCATTTCTTTGACAATCAGTGACTTGAAGCAATTTTTCATATGTGTGTTGACCTTTTGTATCTCTTCTATGGTGAATTTTCTGTTCATATCTACTCCCCAATTTTGGATTGGGTCATTTGCTTTTTTGTTGCTAAATTAGGTGAACTCTTTATATATTTTGGTTATTAACATCTTGTCTGATATAGGGCATCTACAGTTATTCTCCTGCTATGTGAAAACTCTCTTTGTTTGGGTGATGGTTTCTTTTGCTGTGAAGAAGCTTTTCAATTTGATGTAGTCCCATTGGTTAATTTTTGTTTTATGCTTTCTTGCTATTGTGTCTGTATTATCAAAGATGTCATTGATATTTAGATGAGAAAAAACTCCACCAATATTTTCCTTTAATTATATAATAGTTTTTAGTCTAACATCCACGTCCTCAATCCATTTGAAGTTGACTTTTGTTTCTGGTATTGCTGTTATTCATATGGAACCCAAACAAATATCTTACAAAAACAAGAAAAAGCTAAACAACACACTTAAATTCTCTGGACCTCACTTTTTTGATCTGCAAATGGACACAGTAACATGTCCTTTTGTATGTGACTTCTGGGTAAAATTCAAGCTCCGTGGGGCTGAAGGAAAAAGAAGTTCAAAAAAGAAGAGATAGAATGATTTAAAAAGGGACCGTCAAGATGGCTTCATGAAGATAGCACTTAACTGGGTATGCACAAAAACAAACAAACAAACAAAAAAGAAATGCTTTAAATCCTGGGAATTCTAAGTGGGAGCAGGATTTCCAGGTTAGTAGGAGAGAAACAATAGAGGAGGGAATAAATAGGAACCAATGTAGAGTATTAAAACTCATCTATAAATTGGCAAAAGGGTGCTGAAAAGGACAAAGGAGTACTGCATAGTGAATCTTCTATTGTTCCCTCCAAACCCATCCCCAGGCCAGAGTTCACTTATTTGGGAAATTGTAGCAGCCAGAGACACTGAGGACCCCACCCCCACCCCACTGCTGTTGAGTTAAACTCATCAAGCAATATTCCAAGGCTAAGCCCTTTGTCAGAAGTAATGGGGGAGCCATCTGAACCTGGCTTACTGGATCTGAGGTACAGGCAGTCCCAAACCAAGGTTGACTGCCCCTTTGCCCCTTTTTCTTCTTCTTTTATTTTTTTACTTTTCTGTGTTTTTTTCCTTTCTTGTATCTTTTGAGTTTATGTTTAATTGTTGTTTTTTGTAAATGTTTTTGCTTTTTTTGCAGGGAGGGAGAATTCTTTGGTTGATTTGGTTTGGCTTGGTTTGATTTGCAGGGTGTTCCTTATTTAGTATTTTTTTTAACTTAACAGTTTCTAATACCTATTCTCCACTTCAACTTGGATCTGAATTACAGGAAGTACAAAACAATTTATCAGGATGGTAGGACTGTCCACTTAAGCAACGAGAAAGATCTTCAAGTCTGTATGTTCCTTCCCTTGATCATAATGTGTACATCTTCTATCATCTATGGTTGGCTGTTTTGTTTTAGGTTTTGCTTTTATTTCTCTCTGGTTTGATTAACTTTTGCTTTAGTTGTTGTATTTACTACTGTTTGTGTTTTCTTTTGTAGGAGGCTTAAGATTGGTTTTGCCTTTCTTTGTAGCTTTTTTTTCAGTCATCTAAACCAAACTTCAATTTGAACACAAGAGACCTTTCATTTCATATTCCAAGACAAAGGCAGTGGAAACACACTAGAACAAACACTCAAGCCACACTAGTCATGTGTCAAGGTGACAGATTTCAGTTGTCTAGGAATCAAAAGGCAGGAGATCACCCCATAACATACCTGAAGAGCCAGTACACAAACTTCAAAAGTAAACAAAAACAATGGAGAAAAAATACACTATAACAATGCAGAAGAACAGAAACCCAGAATAAACTCCAAGCAAGCCAGAAATAATGAAGAATGAGGAGAGTATCCAAAGAGTAACTGATGCATTAATCACAGGAGTGAGGAAAACATTTGACTGAAATCCTATCAGAAGTAGGGAAATAACAAATGAGATGCTGAAAGAACACATGAGCTATCTCAAGGTAATTAGGTAACTGAAAGCTAAAATTGCTGAACAAAGGGACCAACTAACAGGCTAATATTATATCTGAACATGGTAAGAAAAAAACAAAACTGAAGAATGTATCTGAGGGAAGGAAGAGCTGAATAAAAGAAGAAGAAAACATAATTATCCAGATTAAAGATGAATTAGAGAAAACTAAGAAAGAAGTAAAGAGGCTAACAAAAAAGAAAGGAAGAGAGAGAGAGAGAAATAGAGAGAAAAAGACTGAAAGACACTGAAAACAAGAACAGTGACATATGGGATGAACTCTAAAGATGTAAGAAAGAGAAAGAAAGCATTGATAGAGGAAAAAATAGAAGAGAACTTCTCTACCATAATTGATAGAAAGGACATCAGATTCCAGAAGTCCATAGATTCTCAGACAGAATCACCCTAGACCTAAAACCATCAAGACACACCATTGTTACAATGGAAAGAAGACAAGATAAAGAAAGGATGCTTAGGGCTACAAGAGAAAAAACAAATAATCCACATAAAGAAGAAAATCCATAAGCTTATCAGCAGACCTCACACAAACACTAACAGTCAGAAGTGAGTAGCAAGATATATATGGAACACTCAATGAAAAAGACCATCAACCATGAATAATATATCCTCCTAGGCTGTCATTCAGATTAGATGGAAATATAAAAAAATCTTCTCAGATAAGCAACTGCTGAAGGAGTCAACTATCATCAAGCCTGCTCTGGGAAAAGTCCTAAATTACCTCCTATAAACACTAATAACATCACTGAAAACATTCTATATATCAGAACAAGCAAAAAAAAGTGTTAAATAGTGGCACTGAAATACCATAAATGCATGATATTAATAAATGTCATGGGCCTAGATTCATGATTTAAAAGGCATAGAGTAGGGAAATAAATTAGAAAACAGAACCAAACATATTCTTTCTGCAGGAATACCACTTAACTCAACAAGACAAATTCTCAAAAGAAAGAATGGAACACTATCATACAAGCATAATGGACTACAAAAAGGGGGCAGGAATAGCTGTTCACATGTCTGACACAATAGAGTTTAAAATAGATAAAGTAATAAAAGATAGGCATGGGCATTACATAGTGCTCAGAGGATCAGTCAACCAAGACAACTTTACAATTATTAACATCTATGCAGCCATTAAAGGCCTATCTAAATATTTCAAACATCTATTGAAAGATCTACAAAAATACATCAATAGCAACATTGTAATAGTAGGAGACTTCAACACCACAGTTTCTCATTTAGATAGACCTTCTCAGAATAGAAGCAAGAAAAAAGCAAGGAAATTAATTGAAGATATAGACTAGATCTTCTGAACATTTTCAGAATTCTACACCACAAGAAAGTGGAATACACATTCTTCTCAAGTGCACACTAGATATCGTCAAGGGTACATCATATGTTAGTCCACAAGGACACTGTCAACAAATTCAAGAACATTGGAATCATCTCAAGAGTCTTCTCAGACCACAGTGGGATTAAGTTAGCACATAACAGCAAACAGAAAATTAGTAAACTTTCCAAAATATGAAAACACAGCAGCACAACACTAAACAACAGCTCAGTCAAAGAGGAACTCATGGAAGAAATTAAAATGTTTCTAGAACCTAATGAAAATGAAGACACAGGCTATCAAAATATTTGGGACACAGCTAAAGCAATACTTACAGGGAATTTCAGACCCATACAAGCACACATTAGGAAGCAAGAAAAAGTTTAAATAAAATACCTCACTGAGGGGCCAGCTGGTGTTGCACCTGGCTGAGTGCACCGTCGATGATGCACAAGGACCTAAGTTCAAGCTCCAGGTCCCCACTTATAGGGGAAAAGCTTCACAAGTGGTGAAGCTGGGCTGCAGGTATCTAATGGAAATTAAAAAGTAGGGGCTGGGTGATGGTGCATTTGGTTGAGCGCACATTACAATGGACAAGGACCCAGGTTCAAGCTCCAGGTCCCCACCTGTAGGGGCTAGTTTTGCGAGTGGTGAAGCGGGGCTGTAGCTGTCTCTCTTTCCCTCTCTATTACCTTATCCCCTCTTGATTTCTGGCTGTTTCTATCCAATAATTAAATAAAAATAATAGAAAAAAACATAAATGACTTTGTGGTGGACAGGGCTTTTCTAAGGTTTAAAACACTCAACAATTATTATATCACAGTATATAGCAGTATGAAACAGTATTTTAGTTACAGCAAGACAGGCAATTATCAGCAGGGATTAGACTAGGCCAGGCCTATGAGGCCATAAGTTAATTCAGCTACATGTGTACACATGTTAGGAAGAGTGGCCATTGTGGACCCTGGGGAAGACAAACCTGCATGGTGAGTGAAGGAAGAGAAGGAGCTGGGAAGGAGGGCTGGAGTTCTGGCTGCCTGGAAGTTAAATAACTTGGTTTATTTAAGTTAGTCAGAATGCCAACAGCCATATGCTAGTTACGGTCAGCAGCTGTATGATAATTACATTCTCACGTTCAGCCTTGGTGTATGATAATAGAGTCTCAAAGTCCTATTCATTGGTTATGCCACAACAGTGTCTCTATGTCTCTCTCCCCATATAGCCCCCTTCTCTCTCAATTTCTATCAACAGACAATAAATACAGATGTGACAAAAATGAAAAAATCTGACTGTACAACTAAAAGACTTAGAAAAAGCTAGGAAAGGAACCCTAAAGCAACCAGAAAAATGGAAATAACTAAAATTAGGTCAGAAATAAATGACATCTGAAATAAGAGAACCATGCAAAAGATCATCAAAGCTAAATGTTGATTCTTTGAAAAAGTAGACAAAATATATGAACCCTTATCCAGACTAGGATTTAAAGAAAAAGGGAGGAGGGAGAAGAGGCAAATAAATAGAATTGTAAATGATAGGGGAGATATCACAGCAGACAACACAGAAATCTAAAGTATCATGGGGATCCTCTATGAAAAACTATATGCCTCCAAGCTAGAGAACCTGGAAGATATGTTAGAATTCCTAGAACCATATAACTTTCCAAAAGTGAAACATGAGGAACTAAAAAAATAAATAAACAGACAAAGACAACTAAAGAAATTGAAAGAGTTATCAAGAACTTTACCTAAAATAAAAGTCCAGGACCAGATGGCTTTAAAAATGAATTCTACAAAAGCTACAAGGAAGAGTTAATACATCTATTCTAAAGACTTCTAAATGACTGAAGACACAGGAATACTCCCTTCTAGTTTCTATGAAGCAAACAGCACCCTGATACCAAAAGCAAACAGAGAAACAACAAAAACTAGAAAGGAAACTACAGATCAGTATCACTGATGAGCATACATGCCAAAATATTGAACAAGATTCCAGCTTGCCTGATACAGCAGTATATTAAAAAGATTTTCCATCATGACCAAAGTTTCAGGGCTGATTCAATATATGTAAATCAAGAACACACCAAATGCAGCAACACAAAAGCAAATGACTACACGCAAAATTAGGGAGAGGTTAGGAACAGAATATTCACCATAGAAGAGATTCAAAAGGCCAACATCCATGTGAAAAATCTCCAAGTCACTGACTGTCAGAGAAATGCAGGGAGTCAAGCAGTACCGCAGTGGGTTAAGAGCAGGTGGCAGAAAGTGCAAGGACAGGCATAAGGATCCTGGTTCAATCCCCTGGCTCCCCACTTGCAGAGTTGCTTCACAAGGGGAGAAGCAGGTGTCTATCTTTCTCTCCCCCTCTGTATGTTCCCCTCCTCTCTTCATTTCTCTCTGTCTTATCAAACAACACCATCAATAACAACGACAATAATAACTACAACAATAAAAAAAGAAATTCAAATGCGGATAAAGAAAAAAAAGATACCACTTCACTCCTGTGGTAATGTCATACATCAGAAACAACTGCAACAAAAATGCTGGACAGGTTGTGAGGTCAATAGAACCTGTATGCACTGCTGGTGTGCATTTAAATTGGTCCAAACCCTGTGGAGAGCTGTCTGGAGAACTCTCAGAAAGCTAGAAGTGGACCTATCCTATGACTCTGCAATTACTCTACTTGGGATATGTCCTAAGGAACCAAACACACTCATCCAAAAAGATCTGTGTAGTTTTGTTTCTAGTAGCAAAACTTGTAATAGCCCAAAACTGGAAGCAACCAGGTGTCCTAAAATGATGAGTGGCTAGGTAAGTAGTATATTTACACAATGTAATACTACTCAGCTTTCAGAAATAATGAATCCCTATTTTTAGAGCAGCTTGAATGGAGCTTGAAGGAATCATCTTAAAGAAGATAGGGTGAATATGGATGGGATGATCCCACTCATACACAGAAGTTGAGAATTAAAAACAGAAAGGGAACTTGGCCTGGACTTGATGTTACACAAAAGTAAAAGTGAGGTGGAGTGTTCTTCTCCTGTAACTTGATGGTGGAGAAGGCCCAATGTTGGGCAGTATGCCAGCTCCCCCTGCTTAACGCTGTGGTCTATTTACATAATCACTGTTTTACTTGAGACCCGCCCTACCTGCAGAGCATTGGTTTAATCCCACTGGCTCTAACTCTCCTTTTGCTCCACCCCCTCTCCTAGTCACACCCTGTTTTCCACCATTTAATCCCCATTGGTTTGCACTCTCTTTTCGCTCCACCCTCTCTTCCTCACATCCTGTTTTACACCCTACCATTTCCTTCCTGGAGAGCATAAATGCAGATGGATAAAGCCAGCATGGCATTGCATTCCAGCTCAGCCACGAGAGTTCCTGGTTCCTCTTCCGCATCACTCAGTAGACAGCAGCTTAGGTTGGCTCCAGCAGAGTTCTCTAAAACCCAGAAAGCACTTGCTTGGGAAGAAGCACCCTCAGGATATCCCAGCAGACCAAAGTGTGGAGCAGGTTAGAATATTATGTGGAAAACTGGAAATTTTAAAAAATATATGGACTGCTGTATTGTAGTGTCAACTGTAACCATTAATACCTCCAATAAAAAATCCTATTTTCAGTAGGGAATATTCAAGAACTAATATCGAATAAAGTATGCTCATTATCAAATTAGTAAATGAGTAGTGATTTATAGCATATAAGATTCTATCATATGGTTCAGTCCACCTCCATCTCCATAGTTGTCTTCCCCACAGTATTAAAAATCATGGATCTCCCCAAAACTCAAAGACAGGGACAGGCTGGATGCCTTAATGAGATGTATAACAGTATTAAATCGAATGAAGGTATGAAAGCCCCTGTCTAGCCCTTCACTGTCTGAGACACACTGCCAGTCCCACACTTAGGAACAATGGTTTTGATCCCCACACACAGATGAGAGACTGTGACTGAGTCAGAGTTGGGGTGGAAGGAGAGGCAGACAGTGGTCTTTTAGGGTTTTAGGTATTTCAGTGACGTGCAGCAGGGAGGGGAAGTGTTTGAAGACCACTGGCTGACGTCATAAAGCACCTGTGACAACACCATGAAGATGGTCACCATGGCAACACCCTGGGGGGATTTTTTGGCAAATAGCACTGCCATTCCCCCAACCCGCTCCCTGGGTTCCTCCCACCTGTACACACCACCATGCTCCATTCTTTCCCTCTTCTTCATGGTAGTTTTTATTACTGCTCACTTCTCCTCCATGCCCCCACTGTCTGGCTAGTGGTGAACCTTCTGGTGGGGCCCCATCCTCCCAGGACCCTTCTTCTTCCCTCCTCCATCCTGGCTGTTCCCCTATCCCTCCCTCCAAGCCATAAAAGAACTTTCAAGAGACACAAACCTTCACCAGGTATTTTTATTTAGTTTTCCATCACATCAGGGTCAATGTCCAGGCCAGGACCTTCGGCAGTCCTCTGTGAGGAAGCCCAAGACAGGAGACAGGGGGAGTGTGATTGCCCTGCCTCATGAAGGAGCTCCTGTCTTCTCAGTCCTGTTGGCCTTCTGGCCCATAGTTCTTCTCCTGGGAGTCAGCTGCTCCACTACCAGTTGCCCCGTTCTCTGAAGACCTTTGCCGCACCTCCATTTGCTGGACAAGTATTAGCTCTAGTACTTTAAGCTCCTGAAGGAGCCTGAGGCAACGATGACAAATAAGCGGCTGACAAAGGTACAGAAAATAAATAAAATCGGTCAGGGCTTCCAGGGTCAGTTGTTCTTGTTCCTCTTCCAGTGGAGGTTTGTGAATCCGGAACATCTTGCTGATCTGGAAAGAGCACAGGATGATCAGAGAAGGATAAGGTGGGGGAGACGAGGTATGGCATGGAGAGGACAGGGGCGTTGTGTGTTAGGGTGATGGTGGGGGTCAGTGTGTGGGGCAGGGCAGCAACAGGGCTTGGGGTATCAGCTGGGGGAAGGAGGAGGAGGGGGCAGGTGGCATCATCTCACCATGGCGACTTGATCCTTGTGTTCTTTAATTCTTCTCTTTCTCCTGAGTCTATCAGAGCGTTGATCCCTGAGGCGGGTGGAGTGCGGTCCACTCCTGCACCTCTAATGTCCCCCAAGGCCAAGGTACCTTCCTTATATATACCAGTACCCCACCCTCCCACCACACAAAGGGGCTACGTCTCCAGAGTCTGACTGGTCATCAATGGTGTCCAGCAGCCAATGGTAGCACTGGAGGGGCGTGGCCCTCACAGAGGAAGTCACAGTCTGCTGTGGGAGGATGGGCAACCACTGGAAAGTGCTGGCTGGAATGAGGGGACCTTTTGCACCCTAAACAGCCTGTTGTCCTGATCAGCCTTCTGCAGGGTGACGGGCAGCAGCGGGCAGGGGCTTCCTCTCAGAACCCTGGCCAGGCCACAGTGCCTCTGTTCACCCTTCTACCATCCCCAACACCCTGTCCCTGTGCTCCTTTCCTACCAGTGGGCGGCACCTGTGTACGTCTGAAGATGGTGCACCCCCTCCTCTTGGGCCCATGCCAGATGACTGTCTTGCGGAGTTTCTGAGAGCATATGTACCTTAGTCTATAAGAGGGATTATCTTTCTCCTGATTATGTGGCTGGAAAGGCTGCACTTAGGTTACCAAATCACAATTGAGCACCTCCCCCCTCATTTGAAGGCTGCACTTCCTTCACTATTTCTGAGGCAGGCAGGAGTGACATGTTCAGGTCAGGAAAGAAATGGCTTGGCCATCAGAAAGTGTCAAAATGGACCTGGGATTGCACCTTTGACTGGGAAGCCAATTTAGGCACAGAGCTTAGCCCATACCTTAATATATAAGACCTAGCTATCCCCACTATCCTCATCCCCACTGGAAGTCATTGTACTTTTTTTTTAGTCATAGGCATAAGCAGTGTCTGACGTCTATGCAACCTCTGACCTGTCTGTGTGCTCCCACCATGTATGACAGTCCTCCTGTCTCCCTTCTTTCAGTCAGGTGACTACAAGCCTTCCAGAAAGAAGCATTACCCTGCTTCTCTGAGTAGAGTACAAATGTGTTTCCTGACTAAGCAGAGGGCAGTCTCATGCCCAGAGCACATAGGTTCAATCTGTAATACCAGCATTAGTAAGAGCTCAGCAGTGTTCTGATGTCTCTGTCTCTGTATCTCTCTTTCATTAAAACAGTCAGGCAGGATCAAAAAATTAAATAGATTGAAAGAGAAGAGGACAAAATCCACCATTTACAGGTTATATCATAGTATACATAGGAAATCATAAAGAATCCAGCTGAAAGTTTCTAAAAACTATTAGGCAATATAGTAAGCTGTCTGGCTACAGAATTAACATAAAAAGTTGGTGACATTTGCTCATGTGAACACCAAGTCAGAAGAAGACGTTCAGAAATTAATCCCTTTTATAGCCATAAAGCAATAAACTAATTATCAGCCTAAGAAAAGAAGTGAAAGACTTGTACACTGAAAATTATTAGTTACTACTCGAGGAAATGGAAAAAGACAAGAAGAGGAAAGATTTCCATTTTCATGGATTGGAAGAATTAATATCATCAAAATGAATATATTACCCAGAGTCACATACTAATTTAAAAATGCTTTAACAATTTAATTCCAGTCTCAGAATTCAATTAGTTTCCACAAATGAAATATTAAGTGCTTAGACTATAGGAATGGGTAGTCAGAACTGAAATCTATGCATTTAAAGAACTTGAGGCAGTCAATATTTACCTGGTCATATTGAAGAAACAGTGATTTATAAGACTATGATTTAATAGGAGTATATTATAAAAACTATTACCACAACCAAGATCTGTGTTCATACTCCCACCTCCCTACAGGGACATAAAAATCTACACTTCTCCCCCACCCTCCTGGATCAGGAGTCTTTTTCTTTGAGGTAATATTTCAAAATCAGTTAAATTTTGTTTTGTTTGTCCTTTTTTAGTCTTCTTTCTCAACTTCTGTTTATGAGTGGGATCATCCAATACCCATTTTTCACTTTGTGGTACATCACACTTAGTATAATTCCTTCAAGCTCCATCTAAGATGGGTTGAAGAATGTGGATTCTTTATTTTTAATAGTGAAGTATTATTTCATTTTGTATGTATACCACACTTTCCTCAGCCAGTCAGTTTCTTTCAGGTTTGGCTATTACATATTGTGCTGCTATGAACATAGGCATACACATATCTTCCTGAATGGACATGTTTGAATCCTTAGGATATATCCCCAGAAGAGGATTTGCTGAGTCAAAAAGAAAGTATATTTCTATCCTTTGGAGAGTTCTCTAGACTGCTCTCTCCACAGGAGCTGGACCAATGAACATTCCGACCAGAAAAGCCAGAGGGTTCCTTTGCACTCCCAACATCTCCAGCAATTGTTGCTGTTGTTTTTGATGTATGACATTATCACAGGAGTAAAGTGGAATCTCATTTTTGTCTTTACCCGCATTTGCTTTTCTCTGACAGTCAATGACTTGGAGAATTTTCATATGCCTGTTGGCCTTTTGAATCTCTTCTATGAGATGTAATGTCCATGCCTATCTTTTAGTACTTTATTTATTTCCACTCTATTGTTTCAGAAATTAGAACAGATGTTCCTGCCCCTTTTGCTCATAGATTAAGTTTGTATGATAGTCTTCCATTTTTTACTTTGAGTCTTATTTCTGTCTTGTTGAGTCAGGTGGGATTCCTGCAGAAAGAATATGGTTGGTTTTGTTTTCTGATCCATCTTCCTACTCTGTTCCTGTTAAATGGTGAATTTGGCCAGCAACATTTATTGACATTATGCATTTATGGTAACTTAATGCCATTATTTAATACTTTTTTTAACTTTTTCTGATATATGGAATTTTTTTTTTTTTTGGTGATTGCCGGGATAGCCTTGTGGGTGGGAGAGAGAGATGATCAGGGACTCATGGCTGAGCTGGGAAGCAGTATCTCTTTATAAAGGAGCAGGGATGTGGTTCAACAATCTAATCTCTTCTAATTACAACACTATTCTCCCCAGACTCTCTCCTGAAGTGGAAGAGTCAGGAAAAAAAGGAAGTATGTACTATAGGGGGCAGGGAGAAGGAAAAAGCATGAACCAGTGAGGATTAAACCAATGTCCTGGAGGCAGGGGGGTACTTAGTTAACAGTGGTTATGCAAATAGAATACAGTGCCAAGCAAGGGGGAATAAACCAATGAAACAGAATGGGTCTTAGAAGCAGAATCCAGAAGCATACCAACAGGTGATGTTGCTAATGTTTATAGGAGGTATTTTAGCAATTTTTCCAGAACAACCTTGTCTGAGAAGGATTTTTATCCTTCTGTTTAATTTGAGTGACAGTCTAAGAGGATATACTATTCTTGATGGAAAACCCTTTTCTTTTTTTTTTCTTTTTTATTTAAGAAAGGATTAATTAACAAAACCATAGGGTAGGAGGGGTACAATTCCACACAATTCCCACCACCCAATATCCATATTCCACCCCCTTCCCTGATAGCTTTCCAATTCTCTATCCCTCTGGGAGCATGGACCCAGGGTCATTGTGGGTTGCAGAAGGTAGAAGGTCTGGCTTCTGTAATTGCTTCCCCACTGAACATGGGCGTTGACTGGTCGGTCCATACTCCCATTCTGACTCTCTCTTTCCCTAGTAGGGTGGGTCTCTAGAGAAGCGGAGCTCCAGGACATATTGGTGGGGTCTTCAGTCCAGGGAAGCTTGGCCAGCATCCTGATGGCATCTGGAACCTGGTGACTGAAAAGAGAGTTAACATACGAAGCCAAACAAATTGTTGAGCAGGAAAACCCTTTTCATTGAGTGTCTGATGTGTATCTTGCCATTCTCTTCTTTTACTGCTTGTGTGAGGTCTGCTGTTAGTCTGTCGAGAGTTCTTTTGTATGTGATTTTTTTTTCTCTTGTCGATTTAAGGATCCTTTTCTTATCCCTACTTGTTTGCACTGTGACAGTGGTATGTCTTGGAGTCTTCAGATCAGGGGTAGTTCTATTTGAGACTCTCTGGACTTCTTGAACCTTTATTTTCCATTCTGTTGCTTAGGGTTAGGAAGTTCTCTTCTATTATTTCCTCTAGGATGCTTTCTTTTTTTTTAATATTTATTTATTTATTTATTCCCTTTTGTTGTCCTTGTTTTGTTGTTGTGGCCATCATTGATGTCGTCATTGCTGGATAGGACAGAGAGAAATGGAGAGAGGAGGGGAAGACAGAGATGGGGAGAGAAAGACAGACACCTGCAGACCTGCTTCACCGCCTGTGAAGCGACCTCCCCACAGGTGGGGAGCCAGGGCTCGAACTGGGATCCTTGTGCTGGTCCCTGTGCTTTGCACCACATGCGCTTAACCAGCTGAGCCACCGCCCGACTCCCTCTAGGATGCTTTATTCCTCTTTCTTACATCTTTGGAGTTCATCCCATAAGTCTCTGTTTGTTAGCTCTCTCTCCCTTTTTAGCCCTTTTACTTCTTTCTTAGTTTTCTCTAATTCATTTTTAATCTGGCTAATTCTGTTTTCTGCTTCTGTTATTTGGCCCTTTCTTTGCTCAGCTACATTCTCCATATATACATATATATGTTCAGCTATACTATTAGTCTTTTCTGTTAGTTAGTTGGTCCCTTAGCCCAGCTATTTTAGCTTTTATCTGTCTGATTATGTCGAGATAGCTCATGTGTTCTTCCAAGGTCACCTTTGTTATTTCCTTATTTCTTTTTTTAAAAAAATTTAAAATATATATTTTATTTATTATTGAATAGAGACAAAGAGAAATTGAGAGGGGAGAGGAAGATAGAGAGGGAGAGAGACAGGAGACCCCTACAGCCCTGCTTCATCACTTGCAAAACTTTCCCCCTGCAGTTGGGGACCAGGGGCTTGAACCCAGGTCCTCGGACATTATAAGATGTGCACTCAACCAGATGTGCTATAGCCTGGCCCCTTTTATTTTTTTATTATCTTTATTTATTTATTGGATATAGACAGCCAGAAATTGAGCGGAGGAGGGAAGATAGAGAATGAGAAAGACAGAGAGATACATGCAGACCTGCTTCAACACTAGCAAAGTTTTACCACTGCAGGTGGAGACGGGGGGCTTGAACCCAGGGCCTTGTGCACTGTAACATGTGTGTTCAACCAGGTGTGCCACCACCTGGCCCATCCTTATTCTTGATAGTATTTCCCTAAAATGCTTTCTTCACCTCTTTGATTAATTCGACAGGTAATGTTTGTATACTTTCCTCATGTTTTTATTGCTTCTAGGTTGCTTGGAATTTTTTCTGGTTTTCTGTCCTTGTTCAGTCTTGTAGTGGATTTTTTTTAGACCATTGTATTTATTTTCTTTGATGTTTGTGTCCTGTCTTTTGATGTTCAGGTGATGTGGGGTGACTTCTGGTCTGTTGATTCCTACACAACTAAAACCTGTCACCATGTCATCTGACTCAGAGTGGCTGAAGCTTTTGTTCTAATGTGATACCACTGCCTTTGCCTTGTAAGATGAGGGGAAGGGTTCCATCTGTTGAAACAGAAGTTAGGCATAGAGGAATGAAACAGCGAAGAAGAAGAAGAAGAAGAAGAAGAAGAAGAAGAAGAAGAAGAAGAAGAAGAAGAAGAAGAAGAAGGAGAAGGAGAAGGAGAAGGAGAAGGAGAAGGAGAAGGAGAAGGAGGAGAGGGAGAGGGAGAGAGAGAGGGAGAGGGAGAAGAAGAAGAAGGAGAAGAAGAAGAAGAAGAAGAAGAAGAAGAAGAAGAAGAAGAAGAAGAAGAAGAAGAAGAAGAAGAAGAAGAAGAAGAAGAGGAAGAAGAAAGGGGCTGTCAACCTTGTCTTGACTCTCTGAAACTCAGATCCAGTAAAGTAGGCTCAGATGACTCTCCCATGATAGCCTATAAAAATTTTACCTTTGCAATCTTGCTTGCTGAGTTTAATTCCACGGGGGGGGGGGCGGTTAGTGGTGGTGGGGTGTGTTCACTGTCTCTGGCTGCTGCTTTTTCCCAAATAAGTCACCTCTGGTGTGGGCGATGAGTTTGGGGGATTCAGTGAGAGACTCACCACTCAGGTCTCCTTGATCCTTTTCAGTACCATTTTTCCAATTTATAGTTGAATTATAATACCCCACATTGGTTCCTCTTTATCCCCTCCTCTATAGTTTCTCTTCTACTAGCCTGGAAATCCTGCTCCCACTTAGAATTCCCAGGATTTGACATTTTTGTTGTTGTTGTTTTGTGGACACTGAGCCTAGGTACTATCTTCATGCAACCTACTTGACAGTCTCTCTTTTTTAAATAATTCTTTCTCTTCTTTTCTGCACTTCCTCTTCCTTCCCTCCCACAGAGCTTGAATTTTAGCCAGGAGTCACATACAAAAGGGTATGCTACTATGTCCATTTGCAGATCAAGAAAGTGAGGTCCAGAGAATTTAAGTGTGTTGTTCAGTTTCTGTTTGTCTTTGTCAGATATTTATTTGAGTTCCATATGAGTAACAGCAACACCTCTCTTAGGTGTTTTTCAAGAGACACAAAATCATCCTTTTTGTCTGAAGGATTATTTCCATTTGGTTCATATCCCATGATTTCTTACCTACCCATTTATCTTTGGGCATTGAGGCTGCTTCCACTCTTTGGCATCTGTGAATATCCCAGCTATAAACATAGGAGTACATATATCCCTTTGAATTCATGTATGTATATCCTGTCAAAAAATGACTAAGTGTGGCATTGTTGATAACATCTCTGGCAAGATACATAAATAAGTAACAAAAATAGTTTCTCCCTTTTCATATTAAAAGCCATGCAGCCCTGCCAACCACAGCTTAACACTGGGCTCTGTCAAGGCCTACTGTATCCACTGGGTCAGTCTCTCTTGGAAGAGATGGCTTACTTAAAGAGAGATGGAGCCAAGACAAAGGGCAGTAGATGGTTCCATCCAGGGAGCTGGGTGGTGGCACATCTGGTTGAGAGCACATGTTATAGTGTGTAAGGACACAGGCTTGAGTCCCCGGTCCCCACCTGCAGGGGAAAGCTTCACTAGTGGTGAGGCAGGGCTGCAGGTGTCTCTCTCTTTCCATCTCTATCACCCCCTTCCCTCTCAATTTCTCTCTGTTTCTAGCCAACAAATAAATAAAGATTAAAAAATGGAAAAAAGAAGGTTCCATCTGGACATGGGCATTGTAGGTACATGCTCTTATGAGTGTAAGATCTAGATCCTGCATTCCCATCTGAGTCAATTGGAGCCCCTGTCTTGCGTTGGTCTAATGGCCCAACACTTGTCCCAGAAAAAATCTAATAAAAATCACTGCTCTGCATTTTCTCACCTACAGTATCTGTTATACAATTTCAGGTCCAGGAGGGTTTTAAGAGGTGAGTAACACCCAAGCTGGTTCAGGTAGTTAGTCTTGCAGAATTCCCCCCAAAAACTAACCTATTTCCTCTTGTTGTTTAGATCTTCACCAGAACTTAGTAATTCAAAAACACTTTTCTTCAGACAGACAGACAGACAGAGAGACAGGAGGAAAGGAACCCCAGAAGGAGGCTTCCGTTGTGCAGAGGGGAAGCTTCCACTTGGGGCTCAGGCACACTATCCAGGTGAGCTGTCATGCTGCCACCTCCTTTGCCTTTATAGCTTGTCTCACACAAACACGCCTCTGTCTCTATGAATTTCATCCCTGGGAGACCCAGCCTGGGAGTTCAGTTGGCCAAGTGCCACCATTGAAGTCACCTGAGCACATGGTCCTTGCACTGTGATCGTTCTGCTCCCCCAGGCATCCTGGGGGAGTGTCTGTGCAGTGTATTTTGAATTTCACCCTAAAGATCAAGATGCTAGCTATCAGGAAGCCTGGACATATGTGAGGAGAAACCCCTCCTTTGAAATGGACAGCAACCCAAAGAGTAGAACCCCATATAGCTGCCACACTTGCCTGATTTCTCTGAGTGTTCTTCAGGATCCAATTAACATACCCAGAGCTCAGGGTGTACTGACCCTGAGAAAGAAACACTTTGTAATATCTGTATCCCACTACCCAGCAAAACGAATTAAACAGTGCATTACTGGCACTCAATCTGCTCTGGCACAGGACACTCACACCCGACTTCTCTCACCCAGGAACCCAGACACTCTTTCCCCTTAATTTGTTCTGTAGACTTATGGTATATCTCACTCCAGAAGGCCTCCTCCTCAACCTAGAGTCCCCACTAGAGAAATAGGGCAACCAGAGAGCAGAGACACACTGGGTGGGAAGAAACCCACCACTGGTCAGAAGTCTTGATCAATGAAATAAAATTATTCTTTTTAGAATATCTTAATTATATTTATACAAGATAGATAAAGAGAAAAAGAGAGGGAAGGGGGAGAAAGAGAAGAGTGACACCAGGAGTACTGCTTCACTTCTATGAAGCCCCCCCACCATGTGAACCACAGCTTTGAACCCATGTCTTTGTGCATGTGTGTTTAATGAAGTGTGCCACCAACTACCCTAGAAACTAAATTATTCTTGATTAATACAAATATAAGCAGAAGCAGGCATAGCCATTTATTTATTTTTCTGAAACTGATTCTGAGAGTTGCTGTGCACCCTGCTCAACAGAGTCCCCACTAATAGCACATGGCCACCAGAGAGCAGAAGCTCAGTGGGAAGAAACCAGCCAGTCTTAGTCACTAAAATGAATTATTTGGATTGGGAGGAGCCAAGATGGCAACTGGAATGTAGCAGCACCCGTGGGCTCGGATATCAACTGCTAGAAAGCCTTGAAATCCTGGCCTTCAGCGGGACAAGCAAGGAGGCATCCTAAAGGTAGACCAGGGAGGTGATTATAATTCAGTTTGGGTTAAAAATTAGAGCAAAAAGAAAGGAAATTTCTTGATTATTTCTCTCAGCCCCCCTTCTCCCCATAACCAGACCCCAGGGGTAGGGAGCTGCTGCTAGCAGGCTCCCCATGGAGCTCCTTTCTTTACCAAGATTCCTGGCCCACCGGGGTGCCATTAAACCCTGCTTCCAATTTCTAGGCTATTTCTGTTGTTCCTCTGAGTAAGGGACTTAGACCCATTCAAGTGACAATTAGCTAATCAAGCAAGCCTTACCCAGCCTGCTTGAAAGTTTTTTTTTCCTTTTTTTCACATTTGTTTTGTATTGTGTTTTCTTTCTCAATCAGTTGTCTAGACTAAATGTACATAGGCTAACAGGGATCTGTCCAAGCTGTAGAACCACTGCTTGGGCTTTTTACTCTGCTCTATTTTACAAATACTATTATATATACACACATATCCCTTCCCCCCCCCCCAGGTGACCAAAATTAACTCTTAGTATACTTTCCATTGCTAGACAACAAGAATTATCACCCACTGTGAGAGAAACTTGTCTAACTTTTCATACCTCCTCTATACACTATCGCCTTTCTCCCACCTCCAAGCCAATTAAAAATATATATACAACTCTCCTTTCACTGCTTTTTTTTCTGTTTCCTTCTTTTTTATTTTCTCTATTTTTCCCCCTGTCTTCCTTTCTCCCTTCCTCCTCTCTCTGCCTTCTGAATTCACTGATACTGATTTGTGAACTATTTCAGGGATGAAGTCTGACTCAGAGCGGACTCTTTTTGAGTGTGTCTCTGCTATACTTCCCCTTCACCTCTTGCTACCCCTAGAATCTACAGTGGACAGTAGATTTGCATAATTGTCTATTGCTATCCCTTTTTTCCTTTCTCTTTCTTTTTCATTTATATTTGGTTGCTATTTTTTCTTGAACTGGAGACATTGTGGGACTAAATGGTATTGGTTAAACTGCTTCAGTAATTGCTTTAGTTACTATTGTAATTTCTGAGGGTGGTGATTGCATTTGTCATAAAGGTATTTAGTATAGTGTGGCTTGTACATAAAACAAAGCAACTAAGGAACAACAGAACATAAAAATAAAAAACACATTAAAAATGGGTAGATCAAGAGCAAATAAAACTGCTAATACAATGAATGAAGACAAGAGCCTAGAAGAAACTACAAATCAGTCAGAAGTAATGATAGATAAGAAAAACATGCAAGCACTAATAAATTTATCAATCACAGAAATGAAAACAACTTTGGAGGAAAGGAATAGCAGTATTAGGGAAACAACAGATGAGACCCCCAAGGAAAATACTCACTACCTTGAGGCAATTAGAGAACTGAAAGCTGAAATAGCTGTAATGAAGAAAGCAACCGAGGGAAGGGAAAGCAGACTAACAGAAGCAGAAAACAGAATTAGCCAGACAGAGGATAAGCTAGAGAAAACTAAGAAAGAGGTGAAAGAGCTCAAAAAAAAGATTGAGAGACACTGAAAACAACAACAGAGACATATGGTATGATCTCAAAAGAAGTAACATTCGTATAATTGGCCTGCCAGAGAAAGAAAGAGAGGAAGGGGAAGCAATCATTCTATTGGAAATTATAGAAGAAAACTTCCCAGACCTGAACAACAGAAAGGACATTAAGATCCAAGAGGATCAGAGAGTTACAAACGGAATCAACCCAGACCTGAAGACAACAAGACACATCACAGTGACAATGAAAAGAAGTAAGGATAAAGAAAAGATCCTAAAGGCTGCAAGAGAAAAACAAAAAATCACATACAGGGGAAAACCTATAAGACTATCAGCAGACTTTTCTACCCAAACTCTAAAGGCCAGAAGAGAATGGCAAGATATCTATCGAGCCCCGAATGAAAAAGGGTTTCAACCAAGGATAATATATCCCTCTAGACTTTCATTCAAACTAGATGGAGTCATCAAAACCTTCTCAGACAAATAACAGTTAAGGGAAGCAACTATCACCAAACCGGCCCTGAAAGAGGTTCTAAAAGTCCTCTTATAAACAGGAACATCACTATAATACTTGCAACAGATTAAATAAAAACTTGTTGAACAATGGAACTACAACACATTAAATACATAATATCAGTAAATGTCAATGGCTTAAACTCACCCATCAAAAGGCACAGAGCAGGAGGATGGATCAGAAAATGTAACCCAACCATATGCTGCTAGCAAGAATCCCACTGGAGCCAACAAGATAAACACAGACTTAAAGTGAAATATTGGAAAACTATCATACAGGCTAATGGACCACAAAAAAAAGAACAGCCATTCTCATCTCTGACACAATAGATTTTAAATTAAATAAAGTAAAAAAGATAGGCAAGGTCATTACATAATGATTAAACGATCAATAAGCCAAGAAGATATAACAATTATTAACATCTATGTACCCAATGAGGGGCCATCTAAATAGATCAAAGACCTTCTCAAAGAACTTCAAAAATACATCAATAGTAATACAATAATAGTGGGAGACTTTAATACCCCACTCTCACACTTAGACAGATCAACAAAACACAGAATCAACAAAGAAACAAGAGAATTAAATGAAGAGATGGACAGACTAGACCTCTTGGACATTTTCAGAGTCCTTCACCCCAACAAACTGGAATACACATTCTTTTCAAATCCACACAACAAATACTCAAGGATAGACCACATGTTAGGCCACAAAAACAGCATCAATAAATTCAAGAGTATTGAAATAATCCCAAGTATCTTCTCAGACCACAGTGGAGTAAAACTAACATTTAACAACAAACAGAAAATTATTAAAAGTCACAGAATCTGGAAATTAAACAACATACTCCTTAAGAACCACTGGATCAGAGAGACACTCAAGCAGGAAATACAAATGTTCCTGGAAACAAATGAAAATGAAGACACAACCTATCAAAATATTTGGGACAGCTAAAGCAGTACTGAGAGGGAAACTCAGAGTGATACAATCACATTTTAAACAACAAGAAAAAACCCAAATAAACAATCTTACTGCACACCGTAAGGACTTAGAGGAAGAGGAACAAAGGAACCCTAAAGCAACCAGAAGGACAGAAATCACTAAAATTAGAGCAGAAATAAACAACAGTGAAAATAAGAGAACCATACAGAGGATCAATGAGGCCAAATGTAGGTTCTTTGAAAAATTAAACATGATTGACAAACCCCTAGCCAGAATCACTAAACAAAAAAGGGAGAAGACTCAAATTCATATAATTGTAATGATAGAGGAGATATCACAACTGACACCACAGAAATCCAGAAAATCATGCGAGACTTCTATGAAGAACTATACGCCACCACCTAGAAAATCTGGAAGAAATGGAAGAATTCCTAGAAACTTATGCCCTTCCAAAACTGAACCAAGAAGAACTACAAAACCTAAATTCACCAATCACAGACAAAGAAATCAAAACCGTTATTAAGAATCTCCCCAACAACAAAAGTCCTGGACCAGATGGCTTCACAAACGAATTCTACAAAACCTTCAGGAAACAGTTAATACCCATACTCCTAAAGCATTTCCATAAGATCGAAGAAAAAGGAAAACTCCCTTCCACTTTCTATGAAGGCAACATCACTCTGATACACAAAGCAGATAGAGACAAAACAAAAAAAAAGGAGAACTACAGACCAATATCTCTGATGAACATAGATGCCAAAACATTAAACAAGATCTTGGCCAACCGGATACAACAGCACATCAAAGAGATTGTTCATCACAACCAAGTGGGATTCATCCCAAGAATGCAAAACTGCTTCAACATCCACAAGTCAATCAATGTCATTTACCACATCAATAAAAGCAAAGCCAAAAACCACATGATAATCTCAATAGATACTAGATGCAGAGAAAGCCTTTGACAAAATCTAACACCCATTCATGCTCAAAACTCTATAAAAAAATGGGAATTGATGGGAAATTCCTAAATATACTGGAACCCATATATAGCAAACCAACAGCCAACATCATACTCAATGGACAGAAGTTGAAAGTATTTCCCCTCAGATCAGGGACTAGACAGGGCTTCCCACTATCACTATTACTCTTCAACATAGTATTGGAATATCTTGCCATAGCAATCAGGCAAGAGAAAGAAATCAAAGGGATACAGATTGGAAGGGAAGAAGTCAAACTCCCACTATTTGCAGATGACATGATAGTATACATAGAAAAACCTAAAGAATCCAGTAGAAAACTACTGGAAATTATTAGGCAATATAGCAAGGTATCAGGCTACAAAATCAATGTACAAAAATCAGTGGCATTTCTCTATGCAAACACTAAAACTGAAGAAGAAGACATCCAGAAATCACTCCCATTCACTGTTGCAACAAAATCAATAAAATACATAGGAGTAAAGCTGACCAAAGAAGTGAAAGATGTGTATACTGAAAACTATGAGTCGCTACTCAAGGAAATAGAAACTGATACCAAGAAATGGAAAGACATCCCATGCTCATGGATCGGAAGAATAAATATAATCAAAATGAATATTCTCCCCAGAGCCATATACAAATTTAATGCAATACCCATCAAAGTTCCACCGAGCTTCTTTAAGAAAATAGAACAATGGGTGTTGTTTTCGACGGGCTGGCTTTACGGGCGGGTCACAGACGACCCGGGACTCATGGCTGGTTTGTACGCAGTATCTCTTTATTCATGCAGGACACAAAGCAATCTATACCAAGCTAAGCTAAACTAAAACTAAAACGAACAATGTTGTCTTATATATACTTCCCAAGCAGGGTGTGAACAGGATGTGACATAGAGAGGGTGGAGAGAAAAGTGACTGGTGAAAGTCAGGGTGTGACAAGGAGAGGGGGTGGAGCAGGCAAGAATTCTACCACTGAACCACCAATGCCCTGGAGGGAGGGTGGTGCTTGTTAACAGCGGTTATGTAAATATAATGAAGTGGTTATGTAAATAGAATAGTGTTAAGCAGGGGGGATTAAACTAATGAAACAGAAGGGGGTTTTAGAAGCATACCAACAAATGGGAGTCGGGCTGTAGTGCAGCGTGCTAAGCGCAGGTGGCGCAAAGCACAAGGACCGGCATAAGGATCCAGGGTTCGAACCCCAGCTCCCCACCTGCAGGGGAGTTGCTTCACAGGCGGTGAAGCAGGTTTGCAGGTGTCTATCTTTGTTTCCTCCTCTCTGTCTTCCCCTCTCTCTCTCCATTTCTCTATGTCCTATCCAACAACAACAATAATAACTACAACAATAAAACAACAAGGGCAACAAAAGGGAATAAATAAATAAAATAAATATAAAAAAATATTTAAAAAAAGAAAATAGAACAAAAAGTACATTCATTTATCTGGAACCAGAAACCATCTAGAATTGCCAAAACCATCCTGAGGGAAAGAAACAGAAACGGAGGTATTAAATGGAAGAAGGAGGCTCTCTTCAATAAATGGTGCTGGGAAAACTGGGTTATAAAATGCAGAAGAATGAAATTGAACCACCTTATCTCACCAGAAACAAAACTCAACGCCAAATGGATGGAGACCTGGATGTCAGACCAAAAACTATCAAATACTTAGAGGAAAACATTGGTAAAATACTTTCCCACCTCAACCTCAAGGAAATCTTTGATGAAATAAACCCAATTGCAAGGAAGACTAAATCAGAAACAAACCAATGGGAATACATCAAATTGAAAACTTCTGCACAGCCAAAGAAACTATCACACAAACAAAGTGACCCCTCACAGAATGGGAGAAGATCTTCACATGCCAAACATCAGACAAGAGACTAATCACCAAAATATACAGAGAACTCTGCAAAATTAGCACCAAGAAAATTAAATGACCCCATCCATAAATGGGCAGAGGATATGAATAATACATTCACTTCGGAGGAGATCCAAAAGGCTAACAAACATATGAAAAATTGCTCCAGGTCGCTTATTGTCAGAGAGACGCAAATAAAGAAAACATTGCGATACCACCTCACTCCTGTGAGAATGGCATACATCAAAAAGGACAGGAGCAACAAATGTTGGAGAGGCTGTAGGGAGAGAGGAACCCTTCTACACTGCTGGTGGGAATGTAAATTGGTCCAGCCTCTCTGGACAGCTGTCTGGAGAACTCTTACAAGCTAGGCATAGACCTTCCATATGACCCAGTAATTCCTCTCCTGGGGATATACCCCAAGGACTCCATAACACCCAACCAAAAAGAGGTGTGTACTCCTATGTTCATAGCAGCACAATTCATAATAGCTAAAACCTGGAAGCAACCCAGGTGCCCAACAAGAGATGAGTGGCTGAGAAAGCTGTGGTACATATACACAATGGAATACTATGCAGCTATTAAGAACAATGAGCCCACCTTATCGGACCCGATCTTGGACAGAGCTAGAAGGAATTATGTTAAGTCAGCTAAGTCAGAAAGATAAAGATGAGTATAGGATGTCCCCACTCATCAACAGAAGGTGAGAAAGAAGAACAGAAAGGGAAACTAAAAGCAGGATCTGATTAAATCGAGTGCAGGGCACCAATGTAAAAACACTGTGGTGAAGGGGAGGGTGACCATTGGGCTTCCTGACACGGTGGAGGGTGAGGGTGGAGGGGTGGGTGGTGGGGATGGGACACAGTCTTTTGGTGGTGGGAGTGGTGTTTATGTACAATCCTATTAAAGTGTAAACATTATATAAACCACTAATATGAGAGGCGAAAAACTGATGATATGTCTAGAACTTCTTAAAACACAGACAGAATCTTTTTAACACACACACTGTCTTTGATATGTTCTTTCCCAAAAACCTAGACCAGGGAGAACAGAAGCAACTGACAGCACAGCTATATACAAGTTGCTGGGTACTATACCCCAAACCCTATCAAAGGGACTTTCCAAAGTTAACCCTATCACCAAATAATGTGATGATAACAATAACTATCCATTGTCTTCTTGAACCCTAAGACAACAGGAACCTCACATCGCCACTATAGAGCCTATATTTTCCCCAGTCCTGGAACCTTAGGGTGGGGCCCACTTTTCTGCATGCTGCTCTCAATTCAAATCAAATAATATTGCATCCGCGGATTGCAACCTAAGCAACACGATGAGTGCCACCCCAGCATGCTTCACTTCAGACTGTGACCAGAGACTTCAGGTGTGGAATGAAAACCCTTCAGCTTCATCACTCAGGTGAGACCTTTCCTTTCACAGTATTCTCTAATTCTATTCCAGGTGTTCCACTCCCAATAAAGTTCCCAAACCTATATATAGTCCAGGTCCCCTGAGTTAGAGTATATGTTCACCCGTGCCTATAAACTAGTGGAAAAATATATACCTGAAAGCTGAAGTACACAAGAGCATGCAGGGGATACCCCCAACACTTCATTTGCACTATTACAGTCTTTAGGTCCATGATTGTTCAACAATTTGTTTGGCTTTGTATATTAACTGTCTTTTCAGCCACCAGGTTCCAGATGCCAGCGAGATGCTGACCAGACTTCCCTGGACAGACGACCCCATCAATGTGTACTGGTGCTCCACTTCCTCAGAGCCCCACCCTACTAGGGAAAGAGAGAGACAGACTGGGATTATGGATCGACCAGTCAATGCCCATGTTCAGCGGGGAAGCAATTACAGAGGCCAGACCTTCCACCCTCTGCAAACCACAACTGGATCCATACTCCCAGAGAGATAGAGAATGGGAAGGCTATCAGGGGAGGGGGTGGGGTGTGGAGATCGGGTTATGGGAATTGTGCGGAACTGTACCCCTCTTATTCTATGGTTTTGTTAATGTCTCCTTTCTTAAATAAATAAATAAAATAAAATAAATAAAATGAATTATTTCATTTCAAATATTTTAATTATTTCTACCCTGGAGAAAGACAGAAAAAGAGAGAGAGAAAGGGGAGAGATTCATACCTAGTACTAATACCCTGCAGATGGAGACCAGGAACTTGAACTGAGGTCTTTGAGCCAGGTATAATATGCACTAGCCACTGGAATGAAATTATCCATGAAAAAATATAAAAATATCCATGCACATGCATTTTTTCTATTTTCTGAAACAGAAAGAAACAACAAGTGGGAATGAAATCCTTGCTTTATCTTATATCTCTTTCATTGACTATATTTACAGAGACATTCTTCCACACTGTTAGGCAATTTACATTCCAGTGTTAACAATCCAGCTATGAATCACAAATCAATATGGCAGTTTTTACAAATCCATAAACCTTTTACAATGTGCTTTATAAGATAGCAAAGGTCTTCAACTTGAACTGGTGCCAGACTGGGAATTTGACAGGTGAGGCTCACTACTTCTAGGTCCTAGTTAAAGAAGGACTGTTGAAAGAAGGAAGGAGGAGTGGAAGAAAGGAGGGAATGCAGTAATGAAAGGAAGGAAGGAAGGAAGGAAGGAAGGAAGGAAGGAAGGAAAAGAAGGAAAGAATGAAAGGAATGAAAAAAGGAAGTAAAGAAGAAAGAAAGAGAGCGAGAGAGAGAGAGAAAGAGAGAGAGAGAGAGAATAACATAAGCCACAGCGAGTACAAACATATATATCTTGTAGACAGAATGGAGGCAAGTGAAGAATTTAAACGGGTTCAACATCCAGTCACTAACTGATGCAATAATCACGGAAGTGAGTAAAACATGGAAGAAATAGACAGTTCCTAGATACATGGATACTTCCAAAATTAAACAAAGAGATACTAGAAAATATAAACAAGCCAATCACAACCAAAGTAATGCAAAAATTATCAAGAAGCTTCCTAACAAAAAAATCCCGGGAGCAGATGGTTTCACAAATAAATTCTACAAAACCTTCTAAGAAGAGTTAATACCTAAACTTTTAAAGGCCATCTAGTAGAATGAATACAGAACATTCCCTTTCACCTTCTATGGAGCCAACATCTCACTGATAAGAGAGCAAAAGCAAACAGAGAAACAACAAAAGTAGAAAAGTGCACACCAATATCTCTGATGAACATAGATGTTAACTTTTTGAACAAAATCCTAGCCTGATGCATACAGCATTATATTAAAAAGATTGCCCATCATGACCAGGTGGGATTTATCCCAGGGATTCAAGGCTGATTCATTATATGTAAATCAATCAAGATGATCCACACATCAATAAAAGCAAGACCAAGAACCACATGATTATCTCAGCAGATACAGACAAGCCTTTGACAAAGTCCAATATCCCTTAATGATAAAAACACTACAAAAACTAAGAATGATGAAACATTTCTTAACCTAGTAGAATATATATCAACTCTACAGCTGACATATTCAATGGTGAGAAACTGAAAGCATTACCACAGAGATCAGGTGTTAGACAGAGCTGCCCACTACCACCATTAATATTCAGCATACTATTGGGAGTTCTTACCATAGCAGTCTGGCAAGAACAAGGAAGTAAAGGGATACAGACTGGAAAGGAAGAAGTCAAACCCTCACTTTTTGCAGGTGATAAGACGGTATACAAAGAAAAGCATAAAGAGTCTTGCAGAAAGCTTCCAGAAATCATCAAGCAATATAGCAAGACGTCAGGCTATAAAATTAACATTGAAAAGATGTTGGCATTTGTTCATGCAAACACGAAGTCAGAAGAAGAAGAAAAAAATTCAGAAATTAGTTTTACTATAGCAACAAAACAATAAAGGACTCATCAATAAACCTAATAAAAGAAGTGAAAGACTTGCATACTGAATATCAAGAGTTACAAGGAAACGGAAAAAGACAGAAATAAGTAGAAAGATCTTCAGTGTTCATAGGTTGGAAGAATTAACATCATCAAAATGAATACTCTACCCAGAGTCATATATAAGTTTAATGCAGTTTCCATGCAAGTCATCCATTTTTTATTTTAGTTGAATAGAACAAATGCTACAAATATTTATCTGGAATAACAAAACACCTAGAATCACCAAAACAATCTTGAGAAAAAGAAAAATGGAACTTGAGGCACCACACTCCCAGATCTCAATTTGTTTTATAGTACCATTTTAATCAAAACTACCTGGTAATGGAACAAAAGCACACTGATCCACTACATTTCACCAGACAGAAACGTAAATTCCAAATGGATCAAGGACTTGGATATTAGGCCAGAAACTAACAAATGCTTAGAGGAAATATTGGTAGTACTCTTTTCCATCAAAATTTTACTCTCTGTTTTTTCACTTTAATATCATTATTTTTATTAGTGATTCAATATTGATTTACAAAATTGCATGTCAACAGGGGTATAATTTCATACCATTCCCACCACGAGAGTTCTGAATCCCAAATGCCTCCACTGCAAACCATGGCAGTTCTCCCAAGGTTGCAGACATGGGTTAACCAACACCTCTACAACTCTCTGTCTACATTTGTACATAATTGCTCCCTTTTTCTTCCAGGTCCCAGCCTCTCTTCCCCTCCAAGCCACACACAATGCTATTACAACACCAAATATCTCTCCCCTTTGTGTCCTCTCTCTCTCTGAGACCTGATGGAACTCGAGTTCAGAGCCCTCTTATCTTTGCCCTCCTATCACTTCTCCCCCAGTAAGAATATGGATCAGAGATGTTTTTGTGGTATAGAAGAAAGGAGTTGTGGCTTCTGTAATTGCTTTTCCTGTGGACTTAGGCATTGGCAGTTCAATCCAAACCCAAGACAGGTCTTTATCTTTCCTTAGTGGGGTAGAGCTCTGGAGAGCTGAGGTTCCAGGATACACTGGTAAGATCATCTGCCCAGAGAAGTCAGGATGGAATCATGGAAGCATCTGCAACTTGGTGTCTGGAAAGTGGTAGGACATAAAGTGAGAAAAAACGGTTAATGAACAGGAAGCAAAAAGTAGGAAGAGAGCAGATGAGATTACAGATCCTAGTGTGAAAGAAAGTTCAGAAGTCCTTTTTAGGCATGTCTCTAGGGCCCCAGACAATGGTAGATTTTTCTTGAGTTTGATAGCTAGCAGAAAGTTGAATAACAAAAACAGTGACTGAGAAAGTGATGTCAGAGTAGAGAAAAGGGCTAGAGAGTTGGTCTTGGTGAAAGATTAGCTCCCTTTTTTGAAAATATTCTGTGAATAGAATTAGCTATTTACATCCATCCACTCGATATAGCATATATGAGCTCGTGGTCATAGCTGGCAACATTGTAGGCTGCACTTGAAGACTAGACTTCCTCAAGTGCAGGGCAGGATACCCCATTTCCTTTTGGAGACCAAGGCATTCCCTACCATAGCTGCACTATTATGGTTAAGACAAGGTCCTTGAAAGGCCCAAAAGAAGGCTTGTGATGACATTCGTGATGGAAATGACCAGTGGTGAAACAGAGTCCATCTAAATTTTATAGACATCTTCAAAGGTACAAATCCAGTTGCAAAGAAGACTAAAACAAAAACAAAATAAATGGGACTACGTTTAATAAAAGACTTCTGTACAGAAAAAGAAACTATCACCCAAACAAAGGGACCTCTTACAGAATGGGAGATTTTTACATGCCATACATGAGACAAGAGGCTAGTTACTAAAATATATAAAGAGCTCACCAAACTCAGCAGGAAAAAAACAAATGAGCCCATTCAAACTGGGGAGAGGATAGAAACAGCAATATTCACCATAGGAGAGACACAGCAGCCATATGAAAAATCTCCAAGTCAAATTGTCAGAGAAATGCAAATGCAAATAAAGACAAAAATGGGATACCACTTCACTCCTGTCATAATGTCATACATCAAAAAAGACAGCAACAACAAAAGCTAGAGAGGCTGGGAGGTCAATGGAATCCTCCTGCACTGATGGTGGGCATGTAAATTGGCCCAAACCCTGTGGAGAGCAGTCTGGAGAACTCTCAGAAAACTAAAAGTGGACCTACCCTGTGACCCTGCAATTCCTCTCCTGGGCATATATCCTATGGAACCAAACACACCCACCGCAAATGATCTGTGTATGGTTTTGCTCAAAGCATCACAACTTGTGATAGCCCAAACCTGGAAGCAGCCCCCTTATCCAACAGCAGATGAGTGGCTGAGTATGCTGTGGTATGTATACACAATGGAATACTACTCAGTTTTCAAATTAAAAAAAAAAAAAAACATTCCTTGACCCATCTTGAATAGAACTTGAAGGAAGCATCTTAAAAGAGATAAGAGAAGGGTGAATATGGAATGATCCCACTCAAAGACAGAAGCTGAGAAATCAGAACAGAAACGGGATAACCAGAGGAGAACTTGAACTGGACTTGGTGTACTGCAGGAAAGTAAAGGTGAGGTGGAGTGTTCTGCTCCTGGAACATCATGTGGAGGAAGACCAAGGTTGGGGAGTTAGGATATTATGTGGAAAACTGAGAAATTTTAAAATTATATGGACTACTGTATTGTAGTGTCAAGTATAACCATTAATCCCTCCAATAAAAAATTCTATTTTCAGTAGGGAATATTCAAGAACTAACATCTAATAAAGTGTGCTCATTTTTAAATTAATAGATGAGTAGTGATTTATAGCATATAGAAACTATCATATGATTCAGTCCACCTCCATCGCCATAGTTGTGTGCCCCACAGTATTAAAAATCATAGGTCTCCCCAAGACTCAAAGACAGGGACAGGCTGGATGCCTTAAGATGTATAACAGTATTAAAAAGAATGAAGGTATGAGAGCCCTTGTCTAGCTTTTCACTGTCTGAGACACACTGCCAGTCCCACACTTGGGAGCAAAGGTTCTTATCTCCATACAGATTGAGAAACTGTGACTGAGTAAGGGTTGGGGTAGGGGCTACACAGACAGTGGTCTTTTATTTCAGTGACATGCAGCAGGAAGGGGAAGTTCTGTGAAGACCACTGGCTGACATCATAAAGCACCTCTGACAACACCATGAGGTTGGTCACTATGGCAACAACCTGGGGGGCTCCTTAGGCAAATGGCACTGCCATTCCCCCAACCCCCTCCATGGGTTCCTCCCACCTGGACACACCACCATGTCACATTCTTTCCCTCTTCTTCATGGTAGTCTTTCTTCTTGCTCTCCTCTCCTCCATGCCCCCACCGTCTGGATAGTGGTGAAACTTCTAGTGGGCCCCTATCCTCCCACGAACCTTCTCCTGCCCTCCTCCATCCCTTCTCTTCCCCCCATCCCTCCCTCCACGCCATAAAAGAACTTTCAAGAGACACACACAAACCTTCACCAGGCATTTTTATTTACTTTTTCATCACATCAGGGCCAATGTCCAGGTTGGGTTTGGGCAATCCTCTGTGAGGAAGCCTCGGACAGGAGGCATGGGGCTTGTGAGTGCCCAGCCTCAGGTGGGAGCTCCTGTCTTAGTCCTGTTGGCCTTCTGGCCCTTTTTTCTTTTCCTGGGAGGCAGGTGCCCCACTGCCAGTTGCCCCTTTGTCTGATGATTTTGCTTTGGCATCGCTCTGCTGGGCCACCGCTACCTCTTGCATTTTCAGCTCTCTGAGGAGCTTGATGCAACGGTGGCATACTACGGGCTCACTGAGGTAGAGTAAATACAGGTAATCTGCCAAGGCTGCAAGATTGATGTTTTCATTTTTCTTTTCAACGTGGGCTTTGTAAATCCGGAACTTCTTGTTGATCTGGAAAGAACACAAGATGATCAGAGAAGGATAAGTTGGGGAAGAAAAGGTATAGCATGGAGGGGACAGGGGCGCTGTGATTAGGGGTGATGGAGAGGTACATTGTGTGGGGCAGGGCAATGACAGGGCTTGGAGTGTCAGTTGGGGAAAGGAGGAGGAGGGGGCAGGTGGCATCAACTCACCATGGTGACTTGATCCTCTTGTTCTTTAATCCTTCTCTTTCTTCTGAATCTCTCAGAGCACTGATCCTTGAGTCTGGTTCACTCGGATCGGTTTCTCCACCTCTACTGTCCCCCAAGGCCAGGGTACTTGCCTTATATATACCAGTGCCCCACCCTCCCACCTCACAAAGGGGCTACGTCCCTAGGTTCTGACTGGTCATCAATGGTGCCCAGCAGCCAATGGCAGCGCTGGAGGGGCGTGGCCCTTACAGAGGACGTCACAGTCAGCTGTGGGAGGATGGGCAGCTTTTGGCAAGTGCTGGCTAGAATAAGGCGCCCTCTTGCACTCTAAACAGTCTGCTGTCCTGATCTGCCTCCTACAGTGTGACAGGAAGCAGCGGGCCAGCCCCCTTGCCAGGCCATAGTGCCTCTGTTCACCCTTCCACCATCCTCAACACCCTGTCACTGCGCTCCCTCCCTACCATTAAATGGCACCTGTGTATCTCTGAAGATGGGGTGCCCCCTCCTTTTAGGCCCATGCCAGATGACTGTCTTCCGGAGTGTGAGCACACATGTGTTGCTTTATCTATAAGAGGTGGTATCTACCTCCTGATGAGGTGGCAGGAAAGGCTGCACTTGGTTCACCAAACACACTTGATCACCCCCCCCCCTCATTTGCAGGCTGCACTTCCTTCACTGTACCTGAAGCAGGAGGTAGTGACATGTTTCAGTTCAGGAAAGGAATGGCTTGGCCCTCAGGAAGGTACAAAATGGGCACCTTTGACTGGAAATCCACTTTAGGCACAGAACTTAGCCCATCCCTTAACAGATGACACCTAGCTAGCCCCACTATCCACATCCCCACTGCATGCCATTGTACTTTTCTTCCAGTCATAGGCATAAACAGTGTCTGACTTCTATGCACCCTCTGACTTGTCCTATGTCCTCTGATCCTTCTGTGTGAATCCACAATCTATGACAGTCCTGTTACCTCTCTTTCAGTCACATGACCACAAGCCTTCCAGAAATAGGCATTGCCCTGCTTCTCTGAGTAGAATGTAAATATGTTTACTAACTAACCAGAGGGCAACTCCATGCCCACAGCACACAGATTCAGTCTGCAATACCAATATGAGTAGAGCTCATCAGTGTTCTCGTATCTCTGTCACTGCATCTTTCACTAAAGTAGTCAGGCACAAGCAAAAATTTAAACGGAAACATATTGGAAAAGAAGAATTCAAACTTTCACCATTTGCAGATGATATGGTAATAAACATAGTCATGGGCCGGTTGGAATATAAGTAAGATAGGCCTACTTACTATTTCCAAAATGGAGACCCCAAATCTCATTTGCTATATTCTTACCCTTAGGTTCCTGATTATTTAGCAATTTTTTGTGCTTTTTATTTATTTTATTTTTTTATTTAAGAAAGGATTAATTAACAAAACCATAGAGTAGGAGGAGAACAATTGCACACAATTCCCACCAACCAATCTCCATATCCCACCCCTCCCCTGATAGCTTTCCCATTCTCTATCCCTCTGGGAGCATGGACCCAGGGTCACTGAGGGTTGCAGAAGGTAGAAGGTCTGGCTTCTGTAATTGCTTCCCCGCTGAACATGGGCGTTGACTGGTCGGTCCATACTCCCAGTCGGCCTCTCTCTTTCCCTAGTAAGGTGTGTCTCTGGGGAAGCAGAGCTTCAGGACACATTGGTGGGGTCTTCAATCCAGGGAAGCCTGGCTAGCATCCTGATGGCATCTGGAACCTGGTGATTGAAAAGAGAGTTAACATACAAAGCCAAACAAATTGTTGAGCAATCATGGACCCAAAGCTTGGAATAATGGAGAGGAAGTGTTAGGGAGGTACTCACTGAAAACTCTAGTGTACTTCTGCTTTCAGGTATATATTTTGCAGTAGTTTATGGATACCTGTGAACATAAGGTCTCTCTCACAGAAACTGGTGTATATCTAGGTTATGGGACTTTGTTAGAAAGTGAATCACCTGAGATGAAATTAGAGTGTACTATAAAAGGAAAGGTCTCACCCGAGTAATGAAGCTGAAGGGCTGTCATTCCAGACGTGAAGTCTCTGGACACAGGCTGAGGTGAATGAAGCATGTTGAGGTGGCAATCGTTGCGTTGGTTAGGTAGTGATCGGCGGATGCAATATTATTTGATATGGATTGGGAGAGGCATACGGGAAAGTGGGCCCTATCCAAGGGTTCCAGGACTGGGGGAAGTAGGGGATCTATAGTGGAGATGTGAGGTTCCTGGTGTCCTAGCGTTCAAAAAGACAATCGATAGTTAATGTTATCATCACATTATTTGGTAATTGTGTTAACTTTGAAAAGTCCTTTTGTTATGGTTTGCTGTACAGTACCCAGTATCTTGTATTTAACTTCGCTATTGGATGCTTCTAATCTACTTGGTCTAGGCTTTTGAGAGAGTCCGCACATCAAAAACACAGCCTATATATTTAAAAGATTCAGTTTGTGTTTTGAAAAACGTTGAGACATACAATTGATTTTCCCCCTCTCATAATAATTAACTAGTGATTTATATGTCTACATTTTGCTAGGAGTTTAAATGAACACCATTGCCACCACCAAAAGAATGTGACCCATCCCTCTCACCCACTCCCACACCCCACTGGCCCAGGAAGCTGCATGTCTACCCCTCACCACAGGGCTTTTACTTTGGTGCCCTACTTACAATTTGGTCAGGTCCTGCTTTTAGTTTCCCTTTCAGATCTTCTTAGTCAACTTCTGTGGATGAGTGGGTTCATCCCATACTCACCTTTATCTTTCTGACTTAGCTCACTTCACATAATTCCTTCTAGCTCTGTCCAAGATGGGTCAGAGAAGGTGGGTTCATTGTTCTTGATAGCTGCATAGTATTCCATTGTGCATATATATCACAGCTTTCTCAGCCACTCATCTGTTGTTGGGCACCTGGGTTGCTTCCAAGTTTTAGCTATTATGAATTGTGCTGCTATGAACATAGGAGTACACACCTCTTTTTGGTTGGGTGTTATGGAGTCCTTGGGGTATAACCCCAGGAGAGGAATTACTGGATCATATGGAAGGTCCATGTCTAGCCTTCTGAGAGTTTTCCAGACTGCTCTCCACAGAGGTTGTACCAATTTACATTCCCACCAGCAATGTAAAAGGGTTCCTCTGTCCCCACAGCCTCTCCAGCATTTATTGCTGCTGTACTTTTTGATGTATGCCATTCTTAAAGGAGTGAGGTGGTATCTTAGCGAAGTCTTAATTTGCATTTCTCTGACAATCAGTGACCTAGAGCAGTTTTTCATATGTTTGTTAGCCTTTTGGATCTCCTCTGTAGTGAATGTTTTGTTCATATCCTCTGCCCATTTTTGCATGGGGTCATTTGCTTTTTTGGTGCAAAGTTTGCTGAGCTCTTTATACATTTTGGTGATTAGTTTCTTGTCTGATGTCTGGCATGTGAAGATCTTCTCCCATTCTGTGAGGGGTCTCTCTGTTTGTTTAATAGTTTCTTTGGCTGTGCAGAAGCTTTTCAATTTGATGTAGTCCCATTGGTTTGTTTCTGCTTTAGTTTTCCTTGCAATTGGGTTTGATTCATCAAAGATGTCCTTGAGGTGTAGGTGGGAAAGTGTTTTACCAATGTTTTCCACTAAGTATTTGATTGTTTCTGGTCTGACATCTAGGTATTTGATCCATGTGGAGTTTATTTTTGTTTCTGGTGAGATAAAGTGGTTCAATTTCATTCTTCTGCATGTTACAACCCAGTTTTCCCAGCACCATTAATTGAAGAGAGCCTCCTTTTTCCATTTAATCCTTTGGGCCCCCTTATCAAAGATTAGAGGTCCATAGGTGTGGGGATTTATTTCTGGACTTTCAATTCTTTTCCACTGGTCTGTGTGCCTATTTTTGTTCCAGTACCATGCTGTTTTGATGATGATGGCTTTATAATATAGTTTAAGGTCTGGGAGTGTGATGCCTCCATTTCTGTTTCTTTTCCTCAAGATGGTTTTGGCAATTCTATGTGTTTTCAGGTTCCAGATAAATGATTGTAGTGTTTGTTCTATTCTCTTAAAAAATCTTGGTGGAACTTTGATGGTATTGCATTAAATTTGTATATGGCTCTGGGGAGAATATTCATTTTGATGATATTTATTCTTCCAATCCATGAGCATGGGATATCTTTCCATTTCTTGGTATCAGTTTCTATTTCCTTGAGTAACGACTCATAGTTTTCAGCATACAAGTCTTTCACTTCTTTGGTCAACTTTATTCCTAGGTATTTGATTGATTTTGCTAAAACAGTAAATGGGAGTGATTTCTGGATGTCTACTTCTTCAGGTTTAGTGTTTGCATAAAGAAATGCCACTGATTTTTGTACATTGATTTTGTAGCCTGATACCTTGCTATATTGCCTAATAACTTCCAGTAATTTTCTGCTGGATTCTTTAGGTCTTTCTATGTATACTATCATATCATCTGCAAATAGTGAGAGCTTGACTTCTTCCCTTCCAATCTGTATTCCTTTTATTTATTTCTCTTGCCTGATTGCTATGGCAAGAACTTCCAATACTATGTTGATGAGTAATGGTGACAGTGGACAGCCCTGTCTAGTCCCCGATCTAAGGGGGAATGCTTTCAGCTTCTGTCCATTGAGTATGATGTTGGCTGTAGGTTTGCTATATATAGACTCCACTATCTTGAGGAATTTCCCATCTATTCCCATCTTTTGTACAGTTTTGAGCATGAATGGGTGTTGAATTTTGTCAAAGGCTTTCTCTGCATCTATTGAGATAATCATGTGGTTTTTGGCTTTGCTTTTATTGATGTGGTGAATGACATTGATTGACTTACGGATCTTGAACCAGCCTTGCATTCCTGGGATGAATCCCACTTGGTCATGATGAACAATCTTTTTGATATGTTGCTGTATCTGGTTGGCCAAGATCTTGTTTAATATTTTGGCATCTATGTTCATCAGAGATATTGGTCTGTAGTTTTCCTTTTTTGTTCTGTCCCTATCAGCTTTTGGTATCAGGGTGATGTTGGCTTCATAGAAGGTGGAAGGGAGTTTTCCTGTTTCTTCAATCTTATGGAAAAGCTTAAGAAGTATGGGTACTAACTGTTTCCTGAAAGTTTTGTAACATTAGTTTGTGAAGCCATCTGGTCCAGGACTTTTGTTGTTGGGGAGATTCTTAATAACGGTTTCATTTTCTTTGCCTGTGATTGGTGCATTTAGATTTTGTAGTTCTTCTTGGTTCAGTTTTGGAAGGGCATATGCTTCTAGGAATTGTTCCATTTCTTCCAGATTCTCTAGCTTGGTGGCATAAAGTTCTTTATAGAAGTTTCGCAGGATTCTCTAGATTTCTGTGGTGGCAGTTGTGGTTTCTCCTCCATCGTTTACAATTCTATTAATTTGCGTCTTCTCTCTTTTTTGTTTGGTGAGTCTGGCTAGGGGTTTGTCAATTTTGTTTAATCTTTCAAAGAACCAACATTTGGCTTCATTGATCTTTTGTATGGTTCTTTTATTTTCGATGTTGTTTATTTCTGCTCTAACTTTAGTGATTTCTGTCCTTCTGGTTCCTTTAGGGTTCCTTTGTTCCTCTTCCTCTAAGTCCTTGAGGTGTGCAGTTAGGTCATTCATTTGAGCTTCTTCTTGGTGTTTAATATGTGATTGTAGGCTATAAGTTTCTGTCTCAGTACTGCTTTAGCTGTGTCCCAAATATTTTGATAGGTTGTGTCTTCAGTTTCATCTGTTTCCAGGAACATTTGAATTTCCTGCTTGAGTTAGTCTCTGACCCAGTGGTTCTTAAGGAGTATGTTGTTTAGTTTCCAAATTCTGTGACTTTTAATAATTTTCTGTTTGTTGTTAAATGTTAGTTTTACTCCACTGTGGTCTGAGAAGGTACTTGGGATGATTTCAATGCTCTTGAATTTATTGATGCTGTCTTTGTGGCCTAACATGTGGTCTATCCTTGAGTATGTGTTATGTGGATTTGAAAAGAAGATGTATTCCAGTTTTGGGGGGTGAAGGACTCTGAAAATGTCCAAGAGGTCTAGTCTGTCAATCTCTTCATTCAATTCTCTTGTATCTTTGTTGGTTCTCTGCTTTGTTGATCTGTCTAATTGTGAGAGTGGGGTATTGAAGTCTCCCACTATTATTGTATTACTATTGATGTATTTTTGAAATTCTTTCAGTAGTTGCTTCATGCATTTAGATGGTCCCTCATTGGGTGCATAGATGTTAATAAGTTTTAAGTCTTCTTGGCTGATTAATCCTCTAATCATTATGTAATGTCCTTGCCTATCTTTTATTACTTTTTTAATTTAAATACTATCGTGTCTGAGATGAGAATGGCTGTTCCTGCCCTTTTTTGTGGTCCATTAGCCTGTATGATAGTTTTCCATCCTTTCACTTTAAGTCTGTGTTTATCTTGTTGTGACAGATGGGATTCTTGCAAGCAGCATATGGTTGGGTTATGTTTTCTGATCCTTCCCCCCACCCTGTGGCTTTTAATGAGTGAGTTTAAGCCATTGACATTTATTGATATTATGGATTTAATGTATTGGAGTGCCATTGTTCAAAAAAAATTTTTTTGTTTGCTCTGATATATTGCAAGTATTATAGTGATGTTCTTGTTTATAAGAGGTCTTTTAGAATCTCTTTCATGGCCGGCTTGGTGATGGTTGCCTCCTTTAACTGTTGTTTGTCTAAGAAGGTTTTGATCCCTCCATCTACTTTGAATGACAGTCTAGCAGGATATATTATCCTTGGTTGAAACCCTTTTGCATTCAGGGCTCCATAGATATCTTGCCATTCCCTTCTGGCTTTTAGAGTTTGAGTGGAGAAGTCTGCAGATAATCTTATGGGTTTTCCCTTGTATGTGACTTTTTGTTTCTCTCTTGCAGCCTTTAGGATCCTTTCTTTATCCTTACTTCTTCTCATTGTGACTATGATGTGTCTTGGTGTCTTCAGGTCTGGGTTGATTCTGTTTGGGACTCTCTGGGCCTCTTGAATCTTGATGTCCTTTCTGTTATTCAGGTATGGGAAGTTTTCTTCTATTATTTCCTCTAGAATGTTTGCTTCCTCTTCCTCTCTTTCTTCCTCTGGCAGGCCAATTATACGAATGTTACTTCTTTTGAGATCATCCCATATGTCACTGTTGTTGTTTTCAGTGTCTCTTAATCTCTTTTTAAGCTCTTTCACCTCTTTGTTCGTTTTCTCTAACTCATCCTCTGTCTGACTAATTCTGTTTTCTGCTTCTGTTAGTCTGCTTTCCCTTGCCTCAGCTTCTTTCTTCATTACAGCTATTTCAGCTTTCAGTTCTCTAATTGCCTCAAGATAATCAGTATTTTCCTTGGGGGTCTCAACTGTTGTTTCCCTAATACCGCCATTCCTTTCCTCCAATGTTGTTTTCATTTCTGTGATTAATAAGTTTATTATTGCTTGCATACTTTTCTTATCTATGGTTACTTCTGGCTGATTTGTAGTTTCTTCTGGGCTCTTGTCTTCATTCATTGGAGTAGCAGTTTTATTTGTTTTTGATCTACCCATTTTTTTTATGCTCTGTTGTTCCTCAACAGTTGTTGTGTCTTGAGTTCAAGTAACACTGTACTAAATACCTTTATGACAATTGCACTCACCAACCTCCGGAATTACAGTAGCAACTGAAGTAAGTATTAAAGTAGTTTAATCGTTACCAGTTAGCCAAACAATTTCTCCTGTCCATGAATAAATAGTAACCAAATCCCAGTGAAGAATAAAGAGAAAAGAAAGAAAGGATAGCAAGAATAGACAGTTATGCAAATCTGCTATCCACTGTATATTCTAGGGGTAACAAGAGGGGAAAGGGAACTAGAGCAGAGTTACACACATAGAGAGTCCACTCTGAGTTAGATTTCTTCCCCAAAACAATTCACAAATTCAGAAAGGCAAAGAATAAGGAAGAAGTGTATGACAAGATAAAAAAAAAAGAGGCAAGAGAAAGAAAAGGGAAAAGATAAGAAAAAGAGCTATAATTAAAGAGCAGTGAAAGGAAATTCCCAAATGTGTATCAGTGAATTCAAAAAAGCACACTGTTTAATGGTGTGGGGGCTGTGGGCTGTGACTTTGGAAGCTGTAGGATTAAGGAAGAAAGGATGACAAGAATGAGAAAAAGAAACAAAAGAAAGAGAGAGAGAGAAAAAAAGAAAAAGAACAGTCATAAAAGTGCAGTGAAATGAAAGGGTTTTTTTATGTATTTATTTTTAATTATTTAATTAGCTATGCGGGGTGAGGTGGGCGGGTTGGCTACTTAGAAAGAAAAAAGGCCAGAGGTTTCAGAAGGGTATAGACTTAGAATGAATGATACTCCCTGGTGGTACAGGAATTTGGTAACAAAAAGGAGCTCCTAGCAGGGGATCCTGCTAGGAGCTGTTCCCCAGGGACTGGTTATGGGGGGGGGGGGCAGGGAAGGAGGTATACTTAGACATTAAAAGGAAGAAAAAAAATTTTTCCCCCTTTTTTCCTACTCTAATTATTAACCCAAATTAAGTTATAGTCACCTCCTTGGTGTCTCCGCTAGGACCCCTTATTGGCTGGCCTACTAAAGGCAGAAAATCCTTCCGTTTCCAGGAGATGTGGTCAGAGCTCAGCCACTAGCAGCTTCTCAGTCTGCCATCTTCCGGGAAACCTTCTCTGCTTTTTATTTTAATGTGTTTTCATACACCACATTGCAAATGCTACCATGATGCAAACCTGACATAGGCATAAGCAGTGTCTGACTTTTATGTACCCTCTGACTTGTCCTATGTCCTCTGATACTTCTTTGTGAATCCACAATCTATGACAGTCCTGTAACCTCTCTTTCAGTCGGATGACCAGAAGCCTTTCATAAATAGGCATTGCCCAGATCATCTCTGCATAGATCATCTCAGCAATGTTTCCTGGAACACCACCTTTCTAGAGATCTGCACCACTAGGGAAAGGAGAGATAGGCACGGAGTACGGCTCTAACTCTCAATGGCTGTGTTAGGGGAGAAGCAATTACAGAAGCCAGACCTTCCACTTTATATACCCCATAATAACCCTGGGTCCATGCTCCCAGAGTGATAAAGAGTAGGAAAGCTTTCAATGGCGGGAATGAGATATGGAACTCAAAAAAAAAAAAGTAAAATCCAAATGGATCAAGGACCTGCATTATATAACAGAAACTGTCAAACACATAGGGGAAAATATTGATGAAGCTCTTTTCCATCTAAGTTTCATGTGCTTCTTTTGTGATACAGACCCATTTAGAAGGAAGCATAATAGGGAGTCGGGCTGTAGTGCAGCGGGTTAAGCGCAGGTGGCGCAAAGCACAAGGACCGGCATAAGGATCCCAGTTCGAACCCCGGCTCCCCACCTGCAGGGGAGTCGCTTCACAGGCGGTGAAGCAGGTCTGCAGGTGTCTATCTTTCTCTCCCCCTCTCTGTCTTCCCCTCCTCTCTCTGTTTCTCTCTGTCCTATCCAACAACGACGACAACAACAATAATAACTACAACAATAAAACAACAAGGGCAACAAAAGGGAATAAATAAATAAAATAAAATAAAAAAAAAGAAGGAAGCATAATAATATAAATTTAAATAAACCACAGGAAAAACATCTAACCAAAAAGCTTCTACACAGCAAAAGAAATCATCACCCCCAAAAAGCATTAAAATAAAAAGCAGAAAAAATAGGCTAAGGTCTGTGCCTAAATTGGCTTTCGAGTCAAAGGTGCAGGCTTGTTCCAAAGAATTAAATCCAGGGTCCACTTTGTTCCCCTGGCTTCTGGACCCTTCCTGAGGGCCAAACCATTCATTTTATTTTAAATTATTTTAATATTTATTTTATTTATTTATTCCCTTTTGTTGCCTATGTTGTTTTATTGTTGTAGTTATTATTGTTGTTGTCGTTGGAAAGGACAGAGAGAAATGTAGAGAGGGAGGGGAAGACGGAGAGGAGGAGAGAAAGATAGACACCTGCAGACCTGCTTCACCTCCTGTGAAGCGACTACCCTGCAGGTGGGGAGCCAGGGTTCGAACCGGGATCCTTATGCCGGTCCTTGTGCTTTGTGCCACCTGTGCTTAGCCCGCTGCACTATAGCCCGACTCCCAAACCATTCCTTTTATAACCTGAAACATCTCACTCCCTCAGTGGAACAGTGAAGGAAGTGCAGCCTGAAAATGAGGGGCGGTGCTCAATGTGTTTGGTGACCTAAGTGCAGCCTTTCATGCCACCTCATCAGTAGGTAGATACCCCCCTTACAGACAACGCAACATGTTTTCTCAGAGACTCAGAGACAAGACAGTCATCTGGCATGGGCCCAAGAGGAGAGGGCGCCCCATCTTGAGACAGGCACAGGTGCTGCCCACTGATAGAGAGGGAACATAGGGACAGGGTGCTGGGGATGGTGTAGGAGTGAACAGAGGCACCATGGCCTGGTCAGGGGGAAGCCTCTGCCCACTTCTTCCTGGCACCCTGCAGGAGACAAATCAGGACAGCAAGATGTTTAGGGTACAAGAGGCCCCTTCATTCTAGCCAGCACATGCCAGTGGCTGCCCATCTTCCCACAGCTGACTATGACATCCTCTGTGAGGGCCACGCCCCTCCAGTGCTGCCATTGGCTGCTGGGCACCATTGATGACCAATCACAGCCTGGGGACGTAGCCCCTTTGTGAGGTGGTAGGGTGGGGCACTAGTATATATAAGGCAGGTACCCTGGCCTTGGGGGACATTAGAGGTGGAGAAACCGATCCGAGTGAACCAGCTTCAGAGATTAACGCTGTGGAAGACTCAGGAGAAAGAGAAGAATTAAAGAACACGAGGATCAAGTCACCATGGTGAGTTGATGCTACCTGCCCCCACCTCTTCCTTTCCCCAGCTGACACCCCAATTCCAGTTGCAGCCCTGCCCCACACAGTGTACCTCTCCATCACCCCTAATCATAGCACCCCTGTCCTCTCGATGCTATACATTCTCTCCCCCAACTTATCCTTCTCTGATCATCCTGTGCTTTTTCCAGATCAACAAGAAGTTCTGGACATTCAAGCCTCCTCTGGAAGAGGACCGTGAAAACTACACCCTTCAAACCCTGACCGATTATCTGTATTTACTCTACCTTAGCCAGCCACATATATATGATCGCTGCCTCACTCTACTTGTGGAACTGAAAATTAAAGACCTAATGGCGGCCAAGAAGAGAGAGGCCAAGGCAAAATCATCAGACGAAGGGGCAACTGGCAGTGGGGCACCCGCCTCCCAGGAAAAGAAAAAAGGGCCAGAAGGCCAACAGGACTAAGACAGGAGCTCCCACCTGAGGCCGGGCACTCACAAGCCCCATGCCTCCTGTCCGAGGCTTCCTCACAGAGGATTGCCCAAACCCAACCTGGACATTGGCCCTGATGTGATGAAAAAGTAAATAAAAATGCCTGGTGAAGGTTTGTGTGTGTCTCTTGAAAGTTCTTTTATGGCGTGGAGGGAGGGATGGGGGGAAGAGAAGGGATGGAGGAGGGCAGGAGAAGGTTCGTGGGAGGATAGGGGCCCACTAGAAGTTTCACCACTATCCAGACGGTGGGGGCATGGAGGAGAGGAGAGCAAGAAGAAAGACTACCATGAAGAAGAGGGAAAGAATGTGACATGGTGGTGTGTCCAGGTGGGAGGAACCCATGGAGGGGGTTGGGGGAATGGCAGTGCCATTTGCCTAAGGAGCCCCCCAGGTTGTTGCCATAGTGACCAACCTCATGGTGTTGTCAGAGGTGCTTTATGATGTCAGCCAGTGGTCTTCACAGAACTTCCCCTTCCTGCTGCATGTCACTGAAATAAAAGACCACTGTCTGTGTAGCCCCTACCCCAACCCTTACTCAGTCACAGTTTCTCAATCTGTATGGAGATAAGAACCTTTGCTCCCAAGTGTGGGACTGGCAGTGTGTCTCAGACAGTGAAAAGCTAGACAAGGGCTCTCATACCTTCATTCTTTTTAATACTGTTATACATCTTAAGGCATCCAGCCTGTCCCTGTCTTTGAGTCTTGGGGAGACCTATGATTTTTAATACTGTGGGGCACACAACTATGGCGATGGAGGTGGACTGAATCATATGATAGTTTCTATATGCTATAAATCACTACTCATCTATTAATTTAAAAATGAGCACACTTTATTAGATGTTAGTTCTTGAATATTCCCTACTGAAAATAGAATTTTTTATTGGAGGGATTAATGGTTATACTTGACACTACAATACAGTAGTCCATATAATTTTAAAATTTCTCAGTTTTCCACATAATATCCTAACTCCCCAACCTTGGTCTTCCTCCACATGATGTTCCAGGAGCAGAACACTCCACCTCACCTTTACTTTCCTGCAGTACACCAAGTCCAGTTCAAGTTCTCCTCTGGTTATCCCGTTTCTGTTCTGATTTCTCAGCTTCTGTCTTTGAGTGGGATCATTCCATATTCACCCTTCTCTTATCTCTTTTAAGATGCTTCCTTCAAGTTCTATTCAAGATGGGTCAAGGAATGTTTTTTTTTTTTTTTAATTTGAAAACTGAGTAGTATTCCATTGTGTATACATACCACAGCATACTCAGCCACTCATCTGCTGTTGGATAAGGGGGCTGCTTCCAGGTTTGGGCTATCACAAGTTGTGATGCTTTGAGCAAAACCATACACAGATCATTTGCGGTGGGTGTGTTTGGTTCCATAGGATATATGCCCAGGAGAGGAATTGCAGGGTCACAGGGTAGGTCCACTTTTAGTTTTCTGAGAGTTCTCCAGACTGCTCTCCACAGGGTTTGGGCCAATTTACATGCCCACCATCAGTGCAGGAGGATTCCATTGACCTCCCAGCCTCTCTAGCTTTTGTTGTTGCTGTCTTTTTTGATGTATGACATTATGACAGGAGTGAAGTGGTATCCCATTTTTGTCTTTATTTGCATTTGCATTTCTCTGACAATTTGACTTGGAGATTTTTCATATGGCTGCTGTGTCTCTCCTATGGTGAATATTGCTGTTTCTATCCTCTCCCCAGTTTGAATGGGCTCATTTGTTTTTTTCCTGCTGAGTTTGGTGAGCTCTTTATATATTTTAGTAACTAGCCTCTTGTCTCATGTATGGCATGTAAAAATCTCCCATTCTGTAAGAGGTCCCTTTGTTTGGGTGATAGTTTCTTTTTCTGTACAGAAGTCTTTTATTAAACGTAGTCCCATTTATTTTGTTTTTGTTTTAGTCTTCTTTGCAACTGGATTTGTACCTTTGAAGATGTCTATAAAATTTAGATGGACTCTGTTTCACCACTGGTCATTTCCATCACGAATGTCATCACAAGCCTTCTTTTGGGCCTTTCAAGGACCTTGTCTTAACCATAATAGTGCAGCTATGGTAGGGAATGCCTTGGTCTCCAAAAGGAAATGGGGTATCCTGCCCTGCACTTGAGGAAGTCTAGTCTTCAAGTGCAGCCTACAATGTTGCCAGCTATGACCACGAGCTCATATATGCTATATCGAGTGGATGGATGTAAATAGCTAATTCTATTCACAGAATATTTTCAAAAAAGGGAGCTAATCTTTCACCAAGACCAACTCTCTAGCCCTTTTCTCTACTCTGACATCACTTTCTCAGTCACTGTTTTTGTTATTCAACTTTCTGCTAGCTATCAAACTCAAGAAAAATCTACCATTGTCTGGGGCCCTAGAGACATGCCTAAAAAGGACTTCTGAACTTTCTTTCACACTAGGATCTGTAATCTCATCTGCTCTCTTCCTACTTTTTGCTTCCTGTTCATTAACCGTTTTTTCTCACTTTATGTCCTACCACTTTCCAGACACCAAGTTGCAGATGCTTCCATGATTCCATCCTGACTTCTCTGGGCAGATGATCTTACCAGTGTATCCTGGAACCTCAGCTCTCCAGAGCTCTACCCCACTAAGGAAAGATAAAGACCTGTCTTGGGTTTGGATTGAACTGCCAATGCCTAAGTCCACAGGAAAAGCAATTACAGAAGCCACAACTCCTTTCTTCTATACCACAAAAACATCTCTGATCCATATTCTTACTGGGGGAGAAGTGATAGGAGGGCAAAGATAAGAGGGCTCTGAACTCGAGTTCCATCAGGTCTCAGAGAGAGAGAGGACACAAAGGGGAGAGATATTTGGTGTTGTAATAGCATTGTGTGTGGCTTGGAGGGGAAGAGAGGCTGGGACCTGGAAGAAAAAGGGAGCAATTATGTACAAATGTAGACAGAGAGTTGTAGAGGTGTTGGTTAACCCATGTCTGCAACCTTGGGAGAACTGCCATGGTTTGCAGTGGAGGCATTTGGGATTCAGAACTCTCGTGGTGGGAATGGTATGAAATTATACCCCTGTTGACATGCAATTTTGTAAATCAATATTGAATCACTAATAAAAATAATGATATTAAAGTGAAAAAACAGAGAGTAAAATTTTGATGGAAAAGAGTACTACCAATATTTCCTCTAAGCATTTGTTAGTTTCTGGCCTAATATCCAAGTCCTTGATCCATTTGGAATTTACGTTTCTGTCTGGTGAAATGTAGTGGATCAGTGTGCTTTTGTTCCATTACCAGGTAGTTTTGATTAAAATGGTACTATAAAACAAATTGAGATCTGGGAGTGTGGTGCCTCAAGTTCCATTTTTCTTTTTCTCAAGATTGTTTTGGTGATTCTAGGTGTTTTGTTATTCCAGATAAATATTTGTAGCATTTGTTCTATTCAACTAAAATAAAAAATGGATGACTTGCATGGAAACTGCATTAAACTTATATATGACTCTGGGTAGAGTATTCATTTTGATGATGTTAATTCTTCCAACCTATGAACACTGAAGATCTTTCTACTTATTTCTGTCTTTTTCCGTTTCCTTGTAACTCTTGATATTCAGTATGCAAGTCTTTCACTTCTTTTATTAGGTTTATTGATGAGTCCTTTATTGTTTTGTTGCTATAGTAAAACTAATTTCTGAATTTTTTTCTTCTTCTTCTGACTTCGTGTTTGCATGAACAAATGCCAACATCTTTTCAATGTTAATTTTATAGCCTGACGTCTTGCTATATTGCTTGATGATTTCTGGAAGCTTTCTGCAAGACTCTTTATGCTTTTCTTTGTATACCGTCTTATCACCTGCAAAAAGTGAGGGTTTGACTTCTTCCTTTCCAGTCTGTATCCCTTTACTTCCTTGTTCTTGCCAGACTGCTATGGTAAGAACTCCCAATAGTATGCTGAATATTAATGGTGGTAGTGGGCAGCTCTGTCTAACACCTGATCTCTGTGGTAATGCTTTCAGTTTCTCACCATTGAATATGTCAGCTGTAGAGTTGATATATATTCTACTAGGTTAAGAAATGTTTCATCATTCTTAGTTTTTGTAGTGTTTTTATCATTAAGGGATATTGGACTTTGTCAAAGGCTTGTCTGTATCTGCTGAGATAATCATGTGGTTCTTGGTCTTGCTTTTATTGATGTGTGGATCATCTTGATTGATTTACATATAATGAATCAGCCTTGAATCCCTGGGATAAATCCCACCTGGTCATGATGGGGAATCTTTTTTTTCTTTCTTTCTTTTTTTATTTAAGAAAGGAGACATTAACAAAACCATAGAATGAGAGGGGTATAGTTCTGCACAATTTCCATAACCCAATCTCCATATCACATCCCCTCCCTTGATAGCCTTTCTATTCTCTATCTCTCTGAGAGTATGGATCCAGGGTCATTGTGGGCTGCAAAGGGTGGAAGGTCTGTCTTCTGTAATTGCTTCCCCGCTGAACATGACATTGACTGTTCAATCCACACTCCCAGTCTGCCTCTCTCTTTCCTTAGTAGGGTGGGTCTCTGGGGAAGCGGGGCTCCAGTATACATTGATGGGGTCATCTGTCCATGGAAGTCTGGTCAGCATCTTGCTGGCATCCGGAACCTGGTGGCTGAAAAGAGAGTTAACATACAAAGCCAAACAAATTGTTGAACAATCATGGACCTAAAGACTGGAATAGTGCAGATGAAGTGTTGGGGGGTATTCCCTGCATGCTCTTGTGTACGTCTGCTTTCAGGTATATATTTTCCCCTTGTTTATGGCTATGCTCTATCTCAGGGGACCTGGAGTATATCTAAGTTTGGGGACTTTATTGGGGAGTGGACAACCTGGAATAGAATTAGAGAATACTATGAAAGGAAATGTCTCACTTGAGTGATGAAGCTGAAGGGTTGTCATTCCACACCTGAAATCTCTGGTCACAGTCTGAAGTGAAACATGTTGGGGTGGCACTTGTTACATTGACTAGCTTGTGCTCCGCGGATGCAATATTATTTGATTTGAATTGAGAGCAGCATGCAGGAAAGTGGGCCCCACCCTAAGGTTCCAGGACTGGGGGAAATATAGGCTCAATAGTGGAAATGTGAGGTTCTTGTTGTCTTAGGCTTCAAGAAGACAATGGATAGTTATTGTTATCATCACATTATTTGGTTATTGGGTTAACTTTGGAAAGTCCCTTTGTTAGGGTTTGGGGTATAATACCCAGCATCTTGTATATAGCTGTGCTACTGGTAGCTTCTGTTCTCCCTGGTCTAGGCTTTTGAGAGAGTCAAAATAGCAAAGACAGCCTATGTACTAAGAAGACTCAGTCTGTGTTTTAAGAAGTTCTAGACATATGATCAATTTTCCCCCTCATATTAATTAGTGGTTTATATGTTTACAGTTTAATAGGAATGTACATAAAAACCATTCCCACCACCAAAAGACTGTGTCCCATCCATACCACCCCCATCACCACCACCCCCGCCCCGTGCCGAGAAGCCCAATGGGACATTCCATACTCATCTTTATCTTTCTGGCTTAGCTGATTTTACATAATTCCTTCTAGCTCTGCCCAAGATGGGTCAGATAAGGTGGGTTCATTGTTCTAAATAGCTTCATAGTATTACATTGTGTATATGTACCACTGCTTTCTCAGCCACTCATCTGCTGTGTGGCACCTGGGTTCATTCCAGGTTTTAGCTATTATGAATGTGCTGTTATGAACATAGATGTACACATATCTTTTTGGTTGTGCATTATGGAATCCTTGGGGTATATCCCCAGGAGAGGAATTACTGGGCCTTATGGAAGGTCTATGTCTAGCCTTGTGAGAGTTCTCCAGACTGCTGTCCAGAGAGGCTGTATGAATATACATTCCCACCAGGAGTGCTGAAGGTTACTCTGTCCCCACAGCCTCTCCAGCTGCTGTCTTTTTTGATGTATGCCATTCTCACAGGAGTGAGGTGGTATCTCAATGTTGTCTTTATTTGCATTTCTCTGACAATCAGGGACCTGGAACAGTTTTTCATATGTTTGTTAGCCTTTTGGATGTCCTCTGAAGTGAATGTCTTGTTCATATTCTCTGCCTATTTTTTGGATGGGGTCATTTGCTTTTTTGGTGCTAAGTTTGCTTAGTTCTTTGTATATTTTGGTGATTAGTCTCTTGTCTGATGTTTGGCATGTGAAGATCTTCTCCCATTCTGTGAGGGGTCTCTTTGTTTGTTTAATAGTTTCTTTGGCTGTGCAGAAGCTTTTCAATTTGATGTACTCCCATTGGTTTGTTTCTGCTTTAGTCTTCCTTTCAATTGGGTTTGTTTCATCAAAGATGTCCGTGAGGTTTAGATGGGAAAGTGTTTCACCATTATTTTACTCTAAGTATTTGATAGTTTTTGGTCTGACATCCAGGTCTCCATCCATTTGGCGTTGAGTTTTGTTTCTGGTGAGATAAGGTGGTTCAATTTCATTCTTCTGCATGTTACAACCCAGTTTTCCCAGCGCCATTTATTGAAGAGAGCCTTCTTCTTCCACTTAATCCTTTGGGCCCCCTTATCAAAGATTAGAGGTCCATAGGTGTGGGGATTTATTTCTGGGCTTTCAATTCTGTTCCACTGGTCTGTGTGCCTATTTTTGTTCCAGTACCAGGCTGTTTTGATGATGATGTCCTTATAATATAGTTTAAGGTCTGGGAGTGTGATGCCTCAGTTTCTGTTTCTTTTCCTCAAGATGGTTTTGGCAATTCTAGGTGTTTTCTGGTTCCAGATAAATGATTGTAGTTTTTGTTCTATTTTCTCAAAGAAGCTTGGTTGAATTTTGTTGGGTATCACATTAAATTTGTATATAGCTCTGGGAAGAATATTCATTTTGATGATATTTATTCTTCTGATCCATGAGCATGGGATGCCTTTCCATTTCTTGGTATCACTTTCTATTTCCTTGAAGAGTGACTCATAGTTTTCAGTATACAAGTCTTTCACTTTTTGGTCAGCTTTACTCTTAGGTATTTTATTAATTTTATTGCAACAGTGAATGGGAGTAATTTCTGGATGTCTTCTTCTTTAGTTTTAGTGTTTTCATAGAGAAATGCCACTGATTTTTGTACATTGATTTTGTAGCCTGACACCTTGCTATATTGATGGACAATATTTTTATTATAATGTTGTATGCAGCAGGCTAGAATTTTGTTCAAAATTTTAACAGCTATGTTCTTCAGAGATATTGGTGTGTACTTTTCTATTTTTGTCGTTTCTCTGTTTTCTTCTGCTCTCATATCAGGGTGATGTTGGCTCCATAGAAGGTGAAAGGGAATGTTATGTCTTCATTCTACTAGATGACCTTTAAATGTTTACGTATTAACTCTTCTTAGAAGGTTTTGTAGAATTTATTTGTGAAACCATCTGTTCCAGGACTTTTTTGCTATGAAGGTTCTTGATAATCTTTTGCATTTCTTTGGCTGTGATTGGCTTGTTTATATTTTGTAGTATCTCTTTGTTTAACTTTGGAAGTCTTCCTGTATCTAGGAACTGTTTATTTCTTCCAGGTTTTTCTCACTTCTGTGATTATTGCATCAGTTAGTGATTGGATGTTGAACCCGTTTAAATTCTTCACTTACCTCCATTCTGTCCACAAGATATATATGTTTGTACTCACCGGGTCTCTGCTGGTTGTCTTTCTACCTTATTTCTTTCATTCTTCCTTCCTTCCTTTCTTTCTCTCTCTCTTTCTTTCTTTCCCTTTCTTTCTCTCTCTCTCTCTTTCTTCTCTTCCTTCCTTTCAACAATATTTGTACCCCTTTCCTGTATTATGGAGCTACTCTCTTCACTGATCCAACTTTCTGGTCCTTTTTCCAGCCATGACATCATCTCCGCAGACTATAACTTGCATCTACCAGCATATGAAATTTCCGGCTCAGGGGAAAAGAAAACTAGTATAGCCACAGGCCCTTTGGAATATAACTAAAATATGCCTACTAGCTATCTATAGAATGGAGGACCCCCTACTCTTCATATGCACTATTCCAGCCTTTAGGTCCATGAGTTTTCAACAATTTGTTTGGCTTTGTGTGTTAACTCTCTTTTCAAGCACCAGGTTCCAGATGCCAGCATGATGCCGTCCAGACTTCCCTGGACAGACAACCCCACTAATATGTCCTGGAGTTCTGCTTCCTCAGAGCCCTACTCTACTAGGGAAAGACAGATAGGCTGGGAGTGTGGATAGGTCTGTCAATACCTATGTTCAGAGGGGAAGCAATTATGGAAGCCAGACTTTCAACTTTCTGCATCCCACCATGACCTTGGGTCCATACACCCAGAAGGTTAAAGCTATCAGGGGAGGGGATGGGATACAGAGTTCTGGTGGTGGTAATTGTGTGGAGTTGTACCACTCTTACCCTATGGTTTTGTCAATGTCTCCTTTTTATAAATAAAAAATTTAAAAAAGAAATTATAAAAAATATATTGTTGACTATAAACCCCATTGATTTGATGTGATCTGGGGTGCATATTCAGCTTAGGAGCCTATGTGACCTCTGCATCCCTGTTCATCTGAGCTCACATTCTGTGTTCAGGAGTAGGAACATTCCAAGATGCCCCGATATCAGGACCCATCTTCCTCAAGTGTAACATAGAGTATGTTGTCCGGCCTCCCTCCGGAGGATGGGCAACATTCTCTACCGTTGTTTATCCAAGTTGAGCACAATGTCCTATGGGGTCTGACAAAAGCATATATTTTGTTGTTCCTGATAGAGATGAGTGGTAACAATGGATAGAGGGATTTACTCTAGGTCTAGGCCCATAATGTGTGTTTGGGAATCTCAGGACTCCCCGAATAGTGCCCCAGGCTCAGCTTCCATCTTCAATTCAGTTATAGTATTAGCTTGTTCTGCTAATTGGCCTTTTAGCTCAGTTCTCTAATTACCTAGAGATAGCTAACATTTTCCTTGAGGATCTCATCTGATGTTTCCCTATTTCTGATAGCCCTTTCCTCCATAGTTGACTTCATTTCTGTGATTATTAGGTTTATTATTGTTTTCATACTTTTCTTATCTATGGTTACTTCTGACTGATTTGGAGTTTCTTCTGGACTCCTGTTCGGATTCATTGTCGTAGCAGTTTTATTTGCTCTTGATTTAACCTTTTTTTTTTGTATTTATGTGGTTTGTATTCTCCTGTTTGGTTGTTCATCAGTTGTTTTATTTTGAGTACAGGCCATGCTATTCTAAAGACTTTTCACAAATTCAGTCACAAACTTCAGAAATTACAATAATAGCAGCTGAAGCAAGGATTAATGCCATTCAATCAATACCAGTTAATCAAACCACACCTCCAGTTCAAGAAAAAAAACAAACAGAAGCAAAAGAAAAAGAAAAGAGAATTTAAAAAAAGCAAAGCAATAATAGGCAGTTATGCAAATCTACTGTCCACTATAAATTCAAGAGGAGAAAGGGAAGTAGAAAAGACACACACACACAGTCCACTCTGAGTCAGATTTCTTCCATAAAATAATTCACAAATTTCAGTGAATTCAGAAATCAAAAGAAGGAATAATAAGAAAAGAGTAGTGAAAGGGAAAGTTTTTTTTAATTAGCTAGGAAAAGAGGTAAAGGAGGGTGGAGGTATGAGGGAGAGGTTAACAAATTACTCTCACAATGGATAGACACCCAGTCACCTATAAATGGAAAAGGCAGCAACAGTTAATTTTGGTCAACCTGAAGAGGAGGGAAAAGGAATACACATATATAATAATAGTAATGATAGAATAAAAAAGAGTAAAAAAAACAACCCTAATAGTCAGTCTGCAGCTTGGACGTCTCCAGATTGGCTGCATACAGCTTGGTCCCCTTCCTAAACCAAAATGAAAGATAACCAATTATAAGAAGTATAAAAGGAAAAAAAAAACTCCAGCTAATCTTTCCCAAGCATAGCTGAGGTCCTGATTGGTCAGGTATTTTTTCAGTCAAGTAGACTTTCAGCCTCCTTCAAAAATAAAAGGAAAGTAAAAGAAAAAGGCTTGCATTGACACCCCTGCTGACTTAGGAATCTTAGGAAAGAAAATTGCTATGCAGGAAGCCTGCTAGGAGCATCTGGCCAGCTCCTGGGGGCTTGTTCTGGGAAGGTGGGAGGGTGAGTTCAGAAATAGTCAAGCCAAAGACTTTTCTTTCTTTGTCCTTTTAGTCTCTGTTTGCCAGCCCAAGATTGGGTGATAGGATTTTTTTTTGGTGTCACCCTGACCACCCCTTATTCAGCCTTCCAACTGAAGGCCCAGATCCTTCCCTCTCCAGAGAATCCCAGGTTGTAAGCTGCTTCTTTCTAGAGCTCACACCAAGTGTTTTCTCCAAGTCATCATCTTGGCTCTACCCCCCCAGAGTCCTAATTTCTATTTGGGGAAGGCTGTCCTCTTCCACTAAGCTCACAGCTTGAGGAGGGACTCACATGGAGCAGGAGGGAGGAAGGGGACACCTGCCTAGCCAGCCAGATCAGCAAAATCAACCCTGGAGATCAATTGGGTGATAGATGTCTAAGCCAGATCGCCCTCACATCTGAGAGTTCTGATTTTAATAATTGCTTCTCCGCTGAGCATGGGAGTTCAGAGGTCGATCCATAAACCCCAGCCTGTTTTTACCTCTCCCTGATGGATCAGAGCACTGGAAATGCGAGGGTCCAGGACACATTGGTGAGGTTGTCTGACCTGAGAAGTTGGGATGGAATCATAGCAGCATCTGTAGCTTGATATCTGGAAGGTGACATGACCAATGGTTAATGAACAGGAATCAAAAAGTAGGGTTAGAGCAGATAAAAATTAGGGCTTTTAGGGTAGAAGAAAGCTAGGAAAACCATTTTAGACATGTTCATGGGGGCACACAATTATTGTAGTTTGACTTGAGTTTGGTTGTAGGCTGAGGTTGAACAAGAATATTGTCTGAGAAAATGGTGTCAGAGTAGAGAAAAGGGCTAGAAAGTTGGATTAGGACAGGGAGTAGCACCCATTCTTTTAAAAAAATGTCTGTGGTTAAAATTAACTAGTTACCTCCATTCACCTGATCCAATATATTTATGTTTATATTTAGTGCCAGAGCCTGTGTAACCTCTAAGTACCTATTTGTCTGAGTTTATATCTCATGGTCACATCTGAGAAACAGTGCAGGAGGTACTCATTTCAAGCCAGTGTTTTTTGAGTGGCAGGGCAGGATAATCACTGGGGCTATCCCTGCCGTCATTGCTTTATGGTGAGGACAAGGTCCTGAGAGGGTCCACAAGATTCTGTTCCTTATGAAAGCAACCAGTGGTGGTGGAGAGAGAGGGACCCTTTAGATGGTCTGGACCCATCATACGATTATGGGAATCCAAGGATTCCCTAACTAGGTCCCCAGGTGATGAGATGGTGTGACATTGACCAAAGGAGCCATTATTAAGTGGGCTAGTCTCGCCCTTATCCAACTTTTGTATTCCTCTTTATCTAATGATCTTAGAGTTTCTCTCAGTTGTTCAGGCATTGAATATCATTTGTTGAGCTCATCCAGAGTTAGGTTTTTTGGATCTGTCTTCTTTGGGCCTTTATGCTAGGCTGCCCAGTTAAGGTGGTCTAAGTCCAATCAATTACAGAACTTGCGATGCCTTTTTAGGCACTTCAACCATTATTGAGCTCTTTGACTTTGAGTTAAACAATTGCCCCTTGTTTATGGATATGTGTAGACCTGTATGCAGTACCCTAAACCCTAAATCTGGTATCTGTTACTTAGTTAAATGGCATGCCATCTAACATGGATGTAGATAGTCCCATGTGTTAGAAAAGGTCTCACCAGATTTGAAGAGTTTCCAGGTTGATTTCTTTTTTTTCTTTTTTTCTTTTTTATTTAAGAAAGGAGACATTAACAAAACCATAGGATAGGAGGTATACAACTCCACACAATTCCCATAACCCGATCTCCATATCCTATCCCCTCCCATGATAGCTTTCCCATTCTCTATACCTCTGGGGACATGGACCCAGGGTCGTTGTGGGTTGCAGAGGGTGAAAGGTGTGGCTTATGTAATTGCTTCCCCGCTCAATATGGGCTTTGACCGGTCTGTCCATAGGCCCAGTCTGCCTCTCTATTTCCCTAGTAGGGTGGGTCTCTGGGGAAGCAGAGCTCCAGGACACATTGGTGGGGTCTTCAGTCCAGGGAAGCCTGGCTGGCATCCTGCTGGCATTAGGAACCTGGTGGCTGAAGAGAGAGCTAACATACAAAGCCAAACAAATTGTAGAGCAATCATGGACCTAAAGGAAGCAGAAGTACACTATAATTTCCAGGTTGATTTCTAAGGCTCAGCATCTCTGGTTATAGCCCACAGTAAGATTTCAGTAGCAGCATAAAGTGGGGTGACAGCACCAGTAATGATTTGGTTGAAGGTGACAGAGGTGGTTTGGTTTTACTGTGGTTATTAGTGTATTACAAAATTGTAAAATTACAGTGTTTAGTTCAACTCTACACTATCAACACCTAAGTGCCCCCACCCTTCCACCTCCCAAATAGAAACTCTATACTTCTCACAAAGTCTGAGAAGTGGTGTGTTTGTGCTGTGTTTTTATTAATTTATTTTTTATTTAAGAAAGGATAAATTAACAAAACCATAGGATAGAAGGGGTAAAAATCCACACAATTCCCACCACCCAATCTCCATATCCCATCCTCTCCCATGATAGCTTTCCCATTCTCTATCCCTCTGGGAGCATGGGCCCAGGGTCATTGTGGGTTGCAGAAGGTGGAAGGTCTGGCTTCTGTAATTGCTTCCCCGCTGAACATGTACATTGACTGGTCAGTCCATACTCCCAGTCTGCCTCTCTTTCCCTAGTAGGGTGGGGCTCTGGGGAATCGAGCCCCAGGACACATTGCTGGGGTCTTCAGTCCAGGGAAGACTGGTCGGCATCCTGATGACATCTGGCACCTGGTGGCTGAAAAGAGAATTAACATACAAAGCCAAACAAATAGTTGAGCAATCATGGACCCAAAGCTTGGAATAGTGGAGAGGAAGTGTTAGGGGGGTACTCACTGCAAACTCTAGTGTACTTCTGCTTTCAGGTATATATTTTGCACGTGTTTATGGATACGTGTGAACATATGCTCTCTCTCACAGAACCTGGTGTATATCTAGGTTTTGGGACTTTGTTAGAAAGTGATCCACCTGGGGTAGAATTAGAGAATGCTATGAAAGGAAAGGTCTCACCCTAGTGATGAAGCTGAAGGGTTGTCATTCCACACCTGAAGTGTCTGGACACAGTCTGAGCTGAAGCATGTTGAGGTGGCAATCATTGTATTGATTAGGTTGTGATCGGCTGATGCAATATTATTTGATATGGATTGGGAGAGGCATGCGGGAAAGTGGGCCTTATCCTAAGGTTCCAGGACTGGCTCTATAGTGGAGATGTGAGGTTCCTGCTGTCTAAGGGTTCAAAAAGACAATGGATAGTTACTGTTGTCATCATATTATTTGGTAATTGGGTTAACTTTGAAAAGTCTTTTTGTTAGGGTTTGCTATATAGTACCCAGTATCTTATAAATAGCTGTGCCACTGGTTGCCTCTGATCTACTTGGTCTTGGCTTTTGAGAGAGTCTGCATATCAAATACACAGCCTATATATTAAGAAGACTCAGTCTGTGTTTTTAAAACTTCGAGACAAACAATTAATTTTCCCCCACTCATATTAATTAACTAGTGATTTATATGACTCCACTTTACTAGGAGTGTACGTAAACACGATTCCCACCACCAAAAGACTGTGTCCCATCCCACCCAACCACCCCCAACCCCCACCGGCCAAGAAAGCCGCATGTCTACCGCCCACCACAGGGTTTTTACTTTGGTGTCCTACTTTCAATTTAGTCAGAAGATGCTTTTAGTTTCCCTTTCAGATCTTCTTTCTCAACTTCTGTTGATGAGTGGGATCATTCCATACTCATATTTATCTTTCTGACTTAGCTCACTTAATTCCTTCTAGCTCTGTCCAAGATGGGTCAGAGAAGGTGGGTTCATTGTTCTTGATAGCTGTATAGTATTCCATTGTGTATATATACCACAGCTTTCTCAGTCACTCATTTGTTGTTGGGCACCTGGGTTGCTTCCAGGTTTTAGCTATTACAAATTGTGCTGCTATGAACATAGGAGTACACAACTCTTTTTGGTTGGGTGTTATGAAGTCCTTGGGGTATAACCCCAGGAGAGGAATTACTGGATCATATGGAAGGTCCATGTCCAGCCTTGTGAGAGTTCTCCAGACTGCTCTCCACAGAGGCTGTACCAATTTATATTCCCACCAGCCATTCAAAAAGGTTCCTCTGTCCCCACAGCCTCTCCAGCATTTGTTGCTGCTGTCCTTTTTGATGTATTCCATTCTTACAGGAGTGAGGTGGTATCTTAGTGTTGTCTTTATTTGCATTTCTCTGACAATCAGTGACCTGGAGCAGTTTTTCATATGTTTGCTAGCCTTTTGGATCTCCTCTGAGGTGAATGTTTTTTTTCATATCCTCTGCCTATTTTTGGATGGGGTCATTTGCTCTTTTGGTTCTAAGTTTGCTTAGTTCTTTGTATATTTTGGTGATTAGTTTCTTGTCTGATGTATGGAATGTGAAGATCTTCTCCCATTCTGTGAGGGGTCTCTTTGTTTGTTTGATAGTTTCTTTGGCTGTGCAGAAGCTTTTCAATTTTATGGAGTCCCATTGGTATGTTTCTGCTTTAGTCTTTCTTGCAATTGGGTTTATTTCATCAAAGATGTCCTTGAGGTGTAGGTAGGAAAGTGTTTTATCAATGTTTTCCTTTAAGCATTTGATTGTTTCTGGTCTAACATCCATGTCTTTGATTGATTTGAAGTTGATTTTTGTTTCTGGCCAGATAAAGTGGTTCAATTTCATTCTTCTGCATGTTACAACCCAGTTTTCCTAGCGCCATTTACTGAAGAGAGCCTCCTTCTTCCATTTAAATCTTTGGGCCCCCTTATCAAATATTAGATGTCCACAGGTGTGGTGATATATTTCTGGGCTTTCAATTCTGTTCCACTGGTGTGTGTGCCTATCTTTGTTCCAGTACCGTGCTGTTTTGATGATGATGGCTTTATAATATAGTTTGAGATCTGGGAGTGTGATGCCTCTATTTCTGTTTCTTTTCCTCAAAATAGTTTTGGCCATTCTAGGTGTTTTCAGGTTCTAGATAAATGATTGTAGTTTTTGTTCTATTTTCTTAAAGAAGCTTGATGGAACTTTGATGGGTATTGCATTAAATTTGTATATGGCTCTTGGAAGAATATTCATTTTGATGATATTGATTCTTCTGATCCATGAGCATGGGATGTCTTTCCATTTCTTGGTATCAGTTTCTATTTCCTTGAGTAGCAACTCATAGTTTTCAGTATACACTGCGCCGCCCCGTCACGACCACTAGAGAGACTGACAAAGTCATCTCCTCTGGACCTGCATTCAGACTTCAAAGAAGCTGGGCAGAAGGATGGGAATGGGTCGATGCATTCTCCCCCCGTTATTGATACAAACAATTATACTGTCACAATTGATTAATAATGCTTTGGCAGTGCCTGGTGGGAATGGAGAGTCAGAAGCACCCCCTCTCCCTTACACAGGAGCATATTTGAAATTTACATTATTGAAAGTGGAGAAGGTGGGTCAGCATAGATGGACAAAACAAGTCATGTTATGACTTGCCCCTTACAGAAACAATACAGAGATTGAGGCCTCCCAGGTACAAGTTGACTTATTGAAACAAAGAAAGATTAATAGTTAAACTGTACCAGACCTAGATGAGCAGTGGTCCACGACTAGGCAAAGATCTGTACGCCCCCATAGAAGATTAATGGTAGAGATAGCCCTCAGCAAAAGTCTAAAAAAATTCTGGGTATGACCTCCCCTGAGAACAGAATGATACAAAGTATTGTACCCATTCTTTACAGTTATAGGGGAATAGCTTGTAGCCTGCCAAAGCCACAAGACTATTGTTACTTCTTTATGAGCTGGTTGCTTAGGCAACCTGAATGTAACCTGAAAAAGGTATAAAAGCTAATGCAGTTTCACTATTAAAACGAGTCCAGATTCACCCTCCAATAGAGTGTGGTGTCTATCTGTTCTCCCTTGCCGACTCCTGACCCACCTGGGAGGTTGCCTTCAAGACCCTTGACCCTCCTGCTGCTCATCCACTGAGTGGTCCGTGGCAATAAACGTCTTTCACTTCTTTGGTCAACTTTTTTCCTAGGTATTTTGTTGATTTTGCTGAAACAGTGAATGGAAGTGATTTCTGGATGTCTTCTTCTTCAGACTTACTGTGTGCAAGAAATGCCACTGATTTTTGTACATTGATTTTGTAGCCTGATAAATTGCTATATTGTCTAATAATATTAATAAATTATTGTAATTTTTATTGTAATTATTATTGTAATAATAATAATAAATTATTGTCTAATAATAACTTTCAGTAGTTTTCTGCTGGATTCTTTAGGTTTTTCTATGTATACTATCATATCATCTGCAAATAGTGAGAGCTTGACTTCTTCCCTTCCAAACTATATTTCTTTGATTTCTTTCTCTTGCCTGATTGCTATGGCAAGAACTTCCAATACTATCGTGAAGAGTAATGGTGACAGTGGACAGCCCTGTCTAGTCCCCGATCTGAGGCGAAATGCTTTCAGCTTCTGACAATTGAGTATGATGTTGGCGGTAGGTTTGCTATATATAGATTCCACTATGTTGAGGAATTTCCTACCTATTCCCATTTTTTTTGTAGAATTTTGAGCATGAATGGGTGTTGGATTTTGTTAAAGGCTTTCTCTGCATCTATTGAGATAATCATGTGGTTTTTGGCTTTGCTTTTATTGATGTGGTGAATTCTTCTTCTAGCGTTTGCCAAAAGAAGAAGAATGTGGTGAATGACATTGACTGACTTACGAATGTTGAACCAGCCTTGCGTTCCTGGGATGAATCCCACTTGGTCGTGATGAACAATCTTTTTGATGTGCTGCTGTATCCAGTTGGCCAAGATCTTGTTTAATATTTTGGCATCTGTGTTCATCAGAGATATTGGTCTGTAGTTTTCCTTTTTTGTTCTGTCCGTATCAGCTTTTGGTATCAGGGTGATGTTGGCTTCATAGAAGGTGGAAGGGAGTTTTCCTGTTTCTTCAATCTTATGGAAAAGCTTAAGAAGTATGGGTACTAACTGTTTCCTGAAAGTTTTGTAGAATTCATTTGTGAAGCCATCTGGTCCAGGACTTTTGTTGTTGGGGAGATTCTTAATAACGGTTTCGATTTCTTTGTCTGTGATTAGTGGATTTAGGTTTTGTAGTTCTTCTTGGTTCAGTTTTGGAAGGGCATATGCTTCTAGGAATTGTTCCATTTCTTCCAGATTCTCTAGTTTGGTGGCATATGGTTCTTCATAAAAGTTTTGCATGATTTTCTGGATTTCTGTGGTGTTGGTTGTGATATCTCCTCCATCGTTTACAATTCTATTAATTTGAGTCTTCTCTCTTTTTTGTTTGTTGAGTCTGGCTAGGGGTTTGTCAATTTTGTTTAATCTTTCAAAGAACCAACATTTGGCTTCATTGATCTTTTGTATGGTTCTCTTATATTCGATGTGGTTTATTTCTGCTCTAGCTTTAGTTATTTTTGTCCTTCTGGTTGCTTTAGGGTTCCTTTGTTCCTTTTCCTCTAAGTCCTTGAGGTGTGCAGTTAGGTCGTTCATTGGAGCTTTTTCTTGTTGTTTAATGTGTGATTGTATGGCTATAAGTTTCCCTCTCAGTACTGCTTTAGCTGTGTCCCAAATATTTTGATAGGTTGTGTCTTCATTTTCATTTGTTTCCAGGAACACTTGAATTTCCTGCTTGAGTGACACTCTGACCCAGTGGTTCTTGAGGAGTATGTTGTTTAGTTTCCAAATTCTGTGACTTTTAATAATTTTCTGTTTGTTGTTAAATGTTAGTTTTACTCCACTGTGGTCTGAGAAGATACTTGGGATGATTTCAATGCTCTTGAATTTATTGATGCTGTCTTTGTGGCCTAACATGTGGTCTATCCTTGAGTATGTGTTATGTTAATTTGAAAAGAATGTGTATTCCAGTTTGTTGGGGTGAAGGACTCTGAAAATGTCCAAGAGGTCTAGTCTGTCCATCTCTTCATTTAATTCTCTTGTTTCTTTGTTGATTCTGTGTTTTGTTGATCTGTCTAAGTGTGAGAGTGGGGTATTAAAGTCTCCCACTATTATTGTATTACTATTGATGTATTTTTGAAGTTCTTTCAATATGTGCTTGATGTATTTAGATGGTCCCTCATCGGGTGCATAGATGTTAACAATTGTTAAGTCTTCTTGGCTGATTTATCCTCTAATAATTATGTAATGTCCTTGCCTATCTTTTATTACTTTATTTAATTTTAAATCTATTGTGTCTGAGATGAGAATGGCTGTTCCTGCCTTTTTTGTGGTCCATTAGCCTGTATGATAATTTTCCATCCTTTCACTTTAAGTCTCTGTGTTTTTTTTTACTGTGATTATTAGTGTATTTCAAAATTGTAAAATTACAGTGTTTAGTTCAGCTCTACAACTTACAAAACCTAAGTGCCCCCACCCTTCCACCTCCCAAATGTAACCTCTATACTTCTCACAAAGTCTGAAAAGTAGTGTGTTTGTGCTGTGGTTTTTTTAATTTATTTGTTTATTATGTCATTTTTTGCAAGTTCATACATATCATTTCTTTAGAGCCTACATATAAATGAATCCATTTGGTAATTGGCTGTCATTAAAGATAGGTATTTTTAGGGAACTTCAGACTGTTAGCAAAAACTGATGAGACTGGGGAAAGTAAAATTTTTAAGATACATTTTTTAATTTAGTTATAAAATGGAAATTTTGACATGACTACAGGATAATATTGGTATAATTCCACAAAATTTTGACTACCAGAGCTCTGTATCCCATCCCCTCCTTTGAAATCTTTCCTATTCTTTATCCCTCTGACAGCATGGACTCAGGGTCATTATGGGGTGCAGAAGGTGGAAGGTCTAGCTTCTGTAATAGCTTCTCCCCTAAACATGGGTGTTGGCAGGTCTAGCCATACACCCAGCATGTCTAACTCTCCCTAGTGGCACAGGGCTCTGGAGAGGTGGAGTTCCAGGACACATGAGTGAGGTCTTCTACTCAGGGAAATCAGGTTGGGGTCATGGTTGCATTTAAAACATGGTGGCTGAAAAGTGTTAAAATAAAAAGCAGAAAAAATTGTTAAATAATCAGTACCCTAAAGGCAAGAATATAGCATGTGAAATTTGGGGGTCTGCATTTTTGAAAAAGCTAATAGGTCTATATGAAGTATATTCCCAGGGGCCCATGACTTTATTATTTTTGCCTGAGCCCAACAGATAATATGTGGGAGGGCCAAAGATATTGCCTGGGGAGATGGTGTCAGAGTTGGGAATAGGACTAGAAAGGTGGATCAGTGAGTATAGGAGCTCCCAAATATGGGAAAAGTATGTAAATATTGTTAACTGGAAACCCCACTGATTTGATCTGGGAGCCATATGATATTGATTTGATCTAAGGAACCTGTGCAACTCCTGCATCCATGTATGTCTGAATTTGAATTCTGTGGTCATGTCTAGGAACATCCTAGGCTGCACTAATTCCAGTAACTATCTTCCTCTAGTGGTAGAGTATGTTGGCCCAACCTCCCTTCTGAGAATAGGGATTTCCCTACCATTGTTGATCTTCATAGGGGGCAAGGTTCTACAGAGACCCACAAAGGCATACACTATGATGCTCCAGATGGAGATGACCAGTGACAGTGGAGACAGGGATCAGTTAGAGGTCAAGGCCCCTCATTCTGTGTGGGAATCCCAGGACTACCGGACTCGGGCCCCAGGTGATGGAATGGCCTGGTAGTGACCAAAGAGCCATCATTAAAGTGTGACAGTCTCTTGCCCTTATCTAGCTTTTGTAGTCTTTACTTCATCTGACAAGGTTAGCTTTGGAGTGATTGAAGGAAGTGAAATAGAAAGTAGGTGAGGAAGGAAGTTGGGCGATAGTGCAGAGGATTAAGTGCACATGGAGCAAAGCACAAGGACCGGCATAAAGATCCCGGTTTGAGCCCCCTGCTCCCCACCTGCAAGGGAGTTGCTTCACAGGCAGTGAAGCAAGTCTTTAGGTGTCTATCTTTCTCTCCCCCCTCTATCTTCTCCTCCTCTCTCCATTTCTCTCTGTCCTATCCAACAATGACAATATCAATAACTACAACAATAAAACAACAAGGGCAACAAAAGGGAATAAATAAATAAAATAAAATACTTTTTAAAAAGAAAGTAGGTGAGGAGGCCTATGTAGAAACTATTTGATTAGGTACTTTGTGGTGTCTTTTGTAGGACTTTCTGTGTGCTTGCTGCATTTAATGAGTCACTGCAAACTACAGTGCACAGTAGCTTTAAGGCATATATTTAACCCTTAAATATAGATACATGTGTATATATGCCCTATCTCATGGGCCCTGGTCTATTTCTAGGTTCTGAAGCTTTGTTAGAGATTGCACCACCCAAAATGGAATTAAGTGTTGACATTACGTACCTGATGTCTCTGGACACAATCTGAAGTGAAACATGCAGAGATGGCACTGCACTGATTAGGCTGGTATCAGCAGATGTGATATCAATTGGTATGAATTGAAAGAAGCATGTAGGAAAGCCAGTCCCATCCCTGAGGTTCCAGAATTGGGTGAAATATGGGTTTTATAAATAATGGGGAGGGTTCCTTCTGTCTTAGGGTTTAAGAAGGCAACAGGTAATCATTATTTATAACCAAGATATTTGGAAATTGGGTTGACTTGAAAATATCATTGTTAGGATTACTGTATCATATGCTCACCATAATTTATGCCCTTTAGTGCTGTTTACATATAGTTGTATCTTATAAAGTGACACAACAAGTTTCTTTTGTTCTCCCTGGTCTAAGATTATAAGTGACTTACCATTTCAAAGAAAAAGTTGTTGTTTTCACCAGGCTGGCTTCACAGGCAGGTAACAGACGACCCGGGACTCATGGTTGAGCTGTATGCAGTATCTCTTTATTCATGCTGGACGCAGCACAATTTATACCAAGCTAAGCTAAACTAAAACCTACAAACAATCTTGTCCTTATAAATATACTAGCCCAGTAGGGTGGGAACAGGATGCAAAGCAGAGAGGGTGGAGAGAAAAGTGACTGGTGAAAATCAGGGTATGACAAGGAGAGGGGGCGGAGCAGGCAAGAATTCTACCACTGAACCACCAATGTCCTGGAGGGAGGGTGGTGCTTGTTAACAGAGGTTATGTAAATAGAATACAGTGTTATGTAAATAGAATGCAGGGGGGGATTAAACCAAATGAAACAGAAGGGGGTTTTAAAAGCAGAATTAGAAGCATACCAACAAAAAGTCATTATTAGAAATGTATTAACAATTTAAAACCACTGTTAAAATTCTATCAGGTTACCAATTTGAAGCTTTAAGTGTTTAGGCTGAAGGAATATAAACTCAGAACAGAGGTCTATGCATCAAAAAGTTTGAGATATTCTATCCAATGTTCCCCTCTCATATTGATTAAATACTGATTTGTAAGACTCTAAGTTGTTATAAGTGTATATTAACATCATTTACACCACCAAAGGTCTGTGTCCATTGCCCTCCCTCCACAGTAAAGCTGAAGATCTCCGCTCACCCTCCATCCAGAGATTTTTACTTTGGTGCAATACTCCAAACTCAGTCAGACTCTGCTTTGAGTTTCCCTTTCTGTTCTTTTTTTCTATCTCCCTGAATAGTGGCTCATAGTTTTCTGTACATGTCTTTCATAAATTTGGTTAGGTTAATTCCTAGATATTTTATGGATTTTGCTGTGACAGTGAATGGAAGTGATTTCTGGATATTTTCTTCCTCTGACTTAGTGTTTGTATGAAGGAATGCCACTGTTTTTGTTGTTGTTGTTGTTGTTAAATTTGCATCCTAACAAATTGAAGCCTGCCAAGTAGCCCAACAAGTTGCTCTATCACCTAGGAATTCCCAGAAGTTTTCTGCTGGATTCTTTAGATGTTTCTATGTCTATTAACATGCCATCTGTAAATAGTGAGAATTTGACTTATTTTTCTAATCTGTATTCCTTTAATTTCTTTCTTTTGCCTGACTGAAGTTCCAATACTATGTTGAAGCATAATGGTGGTAGTGGGAAGTCCTGTTTATTACCTGAGTGGGAACGTTGTCAACTTTTCCTTATTAAATATGATGTTGCCTGTTGGTTTGCTGTATATAGACTCCACTATCTTAAGGAATTTTCCATATTTTCCCATTTTTGGGGGTGTTTTGATCATGAAGGCATGCTGGATTTTGTCAAAGGCTTTCTCTGCTTCTATTGAATTAATCATGTTATTTTATGGTTTTGCTTTTGTTGATGTAGTGAATTATATTTATTGACTTACATATTATTGAACCAGCCTTGCATTCCTGGGATAAATCTAACATGGTCATGATGAACAATATTTTTAGCATACTTCTGTACCTAGTTCACTAATATTTTGCTCAATATTTTACCATCAATGTTCATCATAGACATTGGTCTGTAGTTTCCCTTTTTTGTTATGTCCCTATCTGCTTTTGTTAGCAGGGTGATGTTGGCTTCATAGAAGATGAACAGGGTGAGAGAAGTTGGTACAATGCTTATACAAAAATATTCTGCTATTTAAGGCTCTGAGGTTTCAGCTTCAATGCCCAGCACCACCACAAAGTAAAGCTGAGCAACTGAGATAAAAATATTAAGATTATCAAATGATAATATGTGCCAGTCCCTGAATTGAACACAATGTAGATAAATTCCCATCTGAAAGACTCCATAGTTTATGACATCTGCCAGACCCTGGGGTGGCCTGAGGAGACTCCTAGTTCCCCCTTAAATCTCTGTGTGTTCTTGCAGGACTGTCAGGGTGCAGAGCCCCTCCCCTCAGAACTTGGGGTCAGAGCCAAGCTAAAAGCCATAGGGTGTTCAGGGAGCTCCTTGCTTTCGGAGTTGAAGTGGGGTGCTCCCTGGGACCTGTACCCCAAGACAGAAGGGTTGCTTCAGAGGCCACTGCTACCCTCAGACCTGAGGGTCTCATGGTGTCCCCTACTTTACATGGGATCTGAGTTGGTGGGAGGCTTAAGAGGAGGAACAGGACTTCTTAGAGGTTACAATGAGGACCCCAAACCCTCAAACTATCAGTCTTCAGAACTGATGCTCTCAGACATGAGGATGTTATGAAATTTTCACTGGGTGTCATTCTGCACCACGGAGAAGAGAGAGAGGAGATCCGGAGCAAAGAGGGAACACAAATCTTTATTTGCGCTGGCACCTCAGAGTTGGGTGTGAGAGAAGCAGGTTGGGCCATGTGGAGGTAGTGAAAATGGCTGCCTCATGCAGTAACCTTTCCTGCGTCTAAACACTGAAGTGAAGTGCCGGCAAGAGAGAGAGGTGCAGAAGGAGAAGGGCTTTTATAAGAGTAACTTTCACGAGAATGGGAAGGGGGAGGAGTAACCATAGCACTCCAGGATAGGATAATAACTCTCATGAGAATGGGAAGGGGGAGGAGTAACCAAAGCACTTCAACTATGGCGGGGGAAATAGACAATGCCCTGAGGACACAACATGGTGGAACAGGCACTCCGAGAATGTCCCAACTCTCGCGGGAAGTAACAATAGCCTGAGGGGACAACATAGCAGATGTGACTGCGTCTGCACAATTTCCCAGCAACTGGGATCCCTGGGATTGATGGGGGGCTTAGTGGGAGAAGCAGAACATCTGAATGGGAGGCAGTAGAAGAGGCACCTCTTATAGTCAGGGTAAGGGGTTGAGGTATGACTGAGACCCCACCTCCAACACATGGCTCTGAAGATGGAGGTGGATCTGGGGTAAGAGGCACCAGGTGCCTCTGTTGAGAGATAGGACTGAGAGCAAGAGCAGCTAGGCTGAGCACCAGAGTGGTTGTAATTTAGCCACAGTAGGGATACAGTCCCTCCTCAAGGAGCAGAAATCCTGAATGTTCCCCATTCAACCTAAGAGGGAGCAGGCAAGAAGGAGGACACCTGTGGTGAGGGTAGCCTGAGGGGTGTCTGACCAAGGAGGGGGACTGGCCCTGAGGTGTATCAGCCCATGAGGTAGGGAGGGGCTGTCCCTGATGAGTTATCAGAACACAAGGGCTGGCTCTCTGGGTGTGTCATAACAAGGGACATTGACAACTGTGAGATGGAGCAGCCATAGGAGAGACCCCCAGGACACAGGCTTCCTGCAGCCTCTCTTGACCAGGCCAGCCCAGAGGTACATTCCAGCATGCCAATGGGCTCTCACCCACCAGGACCAGAGGGACCCCAGGAACTCCGCCCACCCCTCCTGTCAGGACTGGGACCAGGGAACTGTTCCTCCTACGGCCTCACAGGGGCTCTAGGAACTGGGAAGTGACAGCTGTCCCTGAGACTCACCCTCAGGTGACAGCACAGAGAAGGCCCAGGACCCATCCAGAGAGTCAGGTGAGGGACTCCCAACTGTGTTCAGGGCTCCCCATACAAAGGAAAGGCAGGCCCCTCAGCCTCTAGCAACCCAGCACCCTTGTGAGGCCCGGAGAAGCCCTGTCCCTTCCCTGCTCCTCTGGCTCTTTACAGACATCTGTTCAGGAGAACTGAGCTTGTGGAGAGGGCCAGCACCCAAGTTGAGACTGGTGAGTTCCCTCTGTCAGGAGCAGCCTGAGTGGGTTGTAAGCACAGTTGATCTCACTTCCTCTCCTTCCAGGTCCCAAAGTAACATCTCTGCCTGCACTGGAATTGTGTCCCTTGGCCACTGTGTGGCTAGTGCCTGTTCTGTAAGCTGGAGGAAGACTATGAGAGGTGAAGGGAATCCCAGGGCCCTGAGGGTTGTCAACCATCTTGGACTGAGCAGCAGGATGCCAAGCATCTCTCCTCCTCCTCTCTCCCACACTGTCTTGGTGCTTAAGGTCCCCAAATAGGAAGTGTTTGAAGCTACACACACACACACACACACACACACACACACACACACACACACACACACACACACACACCCCAGGTGTGTGGAGGTCTCTGAGTCAGCCAAGGGTGTGGTGCAGAATCCAGACCTGGCATCCCAGGGTAGGAGGGGGTGGCAGCCTCACAGGAGGAGGTAGCAACCCAGGTTCCCCTTGGGGATGTGCCCAGCAGGCTTGTAGTGGCCTCGGAGGCCTCGGAGGCCTCCCTGCTCCAGGAGAACCAGTCTATGGAGCCCATCTCCAAGGCCAACTTTGTGAGCAGCAGCTGCTTTTTCCTGTTGTCTATGCCAAGGCCTTCAGATGCATGCAGGTGGTCTTTGGCATTGCAGTGTAGGAGGCCGACGCCCAGGCCCAGGACTATGACCTGGCCATCAACCTGGGGCTCAGCTATGATGGCATGCTGGATCCCAAGCAGAGCATGCCCAAGCCTGGACTGCTGCTCATGGTCCTGGTACTCATCCTCCTGCAGGGTGACTATATCTGTCTGGGCAGCAGTGGTACTGATGGGCATCTATGTCTGGAGGGAGCACTTCCTCCTCAGGGACCCCTGGGAGCTCCTCACTCAGGAGTGGGTACCTGTGTAGTACCTGGTGTGCCAGCCTGCACCAGACACTTGACCTGCATACTACAGGTTCTACTGGGTACCCTGCACCCACCACGAGGTCTGCAAGCTCAAACTCCTGCATCTGTGGCTCAAGTCAACAGCAATGAGCCCACTTCCTTCCTCTACCCTTATCAGAGTCCTGGGGCAAGGAGGAGTAGGTTACCAGCCAGCATTCAGACCCAGCACAGCGTCACCAATGGGGTCACACTGCCTTTGGGTGTCTATGCCCCCAAGGACTGGGAACTGGTTTTCATCTAGGAATTTTTCAAATGTTTCTTTTATTCATAGTAAGTGGGTTCTTTACATGAGAATCAGAGTATGTCTGTTTACCCTGATCACACAGTTACATTCACCCAGTTCAAGGTGAAGATCTTTGCTGTCTTGTAAAGCACATTATAAAAGCTTTACGAAACTGAACCACTATATCTCACCAGAAATAAATGTAAAATCCAAATGGCTGAAAGATATGAATTTAGATCAGAAGTACAAAAAATTGAGCAGAAAAACACTGGTGGAACTCTTTTTCATCTAAATTTCATGAGCATCTTTTGTGATACAGACCCAGTTTCAAGAAAATCTAAAAAAAAAATAGAATAAAATAGGGGGTCAGGCAGTAGTGCAGTGGGTTAAGCACACATGGCTCAAAGTGCAAGGGCTTGAGCAAGGATCCCAGTTAGAGCCCCCAGCTCCCCACCAGCAGGGGAGTCGCTTCACAAATGGTGAAGTTGGTTTGCAGGTGTCTTTCTTTCTGTCCCCCTCTGTCTTCCCCTCCTTTCTCCATTTCTCTCTTTCCTACCCAACAATGATGACATGAATAACAACAATTATAACTACAACAATAAAAAACAAGGGCAACAGAAGGGAAAATAAATAATAAAATAAAATAAAATAAACCAAAGGGACTACATCAAATAGGAGAGCTTCAGCACAGCAAAAGAAACCATCACCCAAGCAAAATGAAACTCCTCACAGAATGGGAGCAGATCTTTACATGCCATACATCAGACAAGAGTCTAGTAACCAAAATATATAAAGAGCTCACCAAACTCAGCAACACAAAAACAAATGATCCTATCCTAAACTGGGGGGAGTATAGAAACAGAATATTCACCATAGAATATGGTGAATACAGAATATTCACCATAGAAGAAATACAAAAGCCCAAGGCCATATGGAAAATCTCCAAGTCACTGACTGTCAAATAAATGCAAATGCAGATAAAAATGAAATACCACTTTACTCCTGTGATAATGTCATACATCAGAAAGGACAGCAACAACAAATGCTGGAGAGGCTGTGAGGGCAACCTGCACTGATAGTGGAGATGTGCATTTCTCCAAGCCCTGTGGAGAACAGTTTGGATAACTCCTTGAAGGCTAGAAGTGAACCACACTATGACTCTGCAATTCCTCTCCTGGGAATATATCCTAAGGATTCAAACATTCCCATCTAAGAAAATATGTGTATACCTTTGTTCATAGCAGCACAGTCTGTAATATCCCAAACCTGGAAGCAACCCAGGTGTCCAAGAACAGATGACTGAGTGAGTAAGGTATGGGATATATACACAAGGGAAAACTACTTAGCTATTAAAATGGTGCATTCACCTTCTGTACCCCATTTTGGATGGAGATTGAAGATATCATGTTAAGTGAGATAACTCAGAAACAAAATGGTGAATATGGTATGATCTCACTCAGAGACAAAAGGTGAAAAATAATAACCGAAGGGAAAACACAGAGAAGAACTTGGACGGAAGTTGGTGTACTGCACCAATATAAAAGACTCAGGGTTGGCAGTGAAATTTCAAGTACTGAAACAGGACCTAGTGGAGGTTGTGTTGTTATGTGAAAAGGTTTTATGGGTACAAACCATTGTATTTTACTATTAAAAGTAAACTGTTAATCCCCCCAATAAAGAAAAAACAAAGACTTGTGAGCCAGTGGGGGGGGGGTAGAGTTTTAGCTCTCCTGTAAGGAGTTGGGAGTAGGAACACAGATCTTGGTGGCAGCAGTGGTTCTATTACATACTCTTATTAACTTAGTATTATAAATCACTGTTTCTTTAATATAACCGGGTAAAAATGGAATGTCTCAAGTTCTTTAAATGCACAGACTTTAGTTCTGACTATCCAGTCCTTTAGTCTAAGCTCTCAATGTTTCAAACATGGAAACTAATTGAATTCTGACACTGGAAATAAATTGTTAAAGTATTTTTAAATTAGTATCTGAGTCTGGGTAATCTGTTCATTTTGATGATATTAATTCTTCCAACCCACAAACTTGGAATGCCTTTCTTCTTTGTGTTTTTTTCCATTTCCTTGAAAATTTTTCATATATAAACCTTTTACTTCTTTTGTTAGGCTTATTGATAATTAGTTTATTGCTTTGTGGCTATAGTAAAAGGGAATGCTTTCTGAGTCTTCTTCTGACTTAGTGTTCACATGAGCAAATGTCACCAACTTCTTATGTTAACTCTGTAGCCTGACAGCTTACTATATTGCCTAATAATATTTAGAAGCTTTCAGCTGGATTCTTTATGTTTTCCTATGTATACTATGATATAACCTGTAAATGGTGGATTTTGTAAATGGTGGATCTTCTCTTCCAATCTGTATCCATTTATTTTTTTATCCTGCCTGATTGTTTTAATGAAAGAGAGAACTAGAGACAGAGACAGCAAAACACTGCTGAGCTCTTACTAATGCTGGTATTGCAGATTGAACCTGTGTGCTGTGGGCATGAGACTGCCCTCTGGCTAGTCAGGAAACACATTTACATTCTACTCAGAAAAGGAGGGTAATGCCTTTTCCTGGAAGGCTTGTAGTCACCTGACTGAAAGAGGGGCTACAGGATTGTCAGATGGTGGGAGCACACAGACAGGTCAGAGGGTGTATAGAGGTCAGACACTGCTTATTTCCATGACTGGAAAAAAAATACAATGGCATCCTGGGGATGAGGATAGTGGGGCTAGCTAGGACTCATCTATTAAGTTATGGGCTAAGCTCTGTGCCTAAATTGGCTTCCCAGTCAAAGGCACAGACTTGTTTCCCAGAATTAAATCCCGGGTTCATTTTGAACCTTCCTGAGGGCTAAGCCATTCCTTTCCTGACCTGAAACATGTCACTCCCTCCTGCTTCAGGAACAGTGAAGGAAGTGCAGCCTGCATATGAGGGGGGGAGGTGCTTAAATGTGTTTTGGTGACCTAAGTGCAGCCTTTCCTGCCACATCATCAGGAGAAAGATAATCCCTCTTATAGTTGAAGCAACACATGTGTGCTCAGAGACTCTGCAAGACAGTCATCTGGCATGGGCCCAAGAGGAGGGAGCACCCCATCTTCAGAGATACACAGGTGCCACCCACGGGTAGGGAGGGAGCACAGGGACAGGGTGTTGGGGATCATGGAGGAGTGAACAGAGGCACCATGACCTGGCTGGGGGGCTGAGGGGAAGCCCCTGCCCACTGCTGCTTGACACCCCGCAGAAGGCAGACCAGGATAGCAGGCTGTTTAGGGTGCAAGAGGCACCCTCATTCCAGCCAGCAATTGCCAGTGGCTGCCCATCCTCCCACAGCTGACTGTGACGTCCAGTCCAGTAGTCCAGTAAGGGTCACGCCCCTCCAGCTCTGCCATTGGCTGCCGGGCACCACTGATGACCAATCAGAGCCAAGGGACGTAGCCCCTTTGTGAGGTGGGAGGGTGGGGCACTAGTCTATATAAGGCAGGTACCTTGGCCTTGGGAGACATTAGAGCTGTAGAAATCAACCCAGGTCAACCAGTCTCAGGGATCAGCGCTGATCAACTCAGGAGAAAGAAGATTAAAGAACAAAAGGATCAAGTCACCATGGTGAGATGATGCCACCTTCCCCCTGCTCTTCCTTCCCCCAGCTGACACCCCCAAGCCATGTCACTGCCCTGCCCCACACACTGACACCCACCATCACCCCTACTCACAGCGCCCCTGTCCCCTCCATGCCATAACTCCTCTCCCCCACCTTATCCTTCTCTGATCATACTGTGCTCTTTCCAGATCAACAAGAAGTTCCAAATGTACAAAGTTCCTCTGGAAGAGGACCGTGAAAAACTCACTCTCCAAACCCTGACTCATTACCTGTATTTACTCTACCTTAGCCAGCCACATATATATGATCGCTGCCTCATTCTCCTTTGGGAGATGAAAATACAAGAACTAACTCTGGCCCAGCAGAGGGAGGCTCGGGCAAGATCTGCTGAGAATGGGACAGCTGGCAGTGGGGCATCTGCCTCCCAGGAGAAGGACAATGGGCCAGAAGGCCACGAAAAGTAGGAAGACAGGAGCTCCAACATGAGGCCAGGCACTCACAAGCCCCGTGCCTCCTGTCCTGTGCTTCCTCAAAAAGGACCAGGTCCAAAGTCTGAGCCCTGGATATTGACCATAATGTGATGGAAACTAAATAAAGATAGCTGGTGAAGGTGTGTGTGTGTCTCTTGAAAGTTTTTTTTTGTCTTAACTCTTTATTATTATTTTTTTTATTTAAGAAAGGATTAATTAACAAAACCATAAGGTAGGAGGGGTACAACTCCACACAATTCCCACCACCCAATCTCCATAACCCACCCCCTCTCCTGATAGCTTTCCCATTCTCTATCCCTCTGGGAGCATGGACCCAGGGTCATTGAGGGTTGCAGAAGGTAGAAGGTCTGGCTTCTGTAATTGCTTCCCCACTGAACATGGGCGTTGACTGGTCAGTCCATACTCCCAGTCTGCCTCTCTCTTTCCCTAGTATGGTGTGTCTCTGGGGAAGCTGAGCTCCAGGACACATTGGTGGGGTCTTCAATCCAGGGAAGCCTGGCCAGCATCCTGGTGGCATCTAGAACCTGGTGAATGAAAAGAGAGTTAACATATGAGGCCAAACAAATTGTTGAGCAATCATGGGCCCAAAGCTTGGAATAGTGAAGAGGAAGTGTTAGGGGGATACTCACTGCAAAATCTAGTGTACTTCTGCTTTCAGGTATATATTTTGCAGTAGTTTATGGATACTTAGGAACATATGCTCTCTCTCACAGAAACTGGTGTATATCTAGGTTATGGGACTTTGTTAGAAAGTGAACCACCTGAGATGAAATTAGAGTGTACTATAAAAGGAAAGGTCTCACCCGAGTAATGAAGCTGAAGGGTTGTCATTCCAGATGTGAAGTCTCTGGACACAGGCTGAGGTGAAGCATGTTGAGGTGGCAATCGTTGCGTTGGTTAGGTAGTGATCGGCGGATGCAATATTATTTGATATGGATTGGGAGAGGCATACGGGAAAGTGGGCCCTATCCAAGGGTTCCAGGACTGGGGGAAGTAGGGGATCTATAGTGGAGATGTGAGGTTCCTGCTGTCTTAAGGTTCAAAAAGACAATCGATAGTTAATGTTATCATCACATTATTTGGTAATTGTGTTAACTTTGAAAAGTCCTTTTGTTATGGTTTGCTGTACAGTATCCAGTTTTTATGGTGTGGAGAGAGGGATGGGGGAAGAAACAGGATGGAGGAGGGCAGGAGAAGAGTCTTGGGGGTGGTGGGTGATGGCTCATTAGAAGGCTCATCACTAGCCAGACGGTTGGGAGCATGAGGGACAGGTGAGCAGGAAGAAAAACTACCATGAAAAAGAGGGAAAGGAGGTGGCATGGTGGTGTGTACAAGTGCGAGGTACCCATGGTGGGGGCTGGGGGGATGGCAGAGCTATTTGCTTAAAAAGCACCTCAGGGTGTTGTCATAGTGACCATCCTCATGGTGTCACAGGTGCTTTGTGATGTCAGCCAGTGGTCTTCAAAGCACTTCCCCTTTCTGCTGCCTGTCAATGAAATACCTAAAACCCTAAAAGACCACTGTTTATCCCCCACCTCAACCCTGACTCAGTCACAATCTCTCAATCTGTGTGGAGATCAGAACCTTTGCCCCAAGTGTGGGACTGGCAATGTGTCTCAGGCAGTGAAAAGCTAGACGGGCTCTCATAACTTCACTCTTTTTAATTATGTTATAAATTTTATTAAGGCATCCAGCCTGTCCCTGTCTCTGAGTCTTGGGGAAATCTAGGATTTTTAAAAATATTATAGCTAGTCCTAATACAAAACATTTTTTTTATTTATAGAAAGGAGACATTGACAAAACAATAGAATAAGAGGGGTACAACTTCACACAATTCCCACCTCTAGATCTCCATATCCCAACCTTCCTGTGATAGCTTTCCTATTCTTTAACCCTCTGGGAGTTTGGACTCAAGGTCACTGTGGGATGCAGAAGGTGGAAGGTCTGGCTTCTGTAACTGCTTCCCAGCTGAATATGGGCGTTGACAGGTCTATCCATACTCCCAGACTTCCTCTCACTTTCCCTAGTAGGGTGGGGCTCTGGGGAAGTGGAGCTCCAGGACACATTGGTGGGGCTTCTGTTCAGGTAATTCTGGTCAGGATCATGCTAGCATCTGGAACCTGGTGGCTGAAAAGGGAGTCAACATATAAAGCCAACAAAAAATTGTTGAACACTCATGGACCTAAAGGATGGAATAGTTCAGATGAAGAGTTGAGGGGTCCTCCATTTTGTAGATAGCTAGTAGGCATATTTTAGTTATATTCCAAAGGCTTGTGGCTATACTAGTTTTTTCCCCTGAGCCTTAAATTTGATATGTCAGTGGATCAAAGTTATTGTCTGGAGACTTCAGGTGTGGAATCTCAATGCTTCAGCTTCATTACTAGGGTGAGACCTTTCATTTCATAGTATTCTCTAATTCCATTCCAGGCAGTTCACTTCCTAACAAAGTCCCAAAACCTAGATATAGACCAGGTCCCATGAGATAGAGCATATGTTCACATGTATGCATAAACTAGGGAAAATATATACCAGCAAACAATATACAATAGTAAACAATAGTCTTAGTATCTAATTAGACTTAGATACCCTCCTCACCTTCTTCCTATTAAAGTTCTCTAACTCACTCCAAGGCTAACCTTATCAAAGCAAGGACTGCAAAAGCTGAATAAGGGCAAGAGACTGGCATACTTTAACAATGACTCTTTAGTCTCTTATCAGATAGACCTATCAGCTGTGGAGGAGTCCTGAGATTCCCAAACAGACATGATAGGCCTAGAACTCAAATAAATCCCTCTTTCCATTGTTACCAATTATCTCTATCAGAAACAACAAAATAGACCACTTTGTGGGGCCCCCATAGGACCTTTCCCTCAACTCGAATCAACAAAGGTAGAGATGGACAACATACTCTATCCTACACCTGAGGAACACGGGTCGATATTGGTGCAGCTTGGAATGTTCCTACTCATGACCACAGAATGTCAACTCAGATCTACAGGAATGTGGAGGTCACATAGGCTCCTAAGCTGAATATGGGCCACAGACTAAATCAAATCAATGGGGTTTACAGTCAATAATATTTATACCCCTTTCTCATATTAGGGAGCTACTCTCTTTCCTAATCCAGCTTTCTGTCCTTTTTCCAGCCATGACATCATCTCCCCAGACAATAACTTTTATCTGTGATTTTTAATATTATGGAGCAAACAACTATGTAGGTGGAGGTGGATTGAACCATATGATAATATTTTTATTATTTAAAAAGGAGACATTAACAAAACCATAGAATAAGAGGGGTACAACTCCACATAATTCCCACCACCAGATCTTTGTATCCCAACCCCTCCCCTGATAGCTTTCCTATTCTTTATCCCTCTTTGAGTATGGACCCAAGGTCATTGTGGGATGCAGAAGATGGAAGGTCTGACTTCTGTAATTGCTTCCCAGCTGACCATGGGCATTGACTGGTCAATCCATACTCCCAGCCTACCTCTCACTAGGGTGGAGCTCTATGATAATATCTTATATGCTATAAATCACTATACATTTACTAATTTAAAAATGAGCATCCTTGGGAGTCAGGCTGTAGCGCAGTGGGTTAAGCGCAGGTGGCGCAAAGCACAAGGACCAGCATAAGGATCCCGTTCGAACCCCGGCTCCCCACCTGCAGGGGAGTCGCTTCACAGGTGGTGAAGCAGGTCTGCAGGTGTCTGTCTTTCTCTACCCCTCTCTTTCTTCCCCTCCTCTCTCCATTTCTCTCTGTCCTACCAACAATGACAACAACAATAATAAATACATCAATAAAACAACAAGGGCAACAAAAGGGAATAAATAAATAAAATAAATATTTAAAAAATGAGCATCCTTTATTAGATATTAGTTCTCAAATATTCCCTACTAAAAATAGAATTTTTTATTGGAGGGATTAATGGTTATACTTGACACTACAATAGAGTAGTCCATATACTTTTAAAATTTCTCAGTTTTCCATATAATATCCTAACTCCCCAACCTTGGTCTTACTCCACCATCATGTTCCAGGAGCAGAACACTCCACCTCACCTTTACTTTCCTGCAGTACATACACCAAGTATAGTCCAAGTTCTCCTCTGGTTATCCCATTTCTGTTCTTAATTCTCAACTTCTGTTTTTGAGTGGTGTCATCCCATATTCACCCTTCTCTTATGTCTTTTAAGATGCTTCCTTCAAGTTCTATTCAAGATGGGTCAAGGAATGTGGATTTTTTAAAAATTTTTGAAAACTGAGTAGTATTCCATTGTATGTATATACCACAACATACTCAGCCACTCATCTGTTGTTGGACAAGGGGGCTGCTTCCAGGTTTGAGCTATCACAAGCTGTGCTGCTTTGAGCAAAACCATACACAGATCATTTGCGGTGGGTGTGTTTGGTTCCATAGGATATATGCCCAGGAGAGGAATTGCAGGGCCACAGGGTAGGTCCACTTTTAGTTTTCTGAGAGTTCTCCAAACTGCTCTTCACAGGGTTTGGGCCAATTTACATGCCCACCATCAGTGCAGGAGGATTCCATTGACCTCCCAGCCTCTCTAGCTTTTGTTGTTGATGTCTTTTTTGATGTATGGCATTATCGCAGGAGTGAAGTGTTATCTCATTTTTGTCTTTATTTGTATTTGCATTTCTCTGACAGGCAGTGACTTGGAGATTTTTCATATGGCTGTTGTGTCTCTCCTATGGTGAATATTGCTGTTCCTATCCTCTCCCCAATTTGAATGGGGTCATTTGCTTTTGTCCTGCTGAGTTTGGTGAGCTCTTTATATATTTTGGTAACTAGCCTCTTGTCTCATATATGGCATGTAAAAATCTCCCGTTCTGTAGGGGGTCTCTTTGTTTGGGTGATAGTTTCTTTTGCTGTACAGAAGTATTTAATTAGACATGGTCCCATTTATTTTGTTTTTGTTTTTGTCTTCTTTGCAACTGGATTTGTACCATTGAAACTGTCTATGAAATTTAGATGGACTCTGTTTCACCACTGGTCATTTCCATCACGAATGTCATCACAAGCCTTCTTTTGGGCATTCCAAGGACCTTGCCTTAACCATAGAGCAACTATGGTAGGGAATACCTCAGTCACCTAAAGGAACTGGGGTATCCTGCCCTGGTGTCGGGGAAAATGTGAGGATGTGGTAGAGCTTGGCAGGGTTTGACCTGAGGAGTGTGTTTATCCTGTCAGTCTCTCTCTCTACAGAGAGGTTGAGCAATGAGGGACAGGAGTAACCCCAAAGGTTTGCCCCGTCTTATCAGACACCCTTCCTCACAAAGCACCCTGCATTTCTGATACAATTGCCTGCTCCTTTATTATCTACATAATCATTGTATTGCCTGAAAGATCCCCACCTATTCCATTCCTTTGATCTAACTTCTTTCTACCCTCAAGACCCTTCCTGCCGCAGGGTATCATTATTTATTCTACCAGTTAAAACCCTCGCAACAGTTGCTAAGGAAGATACCTTTCCCAGCCCCCTTTTGCTTTTCCCCGCCCCTTTCCAAACCATGTCAAGCCATTTCCATTTCCGACTTGCCACTTCCAGTCTGATCTTTAAAAGCCTGGGCTCCCTGATCAATAAAGAATCAAATTGCCTGGCCACCAAGAGCTCTGTTCATGAGTCATCTCCCTCGCATTTCTGAGTGAGTAGCAGCCCAGGCTGGCTCTAACCCAGAGAGTATGCACCTGGGAAGAGGCACCCCCAAGCTATCCCAGCACGTTGCCATTTGAGGAAGACTGGAGAGGTTGTGGGGACAGAGGAACCCTTCTACACTGCTGGTGGGAATGTAAACTGGTCCAGCCTCTCTGGACAACAGTCTGGAGAACTCTCACAAGGCTAGACATAGACCTTCCATATGACCCAGTAATTCCTCTCCTGGGAATATACCCCAAGGATTCCATAATGCCCAACCAAAAAGATGTGTGTACATTTATGTTCATAGCAGCACAATTCATAATAGCTAAAACCTGGAAGCAACCCAGGTGCCCAACAAGAGATGAGTGGCTGAGAAAGCTGTGGTACATATACACAATGGAATACTATGCAGATATTAAGAACAGTGAGCCCACCTTATCGGACCCATCTTGGACAGAGCTAGAAGGAATTATGTTAAGTCAGCTAAGTCAGGAAGATAAAGATGAGTATGGGATGTCCCCACTCATCAACAGAAGTTGAGAAAGAAGAACAGAAAGGGAAACTAAAAGCAGGATCTGATTAAATCGAGAGCAGGGCACCAATGTAAAAACACTGTGGTGAAGTGGAGGGTGGCCATTGGGCTCCCCGGCATGGCGGAAGGTGGGGGAGGCGGGGGCGGGGGGTGGGGATGGGACACAGTCTTTTGGTGGTGGGAGTGGTGTTTATGTACAATCCTATTAAACTGTAAACATTATATAAACCACTATTTAATTAATATGAGAGGTGAAAAACTGATGATATGTCTAAAACTTCTTAAAACACAGACTGAGTCTTTTTAATACACAGGCTGTCTTTGATATGTTCTCTCCAAAAAGCCTAGACCAGGGAGAACAGAAGCAACTGATAGCATGGCTATATACAAGATGCTGGGTACTATACCCCAAACCCTATCAAAGGGACTTTCCAAAGTTAACCCTATCACCAAATAATGTGATGATAACAATAACTATCCATTGTCTTCTTGAACCCTAAGACAACAGGAATCTCACATTTCCACTATAGAGCCTATATTTCCCCCAGTCCTAGAACCTTAGGGTGGGGCCCACTTTTCTGCATGTTGTTCTCAATTCAAATCAAATAATACTGCATCCGCGGATTGCAACCTAATCAACACAATAAGTGCCACCCCAGCATGCTTCACTTCAGACTGTGACCAGAGACTTCAGGTGTGGAATGACAACCCTTCAGCTTCATCACTCGGGTGAGACCTTTCCTTTCATAGTTTTCTCTAATTCCATTCCAGGTGTTCCACTCCCCAATAAAGTCCCCAAACCTAGATATAGTCCTGATCCTCTGAGATAGAGTATAGATTCATCCTTGCCCATAAACTAGGGGAAAAATATATACCTGAAAGCAGAAGTACACAAGAGCATGCAGGGAATATCCCCAACACTTCATTTGCACTATTACAGTCTTTAGGTCCATGATTGTTCAACAATTTGTTTGGCTTTGTATATTAACTGTCTTTTCAGCCACGAGGTTCCGGATGCCAGCGAGATGCTGACCAGACTTCCCTGGACAGACGACCCCATCAATGTGTACTGGAGCTCCACTTCCTCAGAGCCCCACCCTACTAGGGAAAGAGAGAGACAGACTGGGAATATGGATAGACCAGTCAACGCCCACGTTCAGTGGGAAGCAATTCAGAAGCCAGACCTCTGCAGCCGACAAGGACCCTGGATCCATACTCCCAGAGAGATAGAGAATGGGAAACTATCAGGGGAGGGGGTGGGATATGGAGATCAGGATAGGGGAATTGTGTGGAATTGTACCCCTCTTATTCTATGATTTTTTAAATGTCTCCTTTCTTAAATAAAAAAATTTAAAAATATATATGTTTTTAACTTTTTTAAAAAAGAAATAGGGAAATAACAAAGGTGACCCTGGAAGAACGCATGAGCTAACTCAACTTAATCAGGCATCTAAAAGTTAAAATAGCTGAGCTAAGGGACCAACTAACTAACAGAAAAGACTAATATTATATCTGAACATATATATATATATATATATATATATATATATATATATATATATATGGAATGTAGCTAAGCAAAGAAAGGGCCAAATAACAGAAGCAGAAAACAGAATTAGCCAGAATAAAGATGAATTAGAGAAAACTAAGGAAGAAGTAAAAGGGCTAAAAAGAGAGAGAGAGAGATACTAATAACAAAAACAGAGACTTATGGGATGAACTCAAAAGATTTATGAAAGAGGAAGAAAGCATCCTAGAGGAAATAATAGAAGAGAACTTTCTAACCCTATGCAACAGAAAGGAAAATAAAGATTCAAGAAGTCCAGAGAGTCTCAAATAGAACTACCCCTGATCTGAAGACTCCAACACATACTGCTTTTACAATGCAAAAAAGTAGGGATAAGGAAAGGATCCTTAAGTCTACAAGAGGAAAAAAAAAAGTCATATACAGAAGAACACACATCAGACTAACAACAGACCTCACACAAGCAGTAAAAGAAGAGAATGGCAAGTTACACATCAAACACTCAATGAAAAAGGTTTTCCATCAAAAATAGCATATCCTCCTAGACTGTCATTCAAATTAAATGGAAGGATAAAAATTCTTCTCAGACAATACCTCTTATAAATATTAACAACATCACCAAAAAATCCATATATCAGAACAAGCAAAAAAAGGTATTAAATAATGGCACTGAAATACATAATATCAATGAATATTAGTGGCCAAATTCACCATTTAACAGGCACAGAGTAGGAAGATGGATCAGAAAACAAAACCAACCATATTCTTTCTGCAGGAATCCCACCTGACTCAACAAGACAAATAAAGAGTCAAAGTAAACAACGGAAGACTATCATACAAGCTTAATGTATGAGCAAAAGGGGCAGGAACATCTTTTCCAAGTTCTGTAACAATAGAATGGAAATAAATATAGTACTAAAAGATAGGCATGGACATTACATCTCACAGAAGAGATTCAAAAGGCTAACAGCCATATGAAAATTCTCTAAGTCATAGACTGTCAAAGAATAAAGGCAAAAATGAGATACCACCTTACTCCTGTGATAATGTCATACATCAGAAACAACAGCAACAACAAATGCTGGGAAAGATTGTGAGGGCAATGGAAACTTCCTGTTTTACTGGTGGGAATGTAAATAGGTTTAAATCCTGTTGAGAGCACTCTGGAAAACACTCTGAAGGATAGAGACGGACTTTCCTTATGGCCCAGTAATTCTTCTCCTAGGTTATTCCTCTCCTAGGAATATATTCTAAGTACACAAACATGCCCATCCAAGAAGATATATGTATCCCTCTGTTCATAGGAGTACAACTTGTAACACCTCAAACCTGGAAGTTACTGAGGTGTCCAACAACACATGAATGGCTGAATAAATTGTGTTATATATACACAAGGGAATACTACTCAGCTATTAAAAATAAAAATGCACCTTTTTCAATCCATCCTGGATGGATATTCAAGGAATTTTATTAAGTGAGATGAGGCAGAAAGAGAAATGTGAGTATGGTATGATCACAATAATAAAAAGAAGTTTAGAAAGAAGACCAAAAAGGGATAAACAAAACAGAATTTTACTGAGTTTGGAGTATTGCACCAAATAAATAATTCATCATCTGGGTGGGGGGCAGTAGATTCTTAACTCCCCGGTAGTGATGTGGGAGCAGGAACACAGAACTTGGTGGTAGCAATGTTTTTATTATATACTCCTATTAATTTATAGTCTTGTAAATCACTGTTTCTTCAAAATGACAGGGTAAAGATTGAATGTCTTGAGTTCACAATGAATAAATTTCAATTTTGAGTATACTTTCCTTTAGTATAAGCACTAAATGTTTCAAATATGTAAACTAATTGTATTCTGACACTGGACTTACATTGTTAAAGCATTTCTAAATTTGTATGAGGCCCTGGGTAATATATTTATTTTGAAGATGTTAATTCTTTGAAGAGATGAACATGGAGTATCACTCCACTTCTTTGTGTCTTTTTATTTTTATTGAATACTAACCCATAACTTTCAGTATGCAAGTTTTTCCCTTCTTTTGTTAGGTTTATGCATAATAAGGTTATTGCTTTATGGCTATAGTAAACAGAAATAATTTATGATTTTCTTCTCCTGACTTAGCGTTTTCATGAAAAAATATCACTAGCTTTATATGTTAATTTTGTAGACTGACACTTTACTATATATTGTCTAATTATTTCTAGCTTTGTGCTGGATTCTATATGTTTTTCTATGTTTACTATCATATCATCTGCAAATGGTCAGAGTTTTAATTCTTATCTTCCAATCTGTATCCATTTAATTCCTTGCTCTTGCTCATGAATGATTGCTTTAACGAAAGAGAGATACAGAGACAGAGACACCAGAACACTGCTGAGCTGTTACTCATGGTGGTATTGCAGACTGAACCTGTGTGCTGTGGGCATGAAGCCCACTGATTATTCAGGGAATGTATTTACACTCTACTCAGAGAAGCAGGGTAATGCCTCCTTCTGGAAAGCTTGTAGTCATGTGCCTAAAAAAGGGACAGCAGGACTGTCATAGATGGTGAGAGCAAACAAGCAGCTCAGAGGGCACAGGAAGGTCATAGGGTGCATAGAGGTCAGACACTGCTTGTGCCCATGACTGGAAGTAAAGTACAGTGGATCAAGGTAGAGATGGGGGAGGTGGGTATAGCTAGATCTCATCTACTGAGGGATGGGCTATGCTCAGTGCCCTACTTGGCTCCCCAGTCAAAGGTGCAGGCTTCTTCCACAGGATTAAATCTGGGTCCACTTTGACCCCCCTGGCTTCTGGACCTTTCCTGAGGGCCAATCCACTCTCTCCTGACCTGAAATACGTCACTCCCTCCTGCCTCAGAAACAGTGAAGGAAGTGCAGCCTACAAATGAAGTTGAAGGTGCTCAAAGTGTGTTTTGGTGACCTAAGTTTTGTGTCACCTCATCAAAAGGTAGATACCCCCCCTTATAGATGAAGCAACACATGTGTGCTCAGAGACTCAGCAAGACAGTCATCTGGCATGGGCCCAAGAAGAGGGGGCACCCCATCTTCAGAGTTACATAGGTGCCACCCACCGGCAGTGAGGAAGCACAGGAACAGGGTGCTGGAGATGGTGGAGGAGTGAACAGAGGCACCATGGCCTGGTTGGGGTGGCTGAGGGGAAGCCCCAGCCCGCTGCTGCCTGTCACCCTGAGGAAGGCAGATCAGGTCAGCAGGTTGTTTAGGTTGCAAGAGGCACCCTCATTCCAGCTAGCACATGCCGGTGGCTGCCCTTCCTCCCACAGCTGATTGTGACGTCCTGTGAGGGTCATGCCCCTCCAGCTCTGCCATTGGCTGCCGGGCACCATTGATGACCAGTCAGAGCCTAGGGACGTAGCCCCTTTGTGTGGTGGGAGGGTAGGGTACTGGTATATATAAGGCAGGTACCTTAGCCTTGGGGGACATTAGAGGTGCAGAAATCAACCCCAGTCAACCAGTCTCAGGGATCAGCGCTCTGGGAGACTCAGAAGGAGAAGGATCGAAGAACAAAAGGATCAAGTCACCATGGTGAGATGATGCCACCTGCCCCCTCCTCTTCCTTCCCTCAACTGAAATGAGAACCCTGTCGCTGCCCTGCCCCACACACTGACCGTCACTATCACCCTTATTCACAGCGCCCCTGTCCCCTCCATGCCATACGTCCTCTCCCCCACCTTATCCTTCTCTGATCATCCTGTGCTCTTTCCAGATCAACAAGAGGTTCCGAATGTACAAACCTCCTCTGGAAGAGAAAAGTGAAAACATCAATGTTGCAGCCCTGGCAGATTATCTGTATTTCATCTACCTTAGCAAGCCTCTCATATGCCATCGCTGCCTCGCGCTTCTCAGGGAGCTGAAAATACAAGCTCTGGCCCAGCAGAGGGAGGCTCTGGCAAGATCTGCTGAGAAGGGGGCAACTGGCAGTGGGGCATCTGCCTCCCAGAAGAACAAAGGACCAGAAGGCCAGGAATAGTGAGAAGACAGGAGCTCCCACATGAGGCCGGGCACTCACAAGCCCCATGCCTCTTGTCCGGGGCTTCCTCACAGAGGATTTCCCAAGGCTCAAGCCTGGACATGGCCCTAATGTGATGGAAAACTAAATAAATATAGCTGGTTAAGGTGTATGTGTCTCTTTAAAGTTCTTTTATGATGTGGAGGGAGGGATAGGGGAATAAACAGTATGAAGGAGGGCAGAAGAAGGGTCCTGGGAGGATGGGGGCGTACCAGAAAGTTCACCACTAGCCAGATGGTGGGGAGCATGAGGGAAAGGTGAGCAGGAAGAAAAACTACCATGAAGAAGAGGGAAAGAAGGAGGAATGGTGGTGTGTACAGGTGGGAGGAACCCATGGTGGGAGTTGGGAGGGATTGAAGTACAATTTTCAAAAAAAGCCCTCCAGAGTGTTGTCATAGTGACTATCCTCATGGTATTATAGCAGGTGCTTTATGATGTCAGCCAGTGGTCTTCAAACACTTCCCCTCTCTGTCACATGCCACTGAAATACCTCAAACCCTGAAAGACCACTGTCTGCCTACCCCCCCACCCCAACCCTGACTCAGTCACAGTCTCTCAATCTATATGGAGATCAGAACTATTGCTCCCAAGTGTAGGACTGGCATTGTGTCTTAGACATTGGAAAGCTAGACAGTTGCTCTCATACTTTCATTATTTTTAATACTGTCATACATCTTATTATTGTGTCTCTGAGTCTCGAGGAAATCTTTGATTCTTAATACTATGGGGCTCAAAACCATGGAGGTGGATGTTCATTGAATCATATAAGTATCACATTTTATAAATCATTGTTCAATTACTTATTTAAAAATGAGCACCTCTTGTCCTACATTAGTTCTTGAGTATTCCCTACTGTAAGTTGAATTTTTTTATTGAAGGGATTAATGGTTTACAGAAAGCAATAAAATATTATAGTCCATACATTTTAAAATTTTCTCAGTTTTCCTCTTAATATTCTACCCCCCCCAACCTTGATGTTCCTTCACCATCATGTTACAGGAGCAGAACACTCCACCTCACCTTTACTTTCCTGCAGTACATACACCAAGTCCAGTCCAAGTTTTGCTTTGCGTTTCCCCTTTTTGTTCTTAATTCTCAACTTCTGTCTTTGAGTGGGATCATCCCATATTCACCCTTCTCTTATCTCTTTTAAGATGCTTCCTTCAAGTTCTATTCAAGACAGGTCAAGGAATGTGGATTTTTTTTTAATTTTTGAAAACTGAGTAGTATTCCATTGTGTATACATACCACAACATACTCAGCCACTCATCTGTTGTTGGATAAGGGGGTTGCTTCCAGGTTTGGGCTATCACAAGTTGTGATGCTTTGAGCAAAACCATACACAGATCATTTGTGGTGTGTTTGGTTCCATAGGATATATGCCCAGGAGAGGAATTGCAGGGCCACAGGGTAGGTCCACTTTTAGTTTTCTGAGAGTTCTCCAGACTGCTCTTCACAGGGTTTGGGCCAATTTACATGCCCACCATCAGTGCAGGAGGATTCCATTGACCTCCCAGCCTCTCTAGCTTTTGTTGTTGATGTCTTTTTTGATGTATGACATTATGACAGGGGTGAAGTGTTATCTCATTTTTGTCTTTATTTGTATTTGCATTTTTCTGACAGGCAGTGATTTGGAGATTTTTCATATGGCTGCTGTGTCTCTCCTATGGTGAATATTGCTGTTCCTATCCTCTCCCCAATTTGAATGGGGTCAGTTGCTTTTCTCCTGCTGAGTTTGGTGAGCTCTTTATATATTTTGGTAACTAGCCTCTTGTCTCATGTATGGCATGTAAAAATCTCTCATTCTGTAAGACGTCTCTTTGTTTGGGTGATAGTTTTTGTTTGTTTGTTTTGCTGTACAGAAGTTTTTTTAATTAGATGTAGTCCCATTGATTTTGTTTTTGTTTTAATCTTTCTTGCATCTGGATTTGTACCATTGAAACTATCTATGAAATTTAGGTGGAATCTGCTTCACCACTAGTCATTTCTATCAGGAATGTCATTACAAGCCCTCTTGTGAGGCTTCTGAGTACCTCATCCTCACCATAGAACAGCTCTGGTAGAGACAGCCTTGGTCTCCAAAAGGAAGCCGGGGTATCCTGACTTGAGGAAGACTGATCCTGAATGGAGTGCAGCTTACAATATTCCCAGTTGTGACCATGAGCTGCAAACTTAGACCAGTAGGGACTCAGAGGCTTATCAGGCTCTGGTGCTAAATAATATATACTCTAGATCGAGTTGATAGGGATATATAATTAATTCTATCCACAGAATATTTTCAAGAAATGGAGCTTTTCTCTGAACTAATCCAACTGTGTAGCTCTTTTCTCTACTTTGACATTATTTTCTCAGTCAATGGTTTTTATCCAACTTCCTACCAGCTACCAAACTCAAGCAAAAACTACCATTATCTTGGGCCCCTAGATACAGGACTAAAAGGGACTTCTGAACTTTCTTTCACCCTAAGATCCTTACTCTCACCTGCCCTGTTCCTCCAACTCCCACCACCAGATCTCTATATCCCATCCTCTCCCCTGATAACTTTCCCATTCTCTTTTCCCATCCTCTGGGAGTATGGACCCAAGGTCATTGTGGGATGCAGAAGGGCGAAGGTCTGGCTTCTGTAATTGCTTCCCTGATGAACTTGGGCATTGACAGGTCAATCCATACTCCCAGCCTGTCTCACTCTCTTTCCCTAGTGGGAAGGGGCTCTGGGGAAGCAGGGCTCCAGGACACATTGGTGGGGTTGTCTCTCCAGGGAAGACTGGTTGGCATCATGCTAGCATCTGAAACCTGGTGGCTGAAAAGAGAGTTAACATATAAATACAAATAAATTGTTGAACGATCATGGACCTAAAGGCTGGAATAGTGCAGATGAAGAGTTGGGGGGAATTTTCATTTTCTCGATATTTTATCCAACTCCGTGTTAGCTACCAAACTCAAGCAAGACACTACAATAGTTGAGGGTCCCTAGAAGCATGCCTAGAATGAACTTTGTAGCCTCTTTCCACCCTAAGATCGTTATTCTCATCTACTCTACCCTTACTTTTTATTTCTGTTCATTGATCATTTTGTTCCACTTTGCACCTTGTTGCCCTCACCAAGTTGCAGGTGCTATGATTCCATCCTGACTTCCCTGGGCATATGACCTCACCAAAGTGTCTTGGAACTTCATTGTTTCAGAGCCCTGCTTCACTAGGGAAAGATAGGAACAGACTTGGGGTATGGTTAGACCTGCCAATGACCCCTGTCTCTGTTGTTCCTGCTTCTTCTGCTCAGATGCATCTCAGCCATGGATGCCGCTCCTGGGAACTGAACACGTGTGACTCAGCTAGCCAGCAAATTCTAGACACCCATCTACAGCCATGAGTAACCTGTATCTCTGCTGATAGTTGTTTATCTTGTGGGGCTGAATTTCATGGCTTTTTTGTGCCTAGTGTATTCTTTTTTGTTTGTTTGTTTTTATTTATTTTTTTTAATTTTTTATTTAAGAAAGGATTAGTGAACAAAAGCATAAGGTAGGAGGGGTACAACTCCACACAATTCCCAACACCCAATTCCCATAACCCACCCCCTCCCCTGATAGCTTTCCCATTCTCTATCCCTCTGGGAGCATGGACCCAGGGTCGTTGAGGGTTGCAGAAGGTAGAAGGTCTGGCTTCTGTAATTGCTTCCCCGCTGAACAAGGGCGTTGACTGGTCGGTCCATACCCCCAGTCTGCCTCTCTCTTTCCCTAGTAGGGTGTGACTCTGGGGAAGCTGAGCTCCAGGACACATTGGTGGGGTCTTCAATCCAGGGAAGCCTAGCCAGCATCCTGGTGGCATCTGGAACCTGGTGATTGAAAAGAGAGTTAACATATGAAGCCAAACAATTTGTTGAGCAATCATGGATCCCAAGCTTGGAATAGTGGAGAGGAAGTGTTAGGGAGGTACTCACTGTAAACTCTAGTGTAGTCCTGCTTTCAGGTATATATTTTGCAGTAGTTTATGGATACGTGTGCACATAAGCTCTCTCTCACAGAAACTGGTGTATATCTAGGTTATGGGACTTTGTTAGAAAGTGAACTACCTGAGATGAAATTAGAGTGTACTATTAAAGGAAAGGTCTCACCCGAGTAATGAAGCTGAAGCGTTGTCATTCCACACATGAAGTCTCTGGATACATTCTGAGGTGAAGCATGTTGAGGTAGCAATCGTTGCTTTGGTTAGGTTGTGATCGGCAGATGCAATGTTATTTGGTTTGGAACATCACCCTGATACCAAAAGCTGATAGGGACAGAACAAAAAAGGAAAACTACAGACCAATATCTCTGATGAACATAGATGCCAAAATATTAAACAAGATCTTGGCCAACCGGATACAGCAACACATCAAAAAGATTGTTCATCATGACCAAGTGGGATTCATCCCAGGAATGCAAGGCTGGTTCAACATCCGTAAATCAGTCAATGTCATTCATCACATCAATAAAAGCAAAGCCAAAAACCACATGATTATCTCAATAGATGCAGAGAAAGCCTTTGACAAAATCCAACACCCATTCATGCTCAGAACTCTACAGAAAATGGGAATAGATGGGAAATTCCTCAAGATAGTGGAGTCTATATATAGCAAACCTACAGCCAACATCATACTCAATGGAGAGAAGCTGAAAGCATTCCCCCTCAGATCGGGGACTAGACAGGGCTGTCCACTGTCACCGTTACTCTTCAACATAGTATTGGAAGTTCTTGCCATAGCAATCAGGCAAGAGAAAGAAATCAAAGGGATACAGATTGGAAGGGAAGGAGTCAAGCTCTCACTATTTGCAGATGATATGATAGTATACATAGAAAGACCTAAAGAATCCAGTAGAAAATTACTGGAAGTTATTAGGCAATATAGCAAGGTATCAGGCTACAAAATCAATGTACAAAAATCAGTGGCCTAGTGTATTCTTAATCCCAGGTGATAATTACTTATTTTACAGTAACTAAAATATTTATCTTGTAAACTCTAATACCCTAATAAAGCCTTGTATTTTTTAAACCCATTCCCAGCCACCCCATAGCCAAATCCTTTATGCCTCACGCATCCTAAGTGTCTTTTAATTTTTTTATATATTTATTTACCCTTTTGTTGCCTTTGTTGTTTTTATTGTTGTTGTACTTATTATTGTTGCTATTGATGTTGTTGGATAGGAGAAACAGAAATGGCGAGAGGAGGGGAAGACAGAGAGGGGAAGAGAAACATAGACATCTGCAGATCTGCTTCACCACTTGTGAAGTGACTCCTCTGCAGGTGGAGAACCAGAGCCTCAAACCAGGATCCTTTTGCTGGTCCCTATGCTTCACACCATGTGTGATTAACCCGCTGCACTATGGCCGGACTCCTGTACCTTTTAATTTTAACTACAAGTGGCATGTAAAGGACTCAGCTATGGGGCAACTGGGAGAAAAAACAGGATCCAAAGATACCTGACTACCAGATGTCTGTGCTTTTAAGTCCATTTGGTCCATCCACAATGTGTTGTGTGTTTGCACAGATCGGACCCACCCACAATCTCTGTGTGTTTGCACAGATCACTGTATGTTGTTGTCAGGCCAGGCTGTGTCCAACTTCCTATGGTTGGCTGGTATACTGCATCACAATAATTCCCCACTTCTTAGTATAAAAATGGACAAGATGCTTAGAGTATTCATGATTAACAGAGAACAAGCAAATTTTCACTGTTTCTAGGGTTTCTTCTGAAGTCCTGACTTCACCCCCCAAAATTGTGATCTCAGTAACACGATATCAGATAAGGCCCTGTTAGCCTGGAGACCTGTGGTGTGGTATCTGTGTCTAACCCAGAGATTGTCCATCACTTAAAGAAGCTCAAAACAGAGACTTACACAGGTATCCCTAAAATCAGATGGTTCTGAGGGCGACCATGGCATATCTGGAGTGTTGAACTGTTGCAATCTAGACTTCAGCTTGTTGTGCTTTTACGAGGAATTTGTAAACAACAGAGGTTTAGCTGCTTAGCATAGGTCCAAACAAGAACAGTAAATGATAAACTAGAACAAACAAACCTTATGCCTTAAGTTAGTAATTTTAATGACTTCAAAGACTAGACAAATCATGAGGCAAGTGCTAGAGAAGGAATAGTAGCTCTGTAGAGAAAAGCAACATTTAGCAGCTATCTGATTAGAATTATACAGTCCAAAAATTTAATGTATATAAAGCTCTCTGTATTCTCCTGTTCATGACTGAGAATTAGCCCTTTAAAGTGTGCATTATAACATTCTACAACTACTCATCTAGTTGGGTAATAAGGCATGACAATTACATGTTAGAAAAGATAAGCAATGATCTAGAAATACATTCGGGGCCATTGCTAGTCTAATAAAAAATACCTTAGCAGCAAAAGCAGAGGCTTACACAAAGATGGGTTGCATTCTGTGTCACAGATGGCATGAATAAAGCCTATAACAATGTCCACAGAGACAGGAACAAATTTCAATTTAGCAATCTGAGAGATATGTGTGAAATATCCTTTTACTATAATTCAGTATTTTTTAACCTTCTGAGAAAAACACCCATAAAATGTGGGAAGAATCTGGCATTAAAGAACAATGGCTCATGTTTATATCAAAGAAATAACAAATCATTTAACTAGAGCTTAGCACCTTGGCGAAAGAAGGACTGGAATTAATAGCTAGTCTGTATGCGCCATCATCCTAGCAGTATCACTGATGGTCTTTGTAAATAGGGTATAGGGATTATACTGTGGAGTTCAGGTGCTATGGGGCAAATGACAAATTTTAATGTGTCCTACATGGTCAGTATCAATAATTCTAGAGTGTGCTTGAACACTAGAGAGTTTAATTAAAGCACAGTGGCAAAACATTTGGGGAGAGGACTCCAAACACTGGTAGGTACAGCTTCTAATTTTTCTTTTTTGGTTAAAAGACACGGGAGTGTATAATAGCATAACACAATCAACAATGTCTTCTAGGGTAAAATTAAGTCAATACATACGTATCTCATATTCAAATAAATCATTTCCCATAGAGACTGGAAGGTTAAGACAAGTGAAACAGTGAGGCAACCTGTTAAGATTTATCCCTGTATTAAGTGGCTATCATTCAGAGTCGTCCTATAGTCCTCATTGCTTTGCGGGCTGGAGGCCCAGAGCCCTGCTTTTTGTTTTCTGGCAGAGAATTATCCTGCATAAGTTCTGCATGGAAGATTGGTTGTCCAGTGAAAGCCTCTTTTACAGAGTGAGCATTTAAGGGAGGTTTTGAATATCTGTCATCTGCAGATATCTTATAACCAAATCATTCGAGATTCATTTTGCAACTCTTTTGTAAATGGCCTTCATTATTACATTTAAAACAAACATTATTTTGCATGGGCTATACTGAGCCTGCCACATAAGTGGCCTCATTTAATGCAGCCACAAGGTGTGCTTTATGTCTGTCTCAAAGTCCACAGGCAGAGCCACTACTCCAGGCTGATGTCACCTGAGCTCTGTGTCCAACTTCGTATGGTTGGCCAGTATACTGCATCACAACACTCTAGTCCCAAACTCCCTCCCATTGTCCCTGCTGCCCCAATCCAAGATAGTCCATTCGCCTCAGCTTCCAAATTTACTCTTTTTGTGGTGAAAGCAAGGGAATAGAACTCCTTGAGGAACAATATTTCTCTCACACTATTTTCTTTTTTCACCACAAATGATCCTCCTGAAGAGCCTCCACTGGATGAAACTTTCTGTATAATAAATGTTTATTTGGAACTGAATTCAGAAGGGTTAGAGAAAATCCCCAAGGCAGATTTGAAGATAACTAAAGTTAAAGCTTTGAGAAAATTCATCCAGATGTGAACACTACTTAGAGAGTTGGTGATTGGGGAAATAATCATTAATTTACTTAGTTTTGTTTATTTTAAAGATGTATTATTGGGAGTCGGGCTGTAGCGCAGTGGGTTAAGCGCAGGTGGCGCAAAGCACAAGGACTGGCATAAGGATCCCGGTTCGAACCACGGCTCCCCACCTGCAGGGGAGTCGCTTCACAGGCGGTGAAACAGGTCTGCAGGTGTCTGTCTTTTTCTCCTCCTCTCTGTCTTCCCCTCCTCTCTCCATTTCTCTCTGTCCTATCCAACAACGACAACAACAATAATAACTACAACAATAAAACAACAAGGACAACAAAAGGGAATAAATAAAATAAAATAAATAAAATAAAATAAAATAAAATAAAATAAAGATGTATTATTTAGTAATTAGAGAGAAAGTAAGAGAACAGAACACACAGAATGCCAGGAATCAGATTCAAAACCTCAACTGTTCAAAACCTCAAGTGTTCATAGCACTCAACTGTTCAAGTGCTATGCTTTTCCATTTAGTTACCTCCCAGGTTACAATTCAGAGTTCTTTCAAAAAATGTGCTTATTTATTTACTCATGAAAGAGAAAAAATAAGTGCATTGCAGTGTCAGAGATTGACTTACACATAATTGGAAGTCCTGTGCTATTCTGCTGAGCTATCTCTCAGGCTGCACTACGTAATTCTTTTTGGTGAAGATTTATTTGTTTATAAATGAGGGAAGAGTAGGGGGACACACCATGGTATCACTATAGCATATGTGATACTGTGGAACAAATCTGGGACCTCATGTATACAAGTCCTGTGCTCTGAAACTCAGTCACATCCTGAGTCTATCATCACTTTTAGGCATGATAATGGCTGTGTGAATATGATTTACAAATGATATCCTTACTTATTAAAAATATACACTAAAATATAACTAAACATTATAAATAAAATGGCTGTCTAGGAACTATGTAAAAATTATCCAGTGGAGAAGAATGGGTATAGAGGGGTTTGCGATACTACTTTCTCTACTTCGTTATATATTCAAATTTTCTAGAATAAGCTATCTTTTAAATTTTATTTTATTAGTCATTTAAAATTGATTTATGCAGTTATAAGATAACAGGGGTATAATTCCACACCATTCCTAACACCAGAGTTCTGTGTCCCCATTCCATCCATTGGAAACTTCAGTAGTTCTCCAAAGATCATAGATATAGGTTGACTATTATTTCTATAACTATCTAGAATTTATATATATATATATACTTCCACTTTATTCCCTATAATCTCACCTTATCTTCTTTCCAAGCCACACTTACACCTTTTACTACTTCTGAGTGCACTTTATTTTTCCCTTTTCTCCCTCCAGGTCCTGATGAAATTGGAACTTAGAGCCCTCTGGTCATCTTCCCTTAACATTTCTCCCCCTCTGAGGGTATGGACCAAAATTCTTTATGGGGTACAGAAGGTGGGAGCTCTGACTTCTGTAATTGCTTTTCTGCTAGACATGGGCATTAGCTGGATGATCCGTAGCCCCAGAAAATAATAAATCTCTTAAAAATTGAGCCAGTTTATTACCTGCATGGGATCATCCTTAGAAGAGAATGCTGAAAAATTGGTTTTCTTCAGTCTGGTATGCTGAAGTGATCAGGATCTCTTAAGAAAAACAATAACTGGTTCCCAGAAGATGGCAGACCGAGAAGCTGCTAGTGGCTTGAGCTCTGACCACATCTCCTGGAAACGGTAGGATTTTCTGCCTTTAGTATGCCAGCCAATAAGGGGTCCTAGTGGTGACACCAAGGAGGTGACTATAACTTAATTTGGATTAAGAATTAGAGTAGGAAAAAAAGGGGAAAAATTTTTTTTCCTTTTAATTTTTAAGCATACCTCCTTCCCCACCCCCACCCCCATAACCAGTCCCTGAGGACCAGCTCCTAGCAGGCTCCCCTGCTAGGAGCTGCTTTTCTTTGCCAAATTCCTGTCCCACCAGGGAGTATCATTCATTCTAAGTCTACACCCTTCTGAAACCACTGGCCTTTTTTCTTTTTAAGTAGCCAACCCCCCCACCTCACCCCGCATTGCTAATTAAATAATTAAAAATAAATACATTTAAAAAAACCTTTCCTTTCACTACTCTTTTATTACTGTTCTTTTTATTATCTTTTTCTTTTTTTTCTCTCTCTCTTTTTTTTTCTTTTTCTCATTCTTGTCATCCTTTCTTCCTTAATCCTACAGCTTCCAAAGTCACAGCCAACAGCCCCCACACCACCAAACAGGTTGCTTTTTTGAATTCACTGATACACATTTGGGAATTACCTTTCACTGCTCTTTAATTACAGCTCTGTTTCTTATCTTTTCCCTTTTCTCTCTCTTGTCTCTCTCTTTATTTTTTTAATCTTGTCATACACTTCTTCCTTCTTCTTTGCCTTTCTGAATTTGTGAATTATTTTTGGGAAGAAATCTGATTCAGAGTGGACTCTCTATGTGTGTATCTCTGCTCTAGTTCCCTTTCCCCTCTTGTTACCCCTAGAATATACAGTGGATAGTAGATTTGCATAACTGTCTATTCTTGCTATCCTTTCTTTTCTCTTTCTTCACTGGGATTTGGTTACTATTTATTCACAGACTGGAGAAATTGCTTGGCTAACTGGTAAAGATTAAACTGCTTCAATACTCGCTTCAGTTGCTACTGTAATTCCTGAGGTTGGTGAGTACAATTGTCATAAAGGTATTTAGTACAGTGTTACTTGTACTCAAGACACAACAACTGAGGAACAACAGAGCATAAAAAAAGAAACATAAATCAAAAAAATGGGTAGATCAAAAACAAATAAAACTGCTACTCCAATGAATGAAGACAAGAGCCCAGAAGAAACAACAAATCAGCCAGAAGTAACCATAGATAAGAAAAGTATGCAAGCAATAATAAACTTATTAATCACAGAAATGAAAGCAACATTGGAGGAAAGGAATGGCAGTATTAGGGAAACAACAGTTGAGACCCCCAAGGAAAATACTGATTATCTTGAGGCAATTAGAGAACTGAAAGCTGAAATAGCTGTAATGAAGAAAGAAGTTGAGGCAAGGGAAAGCAGACTAACAGAAGCAGAAAACAGAAATAGTCTGACAGAGTATGAGCTATAGAAAACCAAGAAAGAGGTCAAAGAGCTTAAAAAGAGATTGAGAGACACTGAACAACAACAGAGACATATGGGATGATCTCAAAAGAAGTAACATTCGTATAATTGGGCTGCCAGAGGAAGAAAGAGAGGAAGGGGAAGCAAACATTCTACAGGAAATAATAGAAAAAAACTTCCTAGACATGAATAACAGAAAGGACATCAAGATTCAAGAGGCCCAGAGAGTCCCAAACAGAATCAACCCAGACCTGAAGACACCAAAACACATCATAGTCACAATGAGAAGAAGTAAGGATAAAGAAAGGATCCTAAAGGCTGCAAGAGAGAAACAAAAAGTCACATATAAGGGAAAACCCATAAGATTATCTGCAGATTTCTCCACTCAAACTCTAAAAACCAGAAGGGAATGGGAAGATATCTATGAAGCCCTGAGTGCAAAAGGGTTTCAACCAAGGATAATATATCCCGCTAGACTTTCATTCAAACTAGATGGAGGGATCAAAACCTTCTTAGACAAACAACAGTTAAAGGAGGCAACCATCACCAAGCCAGCCCTGAAAGAGGTTCTAAAAGACCTCTTATAAACAAGAAAATCACTATAATACTTGCAATATATCAGAGCAAACAAAAAAATTTTTTTGAACAATGGCACTACAATACATTTAATCCATAATATCAATAAACATCAAGGGTTGAAACTCACCCATCAGAAGGCACAGGGTGGGGGATGGATCAGAAAACATAACCCAACCATATGCTGCTTGCAAGAATCCCATCTGTCACAACAACATAAACACAGACTTAAAGTGAAAGGATGGAAAACTATCATACAGGCTAACGGACCACAAAAAAGGGCAGGAACAGCCATTCTCATCTCAGACACGATAGAATTTAAATTAAAAAAATAATAAAAGATAGGCAAGGACATTACATAATGATTAGAGGATCAATCAGCCAAGAAGACTTAACAATTATTAACATCTTTGCACCCAATGAGGGACCATCTAAATACATGAAGGACCTACTGAAAGAATTTCAAAAATACATCAATAGTAATACAATAATAGTGGGAGACTTCAATACCCCACTCTCACAATTAGACAGATCAACAAAGCAGAGAACCAACAAAGATACAAGAGAATTGAATGAAGAGATTGACAGACTAGACCTCTTGGACATTTTCAGAGTCCTTCACCCCCCAAAACAGGAATACACCTTCTTTTCAAATCCACATAACACATACTCAAGGATAGACGACATGTTAGGCCACAAAGACAGCATCAATAAATTCAAGAGCATTAAAATCATCCCAAGTATCTTCTCAGACCACAGTGGAGTAAAATTAACATTTAACAAAAAACAGAAAATTAATAAAAGTCACAGAATATGGAAACTAAACAACATACTCCTTAAGAACCACTGGGTCAGAGACTCACTCAAGATGGAAATTCAAATGTTCCTGTAAACAAATGAAAATGAAGACACAACCTATCAAAATATTTGGGACACAGCTAAAGCAGTACTGAGAGGGAAACTTATAGCCATACAATCACATATTAAACACCAATAAGACGCTCAAATGAACGACCTTACTGCACACCTCAAGGACTTAGAGGAAGAGCAACAAAGGAACCCTAAAGGAACCAGAAGGACAGAAATCACTAAAGTTAGAGCAGAAATAAACAACATCGAAAATAAAAGAACCATACAAAAGATCAATGAAGCCAAATGTTGGTTCTTTGAAAGATTAAACAAAATTGACAAACCCCTAGCCAGACTCACCAAACAAAAAGAGAGAAGACTCAAATTAGTAGAATTGTAAACGATGGAGTAGATATCACAACTGACACCACAGAAATCCAGAGAAGCCTTTGAAACTTCTATAAAGAACTATACGGCACCAAGCTAGAGGATCTGGAAGAAATGGAACAATTCCTAGAAACATATGCCCTTCCAAAACTGAACCAAGAAGAACTACAAAATCTAAATGCATCAATCACAGACAAAGAAATCGAAACCGTTATTAAGAATCTCCCCAACAACAAAAGTCCTGGACCAGATGGCTTCACAAATAAATTCTCCAAAACTTTCAGGAAACAGTTAGTACCCATACTTCTTAAGCTTTTCCATAAGATTGAAGAAACAGGAATATTCCCTTCCACCTTCTATGAAGCCAACATCACCCTAATACCAAAAGCTGATAGGGACAGAACAAAAAAGGAAAACTACAGACCAATATCTCTGATGAACATAGATGCCAAAATATTAAACAAGATCTTGGCCAATCAGATACAGCAACATATCAAAAAGATTGTTCATCATGACCAAGTGGGATTCATCCCAGGAATGCAAGGCTGGTTCAACATCTGTAAGTCAATCAATGTTATTCACCACATCAATAAAAGCAAAGCCAAAAACCACATGATTATCTCAATAGGTGCAGAGAAAGCCTTTGACAAAATCCAACACCCATTCATGCTCAAAACCTTACAAAAATGGGAATAGATGGGAAATTCCTCAAGATAGTGGAGTCTATATATAGCAGACCTACAGCCAACATCATACTCAATGGGCAGAAGCTGAAAGCATTCCCCTCATATTGGGGACTAGACAGGGCTGTCCACTGTCACCGTTACTCTTCAACATAGTATTGGAAGTTCTTGCCATAGCAATCAGGCAAGAGAAAGAAATCAAAGGGATACAGATTGGAAGGGAAGAAGTCAAGCTCTCACTATTTGCAGATGATATGATAGTATACATAGAAAAACCTAAAGAATCCAGCAAAAAATTACTGGAAGTTATTAGGCAATATAGCAAGGTATCAGGCTACAAAATCAATGTACAAAAATCAGTGGCATTACTTTATGCAAACACAAAATCTGAAGAAGAAGACATCCAGAAATCACTCCCGTTTACTGTTTCAGCAAAATCAATCAAATACCTAGGAATAAAGTTGACCAAAGAAGTGAAAGACTTGTGTGCTGAAAACTATGAGTCGCTACTCAAGGAAATAGAAACTGATACCAAGAAATGGAAAGATAGCCCATGCTCATGGATAGGAAGAATAAATATCATGAAAATGAATATTCTCCCCAGAGCCATATACAAATTTAGTGCAATACCCATCAAAGTTCCACCAAGCTTCTTTAAGAGAATACAACAAACACTACAATCATTTATCTGGAACCTGAAAACGCCTAGAATTGCCAAAACCATCTTGAGGAAAAGAAACAGAAATGGAGGCATCACACTCCCAGACCTTAAACTATATTATAAAGCCATCATCATCAAAACAGCATGGTACTGGAACAAAAATAGGCACACAGACCAGTGGAAAAGAATTGAAATCCCAGAAATAAATCCCAACACCTATGGACATCTAATCTTTGATAAGGGGGACCAAATGATTAAATGGAAAAAAAAGGCTCTCTTCAATAAATGGTGCTGGGAAAACTGGGTTGTAACATGCAGAAGAATGAAATCGAACCACTTTATCTCACCAGAAACAAAAATCAACTCCAAATGGATCAAAGACCTAGATGTCAGACCAGAAACTATCAAATACTTAGAGGAAAACTTTGGTAAAACAGTTTCCCACCTACACCTCAAGGACATCTATGATGAATCAAACCCACTTGCAAGGAAGACTAAAGCAGAAACAAACCAATGGGACTACATCAAATTGAAAACCTTCTGTACAGACAATGAAACTATTAAACAAACAGAGAGACCCTCACAGAATGGGAGAAGATCTTCACATGCCATACATCAGACAAGAAACTAATCACCAAAAAATATAAAGAGCTCAGCAAACTTAGCACCAAAAAAGCAAATGACCTGATCCAAAAATGGGCAGAGGATATGAACAAAACATTCACTACAGAGGAGATCCAAAAGGCTAACAAACATATGAAAAACTCCTCCAGGTCACTGATTGTCAGAGAAATGCAAATTAAGACAACACTAAGATACCACCTCACTCCTGTAAGAATGGCATACATCAGAAAGGACAGCAGCAACAAATGCTGGAGAGGATGTGGGGACAGAGGAACCCATTTACATTGCTGGTGGGAATGTAAATTGGTACAGCCTCTGTGGAGAGCAGTCTGGAAAACTCTCAGAAGGCTAGACATGGACCTTCCATATGATCCAGTAATTCCTCTCCTAGGGTTATACACCAAGGACTCCATAACACCCAACCAAAAAGAGGTGTGTACTCCTATGTTCATAGCTGCACAATTCATAATAGCTAAAACCTGGAAGCAACCCAGGTGCCCAACAACAGATGAGTGGCTGAGAAAGCTGTGGTATATATACACAATGGAATACTATGCAGCTATCAAGAACAATGAACCCACCATCTCTGACCCATCTTAGACAGAGCTAGAAGGAATTATGTTAAGTGAGCTAAGTCAGAAAGATAATGATGAGTATGGGATGATCCCACTCATCAACAGAAGTTGACTAAGAAGATCAGAAAGGGAAACTAAAAGCAGGACCTGACCAAATTACAGCAGGAACCTCACATCTCTACTATAGAGCCCCTACTTCCCCCAGTCCTGAACCCTTGGATAGGGCCCACTTTCCTGTATGCCTCTCCCAATCCATATCAAATAATATTGCATCCGCCGATCACAACCTAACCAACGCAACGATTGCCACCTCAACATGTTTCACCTCAGACTGTGTCCAGAGACTTCACGTGTGGAATGACAACCCTTCAGCTTCATTACTCGGGTGAGACCTTTCCTTTTATAGTACACTCTAATTTCATCTCAGGTGGTTCACTTTCTAACAAAGTCCCAAAACCTAGATATACACCAGTTTCGGTGAGAGAGAGCTTATGTTCACACGTACCCATAAACTACTGCAAAATATATACCTGAAAGCAGATGTACACTAGAGTTTGCAGTGAGTACCTCCCTAACACTTCCTCTCTACTATTCCAAGCTTTGGGTCCATGATTGCTCAACAATTTGTTTGGCTTCGTATGTTAACTCTCTTTTCAATCACCAGGTTCCAGATGCCACCAGGATGCTGGCCAGGCTTTCCTGGATTGAAGACCCCACCAATGTGTCCTGGAGCTCAGCTTCCCCAGAGACCCACCCTACTAATTAAAGAGAGAGGCAGACTGGGAGTATGGACCAACCAGTCAACGCCCATGTTCAGCGGGGAAGCAATTACAGAAGCCAGACCTTCTACCTTCTGCAACCCTCAGTGACCCTGGGTCCATCCTTCCAGAGGGATAGAGAGTGGGAAAGCTATCAGGGGATGGTGTGGGGTATGGAGATTGGGTGGTGGGAATTGTGTGAAGTTGTACCCCTCCTACCCTATGGTTTTGTTAATTAATCCTTTCTTAAGTAAAAAAAAAATTTAAAAAAAAAGAAAAATAAAAACAATAGTGGAACACCTGGAATGAAATTACAGAATACCATGAAAGGAAAGGTCTCACCCGAGTGATGAAGCTGAAGGGTTGTCATTCCACACCTTAAGTCTCTGGACACAGTCTGAAGTGAAGCACGCTGGGGTGGCACTCGTTGCGTTGATTAGGTTGCGATCTTTGGATGCAATATTATTTGATTTGAATTGAGAGAAGCATGCAGGAAAGTGAGCCCCACCCTGAGGTTCCAGGACTGGGGGAAATATAGACTCTATAGTGGAAATGTGAGGTTCCTGCTGTCTTAGGGTTCAAGAAGACAATGGATAGTTATTGTTATCATCACATTATTTGGTGATTGGGTTAACTTTGAAAAGTCCCTTTGTTAGGGTTTGCTTATAATACCCAGCATCTTTTATATTGTTGTGCCACTGGTTGCTTCTGTTCTACCTAGTATAGACTTTTGAGAGAGTCAACATATCAAAGACAGTCTATATGTATTAAAAAGACTCAGTCTGTGTTATAAAAAGTTCTAGACATATGATCAATTTTCCCCTCTCATATTAATTATATGGTGGTTTATATGTCCATGCTTTAATAGTAGCGTATATAAACACCATTCCCATCACCAAAAGACTATGACCCATCCCAACCACCCACCCCTGCCCCCCCACCACCCACCCCTGCCGTTTCTCCGGGAAGCCCTATGGCCACCCTCCCCTTCACCAAAGGGTTTTTACTTTGGTGCCCTGCTTTCGATTTTATAAGATCCTGCTTTTAGTTTCCCTTTCTGTTCTTCTTTCTCAACTTCTGTTGATGGATGGGGTCATCCAATACTCATCTTTATCTTTCTGGCTTAGCTGACCTTACATAATTCCTTCTAGCTTTGTCCAAAATGGGTCAGATAAGGTGGGTTCATTGTTTTTAATAGCGGCGTAGTATTCCATTGTGTATATGTACCACAGCTTTCTCAGCCACTCATCTTTTGTTTTGCACCTGGGTTGCTTCCAGGTTTTAGCTATTATGAATTGTGCTGCTATGAACATAGGTGTACACATATCTTTTTGGTTGGGCATTATGGAATCCTTGGGGTATATCCCTAGGAGAGGAATTACTTTGTCATATGGAAGCTCTGTCTAGCCTTGTTAATGTCTCCTTTCTTAAATAAAATAAAAGAAAAACAATAGTTACAAAATAGAAGGAGGGAGAGAGAAAGAGAAAGAGAGAGATATAGAGAGGGAGGGAGGGAGAGAGAGAGAGAGAAAGAGAGAGAGAGAGAGAGAGATACTGATCTTAAACTAATCAGGACCCAAATCAGTACCTCTGGTCATTCCACTCAAATAGGGCTCTAATATATATATGATGTTTGGATCTTTGAATATCTCTGCTATAGCGAACCAGAGATTTGTGTCACAAACCCTCGTTACCCACAGTGCTTACATATTTAAAGCTATATTTTGATGAAATGCTTGGTGGACAGAACTTGTTAATGTCTGAACCCTCGGACATCACTGCACTTCTCCCAAAATGTCTCTATAGTGCTGTGTCGAAACAATTTCTCTTCAAATGTCAGATTGGACTGGAATCCTAAATGCCATTGCTGCCACCTTAGTCCTCTGTTATTAGGAAGAAAAATCTTTTGCCATGATTAACATGCAGGGGAGAAACCAAATCCTGATAACCACAGAAGCTATCGTTGTCCTGAATAAAATGTACCTAAACAAGTTAAAGGAAACCTCTCTCCTCTGCTGCATAGATACTCTTCGTTTTACTTGGCTACTAAAATCTTTGTTGAATTTGCTTAGCCACCTTCTGTTCCCCTAGTTTTGGTTGTTTTTATAAAATGTGAGAAATATCCACAAAAGGAGGACAAACTTCATCAAATTGAAGTCCAACGCACCACAATGTTTTTTTGTTCATTAAAGATGAAACTTTCAAAAAATGCAAATAAATTCAAAATACTGTTAAATGTAGGCACAGTACCAATAGGGACTGTTTTTTTCTTTTTTCATCCAGTTCAACTATAGTATTTATTTTATGACACCTACATGCCAGGACCTGCATTCTAGAGACTTTTTTAAAAATAGGAACTATGTACATAAGCAAGAAAAATAGTAGAGACCTGCAAATTACCAGGCATCTTCTAGTAAATCATATGAAAAGTTAGGGTGTTTTGACTTTTCTTATTTTGTTGAGTGTGCCTTGATCTGAATGGACTTTGAATCCTTGATAGCGACCTGGGAAAGTCTGTCAAATTCATGGCAAATTTGCCTTTGTGTATGTCTACACAATGTCAGAATTGCTGGATGAACACTGAAATGCTGATATATTTGATTATTGGATCCATCAACCAGATACTATGTTTGGAAGGCACACACACTGTGATGACAGGAACATAGACCTTGGAATTTGATATCTGAAATAAAATTTCTGTTCCACCAGCTCAACTTGAAACTTGAACTCTGGAGAAGTTATGTAACCTTGACGAACCTCTGTTCCCTCATCAGTGCATGAAGGACAATAATACAGCTGCCATGAGCTTGTTGAGAAAATCAAATGGCTTTGCAGATGCTGTCACGAATGGTGATTCTTCTGCTTAGAATCACTTTCTTGGGGAGTTGGGAGGTACCGCAGTGGGTTAAGTGCTTGTGACACAAATAGCAAGGACTGGCTTAAGGATCCTGCTTTGAGCCCCCGGCTTCCCACCTGCAGGGGAGTCGCTTCACAAGCGATGAAGCAGGTCTACAGGTGTTTATCTTTCTCTCCCCCTTTCTGTCTTCCTTTCCTCTCTTCATTTCTCTCTGTCTTATCCAACAACGACAACAACAATAACAACAACAATAATAGCTGTAATAATAAAACTACAAGGGTAACAAAAGGGAATAAATAAATAAACATATTTTTAAATCACTTTCTTCTTTTTTATGTCATTTAATAACAGCTGCATCTTTAGCTGACCAGTCTACCATCAAATACTCTTACTTTTAAAAGTAAAAACTAGGCACCTGTTTTTTCTCCATGACAGCCATTTTCTGTCCACCCCAGGGTCCTTCCCATTCCTCATAGTTGGCTATTAAATTTGCAAATTCTAAGCCCCCACCATGACACTTCTATTGGAGAATGTGACTACTGTCACCATTAGAACATGCTTACTTTAGAAAAACCTGCTGAATTATGTTATCTTGATAAGGATTGTAATTCAATATGCGGGCATTCCAGACAGAATTGATATTATGATTACTTCCAAAATAGCAACCTTGATATTAGCAAAATGTTTCCATGATATCAACCCCAGTTCTTTCAAATACGTTATAGAACCAGTAAATGTGATGACATAGATACATTATTAAAAACAAACCATCCTACATGCAGATATTTTCCTTATTTATTGCTGTGATATTTTCACTACTACTCTTGTAGTAATATTCCATGTTTTAAATGGGGAAAATATAAAAAAAAAAATACTCTTCCCTAGAGTTAAGATAAGGTATGACTTTTAGAATAATCACCTATGATCAGAGTTTCTTAATTTATACTCATAAATACTAATATAGCCATTACTCTAAAAGTATAGCTATAGCATGGAGTCAAGTCTGGGAGAAGTTTTCAGTTCCTCTATATACTATGTTGTAGGTAGCCTCTTTCATAAAGGAGAAATGGGCCTCAGTTCAGAGCTGGGTTGTATTCCATATTCCTCCATAGTGACATATTCCTTAAGAGGAATATATTTGTCTGTTGCTGAGGAGTTATTCTGATGCAGTCTCCGCCCCCAGGTTTTTCTATGCCCCGCTAAATCCTAGAGTGGCCCCTTTCAACCAATCCTGGCCCTACACGGCACCCCTGGTTGTCGCCCAATGAAAAGCCCCCTCACCCCTCCCCTCTCTCTCTCTGGGCTGTCGGCTCTCCCTCTCTGAGGTCTTGCTCCCTGCTCTCCCCCGTGGTCGGCCATTGCCGCTGGCTCCACGTGGTCTGAACCAAACCTCCCCCCCCATCCTATAATAAAGATTTGTGTACCCCTTTGCTCTTGACGTCCGCTCTCTTCTCCGTGGTGCAGCCCGACACCAGACCACCGCAACAACATTTGTCCCTGCCCATCCCTTTAAGTTGGAACAAATTCTTCTCCAACATTAAAGGTATGACAACAGTGTCAGCAAAACATCCTCTCCCCTAACTTGCACTCCCATCCACCATCATATGCCAGGACCTCAAAAACTCTTCCAGCCCCCTTCCCTTTCCTCCATCCCCAGAATACTTTGTTTTAATACAATACACCAAAACCATTCCAAATTTTATTCTTAGTTTTCTCGTTTCTTAAGTTCCATCTATGGATGAGATCATCTGGCCTTCAGCTTTCTTTTATATTCAATTTTAATGATATCTCAATTTCATCTTGTCTACATTTTGAACTGTTATCCTCATAGGTACAAGGTCAAGCTTGTTTTATTGTTTAATGAAAATGAAAGCTGACAGCTCTAGCCCTATTAATCATGTTAATGAGAAATTTTAGAACAAGCTGTAACAAGGTAACTCACTCCTGACATAATGTTGGGATAATGGACCCAAGGGATCTTACCTATTCACCCTTCTGTTTCTCCTGCAGTATATAATTAAGAAGTGAGGTCTCATAGAATAAGATTGTTATGCATCTTACTGAGTTAAAGTGAAAATTCTAGGTTAACAGCATTCACAAGTTTTTAGTTAGCTCACTTCACCCTACATAGTTAGTTTCTCCGAAGGAAAAATGTAGGTTTATTTTAGCTCAAAGACTCTCCAGGATATGGGGCAGAAATTACACCGACACTGGAGTTTGAGGACTTGTACCCAGAGAGGAACGCAGCAGTTTCTTCATCACTGTCAACCAAGTCCCACCAATAAGGGGCAGTCTCTAATATGTCATTTTGGGATCTCATTTGTCTTCTTAATTCATGCAGGTATTGGACACTAGTTAGTAACATGTTATCTGCTTTAGTACTGTTAAAAACTTACTGACTAATGAAAGCTAGCTAGATAGAAAAACTGTGGCATATGCCAAACAGATCAAATTTGGAACCTCATGCTTATATGCTCTGTGTTCTGTCACTGTGTTACCTTGCCAGCTGCTTCATATTTGTTTTAAATTGGTTATTTTCTTCCAACTATGTATGTATAATTAATAATAGCAAGCAAAAATTATAATAAAATACTTTATGATTACAAACACTAATAATGGCTAGTGCTTAATGAGTATATGCTATGTGCCAGGCACTGTTTTAAGAACTTTACGTGCATTTACTCACACTTTTAACAACCCTTGACATAGATGATAATCTAAGACACAAAGAGATCAAGCGACTTGTCAAAGGTTGCAAAATTAGAAAATGTGTTTAACACTTCCCTGTACCTTCAAGGGCAAGTACTCTAGTTGGAGAAGTATCATATAGTATAAAAAGAAATGCACTGTGTAAAATTCAGTAACTGAATGTCACTATAATATCTTTGCGAGAAGAGGTCAAACTCTCACTATTTGCAGATTACATAGTATACACAGAAAAACCTAATGAATCCCGCAGAAAGCTTCTGGGAATTATTAGGCAATATAGCAACGTGTCAGGCTACAAAATTAACATACAAAAAAGTCAGTGGCATTCCTTTACATAGCATTAAGTTGGAAGAAGATATCCAGAAATCACTCCTATTCACTACTGAAGTAAAATTAAAATATCTAGGAATAAACCTAAACAAAAATATGAAATACTTGTATACAAAGAACTATGAATCTTTATTTAAGCAAATAGAAAATGATACTCAAGATTAGAAAAATCAACATAATCAAATTGAATATTCTACCCAGAGCCATATACAAATTTAGTGCAATACACATCAGGGTCCCACCACTTTTAGAAAAAAAATAGAACAGAAATTGCAGTAATTTATCTGGAATCAGAAAACACCAAGAATTAGAAAAAAAACTTGAGAAAAAGAAGCAGAAATGGAAGCATCACACTCCCAAATTTCAAGCTATATTATAATCCCATCATACTCAAAACTGCCTGTTACTGGAACAAAAGTAAATACACCGATCAGTGAAATAGAATTGAAAGTCCAGGAATAAACCCCCATATCTATGGATATCTAATTTTTGATAATGGTACTTCAAAAGAAGCAACATTCATATAATTGGCCTACCAGAGGAAGAAAGAGAGGAAGGGGAAGTAAATATTCTAGAGGAAATAATGAAAGAAAACTTCCAGACATAAATAACAGAAAGGATAGTAGGGGGAGTCGGGTGGTAGTGCAGCGGGTTAAGCGCACATTGTGCTAAGTGTAAGGACCAGCATAAGGACCCTGGTTCAAGCCCCCGGCTCCCCACTTGTAGGGGAGTCACTTCACAGATGGTGAAGCAGGTCTGCAGGTGTCTATCTTTCTCTCCCCCTCTGTGTTCCCCTCCTCTCTCCATTTCTCTCTGTCCCATCTAACAACAGTGACAACAATAATAACTACAACAACAGTGAAAAACAACAAGAGCAACAAAAGAAAATAAATAAATATTTTAAAAACTTTTTAAAAAAGATTTCTATCATTAAAAAAAAAGAAAGGATATTAAGATTCAAGAGGCCCAGAGAGTCCCAAACAGAATCAACCCAGACCTGAAGACACCAAGACACATCGTAGTTAGAATGAAAAGAAGCAAGGATAAAGAAAGGATCCTAAAGGATACAGGAGAAAAAAAAAAAAGTCACATAGAGGGGAAAACCCATAAGGCTATCAGCAGACTTCTCCACTCAAACTCTAAAAGCCAGGAGAGATAGCAAGATAGCTATAGAGCCCTGAATGAAAAGGGGTTTCAATGAAGGATATATATCCTGCTAGAGTTTCACTCAAACTAGATGGAGGGATCAAAACATTATCAGACAGACAACAGTTAAAGGAGGCAACCATCACCAAGCTTGCCCTGAAAGAGGTACTAAAAGATCTCTTACAAGCAAGAACATCACTATAATACTTGCCATATATCAGATCAAATAAAGAATTGTTGGATAATGGCACTACAATACATAAAATCCATAATGTCAATAAATGTCAATGGTTTAAACTTACCCATTAAAAGGCACGGAGTGGGAGGATGGATGAGAAAACAAATACTACCTGACCCAACAAGACAAATACAGACTTAATGTGAAAGGATGGAAAACTATCATACAGGCTAATGGATCACAAAGGCAGGAACAGCCATTCTCATCTCTGACACAATAGACTTTAAATTAAATAAAGTAATAAAAGATAGGCAAGGCCATTACATGACTAGAGGATCAATCAACCAAGAAGGTTTAACAATTATTAACATCTATGCACCCAATGAGGGACCATCTAAATACATCTGGTGGTGGGAATTGTTGGCGTTGTACCCCTCTTATCCTATGGTTTTGTTAATGTCTCATTTTTTAAATAAATAAAAAAAAACCTTTGTGTATTCTAACTTCTACTGTTGAACATAAACGCAAACAATATTTCCAAGGTTTTTTCAGATTTAACCTATTCTGTCACATCTGAGTGAGGAGAGAAAGAGAGAGGGAGAGGAAGAATCAGAGCTGCAACTGAAGTTGTATATGCAATGTAGGGGACTGAGCTTAGGCAGTAATACTCACAGGTCAGAGGCTCTAAACACTGCACCATCTCCTAGATCACAATGCTTTTATAACAGTAATTAAAGTCAGGATTGTTTTTTTGTTTGTTTGTTTACCAGAGCACCACTCTACTTAGTTTTGACTCTTGGCGTTGCAGAGGTTTCAACCTGTCACATCTCTAATGTAAGTCATTTGCCTACTACTTCACTCCCTCCTAAACTACAAGGTCTTGCTTTAAATGTGAGTCTACACCAGAATTCAGTAAAATACCCCTATAAATAACCAGATAGTAGACATTTTAGACTTTGTGACTCTATCACAACTCGTCTTTACCATTTTTGATAAAGTCATAAATGGTATATAATCATGATCAAGTAAACCTTTAGGAAAACATCCATTGGTCTGAACTTAGTTCAGTTATGCTGTGTTTTGTGGGCCCCTGCTATACAGAGAGAATTAGGTAAATCTGGACTTTGTTCTCAGTCAGTTTAGATAAATAAAATCATCACTAATATCCCATTGTGTTGTAAAATATAGTTTTAGGTATCAAACCTGTGGTGGTGATTTATTTTAAAATAAACAAGCTAGGATAAGTGACTATGTAAGGAGGCATGCTATTTGTGTCTATGAACAACTAGATAACTTAGAAAGGAATTTGTTCAGAAATCCTTATCAGTACTACTTAGTGACGTTTCAAACACATTTGAAAGACACCAGATCCAGGTGCTGCACTTCAAAGTTAGCTAGAAAAAGTGCTTCAAATATACTATCTAAATATGTTCTTAAAACTATTGATTGGCATAAAAGTTATTAGAAGACTGTCATTAAGAATGTGAATATTGTTCAAAATATAATTGAATAGAAAGATTAATAAAATAATTCATTTATGAATAAGCAATGTTCAATAATCCATACAGAGCAACTTTCTAAATCCTGAACCAATACCACTGGGTCCAGAGTTTTGCTGGAGACAGAGGACTCTGATCTGTCCTAAAGTCATCTATCTATACCTGTGGTCAAGATATCATTGTAATGGCCTTGGGTAGGCACATTTGCTTAATGCAATTGATAAGGGTCCAGTTTGGAGAGAGAATTCACACTAGCCATTTGATCATGGGGGATTCAACAGAAAAAAATGTTAATTACGTAAAGGTAGTTAAGTATCAGAAAGGATTAAAGAGAATATAATTCCACAGAGTATAGAGGTAGCAAATGCAGAGGGGAGAGTGAATAATGAAATAGCTTAAAGACAGAGTCCCTGCAAGGCTAAGCCTAAGATTTTTGATGAGAGATTGTGACTATACTGCCTGCTACATCTTTGTGGTAATGAAGTACCTTGGGGAGCCAAAGGGCTGAAGAACTGTGATAAATTCAGCCACTTTGGTGACAAAGAAACTTGCTGGGGGCAGGGGTGATTGTCTCTGAAATGCAAGGGCAACCTGCTGCTTTGGAGATGAAATTTTCCAGAGGGAGCCCCTGATGAACTGTGAAGGCTGATAGGCCTCCTAATTCACCAATTCACTTGCTACTCCATGGGAAATAGCACAGTGAAAGGAAAAAAGTCTCTGTAAGCTCCCATCATGAAACATTCATTCGATACACTCCATCAGCAGAGCATAACAGGTGGAAAAGGAGAAATGTGGTCTGCAAGGTCAAACTCCAGTGTCATAAAATAGCCAAAGAATGACAGGTTTGTAGTTTAGAGGTAATAAACTCCTAAGTGACACAATGCCCACGGGCACAGTGGGGCTTCATCAAGTTCTCAGGAACAGGTGGTGGGACCATATGGACCTGCTTACTAATTAATGCCTGTATATACAAAATATTTATGTTCTTTGCCATTCAATACTATGTAGAAGGGTCATAGCCCCTCCAGTATTTTTCAGAAACAACCTGCACACTTACAAAACTCCAATGTAGCCTTTTATTAGCTTGTAACAACACCTTAGCTCAGGTCTCAGCAATCTCCTACAGGTGGAACAAGTTTGAACCAGTCATAAATTATGAAAATCAATTGTTTTTGTTTGTTTTCAGAGTCAGGGCCTCACTCAAACATTTCATCACTCCCAGGCTAGTCTTTCATTATGATAGAGATGGAGAGAGGAAAAGATACCACAGCACAGTGGTTTTCTCTGATGCTAAGGCACCTTTCATGTGGTGCTGAAACTCACACCTGGACCACACCTGTGTCAGAGCATGTAGCTTACCTATTGAGCTATCTCTTCAGTCTGGGACCTCAAGCTTCTGGTCAGACAAATTTAATGTGATAATTGAATTATTTAAACTTGTAATATAGTTAACTCTTAAGGAATTGTACCGGCCATTATTATTTAAGCACAATCTTACTGCATTTAAGGTATGCTTTGGCATGACTTTACATTCCTACCAGCAGTGTATGAGGGTTCCTTTGTACCCTACAACGTCTCCAGGATTTGTTGCTGCAACCTTTTCTGATGAATGACATTCTCACAGGAGTGAACTTTTATTTCATTGTTGTCTTTATTTTCTTTTTTTTCTGACAATCAATGTCATAGAGCATGTTATCATATGCTTGTTGGCCTTTTTGGATCTCTTATATAGTGAATATTCTGAAGTTCATAGCCCCTCCTCATTTTTTTAAGCTGGAGAATTATTTTGTCTTATTAATTTAATAATGATCAACAAGACCATAGGATATGGGGGGTACAATTCCACATAGTTCCCACCACCAGAGTTCCATATCCCATGCCCTCCATTGAAAACTTTCCTATTCATTTTTTTCCTTTTTTAATTTATTTGGTTATCTTTATTTGCATTTATCTGAAAATCAATGACTTGTAGCATTTTTTTAAATTTTTTTATTTAAGAAAGGATTAATTTTTTTTTAATTTCTTATTTAAGAAAGGACTAATGAACAAAAACATAAGGTAGGAGGGGTACAACTCCACACAATTCCCACCACCCAATCTCCATGACCCACCCCCTCCCCTGATAGCTTTCCCATTCTCTATTCCTCTGGGAGCATGGACCCAGGGTCACTGAGGTTGCAGAAGGTAGAAGGTCTAGCTTCTGTAATTGCTTCCCCGCTGAACATGGGCGTTGACTGGTCGGTCCATACTCCCAGTCTGCCTCTCTCTTTCCCTAGTAGGGTGAGTCTCTGGGGAAGCTGAGCTCCAGGACACATTGGTGGGGTCTTCAATCCAGGGAAGCCTGGCCAGCATCCTAGTAGCATCTGGAACCTGGTGATTTAAAGAGAGTTAACATACAAAGCCAAACAAATTGTTGAGCAATCATGGACCCAAAGCTTGGCATAGTGGAGAGGAAGTGTTAGGGGGGTGCTCACTGCAAACTCTAGTGTACTTCTCCTTTCAGGTATATATTTTGCAGTAGTTTATGGGTACATGTGAACATAAGCTCTCTCTCACAGAAACTGGTGTATATCTAGGTTATGGGACTTTGTTAGAAAGTGAACCACCTGAGATGAAATTAGAGTGTACTATAAAAGGAAAGGTCTCACCCGAGTAATGAAGCTGAAGGGTTGTCATTCCAGACGTGAAGTCTCTCGACACAGTCTGAGGTGAAGCATGTTGAGGTGGCAATCGTTGCGTTGGTTAGGTTGTGATCGGCGAATGCAATATTATTTGGTATGGATTGGGAGAGGCATACGGGAAAGTGGGCCCTATCCAAGGGTTCCAGGACTGGGGGAAGTAGGGGCTCTATAGTGGAGATGTGAGGTTCCTGTTGTCTTAGGGTTCAAAAAGACAATCGATAGTTAATGTTATCATCACATTATTTGGTAATTGGGTTAACTTTGTAAAGTCCTTTTGTTATGGTTTGCTGTACAGTACCCAGTGTCTTGTTTATAGCTGTGCTATTGGATGCTTCTAATGTACTTGGTCTAGGCTTTTGAGAGAGTCCACATATCAAATACACCGCCTATATATTTAAAAGATTCAGTTTGTGTTTTGAAAAACTTTGAGACATACAATTGATTTTCCCCCTCTCATATTAATTAACTACTGATTTATATGTCTACATTTTGCTAGGAGTGTACATAAACACCATTCCCACCACCAAAAGACTGTGTTCCATCCCTCCCACCCACTCCCACACCCCACTGGCCCAGGAAGCTGCGTGTCTACCCCTCACCACAGGGTTTTTACTTTGGTGCCCTACTTACAATTTGATTAGGTCCTGCTTTTAGTTTCCCTTTCAGATCTTCTTAGTCAACTTCTGTGGATGAGTGGGATCATCCCATACTCATCTTTATCTTTCTGACTTAGCTCACTTAACATAATTCCTTCTAGCTCTGTCCAAGATGGGTCAGAGAAGGTAGGTTCATTGTTCTTGATAGCTGCATAGTATTCCATTGTGTATATATACCACAGCTTTCTCAGCCACTCATCTGTTGTTGGGCACCTGGGTTGCTTCCAGGTTTTAGCTATTATGAATTGTGCTGCTATGAACATAGGAGTACACACCTCTTTTTGGTTGGGTGTTATGGAGTCCTTGGGGTATAACCCCAGGAGAGGAATTACTGGATCATATGGAAGGTCCATGTCTAGCCTTCTGAGAGTTTTCCAGATTGCTCTCCACAGAGGCTGGACCAATTTACATTCCCACCAGCAATGTAAAAGGGTTCCTCTGTCCCCACAGCCTCTCCAGCATTTGTTGCTGCTGTCCTTTTTGATGTATGCCATTTTTACAGGAGTGAGGTGGTATCTTAGTGTTGTTTTAATTTGCATTTCTCTGACAATCAGTGACCTGGAGCAGCTTTTCATATGTTTGTTAGCCTTTTGGATCTCCTCTGTAGTGAATGTTTTGTTCATATCCTCTGCCCATTTTTGGATCGGGTCATTTGCTTTTTTGGTGCTAAGTTTGCTGTGCTCTTTATATATTTTGGTGATTAGTTTCTTGTCTGATGTATGGCATGTGAAGATCTTCTCCCATTCTGTGAGCAGTCTCCTTGTTTGTGTGATAGTTTCTTTGGCTGTGCAGAAGCTTTTCAATTTGATGTAGTCCCACCGGTTTGTTTCTGCTTTCATCTTTCTTGCAATTGGGTTTGTTTCATCAAAGATGTCCTTGAGGTTTAGGTGAGAAAGTGTTCCACCAATATTTTCCTCTAAGTATTTGATAGTTTCTGGTCTGACATCCATGTCCTTGATCCATTTGGAGTTAATTTTTGTTTCTGGTGAGATAAGGTGGTTCAATTTCATTCTTCTGCATGTTTCAACCCAGTTTTCCCAGCACCACTTATTGAAGAGAGCCTCCTTCTTCCATTTAATCCTTTGGGCCCCCTTATCAAAGACTAGATGTCCATAGGTGTTGGGATTTATTTCTGGGCTTTCAATTCTTTTCCACTGGTCTGTGTGCCTATTTTTGTTCCAGTACCATGCTGTTTTGATGATGATGGCTTTATAATATAGGTTAAGGTCTGGGAGTGTGATGCCTCCATTTCTGTTTCTTTTCCTCAAGATGGTTTTGACAATTCTAGGTGTTTTCAGGTTCCAGATAAATGATTGTAGTGTTTGTTCTATTCTCTTAAAGAAGCTTGGTGGAACTCTGATGGGTGTTGCATTAAATTTGTAAATGGCTCTGGGGAGAATATTCATTTTGATGATATTATTCTTCCAATCCATGAGCATGGGGTATCTTTCCATTTCTTGGTATCAGTTTCTATTTCCTTGAGTAGTGACTCATAGTTTTCAGTATATAAGTCTTTCACTTCTCTGGTCAACTTTATTCCTAGGTATTTGATTGATTTTGCTGAAACAGTGAATAGGAGTGATTTCTGGATGTCTTCTTTTTCAGATTTAGTGTTTGCATAGAGAAATGCCACTGATTTTTGTACATTGATTTTGTAGCCTGATACCTTGCGATATTGCCTAATAACTTCCAGTAATTTTCTGCTGGATTCTTTAGGTCTTTCTATGTATACTATCATATCATCTGCAAATAGTGAGAGCTTGACTTCTTCCCTTCCAATCTGTATTCCTTTGATTTCTTTCTCTTGCCTGATTGCTATGGCAAGAACTTCCAATACTATGTTGAAGAGTAACGGTGACAGTGGACAGCCCTGTCTAGTCCCCGATCTGAGGGGGAATGCTTTCAGCTTCTGTCCATTGCGTATGATGTTGGCTGTAGGTTTGCTATATATAGATTCCACTGTCTTGAGGAATTTCCCATCTATTCCCATTTTTTGTAGAGTTGAGCATGAATGAGTGTTGAATTTTGTCAAAGGCTTTCTCTGCATCTATTGAGATAATCATGGGGTTTTTGGCTTTGCTTTTATTGATGTGGTGATTGACATTGATTGACTTATGGATGTTGAACCTGCCTTGCATTCCTGGGATGAATCCCACTTGGTCGTGATGAACAATCTTTTTGATGTGTTGCTGTATCTGGTTGGCCAATATCTTGTTTAATATTTTGGCATCTATGTTCATCAGAGATATGGGTCTGTAGTTTTCCTTTTTTGTTCTGTCCCTATCAGGTTTTGGTGACTTGTAGCATTTTAGCAGGTCTGTTGGTCTTTTGGATTTCTTCTGTTGTGAATATTCTGTTCATATCTTCTTCCCATTTTTGAATGCGGTATTTTTTTTTTCTTGTTCCTGAGTTTGGTAAGCTCTTTACATTTTCTGGTTATTAGCCTCTTGTCTGATGTATGGCATGTAAAGATCTTCTCTCATTCTGTGAGGGGTGTCTTTATTTGGATAGTGGTTTCTTTTGCTATACAGAAATTGTTTGATGTAGTCCTATTAGTTTATTTTTTATTTAGTCTTCTTTGTAATTGGATTGGTTTCACTGAAGATGTCTTTAAAATTTAGCTGGAAAAAAGTTCTGCCAGTATTTTCCTCTGAGTATTTGATAGTTTCTGGTCTAACATCCACTTGGAATTTAGTTTGTTTGGTGAAATATAGTGGTTCAGTTTCATTCTTCTGCTGTTTCATCCCATTTTTTCCAACACCATTTTTTATTGCTGTAGTTATTGTTGTTCTTATTGATGTCATTGTTGTCTATAGGACAGAGAGAAATGGAGAGATGAGGGAAAGACAGAGAGGGAGAGAAAGATAGACAACTGCAGACCAGTATCAAACAGTTTTGATCACAATAATCCTATAATACAATTTGAAATCTGGGAATATGATTCCTCCTGTTGTGGTTTTTTTATTACCAAAATTGTTTTGGCAATTCTAGGTCTTTTCTGGTTTGAGATAAACATTAGTAGCTTTTGTTCTATTATCCTAAAAAAAGTGGTTGGGATCTTGATGGGGATAGCATGAAATTTGTGTATGGCTCTGGGTAGTGTATTCATTTTGATTGTGCTAATTATTCCAACCTATGAACATGGAAAATCTTTCCACTTATTTGTGTCTTTTTCTATTTCCTTTAATAGTGACTCATAATTTTTGGTGAACAAGGTTTTCACTTCTTTGGTTAGGTTTTTTCTGTGGGACTATGTGAAAGCTTGGTAGAGCTTAGAGGAGCTCTCCCACCCTTGGATGGAGGTCTGGAAAGACACTCCACTTGTTAGCGTCTCTCCTTATAGAGATGAGCCAAGAGGAAAAATCTCACAGACTCAGTTTCTCCTTGTTAGTCTCTCAAACTCACAGAATGCCTACTGCCTCTCATACTTAGTTCATTCTCTTGCTAGCAGACTAAGTTGCTGCTTGCTTCAAAGTTCACACACTGACTATAACTTCTCCTTTTGATCATATAGGAGAACACACTCTATCATACACCCCTACCAGCACCCTGGCAGTGAGACCCCATGTTCTATTTCCTTGTGCCCTTTGATATCTGTGGTTTACACCAAGCTTTGCTTTTCTCCTTCTCTACCTCACCTTACTGATTTAACCCCTATGCTTTTCTCAAATACCTTTGGATAATTAACTTGCCTGCATCATGGAAACTAATTGTCTTGACCTTTATGTATCTCATCAATTCTTGTCATACAAACCCCCTACCATGGGGGCAAGCTGACTTTTAGAAAACCTGTACTTTCTGACATATGTGAAAATGTTCTTTGTTTAACTCAGTATAAAATCTTGTACCCATCTTCAAATAAATGGATGTTCGTACCAGAATATCTCCCGATGCCTCTTTCTAGTTCACTCAGTCACTAGAGCTGGTGAGGGAGGGTCAAAGGCTTACCGCGGAATTGGAGCCACTCCATGTGAGCACCTGCATATTCCTAAATATTTTATTGTTTTTGTTGCTATAGTAAAATGGATTGATTTCTGGATTTCTTCTACTTTTTTTTCTTTTTCTTTTTTTAAATTTTTTAATTTATTTAATAAAGGATTAATTAACAAAACCATAGGGTAGGAGGGGTACAACTCCACACAATTCCCACCACCCAATCTCCATATCCCACCCTCTCCCCTGATAGCTTTCCCATTCTCCATCCCTCTGGGAGCATGGACCCAGGGTCGTTGTGGGTTCCAGAACGTAGACGGTCTGGCTTCTGTAATTGCTTCCCCGCTGAACATTGGCGTTGACTGGTCGGTCCATACTCCTAGTCTGCCTCTCTCTTTCCCTAGTAGGGTGTGTCTCTGGGGAAGCCGAGCTCCAGGACACATTGGTGGGGTCTTCAATCCAGGGAAGCCTGGCTAGCATCCTGATGGCATCTGGAACCTGGTGACTGAAAAGAGAGTTAACATACAAAGCCAAACAAATTGTTGAGCAATCATGGACCCAAAGCTTGGAATAGTGGAGAGGAAGTGTTAGGGAGGTACTCACTGCAAACTCCAGTGTACTTCTGCTTTCAGGTATATATTTTGCAGTAGTTTATGGATACGTGTGAACATAAGCTCTCTCTCACAGAAACTGGTGTCTATCTAGGTTTTGGGACTTTGTTAGAAAGTGAACCACCTGAGATGAAATTAGAGTGTACTATAAAAGGAAAGGTCTCACCTGAGTAATGAAGCTGAAGGGTTGTCACTCCACACGTGAAGTCTCTGGACACAGTCTGAGGTGAAGCATGTTGAGGTGGCAATCGTTGCGTTGGTTGCAGCCCCCCAACAACACATACACTTAACTAAAGAGCAGAGGCCTAATATACTCTGCTATGAATGACAATAAATTTGTGCTATACTTAGGTCCCTTAATCCTATGCTTTCCCACATGTTAAACCTATCCTCAGACTTAAAGGTAGGAGCATAATGCCATCAACATTTAGGCCCTAATAAACAAAACTTTTTTGTCAGAGTTCCTGCACCCCATGGAATATATTAAGGCACTTCAAATTTAGTTTGGCTTAAAATTCAAAGCTGAGAGGATAAAGATTAATTCTGAGGTCATACATCTCTTGAATCACATAAATCCTCTGACAGATTTGAAATATGAAATTTATCTTTCACAAATGATTAAAGGACTAGATATTTTCTTTCGCTGTTGAAGTGCTGAGGCAAAATTTTGAATGCATGTCTACTATGAAGGCAGGTCTTATGATCTGGGTTGAATTTCAGACTTTATTTATCTTGTATGAAATGTTTCCTGTCTATAATTATTCAGTATTGTACCACAAAAGCTGTTCTTGTGATCTGCTTTAGCTCAGTACTATACTTTCCCTTAAGTCAAACCTCTGTTTCACACATCTGTACATTTATTTATTCAGTTGACTTATGTTGTGAGTAATTACCATGTGGTAAGTACTCTTGTCTATACTGAAAATTCAGAAATAAATAGGAATAGTCCTTGCCTTTGAGGATCAGACTAATGGCAACCATGTATGAGAAACTATAGCATTTCACTATAGAAAAGACCAATAATAAGCATATAGCTAAGAATCAAGAAAACAGATAAGAATAAAACAAAATTGGACTCTAACCATAGTTTAACAAATTTTAGCTTTCTAATCTTGGGCAAGTTGCATATCTCACCCAGGTATTATATACCACTATACACTTTAATACATTTATTTATTTATTTTGGATTGAGACAGAATTTGAGAGGGGAGGGGTGATAGAGAGGGAGAGAGACGAAGAGACACATGCAGCACTGCTTCACCACTTATGAGGTTATCCTTCCTCCTGGTGGGGATCAGGGCCTTTAACCTTAACCAGGTTTGCCATGACCTGGCCCCTTATTATTATTATTATTATTATTTACAAAAGATTGTCATGGGACTTCTGCGGCAGAGTTTTGGTAACCTAGTCATGGAAAGTCTGCTCTACCTTAGATAAAAAATATTGCAACAAAATAATTCAATGAATTTCACCAGAGAATTTCTCGGATTTATAACAAAAGAAGAAGCATCACTTGGGCCAGGTGGTGGTGCACCTGGTTAAGTGCTCACATTACAGTGCACTAGGACACAGGTTCAAACCCCTGGCTCCCACCAGCAGGGGAAAAGCTTTAGGAGCAGTGAAGCAGGGCTGCAGGTTTCTCTTTCTAGCTATCTCTCTCCGTCTTTCCCCCATGCCTCTCTATTTCCTCTGTCTCTATGCAATAATCAATCAATCAATCAAATATTAAAAAGGAAGAAACATCACTATCTGAAGGTTAGTAATAGCACATGCACAGTGAGATCAGGAGGGGAGAGGTAGGACTCAGGCAGACATGTTGCACTGTATTGCCATCGGGTGTCATATTTGCAATAGCTTCAAATCTACATAACATATTTAAAGGGCCTGCATGGAACCACTCAGAGAACACATTGCCAAAAAAAAACAAAAACAAAAAAACAAGTGTTGGAGCTCTGGACTTCCAGCTAGAGCCATAGAAGCCATAGGCTCTTAAGAAAAAAACCGGGGAATTATTCAGAGGAATCAGGGGACTGAACACTGTACCTGTGTGGCATTAAGAAAGCTTATCAATCTATAAGGAGTCTCAGCTGCCGTAAGACCCTAGAGATCTGCCTGCAGATAAGAAAAGCTACTTTGTGATTGGGTTTACCGCTAACGATACGCATATACTTTCCCCATATTTGGGAGCTACTCTCTCCCCTGATCCAGCTTGGTCATTACTAAATCAATTGAAAAAAAAAACAAAAAACCTACTTTTACCTCACTCAAAGTTCCTACTTTCAGGATTCTGTATGGAAAGAGAAAACCTGAAATCTCTCCCTATACTAGGGCTCTATTGAAGGGACATCAGTTGCCATAATATTATGCTACTTCTTCAAAATTCCTTCCCTCCATTCACAACTCACATACAAATCAGAACTCAGCACTCCCAGAGAGCAACAACATAAACCAAAGCAGATAGATAATATCAAGAAAAAATGCTTATTCTGCAGAACCAAGATGAGGGTCAGAAAGTTGATGCAAATTCAGAAGAGCCATATGAAAAAAGATCCAGAAAATTCATTGTAGGAAACATGAAGAAATACAAAGCTTTCAACTTACTATGAAAAGTGTATTAAGAAATAAATCCATGACTTAAAAGATCACTGATAGGAAAATAGAAAACTTGAAAATAGAGTTACAGAGTATGGAGGACACTTTGAATGCATTTCATTCTCTGCAAGTCAAAGTAGTCATATTACCCAAGTAGAAAGGAGAACATCGGGAATGGGAGACAAACTGGCTACATTCTTTTTTTTTTTCATTTTTTAAAATATTTTTCCCTTTTGTTGCCATTGTTGTTTTTTATTGTTGTAGTTATTATTGCTGTTGTTGTTGTTATCATTGTTGGATAGGACAAAGAGAAATGGAGAGAGGAGGGGAAGACAGAGAGGGGGAGAGAAAGACACCTTCAGAACTGTTTCACCGCCTGTGAAGTGCCTCTCTTGCAGGTGGGGAGCTGGGGGCTCGAACCGTTTTTGTTTGTTGTTGTTGTTTTTTTTTTCATTTTTTAAGATTTTTAAAAATTTTTTGTTTTTTCCCCTTTTGTTGCCCTTGTTGTTTATCATCATTGTTGTTGTTATTGCTGTTGTTGTTGCTATTGTTGTTGTTGGATAGGACAGAAAGAAACCAAGAGAGGAAGGGAAGACAGAGGGGAGAGAGGAAGATAGATACCTGCAGATCTGCTTCACCACCTGTGAAGCGAACCCCCTGCAAGTGGGGAGCTGGGGGCTCGAACTGGGATCCTTACGCCAGTCCTTGAGCTTCATGCCATGTGTGCTTAACCCACTGCACCACTGCCCAGTTCCGCACATACTCATTTAAAAAAAAAAAAAAACATTTCTAAAAAAAGGAAACATTGACAAAACCATAGGTTAAGAGGGGTACAACTTCACACAATTCCCACCATCAGACAGACCTCCGTATCCCATCCTCTCCCCTGGTAGCTTTCCTATTATTTAACCCTCTGGGAGTATGGACCCAAGGTCATTGTGTGATGCAGAAGGTGGAAGGTCTGGCTTCTGTAATTGCTTTCCTGCTGAACATGAGTGTTGACAGGTCGATCCATACTCCCAGCCTGTCTCTCTCTTTCCCTAGTGGACATGGGCTCTGGGGAAGCAGAGCTCCAAGGCACATTGGTGGGGTTGTTCTTTGACTTCAAAATACATGGAAAAATAAGGTTTAGAAAACATGAAGAAACTCTTCAAGAGGCTGAGGATTTCATTAGAAAATCTGAATTTTAGGGGTCTCAGAAGTTATAAGGAAAGCAGAATAAGCAGGAATCAGAAACAGTATTCAATGAACTAGTAGCAGAAAATTGCAAGTATGGGATGCTGTAAGGATATAAAAGTTCAGGAAACAGGGAGAACTTCTAAATTCTTAAAGCCAAATAGACCACCTATCCTAAGACACATTACTGTGAAGTTATAAAATATCAAGGACAAAGGAAAAATTGCAAGCTTCCAGGAGAGAGTGGAGAGATATATTCAAGTTTTTAAAATTATTATTATTATAGGTTTTAAAAAACAATTACTATCCATGCATACATTGTCTTGCAAGACTATCATTAAAATATGAAGGAACTGATTCTATTTCAGGCAATGCACTTTCTAATGAAGCCATAGTACCTAGATATAGAACAGGACCCATAAGATACAGCACATGTTCACATTTATCCATAAGTTAGGGGAAAATATATACCTTAAAGTAAAAGTATACAATAGTTTGTAGTAACTCAATAAGTGTGACAAACAAGTAATGACCTAAAAAAGACACCATAAAGTACCTGATCAAATATTTTCTACTTAGACCTAGATACCCTCCTCACCTATTTCCTATTTCACTTCCCTCTATCATTTTAAACATAGCCCTGTCAGATACAGTAAGGACTACAAAGGCTAGATAAGGGCAAGAGACGAGCATACTTTAATGATGGTTCTTTCGGTCACTACCAGGCCACCTCATCATCTGGGGCCTTAGTCAGGGAATCCTGGGAATCCAACATAGATATTATAGACCTAGACCTCCAACCGATCCCTCACTCCACCATCACTGGTCATCTCCATCAAGAACATCATAAACCCTCTTGTGGGCCTCTATATGACATTGCCCTCAATATGGAACAACAATGGTAGGGACTGCCCCACTCTCCAGAGGAAGGCTGGGTCAGTATACTCTGCCACTTGAGGAAGACAAGTCCTAATATGAGTGCAGCTTAGAATGTTCCTACCTATGGCCATGGTTCTTTACTTTGTGTTCACATATTAAGATTAATTTCTTTAACTGCCTTCACGCGAGCTTTCGGAATTCTTTTCCTTTTTAGATCTTTGTCTGCCTGGCCATTTGTGATTTCAGACATTGCTAAAATTCTAAGCTTCTGCATTTAGCACAGCCTCTGTTGTTGATCTAGCAGGTGGCACTCTGGTTGAGATGTTGAATTTCTCTGTTTATATATTGTGGTGCATGGAACAGAAATATTGATCACATTTGCCCAGCAAGTTTAGTGCCTGTGACGTCAGTAAAGGGGCTTGTTGCTATGTGTTGCAGCCTCTGGAAAGTAATAGCATTGGAGAATTGTTTTCTTCTAATTGCTCAAAGAACAAGCAGGATTTGTTTCCTAGATGAGTTTCTGGGCCTGAGTAGCTTCCTTATTCCCTTTCGAACCGCTGACCATGTGCACCTGCACCCACTTTTGGTTAAAGTGAGTTTCTTTTCACTGCGTTAATAGTTGATCAGGAGAGTGAAATTCAAGAGCTGCTAATCCCTGGTCCCACAACTGAAAATATGTCAGGATTTATTTTCCTAGCCAGCTGCTGGTGTGTAAAGATACCACATGACTTTAGCTCTTGTCTGGGTTTTCCCATAAACATTGGTGAGTACTTCTGGGCATTTCAATATCCTTTTGCCCAGAGTTCATAGGTTAAGCACCCATACCTACCTTCCTGCCACTGATAAATGTATTCTGCTGTGTAATTCCAAAAATGACACTAACTAAGCATGGGTTCTTAATTCCTGAAAAAAAAATCTATCTTTCACCTTATCCATTCACTGACCATGTACACCTGCACCTCCCAGTGGTTAAGTAAATTTCTGAAGAAATTTCAGTTGTAATGTGGTGAATTTTCAGGTGACTTTCCATCACTTCAGCTGGCATATCAGGGGATCAGTATGAGGCAACTGTTATTCCATGGCCACATATCTCTTGATAGATATGATGTCTGAGGGAAAATTGTAGAGTTCATCTCATAGAAATTCTAGTACATGAAGCACAGATAAATCAGGAAATACATTCAGAATCACAATTAGGAAAAGAAGATTCTTCAAGATTCCTAGCTTTTGGAGTTGTGACATTACAACTACACCATGATTTTTCTTTAACTGTGATATCATAATTTTTGAATAATAGTTGTATAGGCCACAATGTAGTGGATAATAGGATGCTGCAGGAAAGACAAAAGAAACAATTAGATAAAAATATCAACAGCTTAACTTTTGAAGAAAAATTGTTTCTATCCTTTCATAGATGTTGAAAAATAGCTAAGCTGTTTAGAACTCAGCCAAGCAGTGCTTGGGTGGAGATGTTTAACTGTCTAGTGTAGTATACACTCTCATTGCACGGTATTACAGAATAATATTTATACTATTTTGGGTAGACAATGTGTTAATATTCCTGATAATATAGAAAAATATATGCCATTAAAAGTCAGCCTATGCCTTCTTTGCCTTGTCAGCTGCTGTTTGTGCAGATACCAGCAACCTCAGCTGTCCCTGCAGAAAAGACGTGCTGCTATGCAAATGAAGAGCCAGCTCACTTGTCTTTGGCCAGGGCATTTCATCATTTTGAGTTCTTAAGGACACAAAAACTGCTTACAAAGCAAAAGGAGTCAATGATTACATGAAAGGTTATGGCTTAGCAGTTCATTTAATCTATTTATGCACTTGTTAATGTCTAGTAGTTTAGAATATCTCTGAAATAAGATACAGAGAATATCAATAACTATGTGCTCTAAAGTGGCTAGGTGCTCATTCATTTGCCAGTAAATGGCATAACAAACAGGATAACAATACATAGTGTGACCTACATAATGAATACCATCTGTATATTGTTCCTGAAATGTAGACTCAGTGTGTTTAGGGTGCAAAATTCACTTAGAGGCACATGAAAATCTAAGTTGGAAAGAAATTTAAGGGAGATTCCCTAAGGTACTCCTCTTAAGTTCTGAATGAATAATATATCTTAAATAACATGACTTTACTTTCTTTTATAGTCACCCCAACATGTCTACCTTCTGCAAACACTGTTTACATATTCTATAGTGCAATGGTCTGAAGAGTAATAGACAAGTTAAATTAGAAAGGGTGGCATATGCACACCTGTCTGAGCAATGTATCTAAAGGCGTTTCCCATGGAATCTTTAAAGCAACATCGAATTTAGTTGTTGCTAATATCTTTATTTACATCTAAAGACACAAAATCTTCTAAAAATAGAGGGATATGTCCATAGTCATACAGCTAGTACAGAGATATAATTTTAACATAAATAGTCTGACTTTAATGTCTGTGCTCATTTTATTCAATTTAATTTTTATTATTTTATTTTTTGCCACCAGGGTTATCACTGAAGCTTGGTTACTGCAGTCTCTTTTTTTATTTATAAAAAGGAAACATTGACAAAACTGAAAGATAAGAGGAGTACAACTCCACACAATTCCCACCACCCAATCTCCATATCCCACCCCCTCCCCTGATAGCTTTCCCATTCTCTATCCCTCTGGGAGCATGGACCCAGGGTCATTATGGGGTGCAGAAGGTGGAAGGTCTGGCTTCTGTAATTGCTCCCCCACTGAACATGGATGTTGAAAGGTTGATCCATACTCCCAGCAGTCTCTGTTTTCTGCTCTCTTACTCATCATTCCTGGAGGTCTTATTTCTTTATTTCTTGATAAGAAAGAGAGAAATTGAAGTTGAGGAGAGAGGAAAAGACAGAGAGGGAGAGAGAACCATATCTGCAGCACTGCTTCAATGCTTGTGGATTTTTCTTCCCTGCAGGTCAGGAGAGGGGTTTAAATCTGAGTCCTTATGCATTGCATCGTGTTCACTCAACTGGTGCACCACATACCTGTGTTATTTTTATCATGAAATAAGCTTTTATTTTTATTAATCCCCCTAAAGTTTATTGATGAAGCTCAGTGCCTGCACTACGAATCCACTGCTCCTGGAGGCCATTTTTCCCATTTTGTTGCCCTTGTTATGGTTGTTTTTGTTATTGTTGTGATTGATGTCATTGTTGTTGGATAGGACAGAGAGAAATGGAGAGAGGAGGGGAAGACAGAGAGGAGGAGAGAAAGATAGACACCTGCAGACCTGCTTCAGTGCCTGTGAAGCGACTCCCCTGCAGGTGGGGAGCCAGGGGCTCAAACTGGGATCCTTATGCTGGTCCTTGTGCATTACGCCATGTGTGCTTAACCCGCTGTGCTACTGCCCAGCCCCCAGCTTTTTTGTTTGAATTTTCATTCTGTCTTATTTTATTAGTGATTTAATATTGATTTACAGCATTACATGTTGATAGAGAATTTCCAAAATTTTAGCCTCAGAATATGTGCTTATAATATAATTGTCGTGTGTTTGTAAGAAGAACTCAGCACAGGATGGAAGGATTGAAAATATAATGCAGGGTTAAGAATGTGCAAAAAGACAGGATATGGGGACTACATGGTGGCACACCTGACTAAGTGCACATGTTACAGTGCTCAAGGACTCGGGTTCGAGTCCCCAGTTCCCACCTTCAAGGGGAAAGCTTTGCAAGGGCTGCAGGTGTCTCTCTGTCTCTCTCCCTCTATGTCTCCCCCTTCCTCTCGATTTCTGGCTGTCTCTATCTAATAAATAAAGATTTAAAGAAAGAAAAACTGGTTACATGCAGAAACTTTGAGACAAAGCAGGTGGTTGTGTAAATTAGAAGATGGAAGTAAGTAGAAACAAAAGATTTGAGATAGAGAAAGTCAGACTGAACTTCTGTAAACTGAACAGTAGAGCAGAAGGCCAGACCTAACTGTACCTATACTAACCAAGGTTACTGCCATATTTTGTCTTTAATAGCTTGTCACATCAGCTCCTGTAACCCAGGCTAGCTTCTGCCCTCCTAAAATGTACACCCCTATCCCCATGGTGCATCTTATATTGAAGCTAAACTTTCCCAGACACAGATATGTGGGAAAGATACCAGTAACCAAAACAAAAACTAAGGTAACCAGACCATGAACAATGGGTACAAGTCCTACTCCCTTAACCTTCAACCTCTGTTTCTGTAATGGCACTTTCTGCTCTCAGGATGCACCCACTATATAAGTGTGTACGTTCCTTTGTTCCAGGCCAGAGTTATCAGAATGATTTAAACTTCTGGCCCATGAGTAAAACAAACTTCCTTGGCTTCAATCATCTTGATTATTAATAGATTCCTTTTACAATGTCAACAGGGGTATACTTCCATGCTGTTCCCAACACCAGAGTTCTGAACCCCCAGTCTCACAACTGCAAGCCACCATAGTTCTCCTAAGGTTGCAGACATGGTCTAACCCTCATCTCTACAATTATCTGTCTACATTTTTGCATAATTACCCCTTTTTCTTCCAGGTCCAGTCCTCTCTTCCCCTCCAAGCTACTCATAACATCATTACAACATTCAAATGTCCCCCACCTTTTCCTTCTCTCTCTGTGGGTGCTGATGGAGCTGGAGTCCAGAGCCCTCTTATCCTCTTCCTCCTATCACTCACTTCTCCCCCAGTGGGAGTATAGATTAAGGTTGTTTTGGGGGTAAAGAAGGTAGTAGTTCTGTCTTCTTTAGTTGCTTTGCCACTGTTCATAGGCATTGGCAGGTCAATTCATAGCCCTAGCCTCTTTCTATCTTTCCCTGGTGGGCTAGAGCTCTGGGGAGGCAAGGTTCCAGGACACATTGGTGAGTTAATCTGCCCAGGGAAATCAGGATGGAATCATGTCAGTATCTGCAACTTGGTGTCTGGAAGGTGGAAAGACATAAAGTGAGACAAAATGGTTAATGAACAGGAACCAAAAAGTAGGAACAGAGCAAATGAGCTGAGGAACCGTATCATGGAAGAAAGCTTAGAAGTCCATTTTAGGCATGTTTCTAGGGACCCACCACTATGGTAGTTTTGATTGAGTTTGATAGCTAGCATGAAGTTGAATAGAAATGTCGGAAAAATGGTGTCAGAATAGAGAAAAGAGCTAGAAAGTTGGGTTAGGGCAGAAAGTATTTCTTATTCTTGAAAAATTATGTGTATAAAATTAACTATTTACCTCCATCCACCCAACCCAAGGCATATATATAGTTACATCTGGGTGAATTGCAGACTGCACTCATTTCAGGACAAATCTTCTTCTTAAAGGTAGGACAGGATACCTCAGCCTCTTTTTTGGAGATTGGGGCCATACCTATCAATACTGCTTTATGGTAAGTGCAAGGTCCTGGGAATGCCCACAAAAGTAGCCTGATGGAAGTGATCAGTAGTGGTGCAGAGAAGGGCCCATTAGAGGTTTAGGCCCATCATGTTTGTGTGGGAATCTAAATACTCCCTGACTAGGGCCCCAGATAATGAGATGGTGTAATATTTATCAAAAGGGTCATTATTAAGTGAACTAGTCTTTTGCCCTTATCCAAGTTTTGTAGCCCTGTCTTTATTTGATGATCTTAGACTTTCTCCCAGTTGTTTAAGCATTGAGTGTCATTTGTTGACCCCAACCAGAATTAGTTTTTTTGTATCTGTCTTCTTTGGGCCTTTCTGCTAGATTACCAAACTAATTTGGTCTAAGTCTAATCAATAGAGAATGTATGATGCCTTCTTTAGGCACTTCAAATATGACTCCATGTTTATTAGGTCTAAGACAAATCAGTGAAGACTACTGGGTGTTATTACTTTGAATTGTATAATCGCCCCTTGCTTATGGATACATGCACATCTGAATCCAGTACCCTAAACCCTAGCCTATATCTAATATCTGTAACTTTTTTTTGCCTCCAGGATTATTGCTGGGGCTTGGTGCCTGCACTACAAATCCACTGCTCCTGGAGGCTATTTTTTTTTCCTTTTGTTGCCCTTGTTGTTTATAATTGTTGTTGTCATTATTGTTGTTGTTATTGCTTCCATTGTTGTTGGATAGGACAGAGAGAAATTGAGAGAGGAGGGGAAGATGGAGGGGAGAGAAAGCTGCAGACCTGCTTCACCACTTGTGATACTATCCCCTGCAGGTGGGGAGCCAGGGGCTTGAACAGGGATCCTTATGCCAGTCCTTGTGCTTTGCACCAAGTGTGCTTAGCCTGCTGCACTACCACCTCACCCCCGTATCTGTAACTTTGTCAGATGATGTGAGACTAACTTGAATGTAGGTAGTCTCATATGGTAGAGAAAAATCTCACCAGGTTTGAAGATTTGCAAGGTTGACATCTCAGGTACCATATCTCTGGTTACAGTCCACAGTAAGAATTCAGTAGCAGCATGTTGTTGGATAGGAGCACTGGTAATGATTTAGATGACGTCATTGGGGGTTGTAGGTCAATAAGGAATCAGAGAGAAGAAATATCAAGAAGTATGGGCATAATCCTAGAAGCTCTAGGACTAGGAGATATGAAGATCTTAAAGATAATGCAGGGGGTTCCTTATAGTCTTAGAAAAAAATCGTAGTAGCAATGATTAATTATTATTATAGCCAGCTTAGTTGGGGGGTTATTTTTTAATTATAATCCAATGGTTATCATCTATAGTCATATACTTGACCTTAATACGCTTTGTGCCCTTTTAGTGATATCTAAACTTCTTCGTATGCCGGCTTGCTCTGGGTCCACCCGTCTCCCTGGCCATTGGGAGACACAGATCAAAAGTGGCCCCTGGGGGTCCTGGGGTAGCTCAGCGTGCCAAGGGCAAAGTGCTCAGGGAAACAAGCAGTCAGCCCTGGGAAAGCCTCGGTGGGACAATTCATTTATTGAAAGAAAAAGTAGGTACATATAGGCCATAACTAGCAGGGATGGGGGTGTTGAGGTATCCATTAACCCAAACACAGAGCAAGATAATCCATACTTACATTTTTGCCGACAGACCGTTTGATCATAAGCTTTACAATATACATTTTTCCGGAGGTAAATTACAGGCACTTTAGAGCAGTAAGAGAGACGAAAAGCTGATCAATGTTTGCTGGGGTTTTAAAGTTAAGACAGTAATCCATGGCTTTTAATCAAAAAAAGGAAAGGGGGGGAGATGGCATGTGTAGAAAGGCACCCATGTCTGGGGGTCCAGCAGTCATAAATTCCAGAGACCAAAGGAATCAGCCCTTCTCCCTCGACCTGAAGGGAGACTTGGAGGTCAAACCACTTGGATCTCCTGGAAAAAATGGCCTGGACTTTCCTGGGCAGTGGGGCCATTCTCCAAAATTTGTATTTCAGATACTGACAGGGCCAAATGGCCCTGATCTGTCTGGCCTAAAGTTGTAGTTGACTTCGATGTTTAAAAAGCTATATATGCAGATATATTTTTAGAGCTCCTTGAACAATTTAAACCCATTGTCAGAGTTTGATAATCTTACAAATATAAGATACTAACTACTTAGGCTAAAGGAAATATTTGTACTTAGGGCTGTGGTCTAGGAAGTTAGAGAACTTGAAGTATTAAATCTATTTCCCTCCTTACATGTCACATTAATAGTGATTTATGAGAATATAGATCAATAGGATTATAATTTCACAACTTTCCAATCCCTGAACTTCTATGCCCACCCCTCCCCTCTAGGTAACTATTAGAGCTTTCCACAGTCTAAATATGTGTTGTATTTTGTTTGTTTGCTTGTTTGTTTAAAGCATGTGTGTTCAGTTCTCTAAATTTTATGAATGAATGAAAACATCTTGTAGTTTTCCTTTATATTCTTGCTTACTTCACTAAGCATATTGTTCTCTAGTTCCATCCATTTTATCCAAAAGGATGTAAAATAATCTTTTTTTATTGATGAGTAGTAATTTATTGAGTATATGTTTCATTTTTTTTATTCAGACATCTATTGAAGGGCATTTCAGTTGCTTTCAAATTTTGGCTATCGTGAATAAAGCAGCTATGAACATGGGGGCACATATATCCCTGTGAATTATCAGTGTTATAATCTCTTTTGGATAAATTCCTAGGAGTGGAATTACTGGATCGTAAGATATTTCCATCTGTATTTGTTTAAAGATTCTCCATGCTGTTCTCCATAGTGGTTGTAGCAGTTAGCATTCCCATCAGCAGTGTAATAGTTCCTCTCTCTCCACATCCTTTCCAACACTTATCCTCTCCTGTTTTGTTGATGAAGGCCATTCTCATAGGTGTGAGGTGGTATCTCAATGTGGTTTTAATTTGAATTTCTCTGGTAATGAGTCAATTAGAGCATTTCTGCATATGTCTGTGGGTCATGCATATATCTTCTTTTTTAAACTTTTTTTTGAAGATGTTGCACCACTCCTCTCTCCCAGGGATGAATCCCACTTATTTTTGGTGGATTAGTCTCTTAATATGTTGTTGGATTTGATTAGCCAAGATTTTGTTGAGGATCTTTGCATCACTGTTCATCGGGAATATAGGTATACAGTTTTCTTTTGGGGCAGAATTCTTTCCTACTTTGGGGATCAGGATGATGCTAACCTCCTAGAACATGTTTGGGAGTGTTCCCTCTTCTCATATTTTCTGAAAGAGTTTGAGAGGGTGTTAGATATTCTTTAAATATTTTATAAAATTCATTAGTATAGCCATCTGGGCCTGGGCTTTCTTTCTTGGGGGAGATTTTTGAACATTCTTTCTTTTTCTTTATTAGTGAGTGGTCTGTTAAGTTTATCTACTTCCTCTTGTGTCAAGATTAGCAGTTGGTATGACTGTAAGGCTGTGTCCATTTCTTCTAAGTTGTCAAATTTATTTCCATGCAGATGTCCATAGTATTCTTGCATAATACTTTGTATCTCTGCCTCATCTGTTATAATAGTTCCTCTCTCATTCCTGAGGAATTTTACTATAATATTCTCTTTTTATCTCTTGGTGAGTATAGCTAGTGGTTTATCTATTTTATTTATCCTTTAAAATAACAAATAGTGGATAGATTCTATCCTTTAATCCATTTAGCTGAATCTTTTGACTGGTGAATTTAGGCCATTCATATTTAAGATGATTATTGAAATATACAGTTAAGTTATGTTCATTCTAATTTTTGTTTTGAGTTTGTTTTAAATTGTTGATTCTTTGCCCATTTTTATAAATCTGTATTTTTGTGTGTATCAGTTTCTGTGGTGAATTACTCACTGATTTTCCTTATATTTTACATAAATCTCTGTTCCCTGTTTTGTTTTGTGGTTACCATAAGTGTATTGACTAGCACTGTGTATCTATAAAAGTCTTTTTTAAATTTCTCTTAATTAACAAACATTTGATAGAGCAGTTTTGTCCTTTAATTCTCTACCCTATTTGATTTTTTGTCCTTTCCTATTTTTATTGTATTCTTGGTTATAGTCTACTGTTGTTCACCTAATATAGAACATGTATTCCTTTCTTTCAGGACTTCATTCCGTAATTCTTGCAAGTAGGGTTGATTGTATAAAATTCCTTTAGTTTTTTGAGAGAAACTTTATTTCTCCCTCATATTTGAGGGATAATTTTTAGTATGCAAAATTTGTGACAGGAATTTCCTCTCCTTTAGAATATTGAATGTTGGACCAATTTACATTCCCACCAGCAGTGCAGGAGGGTTCCTTTGATCCCACACCCTCTCCAGCATTTGCTTTTCTGATGTATGACATTCTCACAGGACTGAAGTGATATCTCATTGTTGTCTTGATTTGCATTTCTCTGACAATCAGAGACTTGGAGCATTTTTTCATGTGTTTCTCGGCCTTTTGGATCTCTTCTGTGGTGAATATTCTGTCCAAGTCCTCCCCCCATTTTTGGATGGGGTTATTTGTTGTCTTGTTGTTGAGTCTGGCAAGCTCTTTATATATGCTGATTATTAAACTCTTATCTGATGTATGGCATGTAAAGATCTTCTCCCATTCTGTGAGGGGTCTCTTGGTTTGGGTAGTGGTTTCTTTTGCTGTGAAGAAGCTTTTTAATTTGATGTAGTCCCATAGGTTTATACTTGCCTTAGTCTTCCTTGTAATTGGATTCGTTTCATTGAAAATGTCTTTAAAATTTATGCGGAAAAAAGTTCTGCCAATATTTTCCTCTAAGTATCTGATAGTTTCTGGTCTAACATCCAAGTCCTTGATCCACTTGGAATTTACTTTTGTATTTGGTGAAATACAGTGATTCAGTTTCATTCTTCTGCATGTTTCAACCCATTGTTTCCAACACCATTTGTTGAAGAGACTCTGCTTTCCCCATGTGATAGTCTGGGCCCCTTTGTCAAAGATTAGATGTCCATAGGTGTGGGGCCTCATTTCTGGGCTCTCAATTCTATTCCACTGGTCAGTGTGTCTATTCATGTTCCAGTACCAAGTAGTTTTGATGACAATGGCCCTATAATACAGTTTGAGATCTGGGAGTGTGATGCCTCCGGTTCTGTTCTTTTTTCTCAAGGTTGTTTTGCAATTCTAGGTCTTTTCTGGTTCCAGATAAATTTATAGACTGAAACTATGTAGATGACAAAACAATATACATAGGAACACTAAAAATTTCATTAAAAAACTTTTAGAAATAAGTCAGTGTTGTAAAATGGCAAGTAGTAATTCATTGTTTGCGTCTTTAAATGCAAACAATGAATTAGAAGTTACCAAAGTCAGGAATACAGTGCCAGTCACAGTGGTACAAAATGGATTAAGTATCTTGGACTCAATTTAATGAAAAGGGTTAAAGGACCTTATAGCAAAAATAGTATGTCACTGTTCAAAGAAATAGGCGACACACAAAAAAAATGGAGATTCATTCCATGCTTGTGGATTGGAAGAATTAACTCCCTTAAGTTGTTTTCCTAACAAAACACTCTGTATATCCACCACAGTCCTTATTAAAATTCCAGTGGCATTATTTAAGGAAACAGACTCCAAATAGCCAAAGTAATATTGATTAAAAAGACCAAGAACAGAGTCGCCACAATATCCCAACTACCGAACTAGAGTAGTCATTACAGTGTGATATTGGAATAAGAGTACTCCTGAAACATACAGCCTTTTAAGCATATGTGACCTTAATACAAATTTTTAAAAAGTTTTTAAAAAATATTCTTCTTAGCACATGTTTATTTCAGCATTACAGGTTTATATAGAGTCTCTGTGTCCAAGGCATTGAATGAAGATGGAACTATTCATAAAAGGGAACCAGGACATGGAGTTCTGACAATTTTTGAACCTTTGTATATTGTGAAAAATTAAAAAGCTTCACAAGTAATCACACACACAAAAAAAAGAATATTGAATGTTTCGCTCTCCTCTCCTGGTTCAACTAGGACTACCAAAGAAGAACACCTGAGCCCATAGCAAGGCAGGACAAGAACAACTTCAGGAACCCACTGAATCACTGGTAAGTGCGAACACACATGGCTCGTGGAAAGAGAGGGGCTTAAGGATAGACTGATTAGCTGGTAACATTCTGGCAGTTTACGAGTTTAGTCACCACCTCAAGTTTGTTTTAACAACAACAACAAAAAAAGACTGCTGAAGGGAAGAGAGGATTCCCTTAAGACTCACCAAATGCAACTGTAAGTCTCCATTGTAACTGCTCTCAAAGGCTGGAGCAGCAGAAGGGAGGCCCTGTGCTGACATCTGGGAACAAAGAACTGACCAGGAAACTCAGGAGAAGAGTTATATCTCAGTGGCCTGGCAGTGGGGCTGCATAGTGGGAGCCTTTCCACATTGTTCTCCAGATGATATCATAGTGAGTAATTGCCTCAGAAACTACAGACTATAAACGGGGCTTTTTTAGAAACTCACAGGGCCCAGCAGTGCTGCCCAACTTGGCAGAGAAACTGAATTGAGCCTGGAGATTTGGATCCTTGAGGTATGAGATTCTCTTTGCATAACCACTGTGCTATCTCTCCCCCACCCTGATTTATCACTTGGTAAGGAGTGAGGGATTAAGCTAAGAAGCCTGCTTATAATTTAAAAACCCTCAGACTCTGATAGCCTACAGGGAAGAAAAAAGAAAAAAATGACGCTTTTAACAGCATCTGTGCTCCAACTCAGGGATTGAAATAATATTGAAACAACTGTTATTTTTCACTACTGTGAACTCTTTAAGTACCTTACATAAACACAAGTCAATCCAGGCAAGAGTGATCTGTAATTTGAAAAGTACTGACAGAGGGACCTCATAACATACTATATGCAATAGTTAAACTAACAAGAAGAAACATTGGAGAAATGAACCAGGACAAGAGGCCAGATAAATGTCCCCAAAAGGCTGAAGCACAAAATAGTGAGGTCAACATCAAAATGCTTATTAAGGAAATATTCACATGACTGAGTAAAGAGTTTGAAAGAATTGACATCAGAAATGCAGAAAAAAAATGAGACTCTGGAAGACATTAATTATCTCAAGGTTATTAGAAAACTGAAAGATGAAATTGCTGAGCTAAGAACACAACTAGCTGAGCAAGCTAAAACAGTTTCAGAACAGGGTAATAAAATAGATGAACTACAGAAATCAGCAGAGGAGAGGGAGAATATAACAAATGAGGCTGAAGGCATAATTGTCAAGATCAAGGATGAAATAGAGACATCTATAAGAGAAGTAGTAGATATCAAAAAGAGACCAAGAGACACTGAAAACAACAACAGATATATATAGGATGATTTCAAAAGAAATAATGTACACATTATTGGCTTACCAGAGGAAGAAAGAGAGGGAGGGGAAGAAAGCATTCTTCAGAACATGACAGTTGAGAACTTCTCTAGTCTAAACAACATAAAAGATATAAAGGTTCAAGAAGACCAGAGGGTCCAAAATATAATTAACCTGGATTTAAAGACACCAAGACATATCATATTTAGAATGGAAAGGAAAAAGGATAAAGAAATGATCCTGAAGGCTGCAGGAGAAAAACAAAGTGTAACCTACATAGGAAAACCCATTAGATTAGCAACAAACTTCTCCACACAAACACTATAGGCCAGAAGAGAATAGCAAGATATCTTTTGAGTGCTCAATAAAAAAGGCTTTCAATCAAGTATACTGTGTCCTGGTAGACTGTCATTTAGACTAGATGGAGGAACAAAAACCTTCTCATACAAGCAACAGTTGAAAGAATCAACCATCACCAAGCCTGCCCTGAAAGAAGTTCTGAAAGTTCTCCTATTAATAGTCAGAACACCATAAATATGCCATATATCAGAACACTATAAAAATCTACAACAGGGAGTAGGGTGATAGCACAGTGGGTTAAGCGCAGGTGGCGCTAAGTGCATGGACTGACAAAGGATCCCAGTTCAAGCCCCAGGCTCCCCACCTGTAGGAGAATCACTTCACAGGCTGTGAAGCAGGTCGGTAGGTGTCTGCTGTCTCTCTCTCCTCTGTTTTCCCCTCCTCTCTCCATTTCTCTCTGTCTTATCCAACAACGACAACATCAATAACAACAATAATAACTACAACAATAATAAAAAACAAGGGCAACAAAAAGGAAAATAAATAAATAAATTTAAAAAAATCTACAAGAATGGCATTAAAGTATCTTCAATCTTTGATATCAATAAATGCCAATGGCCTGAATTCACCTATGAAAAGGCACAGAGTAGGAAGATGGATCAGAAAACACAACCCAACAATATGTTGTATACAGGAAACCCACCTAACTGAACAAGACAAAAAAAGACTCAGAGTGAAAGGTTGGAAAACTATCATACAAGCCAATGGCCCACAAAAAAAGAGCAGGAACAACTATTCTCATATCTGACATAGACTTTAAAATAAATAAAATTTAAAAAGATAGGGATGGACATTACTTAGTGCTCAGAGGATCAGTCAATCAAGAAGACTTAACAATTATTAACATATATGCACCCAAATGAGAAGCCACCTAAATACATCAAACATTTACTGCAAGAGCTACAGCAATATATTAACAGCAGCACAGTCATAGTAGGGGACTTAACACCCCACTCTCTCAACTTGACAGATCATCTAGGCAGAAAATCAATGAAGAAATGAGGGAGCTAAATGAGGAGATAAATAAACTAGAACTATTGGACATTTTCAGAGTCATTCATCCCAAGAAATGGGAATACACATTCTACTCAAGTCCACATGGGTCATTCTCAAGGATAGACCATATGTTAGGCCACAAAGACAGCATCAGCAAATTCAACAGCACTGAAATAATCCCAGTATCTTCTCAGACCACAGTGGAATTAAAATAAAACTTAACAATAAACAAAAGATTAGTAATAGTCCTAAAATGTGAAAGCTCAACAGTATACTATCAAACAACTACTGGGTCAAAGAGGAAATAAAGGAAGAAATCAAAATGTTTCAAGAGTTCAATGAAAATGAAGGCACAGCTATCAAAATATTTGGGGCACAGCTAAGGCAGTGCTGAGGGGGAAGTTTGTAGCCATACAAGCACACATTAGAAAACAAGAAAAATCAGCAAAAAACAACCTGATTACACACCTTAAAGACTAGAAGAAGAAGAAGAACAAAGGGACCCTGAAGCAACCGGAAGGATAGAAATAACTAAGTAAGGGCAGAAATAACATTGAAAATAAGAAAACCACACAAAAGATCAATGAAAGTAAATGTTGGCTCTTTGTAAGAGTGAAAAAAATTGACAAGCCTTTAACTGGAATCACAAAACAACGACAAACTAGAAGACCAAAATAAATTGGATTGTAAATGAAAGAGGAGATATCATAATGGACACCACAGAAATTCAAGCCATCATGTGAGGCTTCTCTGAACAACTATATGCCACCAAGCTAGAGAACCTAGAAGAAATGGACGATGTCCTCAATGCCTATGAACTTTCAAAATTCAATAAAAAGGAACTAGATAATATAAACAGGCCCATCACAGCTAATGAAATTGAACAGTTATCAAAAACCTTCCCAAGAATAAAAGTCCTGGACCAGATGGTTTTACCAATGAATTCTACAAAACATTCAAGGAAGAGTCAAAACCTCTACTTTTAAAAGTCTTCCAGAAAATTGAAGACACAGGAATACTCTCTTCCAGCATCTATGAAGCCAACATAACTTTGATAACAAAAGCAAACAGGGACACAACCAAAAAAGAAAACTACAGACCAATATCACTGATGAACATAGATGCTAAAATATTGAACAAAATTCTAGCCAACCAGATACAGCAGTATATTAAAAAAATATTCATCATGACCAAGTGGGGTTTATCCCAGGGATGAAAGGTTGGTTAATATATGTAAATCAATAATCGTGATCCACCACATCAATAAAAGACCAAAAACCACATGATCATATCAATAGATGGAGAGAAAGCCTTTGACAAAATCCAACATCCCTTTATGATCAAAACACTACAAAAATGAGAATAGAGGGAGTCGGGCTGTAGCGCAGCATGTTAATGACACGTGGGTGGCTCAAAGCGCAAGGACTGGCACAATGATCCTGATTCGAGCCCCCGGCTCCCCACCTGCATGGGAGTTGCTTCACAGGCAGTGAAGCAGGTTTGTAGGTGTCTTTCTCTCCTCCTCTCTGTCTTCCCCTCCTCTTTCCATTTATCTCTGTCCTATCCAACAACAACAATAAATAGCTATGACAATAAAACAAGAAAGGCAACAAAAGGGAATGAATAAATAAATAAATAAATATTTTTATAAAATGAGAATAGATGGAAAATTCCTCAAGATAGTGGAGTCTATATATAGCAAACCTACAGCCAACATCATACTCAACAGTCAAAAACTGGAAGCATTTCCCCTCAGATCAGGTACTAAACAGGGCTGCCCACAATCACCATTATTATTCAACATAGTGTTGGAAGTTCTTGCCATAGCAATCAGGCAGGAGCAAGGAATTAAAGGGATATAGACTGGAAAAGAAGAAGTCAAATTCTCCCTATTTGCAGATGACATGATAGTATACATAGAAAACCCTAAGGAACCCAGCAAGAAGCTTTTGGAAATCATCAGGCAATACAGTAAGGTATAGGGCTACAAAATCAACATTCAGTAGTCAGTGGCATTCCTCTATGCAAACACTAAGTTGGAAGAAATTGAAATCCAGAAATCAATTCCTTTTACTATAGCAACAAAAACAATAAAATATTTAGGAATAAACCTAACCAAATAAGCCAAAGACTTCTATACTGAAAATCATGTTTCACTACTCAAAGAAATAGAAAAAGACACAAAGAAGAGGAAGGATATTCCATGTTCACATGTTTGATGAATTAACAAAATCAAAATGAATATACTAACCAGAGCCATATACAAATGCTATCACCATCAAGATCCCAGGCATATTTTTAGGAGAATAGAACAAATGCTACTAATGTTTATCTGGAACCAGAAAAGACCTAGAATTGCCAAAACAATCTTGAGAAGAAAGAACAGAACTGGAGACATCACACTCCCAGATCTCAAATTGTATTATAGGGCCATTGTAATCAAAACTGTGTTGTACTGGAACATGAATAGACACACCGACTAGCAGAATAGAGTTGAGAGCCCATAAGTAAGACCCTACACCTATGGACATCTAATCTTTGGCAAAGGTGGCCAGACTGTTAAATGGGGAAAGAGGAATCTCTTCAACAAATGGTGTTGGAAAAAAAATAGGTTGAAACATGCAGAAGTATGAAATTGAGCCACTTTACTTCATCAAACACAAAAGTAAATTCCAAGTGGATCAAGGACTTGGATATTAGACCAGAAACTATCAGATACTTAGAGGAAAATATTGGCAGAACTCTTTTCTGCATAAATTTTAAAGACATCTTCAATTATATGAATCCAATTACAAAGAAGACTAAGGCAAGTATAAACCTTTGGGACTACATCACATTAAAAAGCTTCTGCACAGCAAAAGAAACCAATACCCAAACAAAGAGACCTCTTACAGAATGAGAGAAGATCTTTATGTGCCATACATCAGACAACAGTTTAATAACCAAAATATATAAAAAGCTTGTCAAACTCACCAACAAGAAAACAAATAACCCCATCTAAAAATGGGGAAAGGACATAAACAGAATATTCACCACAGAAGAGATCCAAAAGGCCAAGAAACACATGAAAAAATGCTAAGTCTCTGATTGTCAGAGAAATGCAAATCAAGACAAAATGAAATACTACTTCACTCCTGTGAGAATGTCATACATCAGAAAAGGTAGCAGCAACAAATCCTGGAGAGGTTGTGGGGTCAAAGGAACCCTCCTTCACTGCTGGTGGTCATGTAAATTGGTCCAACCTCTTTGGAGAGCAGTCTGGAGAAATCTCAGAAAGCTAGAAATGGACCTACCCTACAATCCTTCAATTCCTCTCCTGGGGACATATTCTAAGGAACCCAACACACCCATCCAAAAATATCTATGTATACCTATGTTCTTGGCAGCAGAATTTGTAATAGCCAAAACCTGGAAGCAACCCAGGTGTTCAATAGATGAGTGGCTGAACAAGTTGTGGTATATATACACAATGAAATACTACTCAGCTATTAAAAATGGTGACTTCACCGTTTTCAGCCGATCTTGGATGGAGCTTGAAAAATTCATGTTAAGTGAAATAAGTCAGAAACAGAAAGATGAATATGGGATGATCTCACTCTCGGACAGAAGTTGAAAACAAGATCAGAAAAGAAAGCACAAGTAGAACCTGAACTGGAGTTGGTGTATTGCACCAATGTAAAAGACTCTGGGGTGGGTGAGGGGGAGAGTACAGGTCCAAAAATGATGACAGAGGACCTAGTGGGGGTTGTCTTAGTGGGGGTTGTATTGTTATGTTGAAAACTGAGAAATGTTATATATGTACAAACTATTGTATTTACTGTCAAATGTAAAACATTAATTCCTCAATAAAGAAATAGAAAAATAAAAAAAGAATATTGAATGTTTCATTCCATTCTCTCTTGAGATAAATCTGATGAAAACCTGATAACTATGCCCTTGTATGTAACTTCTTTCCTTTCCCCTGCATCCGGCATTTTTTTCTTTAACATTGAGTTTCAATATTTTTTAATATTTATTTATTTATTTATTACCTTTATTGTTGCCCTTGGTTTATTGCTGTAGTTATTATTGTTGTTATTATTGATGTCATCATTGGTGGATAGGAAAGAGAGAAATGGAGAGAGGAGGGGAAGACAGAGAGGGGGAGAGAAAGATAGACAACTGTAGAACTGCTTCACCGCCTGTGAAGCGACTCCCCTGCAGGTGGGGAGCCGGGGGCTTGAACCGGGATCCTTACGCAGATCCTTGCTTTTTGCGCCACCTGTGCTTTACCCGCTGTGCTACTGCCTGGCTCCCGAGTTTCAATATTTTTACAGTAATCTGCCTTTCTGTTGGTCATTTTGAATTTATGAACCTGGGTGAGCATTCTACCTCTTGAATAAGTATGTTTGAGGATTGCCTGAGTGAGGTAAATTGTCAGCTGAAATTTCTCTGAAAATTATCTCTTGTATTTTGACCTGGTCTTCATCCTCAGATATTCCTATCACTCTTACATTTGACCTATTGATGGAGTCTATAATTTCTCAGAGAGTCATTTCATTCTTTCTAAACTTTTCCTCTCCCTCATTTTTAAACTGAAAGAGTGGACTAACTGTATCTTCTATATTGGAAATTCTTTCTTCTGCATATGTGAGTCTACTTCATAAGCCATCTACTTTAGCTAGAATTGCACTCAGAGTGTGTTTCCATCCCTGCAGTTCTGTTTGAGGTTTTTCTTTCATGTTTCCTAACTGCATGGTGAATTCTGATTGAAGTTCTTTCAGTATTTGTAGTTTCTTAGTGAACTCTATACTGTGTTCTTCTTTTGCCTGTCTTTATTCCATAGTAAAATGTTCTTTCTATTATTGTGTATCTTTCCCCATACTGTGCTTAGATTCTTGGAGAGTTCTCATAATGACATTTCTGTAGTCTGTCTCTAGTAGATTTTTTATATCTGTAATTTCTTGGAGTTCCTTTGTTTTATTTCTATCTGGCTGATGTGGCATCATATTTATTTATTCCTGTTTTTTTTCTTACACATTTATTGTGCTTGTTATTGTTGACCTGAAGGTGGTGCTATTGTTGCTCTCTCTCTAGTCTTCCCTGTTTATATGTTGAGCTAGGTATAGGGGCTGGGGGGAGGGCTTTTTAATTTTTTTTTAATCTTTTGTGTTCTTGTGTTGCATAAATATGGTTGTATTGTCTTATTTTGGTTGCTGCTGGGCTTTAGCTGTGTTCATATAAGCAGGACAAAGCACTGTTTAGCAGTTTGGCTTTTCAATGCCACCAGCTGCTGCAAATTACTTTTAAGTTTGGGCAACAGACTGAACTTTTGTCTAAAATTCAGAAGACTATTACCCCTATGTCACAGATTACAATATAGCAAGCTGTTTTCTCTGTTTTCTGTTTTCACCGGCTTGATTATGTGAGGAGAGGCATAAATGGCACAAAGATGCATTGCCCAGAGTGGAAAATTTCCATGTTTGCCTACAAACCCAATCCCCTTCTTGTCCCAGCCATGCGCATGAGCAACTTCCTGTGTCTGTGAGTGCAGATGTCCCCATTGTAGTTGCTAGCGCTGATGAGGTCTCTCGTTGTAGATACTTTGGGGGGGGTGTCCTTTCTGTTCCCTATTACTGCAAGGCCATGCCTCTGAAAACCTTCTGGAAGTCTTATAAAAAGCTTTTAAAATGAGGCATCTGTCACTTTGGCTTCACCATTAAGTCTTCTTACTTACCCTACACCTCTTACTTCATAATATGCTCACCTTATACTGATGGTATAATTAATTATCCTTGGAATATCTTCTATATCCGCTTATGTGTGACTGTAAGTGTGATCCTCTGAGAACCCCTCAAATGCAGTGTCGTTGTCATACAGTCTATCATGTACCCATGGCAGATAATGTTTGTATAGGTTTATTTTATTGATTATGTATGAAAAACAGAGTTTAACATAAGGGAGGGATGGAGGGAGGGAGAGAGAGAGAGAGAAAGAGAGAGAGAGAGAGAGAGAGAGAGATGCCAGAATATCTCTATAGCATATGCAGTACTGGGAATGAAACTTGAAACCTCAGTCATGAAAGCTCAGCAATATTATCACTGTCCATTTCCCTAACCCCAGAAAGTATTTTCATTAACATGTTTGACTGAAATATAATCTATTTTTTAAAAAAAGTAGGAATGGGCTGGGGTAACAATAGAATGTATTTTCAAAAGTCACTGGTGCCTGTGGCACTGATGACCTAGGCTAAATCCCTAGCACTGCCAGAAACCAGAACTGAGCAGAAGTCTAGCTTCTCTCGTTATCTCTCATATAAAAAAGAAGATCTGTTTAAAAAAATAGTAAAAAGTCATGAAGTTATTTTAGGTATATTCTAAGGGGACTTTCCTAGCTTTTTCCAAAATGGAGACCCCCAAATCTCACTTGCTATGTTTTTACCTTTTGTTCCTGATTATAAAATAATTTGTTCTGCTTTATATCTTAATGCTTTTCAACCACCAAGTTGAAAATACTACCATGATGTCAACCTGACTTCCATGGGCAGATGACCTCACCACTGTGTCCTGGAACCCCAGCTCTCCAGAGTCCTGCTCTACTAGGGAAGTACAGAATCAGGATGGGGGTGTGGATCTACCTGCCAAAACCCATGTCTAGTGGAGAAGAAATTAAAGAAGCCATGCCTTCCACCTTCTGCACCCCATAATAATCCTGGGTCCATATTCCCAGAGGGTTAAAGAATAGGGAACCTTCCAATGGAGGGTATGGGATGTGGAACTCTGGTAGTAGGAATTGTGTGGAATTGTACCCCTCTAATCCTACCATCCTATCATTATTAAATCAATATTTTAATAAATAAATATTATTTAAAAACACAAAAACGGTAAAAAAATTAAAATATGGGAAAATGTAGGCCTTCCATAGGCAAAGCGTTGGAGTATAACAACTGCTTACTAACTCTCCAAGACAAGTATTGACAGAAATCCAACAAAAGAATACACCAATTTCAACAAACCGCAGCTGAGACTTTTGAAGAAAATACATAAACATAGGTGGATTCATGTATGTTTGACCACTGCACAAAAAAGGGGAGCAAGGGAGAGTCCCAGTACTGCAGAAAACATTCCGGCTGGCTACTAACATCATCTTGGTTACTATATAGGGGGGCAGAGAGCCACAGCAGAGCAGAGAATCTATGGGTTTTTAGTCCATGAGCTAATCAGGTACCAGATTGTTCCAAAAAGACTCACCAGTGTGTCAGAGAATTATCTCAGCTCAGAACTGACAATAAAGTCATGCAATACTTCCCTGTCTCAAGGGAGATTCATAGAAATTTGTTCCTGAGCTATAGATGGGAAAGCGATGCATACTCCTTCAATATACAGGAAAAAACAAACAAGCAAAATATTATCTACAAAGGCTGTGAGCAGGTTTCATAACTCTCAGATCAATACAGTAAAATTACCTCTCTGGTAATATTTCCCATCCTGCCTCACCAACCTTACTCACCTACAATAAACAAGTAGAAAGGAGAGGCGGCGGCCGGGCCGGGCCGGGCCACGGGCGGTGGCGGCGGGACCATGAAGGCGGCGGCCACTGCTCGGCGGCCCCGGCTGCTCCTGCTCGTGCTGGCGGCAGCGGCGGCGGCCACGCTGGTCTCGAGGGCTGCGGCGTTGCAGTGTTTCTGCCATCTTTGCACAAAGGACAATTTTACTTGTGTCACCGATGGACTTTGCTTTGTCTCTGTGACGGAGACCACAGACAAAGTTATACACAACAGCATGTGCATAGCTGAAATCGACCTGATTCCCCGGGACAGACCCTTTGTGTGTGCACCGTCTTCGAAGACTGGGTCCGTCACCACATACTGCTGCAACCAGGACCACTGCAACAAGATAGAACTCCCAACTGCTGGAAAGCCATCGTCTGGTCTTGGTCCCGTCGAACTGGCTGCTGTCATTGCCGGACCAGTCTGCTTTGTCTGCGTCTCACTTATGTTGATGGTTTATATCTGCCACAATCGCATGGACATTCACCACCGAGTGCCGAACGAAGAGGACCCATCATTAGACCGTCCTTTTATCTCTGAGGGTACTACACTGAAAGATTTGATTTACGACATGACAACATCTGGCTCTGGGTCAGGTTTGCCATTGCTCGTTCAGAGAACAATTGCCAGAACTATTGTGCTACAAGAAAGTATCGGCAAGGGTCGATTTGGAGAAGTATGGCGAGGCAAGTGGAGAGGAGAAGAGGTGGCTGTTAAAATATTCTCCTCCAGAGAAGAGCGTTCCTGGTTCCGTGAGGCAGAGATCTATCAAACTGTGATGCTACGTCATGAAAACATCTTGGGGTTCATAGCAGCAGACAATAAAGACAATGGCACGTGGACTCAGCTCTGGTTGGTGTCAGATTATCATGAGCACGGGTCCCTCTTTGACTATTTGAATCGATACACAGTTACTGTGGAAGGAATGATAAAACTCGCTCTGTCCACAGCAAGTGGACTCGCCCATCTTCACATGGAAATTGTCGGCACCCAAGGAAAACCAGCCATTGCTCACAGAGATTTGAAATCCAAGAATATCCTTGTAAAGAAGAACGGGACTTGCTGCATCGCAGACTTGGGGCTGGCAGTAAGACATGACTCAGCCACAGACACCATTGACATTGCTCCAAATCACAGAGTGGGAACAAAAAGGTACATGGCTCCTGAGGTCCTGGACGACTCCATAAACATGAAGCACTTTGAGTCCTTCAAACGGGCCGACATCTATGCCATGGGCTTGGTGTTCTGGGAGATAGCACGGCGATGTTCCATTGGTGGAATTCATGAAGATTACCAGCTGCCTTATTATGATCTTGTACCTTCTGACCCATCCGTTGAAGAAATGAGGAAAGTTGTTTGTGAGCAGAAATTAAGGCCAAATATTCCAAACAGATGGCAGAGCTGCGAAGCCTTGAGAGTGATGGCTAAAATCATGAGAGAATGTTGGTATGCCAACGGAGCAGCCAGACTTACAGCTTTGAGGATTAAGAAGACATTGTCACAACTCAGTCAACAGGAAGGCATCAAAATGTAACTCTCCAGCTTTGCCTGAACTCTACTTCGCCTCCAGATCTGCTCCTGGGTCTTCATTTGGGAAGTCACTTGTTCTACCTCACTGAGAGGGAACAGAAGGCTATTGCTTCCTTGTGCGACAGTGGCATAAGGTCAATTGAGAACTTCCCAAGGATTCTTGGGACCCAGAAAACAGCCCTGTGGGTCCTCTTCTGCACTATGAGTGAACGCTGCTTTCCCAGGACAGTTCTCAAATATTATGCAGTCTACCTGTATTTTTTATTAACAGAACTTGTTTTTTAAAAGAAGGTCTTTTAAAATTTTAAATTGCAGGTCTTAACTTTAGGTAACTCTGCTGAAAATTACCTTTAAGGTTAGTTAAAGGAGCTGGATTGATGAGCGAAATGAAACATTTCTTATTTTCAGAGAAAGTGATTTACTCCTGGTTAGTACATTCTCAGAGGATTCTGAACCACTAAAGAGTTCCCTTGCTTCAGACTTTGAATGTACTGTTCTGTGATTTTCAGGATCTTAAAATGAATACTTATAAAGCTCTTATCTTGAGTCTAAAAATGACCTCATATAGTAGTGAGGGACAGAACTTATACGGTTGTATTTTGTATACTCTAACTGTTCTTTCGCGTATTTAGGACATGATTGCCTAAATGAGTGGAATTGTACTATACCAGAAAGTGCCACTTCCATATGTCTTTTAAATGGAAACGAGTAGAGGTGCTTCAAGTCTCTATGTATCAAAACCTCTTCATGTTTTAATTTAAAAAAAAAGGTTTCTGGGTCACCAGATTTGTTTGTTTGTTTGTTTGTTTGTTTGTTGGGAGTGTTTTTGTGGTATGTTGTTCAGTATTCCATTTTGAAAATGCCTTTCTCCTACCAAAACGTACTTAAACCACTAAAGAAACGAAGTGGCATTAATTGGTAAATTGTTGTCATGGTTACGTTTGAACGATCTTACATCGAACTTTGCACTTACCTGTGTTGTGTAGGTTACTTTAAAAGTCACGTGGCACCCAGATGCTTATAGTACTTTAGTAATTTAAAGCCCCAGCCTATGGACTAATTGTTCGAAAAGGGAAAGCTTGTCTAGCTGCTTGTAAAAGTTTTGTGGCATTCTGTAAGCCATTTTTCCCCCTTTATCTGATCAAAGACAGTGTTATATTTTTTAAGAAATGTGTTACGTTTGAGATGCAAATATGGTTCATGTTAAATGGGAAAGTAAAGGTGGTTAATAATTTGAACAGCTAACAGGTATGCAGGAGAATCATATTTGGTAAGCAGGTGTCAACATTTCTAGGATTTTCAGTCTTTGTAATTGAGCCTAGAGTCAGTACAGGGCTGCTTTGAGACCTCACTACAGTTTGGGGAGGGCAGCTTTTAATATCGTCTCCTGCGTGCAGATGGCGCAGTTACTAATCCACGTGGTGGTGTAGTGAGTTCAGCGCACCCTTGCGATTTGGGCGAGAGGCAGTAGAAGTATTTTCTGAGTGTAGATTTTCCAGTTACAGATGCTTTTTGCTCACGGTAAATGTTTAAAGTGAACTTGTCATAGTTCTTCTCACATTAAATTGAAACTGGCTTCTCATCATTGATCTTTTATTTCCAGTGCTAAACGTCTTTGCAGGGCTTTCACAGTTATCAGAGACCTCTTTATCACTGTGACCTTATTTTAAGGTGGAAAAAAAGAAAGAAAGAAAGAAAGAAAGAAAGAAAGAAAGAAAGAAAGAAAGAAAGAAAGGAAGAAAGAAAGAAAGGAAGAAAGGCAACTGTAGTTGTGAGGCAAGACCTTGACTTTGCAGTTAGTTCTATCAACTTCCAGAAGAGATGGTCAGAATAACCTCTCCAGTATTTGGGGTAAGAGATGGTGGTCACTTATGCTCACTGAGCTGCCCTCTGATAAATGTTTTATCACATAGCAAAATTGGAAGACTGTTGACTCTTCAAGCCAAAGTTATCATAGAATTAATGACATACTTCATAGGAGCTTAGTGCTGACTTCATCTGTTTAAAAACATCACAGGAAAAATGCACTTAAAAATTAATGTTTTGACTACAAGTTTAGATATCATGGTTTCATTAAAGCAAAGGAATGATTTGGAAGTTTTTCTCTTTTAATTTGTTATAGTTTCTGTTTAATCATTTCTAACTATGATCTGGTACTTCTCTTGTACTCTTTTTTTTTTTTTTGGAAATATAGGGGACCAATGTATCTTACCACTAAAATTATTTTTATATGATTTTAGAGAACATACCAAAAGTTCTTGTCTAATTTAAATTTGTGATTGGTAACATGATATCTCATGTTCTCATTTTCATAAAAGGTTAGAAACTGTTGCTAAAGACACTGTTTAAATCATTGATTTACAATTATACTGTCCTTGCCTCATTGGGGAAACTTTTTTGGTGGTGAATCCAGGAGGGTTTCAAAAGTGGAATTTAGTTCTAAATCGAGTTCACATTGACTGCAGTTAATTCCTTTTTGGGGCTAATGAGAGTGTGATAAATTTCAATTAGCTAGCATTGAGAATGAACATAAAAGCTGAAACCAGTGACAACTACTGTGACAGTGACTGTAGATCACTTTAACTGGCATGTTAATTTTGTTGTTTAGAAACAAAAGTTTTTGTTTAACTGCCTGTCTTCAGATACTCACCTTCTGAGCTCAGCTTGGCTACAACATTACCTTAAGGCCACCGAGCTACCTGTCCACATTCACCTCCTCCAGAACCTGCCTGGACGGATGGGGATGGGAGAGGAGGGAGTTAGAGGGATGTAGATACCCTTGGCCCCCTCCTTACCCCTTCAGCTGCTCCACTCGGTCCCCTTTCTGCTGGACTCAGAGAACACTGCCTTAGCACCACCTTTCCCCGCACCCCCACCCAGCCAGCCAGCAGCCTTTTAAGACTGAGTAACAGCTTTGGGTGTGGAGAGCACTGTAGGCTACTTGTATTTCCTTCAAATAACTCAAGTCATTGAATGTGACAGACAGGGAGGGAGTCTCTTAAGTTCGTAGATTGGGTGGAATCTTGGGTGGATGAGTCCCCTCCCGGCTGCCTTGCTCTGAGCACAGCTCTGACCACGGAAGGAAGGAACGGGATGGCTTCCAGGTGGCAGCTATGGCAACAGGAGTTGTGCCAGCAGCAGTGACCAATCACGTCCCCTGTGGGACAGGGTGAGACCCAAAGAGCTGAGCCTGTAATGTTTTTCTGCTGTAATAATAGTGCTCAAGAAGTGCCTTGAGTCAGTGTCTAGTGCTATGGCCATTAAAAATTCAAAGTTGCAGTTGTGACTACAGAATTTAAGTGGTCCCTTGGCCATTTTGCAGTTTATATATGAATGAGTTCCCTTTTCTGCACCTCTGAGAACCGTCACATACAGACTCTGCTGGAAAGCGGGATGGTCAAGTGCTCATTAAAAATGCAAATCAGAATCAGAAACCCATCAGACAGGTTAACCGAGAGTTTGTTTTATTTTTGCACTGAAAGAGTGATTGTAAAATAACTGTTTCTTTTGTTTCTTGACTGTGGCAGTGTTCTGACTCCAAACTGGAGGCTCCAAGTAATGGTTTTGTTACAGTCTGGCAGGGAATGCCAAGGGAGAGATTTTTTGAGTCCCTAAAGAATAGCTCTGGGCATGCACCGAAGCTTCTGGTGTCTGGTTTGGGTTGCTGGAATGCCCACGTCTAGGACATTCTGAGGACTGTCAGTATGTTTAAACTTGAGAATCCTATTATGCAACCTTGTAAATTCTTTGAAATGTGGCTAATAACATTCAACCTATTTATATATAAAACGTAAGAAGAATTTGTGTTTATTTTTAACAATATTTTGAATGAATGGCCACGAACCATGTTTTTGATATCCCTTTTTTCACATTGTGCCAATGGAATGGGGTGTTTGATAATTTCCTTATATATGTTCAGGAGATGCTTCAAAATGTCAATTGCTTTAAAAGACTTAAATTACCTCTCAAGAGACCAAGGTACATTTACCTCATTGTATATATAATGTTTAATATTTGTCAGAGCATTCTCCAGGTTTGCGATTTTATTTCTATATAAAATATGAGTATTGTCTTGCTAAATTACTCAAATGGTACTGTATTGTTTATATTTGTGCCCCAGATAACATCACGTATCCTTTCTGTGTTTCATTGTTATTTGTGCAAAATTTTGTTTGGCTCTATTCCTGTATTCCCTACCCTTTCATACTTGTACAGAAACTCTCCATAGAAAGTTCATTTAAGTCCCATGATTTTTGCGAAACATGTAAAGAGGAAAGAAAAACAGGAACGACAGCGCCCCTACGGTTTTCTTTTGAGCTATATATTGTATTTGGAGTAATATTCTGGATGAACTGTAAATAGGAAGTAGAAGACTGATGCTTAATGTCAAGTCCTAACACTACAGTAGGGAAATGGAAGCAACGCAAATAAATCACTCCCCCCCCCAAATGTTAGTAGTATAATTTAAAATAAAATAAAATAATCTGTGTGAGCCAAAAAAAAAAAAAAAAAAACAAGTAGAAAGGAATACAATACTATAACCACAATGCCACTTATTGACTCAACAATAGTAATCCTGCTAAATTTACAAGCACAAGAAAACTTTAACTGCTCAAAATAATAAGGCTGAGATCATAAAAGTAATGGCTACAAATAAGAACAGAAGGGAAAACAAAAAGCAGAACTTGAACTGTGTTTGGTGTATTACACCGAAGTAAAAGTCTGTGGGGTAGGGTGGAGGATTCAGTTCCTGGAACATGATGGCAGAGGAGGACCTAGAGGTGGTTGAATTGTTATGTGGAAAACTGGGAAATGTAACACATGTACAAACTACTGTATTTTACTGTTGACTGTAAACCATTAATCCTCCAGTAAAGAAAAAAATATGATAGCTTTTTCCAGTATCAAAATCCAATTAATATGCATTAAATGTTGATGGCAAACAACTTCCTGCCACCCTGAGAGTAACTGAATTTCTAAAAAGATTATACTTTGCCCGTGATTATTCATTAAAGTCAATATAGCAACCAAACAGCATAGAAAGTCTCGCCTAAACCACAAGATCAATGTAGATATTTTCTGTTGTGTGTAATGTAGAAGGCAAGCTCTCAACTGTTTCATCAAAATAAGCATGGTCTCCTAAAACACAGTTAGCAGTTGGTTGTGGCATTGCTCTTGTAAATTATAAATTTAAACTCACTACAGTGAAACTTACCCTAGTTGCAGCTCTTAATCACAATTCTGAATTCTTAAGATAAATTTTTATAAGTGCTAAGAATAAAGCACTGTCTTGGATGCCATTTAAAAAATCTTTCCATGCATTTAGGCTTATTGGTTAAAGAGTCACTTAGCTCTGTGTATCAATCGCAATTCACCTTTATGAGTAGGTATTTGCTTTTAGAAGAGCCCTGTCCCAAGTATAAGTACCTATGTGTAGCTCCATTCTTATTAGCTATGTGATACAAAGATTGCCATTCTACCTTTCATCTTTGACAAATGGGGGAAAATATCATCTGTATTAGAGAATTATCAAGACAAGTAAAAATATTACAATGTGCAAACCACCTAGCATATCGCTCTTGTTAGTTATCTTCATTTCTCTGCAGTTTACAATGATGTGTTATATTAATTGTTAGGTCATAATATAATATTGTCACTGGTAGAAACTTAACACTCTTTGGGTTTGGTATATTTTTCTCTCTTTTCCTAAGGGATCTGTTTTTAAGTGAATAATATCCACAAGGATACAGGAATTCCTTTGATTAAGGGTTATTTACTACTGGTATGTATTTCAGGCAGTTTCTTCTTGGAACTTACACTTAGACCAATGCATCATTCTCTTCTGTTCTGTTTTATATGTCAATACAAACAAATAGAGTTATCATTTGTGTTTTCATGGTTTGGGCATTAAAATATCCATGAAAAAATGCTAAAAGTTATTTATTGGGGAGAGGTACAAATGTATAGTATTACAGTCTTTGAAACTGAAGAAAATTATTATTCAGATAAAAATCTAGGAGGCAATGTAGTAAGCGTGAAATGGCTAGAATGTGCTCCATAGACTTATCCTTTATCTATACTTCACATTCATAGAACAGAAAGGTGATGCTTGGAGAATGATTCAGACCCTAAGGTAGTCAAGGAGAGAAAACTGAACTGCATTTAGCCGAGGAGATGAACTCCAGTGAGTGTTAATAGCATATGTCCTTCAGGGAGTGCTGGACATCTAGAAGGAGGGATGGTGACAAAGTATGTGGTCATTAAACAATCCAATTCCAAGATTCCTTTGGAAAGGTAAACAACACACTTTTACCCATACGTATCACAGGAAGCAGAAAATGGGAGAATCTAGTAGGATGAGGCAAAATTTAGGGGGTCGCATTTCTAATTTGCATACATATACTGTATCTTGATAAGTCAAAGAGAATCCAGGGAGATAAGTCAGAAGGTCCAGATAATACTCTCAGTTCTGTCTGTCAGTAGTTGTGGGTCAGTGCACAAGTCATTTGTTCTCTGTCAGTTTCTGTTACACCACCTGTAAAATCAGATGTGAGATGATCTTTCAAATTTATCACCATCTATTTTTGTTAGTCAGAAGATAAAAAGAGATAATTTAAGCAGGTTGTCTGTTGCTGTTATTTGTTTCTTTTTTTTTTTTATTTAAATTTTTAATTTAAGAAAGGATTAGTGAACAAAAGCATAAGGTAGGAGGGGTACAACTCCACACAATTCCCACCACCCAATGCCCATAACCCACCCTCTCCCCTGATAGCCTTCCCATTCTCTAGCCCTCTGGGAGCATGGACCCAGGGTCGTTGAGGGTTGCAGAAGGTAGAGGGTCTGGCTTCTGTAATTGCTTCCCCGCTGAACATGGGCGTTGACTGGTCGGTCCATACTCCCAGTCTGCCTCTCTCTTTCCCTAGTAAGGTGTGTCTCTGGGGAAGCTGAGCTCCAGGACACATTGGTGGGGTCTTCAATCCAGGGAAGCCTAGCCAGCATCCTGGTGGCATCTGGAACCTGGTGATTGAAAAGAGAGTTAACATACAAAGCCAAACAATTTGTTGAGCAATCATGGATCCCAAGATTGGAATAGTGGAGAGGAAGTGTTAGGGAGATACTCACTGCAAACTCTAGTGTAATCCTGCTTTCAGGTATATATTTTGCAGTAGTTTATGGATACGTGTGCACATACGCTCTCTCTCACAGAAACTGGTGTATGTCTAGGTTATGGGACTTTGTTAGAAAGTGAACTACCTGAGATGAAATTAGAGTGTACTATAAAAGGAAAGGTCTCACCCGAGTAATGAAGCTGAAGGGTTGTCATTCCACACGTGAAGTCTCTGGATACACACTGAGGTGAAGCATGTTGAGATGGCAATCGTTGCTTTGGTTAGGTTGTGATCGGCGGATGCAATATTATTTGGTATGGATTGGGAGAAGCATACGGGAAAGTGAGCCCTATCCAAGGGTGCCAGGACTGGGGGAAGTAGGGGCTCTATAGTGAAGATGTGAGGTTCCTGCTGTCTTAGGGTTCAAAAAGACAATCAATAGTTAATATTAGCAGCACAATTCATAATAGCTAAAACCTGGAAGCAACCCAGGTGCCCAACAACAGATGAATGGCTGAGAAACCTGTGGTATATATACACAATGGAATACTATGCAGCTATCAAGAACAATGAACTCACCTTCTCTGACCCAGCTTGGACAGAGCTAGAAGGAATTATGTTAAGTGGACTAAGTCAGAAAGTTAAAGATGAGTATGGGATGATCCCACTCATCAACAGAAGCTGACTTAGAAGATCTGAAAGGGAAACTAAAAGCAGGACCTGATCAAATTGTAAGTAGGGCACCAAAGTAAAAACCCAGTGGTGAGGGGTAGACATGTAGCTTCCAGGGCCAGTGGGGGGTGGGAATGGGTGGGAGGGATGGGTCACGGTCCTTTGGTGATGGGAATGGTGTTTATGTACACTCCTAGCAAAATGTAGACATATAAATCAGTAGTTACTTAATATGAGAGGGGGAAATCAATTGTATGTCTCAAAGGTTCTCAAAAGACAAACTGAATCTTTTTAATAGATAGGCTACGTGTTTGATATGCGGACTCTCTCAAAAGCCTAGACCAAGTAGATCAGAAGCTTCCAATAGCACAGCTATATACAAGATACTGGGTACTGTACAGCAAACCATAACAAAGGGACTTTTCAAAGTTAACCCAATTAACAAATAATGTGATGATAATATTAGCTGTTATTTGTTTCTATCCCCTCCTTTCAGAGTAAGGATCAAGTTCTTTCTTGAGCATGAGCAAACACTGTCTGTAGAGTTGAGCAAACAAGTATATTAAAATAATTTGCCAGCCATAATTTTGATTTCTGTATGGACTATGACTTCAGTGCACTACCATGAGCACAAATAGCTTGGAATTCCTAGATCTAGACATTTTGTCAAGTCATATCCCTCCCTAAAGAGCTTAGGCTTGGCAGTGATTGCAATCATAGAGGTCCTTGAGCTCCTCCCACTAATTTCATCCCTTCTCTGAAGAGCCCACAAATGTTTAAGTGTGAAAGTTCCCATGGCATGCTGATCTTTATAGCAGAGTTGTGTTTTCAAAGAAAGCTCAACACCACAGAGGTTGCTTAGCTGAGAGCTTTCAAATACCAAGTAAACAGTCTCATACCCCCATCCTTCATCTCCCTTTCTCCCTCAGAGTTTTACTATCCCTGTGGGAAGTGCTCTTTCATTTGGAAAGAGGGACCTCCTCCTGAGACAGAACCCTTTGTTGCAGTGTGAGTTTGCTGCCAAGATGTCAGAGTACATACTAGTATCACTGTTTGTCATTACCAAGGTGTTGCTTGAAGTTGCTAACTTGCCCTATGGTGGCTATGCTAAATGTATAAGAACAGTCCTTTCTGATTCCCCCCCTAGGACAAGTCAAAGCCACCTCTTTTAGAGTGACAGAAGGTGACAAAAGATAGCTGCTGTAGCACAAATGCAATAAATCTCTTATCTGGCCTTGGGCTTGGTTGTCCAGATCACAACTTGCAGTCAGGATTCTATAGTTATCTCGTCCTGGATTTTTTTCCAGAAGAAAGCTCTGGTAAAGGAAGGAAGGAAAGAAGGAAGGAAGGAAGGAAGGAAGGAAGGAAGGAAGGAAGGAAGGAAAGAAGGGAGGGAGGGAGGGAGGGAGGGAGGAAGAAGGGAGAGGGCTAAAGAAAATGGTTTTGTCTTTGGAATAAAACAGAATGCTATGACAAGGAAGCTCAGAATGATTGCAGATGGGATGATAAGCTAACTCAAGGAGCACGGGAAAAGAATAATACAGGAGCATAAGTAAGGTTAGAGACTAAGTCACTAAAACGGAGACATTCCATATAAAAGATGAAGCTTTTGAGTTTATCAACAGTGTGTAAATCCTTCAGGCAACAACTCCTAGTACTGCCCACTACATTACAAGAGGAAATCATGTTGTATAGTGAAGAATAGCCTATCTGAAGTTAAGATATACTTGATTTGGCATTCTGACTATGCCTGACCACTTGTATGGCCTTGGATAAATTTCTGACCTTCTTCTTGACTTATTTTCTTCTTTAAAATGCAAGAGAGCTCCACTTCCCCAGAGACCCACCCTACTAGGGAAAGAGAGAGGCAAACTGGGAGTATGGATCGTCCAGTCAACGTCCATGTTCAGTGGGGAAGCAATTACAGAAGCCAGACCTTCCACCTTCTGCAACCCACAACGACCCTGGGTCCATGCTCCCAGAGGGATAGAGAATGGGAAAGTTATCAGGGCAGGGGATGGGATATGGGGATTGGGTGGTGGGAATTGTGTGGAGTTGTACCCCTCCTACCCTATGGTTTTGTTAATTTATCCTTTCTTAAAAAAATAAATTAAAAAATGCAAGAGGGCTGAAGAGATTGTTCACTGGGTAGGGTATGTCCCTTGCCGTATGCATAGCCCAGATTTGAGTACCAACACCACATGAGAAGTGCCACAACACCGGGGGAGCTCCAGTACTATGTTGACTTTTTTTTATCTGTCTCTCTAGCTGAAAAAAAAAAAAAAAAAGTTTGATTTGAGAGTAGTGATAACAGACATGCATGATGACCCTACTCCATAGTTAATCAACAATCATCAGTCAAGAAGTGAACTAAAAGCAACCTGACCATGTTATTGTCAAGATTCACTCAAATAACACATTTAAGAATGTCTGTAGTATGGCATTTATATGCTCATTCATTTAGGTTAGCTGTTAGAAATCATCAGCTAAGAGTGAAAAGGTACACCAGATTCAGACACAGCTAGCTAGTTTGCCTTTCTTTGATGAATGTGTAGCAGCAGTTTGACTACCCAAACTGTACTCAACATCAATCTAAAAAAATTAAGTAATAACAACAACATGCCTTACACCCATTACCAGAATTTACAGATGTTGTTTGTGCAATGCCTGTGTCATTGGTGGTGGTTATTATTATATTTGGGTTAGAGTTACATACATAAAAAGTAAAAGAAAGATTTATGTCTAAGAGATCTGGTGTACCAGGCAATCGTTCCATCTGGAGGGGTCTGGGATATTTATTAGAAGAGAAAAGCAATTAATATGTACCTTTGAGATCTACTGAAATTTTGACAAGTCAAGAGAGTAGAGTAAATATAAGAATGGAGATATTCTTATTGGCAAATGATAAATGATAGAATGGTGTGTGTGTCCTCACATAGGTATGTTTACATGTGTGATGTGATAAGATCACAGAGCCATGATGACTATGTGAATAATTTTGATTTTTGTTTTTATAGGTAATGCAGGACTGGAAAAGATTTCAAGTGAGGAACTGATGGAATTAACTAGACAGTAACACTTCTAATTTACTCAAATACCAGTTTTCCACCATCACTAAGGCTTGGGTTCAGGGTATAAATGTCAGAGCCAAAATAAAATAAAATGCTCACATGTATAAACAACTTGAAAGAACAACTTTGAGGGAAAAGTAATTGATAACTTCTGAGAGTTGGGCCCCTAGATTGATTACCAACAGCTGTTGTTGCAACATTAACATCATCCTTGTATTTTAAATGTTATCTGATGCCAGCTATCAAAATCAAGATCAATACTTTCCTCAACAGAGATCACTGCTGGCAGATGTCCACCAAACACGGATTTATTTGGACTGAGTGTGAAAGAAGAGGCTGCTCTCTACAGTCTACCAGAGGAAATGCTTTTCAGTTGGAGATGACCTTGGCATGAATTTTAGAAAAAGTATTACTAGGTTTCAGCATTTGGAAAGGGACTCTGAGATGCAGTAAGTTTGGAAAATAATCAGCCAATAAACATTAAACAACTTTTTTGACTTCAGGAATGTTCAGGGTGCGGCATGGTTCCATTGTTACAATGTACAAGGACCCAGGTTCAAGCCCTAAGTCCCCACCTGCAGGGGGGAAGCTTCAAGAAGGGTGAAGCAGACATGCAGGTGTCTCTCTGCCTCTTTCCTTCTCTATATCTCCACTCCTCTCAATTTTTGGCTTTTTCTGTCAAATAAATAAAGATAATAAAATTTTTAAATGAATTTTCAGAACCCTCATTATAACTGATTTTTAAGGTGATGCACCATAAAGAAGATACAGTACATAGCTTTCCCCACATTATTTAACATATAATCCTTTGGGGATATTCCACAGTGTAGTGGTTCTGTTCAAGTCATTAGACATTGCTTCATAGAGAATAGGATCTGGTTCAAAACAGTATTTGGACATGAGACCTACAGGACACTGATGGTGACATTTGCTATAGATTTAATGTTTGTGTCCCCTGCCAAATTCACATATTGGACCCAACTATTCAGGTAGGTTAGGCAGCATAGTGGTTATACAAAAGACTTTCATACCTGAGGTTCTGAAACCCTGGGCTCAATCCCCTGCACCACTGTAAGCCAACGCTGAGTAGTGTTTTGTTTTCTCTCTCTGTTGATGTATCTTTCTCTCTATTTCATTCTCTTATAAATAAATTAAATAAGTAATTAAAATTCTAAAGAAAAGAAAATGATTCTTCAGTATGTGGGTATTAGGAGATAGGGCCATTGAGAAGTGATAAGATGAGAAGAGTGGGGCTTTCCTGACTGGGATTAGTGCCCTTATAAAAGTAGCTTGATAAAGCTCTCTCACTTCTCTGATACATGAGAATACATGTAAAAAATGACCACTTATGAGTCAGGAAGTGAACTCTCACAAGATAACAAATTAGCTGGTGTCTTAATCTTAAATTTTCCAGTTTCCAGATGGTGAGAAATCAATACTTGTTTATATGCCACTACTCTATAGTATTTTGTTTTAACATTCTTTTTTAGAAACAGAGAGGCAGAGAGTTAAAGAGACCACAGCACTAAAGCTTCCTTCATTATACTGGGGCCTGTCTTGAACTTGGGTTACATACATGGCAAAGCAGCATACTATCTCAGTGAGCTATTTCACTGGCATGTTATAATAATTTTAAGGGATTTAAGTAGTGATCTAGTAGTAGGCACTTTTCTGTCTACCTAGCTGCTGCTTTCTACTTCCTAGTATAGTATCCACCAGTCAGAACAACTCTTCTGTACTCATTTTAGTCTATTAGTTTCCAGACCAACTTCATTCATGGTTTTTCCAAGCATGAGACGTGTTATCTTCCTGATATCTTATTTCTAGGACTCTAGTTAGATCTGGTACAATCATCTTTAATAACTTCTTATCTTTACATTGTAGCCTTTTTTTCCAGTCAGTTCAATTTTATTCCTAAAGCATAAGTTTTATCATACTGCTACTCTATTCAGTCAACTTACTTAAGGCTTTCTTGAGCTTACTTAGAAAGTTGCTTGCTTGCTTGCTTTTCTTTTTCTTTTTTGCTTCCAGGGTTATCACTGGGACTCAGTGCCTACACTACAAATCTACTGCTCCTGGAGGCTATTTTTTCCCTTTTGTTGCCCTTGTTGTTTATAGCTGTTGTTATTATTATTGTTGTTGTTATTGCTGTTGTTGTTGGATAGGACAGAGAGAAATCGAGAGAGGAGGGAAAGACAGAGCTGGAGAGAAAAATAGAACCTGCAGACTTCCTTCACCTCCTTCACCACTTGTGAAGCAACCCCCTACAGATGGTATGCTGGGGGCTCAAACCTGGATATTTACACCTATCCTTGTTCTTTGTGCCATGTGTGCTTAATCCGCTGTGCTACCGCCCGGCCCCGGAAAGTTTCTTTACAGCATTCAAAGTCCATCCAATTTAGAGCCAGTATTACCATGTTGAAACCAAACTTGACAAGTTGCTATACTCCTTTTATCTTTCTTTATTGCTTGGACTGTAACCCTTATCACAATTCTATTTTTTTATCTTATTATTTAATATTTATTTCAAAATTACAAGATAAAAGGGGTACAACTCTACACCTTTACCACCACCAGAGTTCTGTATCCTCATTCCCTCCACTGGAAGCTACAGCAGTTCTCCTAAGATATGGGTTTATTATTATTTTTACAACTATCTGTCTGTATCTGTCCATTTTTTTTTCACTGGCTCCATTTTTTTTTTCTTTTCAAAGTCGCACATATACCTATTAGTACATCCAATTGTCCATTTTTCGCTCTTCTCTCTCCAGATCCTGATGAAGTTGGAGTTCAGTGCCCTCTGGTCATCTTCCCCCTGTCATTTTTCCTCCACTGGGAACATGGTCCAATATTCTTTTTGGGGATACAGAAAAAAGTTATTGTTTCTGTAATTTTTCTCTGCTGGATATGGGCATTGGCAGGTGGATTCTTACCACTAACCTGTTCCTATCTTTCTCTAGTGGGGTAGGGCTCTGGGGAAGTGAGTCTTCACGAAGAAATTCCACTTCTACACATGTATCCAAAAGAGATAAGAACACTAATTAGAAGGGATATATGTATCCCATGTTCATAGCTGCACTGTTTACCATTTTAATTTTAATATTCAATTTCTTTTACTTAAATTATTTTATTGATGATTTAATAATGATAGACAAGATTTTTTAATAAGAGGAGTACAATTCCATATAATTCCCACCACCAGAGTTCCACATTCCATCCTCTCCATTGGAATCTTCCCTATTCTTTATCCCTCTGGGAGTATGGACCAAAGATTTTTATGGGGTGCAGAAGGTGGAAGGTCTGGCTTCTGTAATTGTTTCTCCACTGTACATGGGCATTGATAGGTTGATCCATACATCCAGCCTGTTTCTATCTTTCCCTATTGGGGCAGGGCTCTGGGGAGTTGGGGTTCCAAGACACGCTAGTGAAGTCGTCTGCTGAGGGAAATCAGGTTGGCATCAAGGTAGCATATGCAACCTGGTGGCTGAAAAGCATTAAGATACAAAGCAGAACGAATTATTTAGTAATCAGGAACCTAAAGGTAAGTGCATAGCAGATGACATTTGGAATTTTTATGTTGAAAGAAGCCAGGGAGTCTATTTTAGGTATATTCTAATTTTTGCCTAGCCTGAGAGCTAACATGCAAGGTGGTCATAAGTATTATCTGGAGGATGGTGTCAGAGTTGAAAATAGGACTAGACACCTGGATCACGGTAGAGAATAACCCCCAAATATAGGGAAAATATATAAATGCCATTAACTGTAGATCCCCATCAGTCTAACTTAGGGCACATGTCTATTCATATTTAGCACAGAAGTCTGTGCAGCCTCTGTATCCCTGCTGGTCTGAACTCATATTACATGGTCATGGCTAGGAACATTCTAGGTTGCACTCATTTCAGGACCAGTCTTCCTCAAGTGGCAGAGTTCTTTATTTTATTTTATTTTATTTTATTTTATTTTATTTTTGCCTCCAGGGTTATTATCGCTGGGGCTTAGTGCCTGCACCATAAATCCACTGCTCCTGGAGGCTATTTTTTTCCATTTTGTTGCCCTTGTTGCCCTTATTGTTATTATTGCCACTGATATTGTTGCTGCTGGATAGGACAGGGAGAAATTGAGAGAGGAGAGGGGGACAGAGAGGGGGACAGAAAGACACCTGCAGACCTGCCTTACCGCTTGTGAGGCGACCTCCCTGCAGGTGGGGAGCCAGGGGCTCAAAGTGAGATCCTTACACCAGTCCTTGTACTTTATGCCATGTGTACTTAACCCGCTGCACTACTGCCCATCCCCATGGCAGTGTATGTTAACCCAGCCTCCCTCCAGAGAGTGGGGCAGTTCCTACCATCATTGTTCCACATTGAAGGCAAGGTCCTGTAGAGGCCCACAAGAGGGTCTATGATGTTGTTCCTGATGAAGACGACCAGTGACGGTGGAGAGGAGGGCCTCTTAGAGATTTAGGCCCATCATATCTACATGGGAATCCCAGAACTCCCTAACTAGGCCCCTAGATGATGGGGTACCTGGTAGTGAGCAAAAAGGCCATCATTAAAAAAGTGTCTGTCTTTTACCCTTACCCAGCTTTTGTAGCCCTTACTTTATCTGACAGGGTTATGCTTAAAGTGATTGAGGGAAGTGAAATAGGAAGAAGGTGAGGAAGGTATCTATGTAGAAAATATTTGATTAAGTGCTTTATGGTGTCTTTTTTAGGTCTTCCTACTTGCTTGCTGCACACATTGAGTAACTGTAGATTATTGCACACTTTGACTTTAAGGTCTATATTTTCCCCTAACTTATACATACATGTGCACATGTCCATTGGTCTATGTCTAGGTTATATAACTCTACCAGTATATATGCTACAAATTACACCAAATTAAAAAAAAACTGAAGAGGGCAGATTTTCAGCTAGGGGCTAGGGGTAGGGACACAGACCCTGGGTAGTAGGAATGGTGCTACTATATCAACCTATTAACTTACAGTCTTACAAGTCACCATTTAATCAATATAGAGCAGAAAAATTGAATGTTTCGAGACTTTTAATGCATAGGCTTCATTTCTGTGTATATATTATTTCAATCTAAGCACTTAAGATTTCAAATTAGTAAACTGAATTTCAACACTGGGTTCAAATTGTTAATACATTTTTATCAATAACTTTTTTAAAAATACTAACTAACCTACAATCTTAGACCAGGGAGATGAAGCAACTAGTCTTGTCAGTATATAAGGTATAGTTATTTGTAAATAACATTAGATGACATAAATCATGGTAAGGTCTTTTATGGGCCCTCTGGTGTTTTGCTCATTTTCCTTCATGTCTATTTTGATCCATACCATTTGATAGTGCATTTGCTCATCTCAACCAGATAATGAAGCCAGAGCCATCTCGACATGTTTCACTTCAAACTGTGTCCAGAGACACCAAGCCTAGGATGTCAATACTCCAGCTCCAGTACTCGGGTGAGACCTTTCCTAGCTCAATTTATTTTATTTTAGTGTTAGATGCAGAGAACACACACACACACGCACACACACACACACACACACACACACACGCACCAGTGCATTTCTCAGCTCTGGCTTATGGTGGTGCTGGGGACTGAAATTGGGACCTCAGAGCCTCAGGCATGAGGTTCTCTTGCAGAACCATTATGCTGTCTCCCCAGCCTTACTATTCTAAATCTGTTCCTTTTTTCTACCACTACCAGGATTCTCACTAAAAATCTGTGACTACATGATTCCACCAGTCCTACTCCTATTGTCATTTTTCCTATTTGTTTAGAGAGAGAAGAAGAAGGGGGAAGAGGAGGAGGAGGATAACAACTACAGTAGCAACAATGTGATGGAGGAGGAGGAAGAGGAGGAAGAAAAAGGTCAGCACAGCACTTAACTACTCATGAAGCTTCTCCCCCCCACCTTGACCCCTGATACCTGTTCCCATGTGGTGACTGGGAGCTCAAGCCCATGTCTTACTGCTTGGTATTGTGTACTATCTACTATGGCCTCTATAGCTGCTTTTAAAAAAAAATTAAATATTTATTTATTCCCTTTTGTTGCCCTTGTTGTTTTATTGTTGTAGTTATTATTGCTGTCATTGTTACTGGGTAGGACAGAGAGAAATGGACAGAGGAGGGGAAGACAGAAAGGGGGAGAGAAAGATAGACACCTACAGACCTGCTTCACCACTTGCGAAGCAACTCCCCTGCAAGTGGGGAGCTGTGGGCTTGAGCCAGGATCCTTACACCGGTCCTTGCTCTTTGGGCCACGTGCACTTAACCCTCTGCACTACCACCCAACTCCCGATCTATAGCTGCTTTTTACCAAGGAAAACGCAGTCCACATGGTTCCTCCTTCATGAAACCCTCAGTAAATTATACCCAAGGAAAGGTATTATTTCTTGTTTTGTGTGAAGTGCATTCTGTTGTTATAAATTCATAGAAAGGCATATTTACTGTATGTGGATGTAGATGTGGATACAGGTATGAATATGATCCTAGCCTAGCTGTTCAAGGATGGGTAAGTCATTTAAGCTTGCTTAGCCTTGAATTCTCACTTTAACAATGGAATAATCACAGCCTCTACTGTGAGAGCTATTGCGAATTAAATTAATACACGTGAAAAAAAAGTTAGCTAGCCTAATCAATGCCATTTTCCTACATACATTATAAATTGATGAGATTTTTTCATGAGATTAATTGAACTTAATTCTTTTCTGCATCCAAAGCATCTCAATTGCTGGTCCTGGTAGACACTTCAGATTTTAGGAGTAGATGTGACTGGTATGCTTCCTCTGCTCTGCCACTTTGACCTATTGTAAAACCAGGGTGAAGTTACCCTACTGGACTAAAATGCAGTTTTCTACCTATGACTTACCACTGCCCTTTAGTTTCAAATCTGACTGCTTGGAAGTTCAAGAGTAAAGTCAGTTCTAATTTTAAAAATAACTCAGAAAAGGACAAAACAACTAATTAGAAGCAAATACAGTCTCACTAGAGTACACTGTGTCAATTCTGAGTCATATCAAAATGTCCTTTTTATACTCAGCTACCTACATATTTTCCTTTACTTCCACTGACTTATTTTCGAAAAGCAAAACTTACTCTCTTTGATAAATTGGCCAAGACTGCCACCTATTCATTATTTGGCTGAAATGCCACACATGTGGCAAGACTTTCTATAGCTAAGAAAGCCTAGTAAATTTCTCCTCCTGAAAAGCTGCTGTTCACTTCAATAAATCTAGTGGGATTCTCTGGAGTTGGATGAGACTATGGAGATTAGGAATAGATGTCATCTATTCTGTTATATAGAATGATGTGATTCTACTTTGGCTAAGATACACACAGAGGTGTCCAAAGTAAAAATAAGTAAATAAATAAAAATTTTAAAAAACATGGTTTAGTCATGAGGCCTAAAAAAAAAAAAAAAAAAAAAAAAGCCTGTGCTTGTTATGTTTTGTTATGGTTATATGATTTAACAGTAGGAAGCCAAGTAAAATTTGAATATCAGAGGTATAATAATTTAAAAAATAAAAAGGATTTACAGATTGCTGAATAAGGTATACGACATATATATTTTTTTGCTTATCTGAAATTGTAACGCAACTGCATGTCATGAATTTTAATTTGGTTGTTCTAGTAACCATAATCCAGTACCCCATTTCAACTCACTCTGCAACCTGAGGATATTGGCTCTGTGTTCTTAGGAATGAAATGACTACAAATTTCAAAAATGAGCGCTGTCTTTACTTCTATGTTTCATTTTTGTTTGGGCAATGGGAATGACTGAAAAGAGATGGAAGGGTAGAAGAAGAAATAAGTCAGTTATACCTTCCTGTCATTATTCTGGCAGTGACTGTATTGTCACTGACTGTAAATCTTGCCTAGTAGCCCCTATTCATAGCTCCAAGTTCTCTCTAGGTTCTCTCTGTTCCTTTGGACTTAGAGACAAAATTATAGATATACATTGCTGGCGCTTGTCTTGTTCTTTTTTTTGTTTTTATTTATTTTTTCCTTTTAGTTGGCCTTTTTGTTTATCATTGTTGTTGTTGCTGTCGTTGTTGTTGAGTAGGACAGAGAGAAATGGAGAGAGGTGGGGAAGACAGAGAGGGGGAGAGAAAGATAGACACCTGCAGACTTGCTTCACCACCTGTGAAGTGACTCCCCTGCAGATGGGGAGCTGGGGGCTCAAACCGGGATCCTTACGCCGGTCCTTGCACTTCTCTCCACGTAGGCTTAACCCGCTCCCTATGCTTCTCTTAACCCAGATCCCTATGTTTCTCTCATTCTATGATGCTTTCTTATTTGTTTGGCTTTGTATGTTAACTCTCTTTTCAGCCACCAGGTTTCTTCTAGCGTTTGCCCTTCTTCCGTAGCCAGTCAACAGCGTCAAGTTGAGCCTTATGTAAAGTTTCGAGACCTCCTTTGAATCTGGAGAGGTGGCAGTCGTTGACTATGTGGGTCATTGTCTGTAGCCGCAGGGGCAGTTCGGGTCGTCTCTGGCTCTCCAGCGATGGAACATAGCAGCGCACCGGCCATGGCCTGTTCGATAGCGATTGAGGAGGGCCCAATCATAACGTGCTAGGTCAAAGCCGGGTTGACGCTTGCAGGGGTCTGTGATGAGGTGTTTGCCACCAGGTGACAGATGCCATCAGGATGCCGGCCAGGCTTCCCTGGACTGAAGACCCCACCAATGTGCCCTGGAGCTCAGCTTCCCCAGAGACCCACCCTACTAGGGAAAGAGAGAGGCAGACTGGGAGTATGGACCGACCAGTCAACATCCATGTTCAGCGGGGAAGCAATTCCAGAAGCCAGACCTTCCACCTTCTGCAACCCACAACGACCCTGGGTCCATGCTCCCAGAGGGATAGAGAATGGAAAAGCTATCAGGGGAGGGGATGGGATGTGGAGATTGGGTGGTGGGAATTGTGTGGAGTTGTACCTCCTGCCCTATGGTTTTGTTAATTTATCCTTTCTTAAATAAAGAATAAATTAAAAAAAAATCAACCATGGTGCAAAGCACAAGGACCGGCATAAGGATCCCGGTTCAAACCCCGGCTCCCCACCTGCAGGGGAGTCGCTTCACAGGTGGTGAAGCAGGTCTGCAGGTGTCTATCTTTCTCTCCTCCTCTCTGTCTTCCCCTCCTCTCTCCATTTCTCTCTGTCCTATCCAACAATGACAACAACAATAATAACTACAACAATAAAACAACAAGGGCAACAAAAGGGAATAAATAAATAAAATGAATTAAATAAATAAAAAAATCAACCAAAATTACTTAAACATGTCATTTAACACACACATATATTTGTGATTATAAGATAATATGGTTATAATTCTGCACCACTCCCACCACCTCTCTGTGCCCCCAACCTCCCCTCCACAACCTCCATAACCACCATAATTCTCTCAAAGTCATAGATATTGGTTGAATATATATATAGACATTTTTTTCAAATTAATTTATTTCAATTCTCTATATTCCACTTATGAGTGACATCACCCCATAGTTGTCCTTCATTTCCTTTCTTACTTCACTAAACATAATCACTGGCAGTCCCATCCATTTAGTCCCAAAGAATACATTATAGTCTTTTTAGCTGCTGAGCATACTGTACTGATTACATATCACACACAATTCTTTTGTATTTATAAGACTCAATATTCCTCATAGGCATTTTCCCCCTATATTTTAAACTTTTAATCAGGAAAATGAAAAGACATGCATCAGAGAAGTACGTTCAACATTTGAGCAAAGATGGCTGACGCAATGTGAAAGCTAATTTCCATTTTTATTCACTTCTAAGGCTCCACCTTTACTTTCCTTGTCAACTGCAACTGTGCTCATTACAACTTCTGGGTGTCTTTTCTTCTTCCTCTTCCTGCTCAGGTAACGGGAACAGGGACTGACCATTTTCAGGTGTTGTCCAGATTATCTTCTTTCTCAGTGATAGGGCAAAAAAAAAGTTCCTTGTTTCAATAGTTCCAGGTACCAGTGGTATTTAAGTTCAGATCCCTCTGGTCATCTTCCCCTAACATTTCCCACTTTGACAGTATGTACCAAGGTTCTTTTTGAGGTGCAGAAGGATTTCTGGCTTCTGTAATTGCTTCTCTGATGGACGTGGATGTTAGTTGGTTGATTCATACACACAGCATGTGTATTTTTATGCTTTTTTCTGTTTTGTTAATTAATAATTTAGTTTTGACTTACAAGATTGTAAGATTAAAACGTTATAATTACATACAGTTTCCACCACCAGAGTCCTGTGTCCCATTCCCTTCATTGAAAACTTCCCTATTGTTTATCCCTCTGAAAATACGGACCAAAAGAAAATTGGTGGTACAGAAAGTGATAGTTCTGACTTCTGTAATTGCCCCTCCACTGGACATGAGCATTGGCAGGTTGATCCATACCCCTATCCTGTTTCTATTTATCTGGTAAGGTTCTAGAGATGTAGGGTTCCAAGAAGCATATGTGAGGCCATCTGCTGCGGGAAGGCAGGATAGAATTATAGTAGCATCTGAAACCTGGTGGTTGAAATACATTAAGATGGAAAACAGGAGAAAATGTTTAGTTAACAGGAATATAAAGTGGGAATATATCAGATAAAAGTAGGGACCTTAGGGTAGAAGGAAGCTAAGAAGTCTATTTTAGGAATGTTCCTAGGAGCTTATCTATATCTTAGTAATCTTTGCTCAGTCTTGATAGAATAGAAATATTGTCTGGAAAGATGGTGACAGAGTTGAGAGAAGAACTAGAAAGTAGAATTTAGGCATAACGTTGCTTGCAAGAATATATATAAGTTTAATTATCTGTTTATCAGAATAATCTAACCTGGTGTCCGTATCTATTAATATTTAGCATGGGAGCCTGTACATCCTCTAAGTCCCTGTCAGACTGAGCTCACAGTCCATAGCCACAGCTGGGAACATTCTAAGCTGCACTCATTTAAGAACCAGTCTTCTTTGATATGGTAAGATCACCTAGCTTCCCTTTGGAGAATGTGTGTGTCTGTGGGGGGGGGGGCAGTTCCTAATGTTACTACTTCATATTGAAGGAACCATCCTGAGGAAGCCTACAAAAGGGCTTATAATGACATTCCCAATGGGTGTGATCAGTGACGGCAGAGAACTATCTATCAGAGATCTAGGCCCATATTATCGATGAGAGAATCTAAATATTCCCTGTCTAGGATCCTGGGTGATGGGGTAGCCTAATAGTGACCACAAAGGCCATTGTTATATGATCCAGTTTCTTGTCTTTATCTAGCGTAGTGACTTCTTTATCTGAGAAGCTTAGACTTTCTTCCAGTTGTTTAAACACTGACTATCATTTTCTGTATCCGAATCTTTATTAAGTTTATGTTCTGAAGTTTGGGAGGAAATAGTGATAGGATTTTGGGGGTGGGTCTTAGTTAGCTTCAAGTTTTTCTGCATTTATTTGTTTGATGATTCTAACAAAGGTTGTCATAGGGACAATAATTGTTCTTTACTTGATATATAGTTTTTGCCAGTATAACTCTTGGCCAGTTGAATGGTGTTTCTTCTGAAGCTTATCCAGGGGTAACAATAGTGCTGATGCTCTGTCAGCAGAGACTTAAAAAGATGGAAAAATATATCTTACTTATTTATTTTTGTGTAGTTAACTGAGTGGAGAGATTAACTGAGGGAAGTGAAGTAAGGGGTAAGAGAGGACGGTGTCTAGGCCTAAGTAATAAATACATTATTAGAGAATTTATTATGCCTCTTTTACGCCATTCTACAAGAATGGCAGTATTACCAGGTAGTCTAATCATGGGGGGATATATATTAAGCGAATTTACTATGAGGTGTATAATTGCCCCTTCCTTATGGATACATGTCCACATGTACCTAGTACTCTAGGCCCTTTCCTATATCTAATATCTGTAACTATGTGGAATGATCCTACTCAACAGAAGTTGAGAAAGAAGAACAGAAAGGGAAACTTAAAGCAGGATCTGACTGAATTTGGAGTAGGGCACCAAATTAAAAATCTCTGGGTGGAGGGTGAGGATGGATATTCAGCTTCACTGGGCATGGGGGGGATGGGATGGGATGGGACACAGCCTTTTGGGGATGGGAATGGTGTTTATGTACACTCCTATTAATTTGTAGTCATATAACTCACTACTTAATTAATAGAAGAGGGTAAAAATTGATTGAATCTCTCAAACTTTTTAATGCACAGACCATAGGTTGAGTCTTTGAAATGTTGACTCTCTAAAAGCTTAGACTAGGGACAACAGAAGCAACCGGTGGCATTACTCTATAAGAAACAGCTATATACAAAAAATGTCAAAGGACATAAATTATGGTGATGTTGTATATGATACAGCAAATTATAGCAATACAATTTTCAAAGTTAACCCAATTGCCAAATAATTTGATTATAACAATAACTATCTATTGCCTTCTTAAATCTTAAGAGAGCAGGAACCTTCCATTTCCCCTATAGCGCCTATATTTCCCCCCGTCATGGAACTTCTAGGGTGGGGTTCACTTTCCTGCATGCATCTCTCAATTAATACCAAATGATATTGCTTCTGCTGACCACAACCTAATCAACGCAATGAGTACCACCTCAGCATGTTTCACTTCAGACTGTGTCCAGAGACATCAGGGGCGGAATGTAAACCCTTCAGCCTCATTACTTGGGTGAGACCTTTCTTTTCTCACAGGATTCTCTAATTCTATTTCCGGTGGTTCACTTCCTAACAAAGTTCAAAAACCTAGATATAGAGCGGGTCTCATGAGATAGGGCATATGTACAAATGTGTCCATAAGTTAGGGCAAAATATATACCTGAAAGCAAAAGTGTACAATAGTCTGCAGTGAATCAATATATGCAGCAAGCAAGTAGAAAGACCTAAAAAGACACCATAAAGTTCATAATTAAATAGTGTCTACTTAAACTTAGATAACTTCCTCACCTACTTCCTATTACACTTCCCTCAGTCACTCTAAAGCTAACCTTATCAAATTAAGGACTACAAAAGCTTGATAAGGGTAAGAGACTGGCATACTTTAATTCTGACTCTTTAGTCACTATCAGGCCACTCCATCAGCTGAAACCCTAGTCAGGGAATCCTGAGATTTCCAAACAGACATGATGTGTCTATACCTGGAATAAATCCCTCTCTCTATCATTACTGGTCATCTCTATCAGGAACAAGACAAGAGAGCCCTATATGGACTCCAGTAGGACCTTGCCCTCACTGTGGATCAACAATAGCAGAGAATGTTTCATCCTCTGAAGGGAGGCTGGACAACATACTCTATGCTACACCTGAGGAAGATGGGTCCAGCTTGGAACAGCTTTGGGGCAGCTTGGAACATTCCTACTCATAACCACAGAAGATGAGCTCAGATCTACAGGGATGCAGAGGTCACATAGGCTCCTATGCTGAATAGGGTCCCCAAATCACATCAAATTGATGGGGTTTACAGTCAACAATATTTATACACCTTTCTCATATTTGGAAGCTACTGTCTTCCCTGATCCAGTCCTTTATGCAGACATCATCTCCCCAGACAATAACTTGGATCCACCTGCATATCAGATGTCAGGCTCAGAAAAATAAATAAAAACTAATATAGTCATGGACCCTTTGGAATACACTAAAATTGGCCTTCTGACTACCTACAGATGGAGACACCCCCGCCCAACTCTTCATCTGCACTATTCCAGGTTCATGATTAGTCAACAATTTGTTTATGTTAACTCTTTTTTCAGCCACCAGGTTCCAGATGCTACCATGATGCCAACCTGGCTTCCCTGGACATATGACCCCACCAATGTATGCTGGAGCTCTGCTTCCTCAGAGCCCTTCCCCACTAGGGAAAGAGAGAGACAAGCTGGGAGTACAGATCGACCTGTCAATGCCCATGTTCTGTGGGGAAGCAATTACGGAAGCCAGATCTTCCACCTTCTGTACCCCATAATGACCTTGGGCCCATACTCCCAGAGGGATAAAGAATATGAAAGCTATCAGGGGAAAGGACGGTATACATAGTTTTGGTGGTGGGAATTGTGTGGAGTTGTACCCCTCTTATCTTATGGTTTTTGTCAGTGTTTTCGTTTTATGAATAAAATTTTTTTTAAAAAGTATCCACTGCTTCTGGCAAGCACATTTGTTCCATTGTTGCTGTTGCTGCTGATGTTTTTGTTAAATAGGAAAGAGAGAAATTGAGAGAGGAAGGGAAGACACAGAAGAGGAGAGAAAGATAGATACCTGAAAACCTGCTGCACTGCTTGTGAAGCAACCTGCCTGCAGGTAAGGAGCCAGGGGCTCAAACCCAGATCCTTGTGCGGGTCCTTGTGCTTTGTACTATTGGGACTTAACCTGGTGAGCCACCACCTGACCCTCTCCTCTCTTTTTTTAACTAGAAAAAAAATGAGGGACAGTGGCAGATACATAGGCTGTGTATTTGATATGCGGACTCTCTCAAAAGCCTAGACCAAGTAGATTAGAAGCATCCAATAGCACAGCTATATACAAGATACTGGATACTGTACAGCAAACCATAACAAAAGGACTTTTCAAAGTTAACCCAATTAACAAATAATGTGATGATAACATTAACTATCGATTGTCTTTTTGAACCCTAAGACAGCAGGAACCTCACATCTCCACTATAGAGCCCCTATTTCCCCCAGTCCTGGAACCCTTGGATAGGGCCCACTTTCCCGTATGCCTGTCCCAATCCATACCAAATAATATTGCATCCGCCGATCACAACCTAACCAACGCAACAATTGCCACCTCAACATGCTTCACCTCAGACTGTGTCCAGAGACTTCACTTGTGGAATGACAACCCTTCACCTTCATTACTCGGGTGAGACCTTTCCTTTTATAGTACACTCTAATTTCATCTCAGGTGGTTCACTTTTTTTTAATTTTTTTATATTTATTTTATTTATGTATTCCCTTTTGTTGCCCTTGTTGTTTTATTGTTGTAGTTATTATTGTTGTTGTCATTGTTGGATAGGACAAAGAGAAATGGAGAGAGGAGGGGAAGACAGAGAGCAGGAGAGAAAGATAGACACCTGCAGACCTGCTTCACCGCCTGTGAAGCGACTCCCCTGCAGGTGGGGAGCCGGGGTTCGAACCGGGATCCTTATGCCGGTCCTAGTGCTTTGCACCACCTGCGCTTAACCCGCTGTGCTACAGCCCGACTCCCGGTGGTTCACTTTCTAACAAAGTCCCATAACCTAGATATACACCAGTTTCTGTGAGAGAGAGCTTATGTTCACACGTTCCCATAAACTACTGCAAAATATAAACCTGAATGCAGAAGTACACTAGAGTTTGCACTGAGTACCTCCCTAACACTTCCTCTCCACTATTCCAAGATATCTATCGAGCCCTGAATGAAAAAGGGTTTCAACCAAGGATAATATATCCTGCTAGACTTTCATTCAAACTAGATGGAAGGATCAAAACCTTCTTAGATAAACAACAGTTAAAGGAGGCAACCATCACCAAGCCAGCCCTGAAAGAGGTACTAAAAGACCTCCTATAAACAAGAACATCACTATAATACTTGCAATATATCAGAGCAAACAAATTTTTTTAGAACAATGGCACTACAATACATTAAATCCATAATATCAATAAATGTCAATGGCTTAAACTCACCCATCAAAAGGCACAGGGTGGGGGGATGGATCAGAAAACATAACCCAACCATATGCTGCTTGCAAGAATCCCATCTGTCACAACAAGATAAACACAGACTTAAAGTGAAAAGATGGAAAACTATCATACAGGCTAACGGACCACAAAAAAGGGCAGGAACAGCCATTCTCATCTCAGACACGATAGATTTTAAATTGAATAAAGTAATAAAAGATAGGCAAGGACATTACATAATGATTAGAGGATCAATCAGCCAAGAAGACTTAACAATTATTAACATCTATGCACCCAATGAGGGACCATCTAAATACATCAAGCATCTACTGAAAGAATTTCAAAAATACATCAATAGTAATACAATAATAGTGGGAGACTTCAATACCCCACTCTTACACTTAGACAGATCAACAAAGCAGAGAACCAATAAAGATACAAGAGAATTGAATGAAGAGATCGACAGACTAGACCTCTTGGACATTTTCACACTCCTCCACCCCAAAAAACTGGAAGACACCTTCTTTTCAAATACACATAACACATACTCAAGGATAGATCACATGTTAGGCCACAAAGACAGCATCAATAAATTCAAGAGCATTGAAATCATCCCAAGTATCTTCTCAGACCACAGTGGAGTAAAACTAACATTTAACAACAAACAGAAAATTATTAAAAGACACAGAATTTGCAAACTAAACAACATGCTCCTTAAGAACCACTGGGTCAGAGACTCATTCAAAAGGAAATTCAAGTGTTCCTGGAAACAAATGAAAATGAAGACACAACCTATCAAAATATTTGGGACACAGCTAAAGCAGTACTGAGAGGGAAACTTATAGCCATACAATCACATATTAAACACCAAGAAGACGCTCAAATGAATGACCTTACTGCACACCTCAAGGACTTAGAGGAAGAGCAACAAAGGAACCCTAAAGCAACCAGGAGGACAGAAATCACTAAAGTTAGAGCAGAAATAAAAAACATCGAAAATAAAAGAACCATACAAAAGATCAATGAAGCCAAATGTTGGTTCTTTGAAAGATTAAACAAAATTGACAAACCCCTAGCCAGACTCACCAAACAAAAAAGAGAAAAGACTCAAATTAATAGAATTGTAAACGATGCAGGAGATATCACAACTAACAGGACAGAAATACAGAGAATCCTGCGAAACTTCTATAAAAAACTATATGCCACCAAACTAGAGAATCTGGAAAAAATGGAACAATTCCTAGAAACCTATGCACTTCCAAAACTGAACCAAGAAGAACTACAAAATCTAAATGCACCAATCACAGACAAAGAAATTGAAACCGTTATTAAGAATCTCCCCAACAACAAAAGTCCTGGACCAGATGGCTTCACAAACGAATTGTACAAAACTTTCAGGAAACAGTTAATACCCATACTTCTTAAGCTATTCCATAAGATTGAAGAAACAGGAATACTCCCTTCCACCTTCTATGAAGCCAACATCACCCTGATACCAAAAGCTGATAGGGACAGAACAAAAAAGGAAAACTACAGACCAATATCTCTGATTAACATAGATGCCAAAATACTAAACAAGATCTTGGGCAACCGGATACAGCAACATATCAAAAAGATTGTTCATCATGACCAAGTGGGATTCATCCCGGTAATGCAAGGCTGGTTCAACATCCGTAAGTCAATCAATGTCATTCACCACATCAATAAAAGCAAAGCCAAAAACCACATGATTATCTCAATAGATGCAGAGAAAGCCTTTGACAAAATCCAACACCCGTTCATGCTCAAAACTCTACAAAAAATGGGAATAGATGGGAAATTCCTCAAGATAGTGGAGTCTATATATAGCAAACCTACAGCCAACATCAAACTCAATGGACAGAAGCTGAAAGCATTCCCCCTCAGATCGGGGACTAGACAGGGCTGTCCACTGTCACAGTTACTCTTCAACATAGTATTGGAAGTTCTTGCCATAGCAATCAGGCAAGAGAAAGAAATCAAAGGAATACAGATTGGAAGAGAAGAAGTCAAGCTCTTACTATTTGCAGATGATATGATAGTATACATAGAAAGACCTAAAGAATCCAGTAGAAAATTACTGGAATTTATTATGCAATATAGCAAGGTATCAGGGTACAAAATCAATATACAAAAATCAGTGGCATTTCTTTATGCAAACACTAAATCTGAAGACGAAGACATCCAGAAATCACTCCCATTTACTGTTTCAGCAAAATCAATCAAATACCTAGGAATAAAGTTGACCAAAGAAGTGAAAGACTTGTATGCTGAAAACTATGAGTTGCTACTCAAGGAAATAGAAACTGATACCAAGAAATGGAAAGATATCCCATGCTCATGGATTGGAAGTATAAATATCATCAAAATGAATATTCTCCCCAGAGCCATATACAAATTTAATGCAATACCCATCAAAGTTCCACCAAGCTTCTTTAAGAGAATACAACAAACACTACAATCATTTATCTGGAACCTGAAAACACCTAGAATTGCCAAAACCATCTTGAGGAAAAGAAACAGAAATGGAGGCATCACACTCCCAGACCTTAAACTATACTATAAAGCCATCATCATCAAAACAGCGTGGTACTGGAACAAAAATAGGCACACACAGCAGTGGAACAGAATTGATAGCCCAGAAGTAAATCCCAACACCTATGGGCATCTAATCTTTGATAAGGGGGCCCAAAGGATTAAATGGAAAAAGGAGGCTCTCTTCAATAAATGGTGCTGGGAAAACTGGGTTGTTACATGCAGAAGAATGAAATTGAACCACTTTATCTCACCAAAAACAAAAATCAACTCCAAATGGATCAAAGACCTAGATCAGACCAGAAACAATCAAATACTTAGAGGAAAACATTGGTAAAACACTTTCCCACCTACACCTCAAGGACATCTTTGATGAATCAAACCCAATTGCAAGGAAGACTAAAGCAGAAAAAAGCCAATGGGACTACATCAAATTGAAAAGCTTCTGCACAGCCAAAGAAACTATTAAACAAACAGAGAGACCCCTCACAGAATGGGAGAAGATCTTCACATGCCAGACATCAGACAAGAAACTAATCACCAAAATATATAAAGAGCTCAGCCAACTTAGCACCAAAAAAGCAAATGACCCCATCCAAAAATGGGCAGAGGATATGAACAAAACATTCACCTCAGAGGAGATCCAAAAGACTAACAAACATATGAAAAACTGCTCTAGGTTACTGATTGTCAGAGAAATGCAAATAAGACAATACTAAGATACAACCTCACTTCTGTAAGAATGGCATACATCAAAAAGGACAGCAGCAACAAATGCTGGAGAGGATGTGGGGACAGAGGAACCCTTTTACATTGCTGGTGGGAATGTAAATTGGTACAGCCTCTGTGGAGAACAGTCTGGAAAACTCTCAGAAGGTTAGACATGGACCTTCCATATGATCCAGTAATTAATTCCTCTCCTGGGGTTATACCCCAAGGACTCCATAACACCCAACTAAAAAGAGGTGTGTACTCCTATGTTCATAGCTGCACAATTCATAATAGATAAAACCTGGAAGCAACCGAGGTGCCCAACAACAGATGAGTGACTGAGAAAGCTGTGGTATGTATACACAATGGAATACTATGCAGCTATCAAGAACAATGAACCCACCTTCTCTGACCCATCTTGGACAGAGCTAGAAGGAATTATGTTAAGTGAGCTAAGTCAGAAAGATAAATATGAGTATGGGATGATCCCACTCATCAACAGAAGTTGACTAAGAAGATCTGAAAGGGAAACCAAAATTAGGACCTGATCAAATTGTAAGTAGGGCACCAAAGTAAAAACCCTGTGGTGAGGGGTAGACATGCAGCTTCCTGGGCCAGTGGGGGGTGGGAGTGGTTGGGAGGGATGGGTCACAGTCTTTTGGTGGTGGGAATGGTGTTTATGTACACTCCTAGCAAAATGTAGACATATAAATCAGTAGTTAATTAATATGAGAGGGGGATAATCAGTTGTATGTCTCAAAGTTTTTCAAAACACAAACTGAATCTTTTTAATATATAGGCTGTGTATTTGATATGCGGACTCTCTCAAAATCCTAGACCAAGTAGATTAGAAGCATCCAATAGCACAGCTATATACAAGATACTGGATACTGTACAGCAAACCGTAACAAAAGGACTTTTCAAAGTTAACCCAATTAACAAATAATGTGATGATAACATTAACTATCGATTGTCTTTTTGAACCCTAAGACAGCAGGAACCTCACATCTCCACTATAGAGCCCCTACTTCCCCCAGTCCTGGAACCCTTGGATAGGGCCCATTTTCCCGTATGCCTGTCCCAATCCATACCAAATAATATTGCATCCGCCGATCACAACCTAAGCAACACAACGATTGCCACCTCAACATGCTTCACCTCAGACTGTGTCCAGAGACTCCATCCATTCCACCCAGGTTCCATGGCTGCCAGCTCTTAGCAACATCGCCCCGCCAGATATTCGTCGGGATGCGGCATCATCTAAGTTCATTTCCCACATCTAAGCTCCACCGGACCTGCCAATATACGCGGATATCTTCGCCCACCCTGTCCAACGCTTGACGTCTCGTCACCCAATCTGATCCCCTATGCCTACACTGAACTTCTCTGTTCCAGTCTCTTGGAAACAGAGTTGGCAGTCAGCTGAGGTAAAGAACAAATACCTCATCACAGACCCCTGCAAGTGTCAACCCGGCTTTGACCTAGCACGTTATGATTGGGCCCTCCTCAATCACTATCAAACAGGCCATGGCCGGTACACCGCTATGTTCCATCGCTGGAGAGCCAGAGATGACCCGAACTGCCCCTGCAGCTACAGACTATGACCCACATAGTCAACGACTGCCACCTCTCCAGATTCAAAGGAGGTCTCGAAACTTTACATCAGGCTCAACCTGACGCTGTTGACTGGCTACAGAAGAAGGGCAAACGCTAGAAGAAGAAGAACGTGTGGAATTACAACCCTTCAGCTTCATTACTTGGGTGAGACCTTTCCTTTTATAGTACACTCTAATTTCATCTCAGGTGGTTCACTTTCTAACAAAGTCCCATAACCTAGATATACACCAGTTTCTGTGAGAGAGAGCTTATGTTCACACGTATCCATAAACTACTGCAAAATATATACCTGAAAGCAGGATTACACTAGAGTTTGCAGTGAGTACCTCCCTAACACTTCCTCTCCACTATTCCAAGCTTGGGATCCATGATTGCTCAACAAATTGTTTGGCTTCGTATGTTAACTCTCTTTTCAATCACCAGGTTCCAGATGCCACCAGGATGCTGGCCAGGCTTCCCTGGATTGAAGACCCCACCAATGTGTCCTGGAGCTCAGCTTCCCCAGAAACATACCTTACTAGGGAAAGAGAGAGGCAGACTGGGAGTATGGACCGACCAGTCAACGCCCATGTTCAGCGGGGAAGCAATTACAGAAGCCAAACCTTCTACCTTCTGCAACCCTCAATGACCCTGGGTCCATGCTCCCAGAGGGATAGAGAATGGGAAAGCTATCATGGGAGGGGGTGGGTTATGGAGATGGGTGGTGGGAATTGTGTGGAGTTGTACCCCTCCTACCTTATGGTTTTGTTCATTAATCCTTTCTTAAATAAAAAATTTTAAAAAAAAGGAAACAGTGACAAAACCATAGGCTAAGAGGGGTACAACTCCACACAGTTCCCACCACCAGAACTCCATATCCCATCCCCTCCCTTGATAGCTTTCCTATTCTTTAAACCTCTGGGAGTATGGACCCAAGGTCACTGTGGGATGCAGAAGGTGGAAGTTCTGGCTTCTGTAACTGCTTCCCAACTGAACATGGGCATTGATAGGTCGTTCCATACTCCCAGTCTGCCTCTCTCTTTCCCTAGCGGGGCAGGGTTCTGGGGAATTGGAGCTCCAGGACACATTAGTGGGGTTATTTGTCCAGGGAAGCCAGGTTGGCATCATGGTAGCATCTGGAACCTAGTGGCTGAAAAGAGATTTAACATATAAAGCCAAACAAATTGTTGACCAATCATGAACCTAAAGACTTGAATAGTGCATATGAAGATTTTGGGGGGGGTCTCCTTTTTGTAGATAGTCAGTAGGCATATTTTAGTTATATTCCAAAGGGCCTGTGGCTATAATAGTTTTTTTTTCTCTTTTTTCCCCCAAGCCTGACATCTGGTATGCAGGTGGATCCAAGTTATGTCTGGGGAGATGATATAGTGGCTGGAAGAAAAATGACCAGAAAGCTGGATCAGGGAAGACAGTAGCTCCTAAATATGGGAAAGGTTATAAATATTGTTGACTGTAAACTTCATTGATTCGATGTGATCTGGGGCCCCTATTCAGCATAGGAACCTATGTGACCTCTGCATCCCTGTAGATTTGGTAGTGAGAATGGTGTTTATGTACACTCCTTTTAATTTATAGTCATATAAATGACTATTTAATTAATACTAGAGGATAAACATTGATTGAATGTCTCAAACTTCTCAATGCACAGACCATAGAGTGAGTCTTTGATATGCTGACTCTCTTAAAATCTTAGAAGCTTAGACCAGGGAGAACAGGTGGTACAGATATATACAAATAATGTCAAAGGGCATAAATTATGGTGATGTTGTATATGATACAGTAAATCCTAACAAAGGGATTTTTCAAAGTTAACCCAATTGCCAAATAATGTGATTATAGCAATAACTATCTATTGCCTTCTTTTTTTTCTGTTGCCTTCTTAAACCCTAAGAGAGCAGGAACCTCCCGCTTCCTCTATAGAGCCTATATTGCCCCCAGTCATGGAACCCCTAGGGTGGGGCTCACTTTCTTGCATGCTTCTCTCAGTTCATACCAAATGATACTGCATCTGCTGATCCCAACCTAATCAATGCAATGAGTACCACCTCAGCATGCTTCACTTCAGACTATGTCCAGAGACGTGTAACGTGGAATGTCAACCCTTCAGCCCCATTACTTGGGTGAGACCTTTCCTTTCATAGTATTTTCTAATTCCAATCAAGGTGGTTCACTTCCTAACACAGTCCCAAAGCCTAGTTATAGACCAGGTCCCAAGAGATAGGGCATATGTTCACATGTATCCATAAATTAGGGCAAAATATATACCGAAAAGCAAAAGTACACAATAGTCTGCAGTGAGTCAGTATAAAGTTCCTAATGAAATAGCATCTAATTAGACTTAGATACCCTTCTCACCTACTTCCTATTCCCTCACTCACTTCAAAGCTAACTTTATCAAAGCAAGGACTGCAAAAGCTGAATAAGGGCAAAAGACTGGCATACTTAATGATGACTCTCTAGTCACTATCAGGACAACCCATCAGCTGGGGCCCTATTCGGGGAGTCCAGAGATTTCCAATCAGACTTGATGGGCCTAGACCTCTAATAAATCCCTCTCTCCATTATTACCGGTCTCTTCCAGGAAGGCCGTCCTCTTCAACCAAGTCTTCAGCTTCGGGATGGATGTACTTGGAGCCGTGAGGGAGGAAGGGGACACGTGCCTAGCCAGGCAGATCAGTCTAATCAACCCTGGCAATTATTGTGACAGATGTCACAGCCAGATCGCCCTCACATCCATAGTTTTACATTTGAAAAGGTTAACAAATGTATGAACATGTAGTGGAACTGGAACTTTAGTGGTGGGTTTGGTGAGTCTGGCTTATCTCACATAACATGACTCCTTCAACCTTCATCCAAGATGAGATGAAGAAAGTGAATCCATCAGTGTTAATAGTGGAATGGTATTCCACTGTGTAAATATACCACAAATTTCTCAGCAACTCATCTGTTATTGTACACATAGTTTTTTTCCAGGTGTGGCTATTAAAAATTGTGCTATTATAAGTAAACGCAGATATCGTTTAATGGGTGTGTTTGATTCCTTAAGCTATATTCCTAGGAGAGAAATTCCTGTATAATAGGGTAAGTACATTTCTAGCCTTCTGAGAGTTCTCTAGGCTTCTCTGCACAGGGGTTGGACAAATTTACCTTCCCAGCAACACTGCAGGAGAGTTAGTCTGCCCCCACAACCTCTCCAGCATTTTCTATTACTATCCTTTCTGATGTATTACATTCTCACAGAGAAGAAGTGGTATCTCATTGCTGTCTTTATTTATATTTCTCTAACAATGGCTTGGGGCATTTCTTCATATGTCTGTTGGAATTTTGGCTCCATTTTCTTCTCTGTCCAATTTTGGATTGGGTTATTTCTTTTTTGTGAGTTTGGAGATCTCTCTCTCTCTCTCTCTCTCTCTCTATATATATATATATATATATATATATATATATATATATGTTTGTGTGTGTGTGTTAGCCTTTTCTATAATGTATGTCCTGTAAAGATTTTCTCTCATTCTTTTTTCAATTTTATTAGTGACTTAATAATGATTAACAAGATAGTAAGATAACAGGGGCACACTTACATACAATTCCCCCCGCCAGATTTCCATGTCCCATCCCATCCATTGGAATCTCTGGATGCTTCCTTTTTCTTTATCCTTTTGGAAGTAAAGACCAAATTTATTTATGGGGTCTAGAAGGTGGAAGGTCCAGTTTGTGTAATTGCTTCTCCACTGAGCAAGGACTTTGGCAGGTCAGTACATAACCCCAGCCTGTTTCAGTCTTTCTGTAGTCAGGTAGGGCTCTGGAGAGGTGAAATATTGGGACACAATGGTGAGGTCATCTTACCAGGGAAGTGAAGATGCAACCTAGTAGTATCTGCAACTTGGTGGCTGAAAGGCGATAAGATATAAAGCAGGACAAATAGTTTAATAAACAGGAACCCAAAGGTAGGAAGAGAGATGAAAATAGGCATCTTTGGGTGGAAAGAAGCTAGGAATTCTGTTTTAGGTATGTTCCAAGGGACCTATGACTTTAGTAATTTTTAAAAAATATTTGTTTATTTACTTTCCCTTTTGTTTTCCTTGTTCTTTTTTTGTTGTGGTTATTATTGTTGTTATTGATGTCGTCATTGTTAGATAGGACAGAAAGAAATGGACAGAGGAGGGGAAGACAGAGAGGGGGAGAGAAAGACACCTGCAGACCTGCTTCACCGCTTGTGAAGCGACTCCCCTGCAGGTGGGGAGCTGGGGGCTCGAACTGGGATCCTTATGCCAGTCCTTGCGCTTTGTGCCACATTCACTTAACCCTCTGCGCTACCGCCTCACTCCCGACTTTAGTAATTTTTACCTGAGCCTGTTAACATACAGGTAAACCAAAAAATATTGTCAGACTACTTTTAGCCCACCTGTATGTTAGCTATTAGGCTCAGACAACTACTAAAGTCATGGGATATACCTAAAATAGATTTCTTAGCTTCTTCTCAATGAAGACCCTTAATTCCATCTGCTCTACATTTATCTTTAGGTTCCTGATTATTAAACAGTTTGTTCTGCGTTATATGTTACTACTTTTCAGCCACCAAGTTGCAGATACTACCATGATGCCAAGCTTACTTCCTTCACCAGTGTGTCCTAGAACCCCACCTCCCCAGAGCCCTACCCCATTAGGAAAAGATAAAATCAGGCTAGAGGAATGGATCAATCTGTCAATGCCCATGACCATCGGAGAATTAATTACAGAAGCCAGACCTCCCACCTTCTGCATCTCATAAAGATCTTTGGTCCATAGACCCAGAGGGATAAAGAATAGGGAACCTTTCAATGGAGGGGATGGGACATGGAACTGTTGTGGTGGGAATCGTATGCAATTGTACCCCTCTTACCCACAATCTTGTCAATTATTACTAAATCACTAATAAATCAAAGAGAAACAGAGATTGATGGCTTTGTTTTGTAAGTACTAAAATAGCAACCACTATTACTGGGCACAGTTTCTTAAGTTTTGGGATCGTTTACCTCATTCCTGATCAAGCTTCCTTGTACCCACTTGCGCCTATTACTTAAGAAGTCACAGTTGTGGGGGAGTGAAGATGTTATCCTAAGTGGTTTTTAAGTCAAGATAGTTTCCCTGCTATTCTTTCAGTGTATGTGGGATAACAGTATTGGAAACTTAAGAAATCACCTGTGTAAATTGGTGACTTCTTAGGTAATTTTCTTTAATTTTTTATTAGTTATATAATAATAATTAACAATATTATAGTATAAGAGGGGGTATGATTCCCACCATCAGAGTTCTATATCCCGTCCCCTCCAATGGAAGTTTCCCTATTCATCATACTTCTGGGAATATGGACAAAAGCTCTCTATGGGAAGCAGAAAGTGGATGGTCTGGCTTCTGTAATTGCTTCTCCACTGGACATGGGCACTGACAGGCTGATCCATAGATCTAGCCTGTTTTTATTTTTCCCTAATGGGGTAGGGCTCTGGGAAAGTGGGATTCCAGGACACATTGGTGAAGTCACCTGCCCAGGGAAGCCAGGTTCCCGTCATAGTAGCATCTGCAATTTGGTGACTGAAAAACATTAAGATATAAAAGAGAACAATTTGTTTAATAATCAGGAACCTAAAGGTAAAAGTACAGCAGATGAAATTAGGGGTCTTCTTGTTAGAAGAAGTTATAAAGTCTGTTTAGGTACACTTCAAGGTGCCCATTACTTAATTTACTATTTTTTAAAAAAATATTTATTCCCTTTTGTTGACCTTGTTGTTTTATTGTTGTAGTTATTATTGTTGTTGTTACTGATGTCGTCGTTGATAGGACAGAGAAAAATCAAGAGAGGAGAGGAAGACAGAGAGGGGGAGAGAAAGATAGACACCTGCAGACCTGCATCACCGCCTGTGAAGCGACTCGTCTTAGGTGGGGAGCTGGGAGCGCGAACCAGGATCATTTCGCCAGTCCTTGCACTTCACGCCACCTGCGCTTAACCCGCTGTGCTACCGCCCGACTCCCACTTTACTAATTTTTGACTGAATCCAACAGCTAAGATGCAGGTGGGCTATTGTCTTGGAGATAGTGTCAGAATTGAGGATAGGACTAGAAAGCTGGATAAGGGCAGAGAGAAGGTCTCAAATATGGGAAAAGTTTATAAATACTATTAACTCTAAACCCCATCAATCTGACCTCAGGCCCATGCTTATTCATATTTAGCACAGAAGCTTGTGTAACCTCTGCATCCCTTCAGTCTGAGCTCATATTCCATGGTCATGGCTAGGAACATCCTAGGCTGCCCTCATTTCAGGACCAGTCTTCCTTGAGTGGCAGAATAGGTTGACCCATTCTCCCTTTAGAGAGTAGGGCAGTTGCTACCACTGTTCTCCAATGAGGGCAACATCCTGTAGAGGCCCGCAAGAGGATTTATGATGTTCCTGATGGAGATGACCAGTGATGGTGGAGGTGACTTTTTTTTTTAATTTATTGCTTTAAGTCAGACCTGGAAGTGGTGTGCCTGAGCTGCTAATCTCCCAATTTGGTGCCGTCCAACTCTAAATAAGGCTTTTTAGTTCTGGGAATCTCTCCCTTATTCATTTTATGTCCATTAACCACATGTATCTTTACTCAAGTACGGCTTGGTAAGTCTCTGAAGAAATCCTGGCCATATTTTGAGTTTTCAGGTGATTTTCATTGCTTTTTCGAATTAACCATGGAGCAATGTGAGTCTATTGTGACTCCATACCCATGCTTCCAGAAGTTTGCTTGCCCAATTTTCTTTTTTTTTTCTTTTTTCCACCAATTTCATGGCTGCTTACTTATTTTTGTTTTTATTTTCTTTGCTGATGAATTTGAATCTTTGAAGTCATTTCTGAAGCACAGATCAACGTTCTGCCTTTTTTTTTCTTTTGTGTAATTGATAGTTTTTCTACAAGGATGGCTAGTATATGGGTAGCATTTTAGAACAATTAATGAAGTTGGGAAACTTGAATGAATAATGGTGAATGATCCAGCAAGTTAGTAGACGACAACAATAAGAAGTGTGGGGCTGGAGAGGGGCCCCAAATATTGAGAGCAGCTGTTGACCCGAAGCCAATTGTTCCTTCTTCCGTGTGGATATTTCTACCTGTGCCCACCCTGTGATAACTATAAAAAGGTGGGATGAGAAGTGATCAGAGTAGCAGACTCTCCCCTTGCTTGGAAGGGTGTCGGCGGCCTAAGCTTAAGCTTCCTAATAAAGGCTCTTACTATTGTACTGTATGTGATTCTGGTCTTCTTTGCGTGAGATCGGAACTCGAACTTCTGGGCATAACAAGAAGTAAGCAGCTATGAAACTCAGAAGACTTGTGTCTGCATAGAGGAGTGTTTTTCCCAATAAAAGAAGACTATTAGTTGTAAATCTGTGATGTTAAATTTCTACACTGGTTTAGCCTGCTAGGAGTGTTATATCAGAATACCACTAACTACCATAAGCACAATACATGAAATCTCATAGTTTCACAGGTCCGAAGTTTAAGATCCTTGTTTCTAAAGTTCAATATATAATGAGATCATCTAGTTTTCATCCTTCTCTTTTTGGCTTATCTCACCTAACATGATTCCTCCAAGCTCCATCCAAGATGAAGCAAAGGAGACAACTTTCTTTTAACTGATGAATAGTATTGCACTGTGTATATATGCTACAACCATTGCAGCCACTGGGAGTGAGAGTGTTTTGTAGATACTTATTACAGGGCAATGAGAAATTATACCAATGTGTCAGTGATTGCACTATAAACCATTATCACCCAAATAAAATTATTTGAAAAAGAGAGAGAGTAGTCCAAGGTCAAGGCACTGCTTAGCAAGACTGTTACTTTCTGAGAGCTGTGAGGGAAGGTTCTATCTTATACTTCTCTTGTTGACTTGAAAATGACTTTCTTCTGTCTCCTTCTTTACATAACCTTCTTTCTACATAATTTCTCCATTTCATAAGGACCTCAGTCCTAATGGATTAAGACTCACCCATATTACTCCATTTTAACTTGATGATCTCTTTTAAAGATCTAATCTCCAAATGAAGTTATGTTCTGAAGTATCTGAGAGTTATACCTCCACATATGTCTTTTGGAGGAGATGGGGTAGTACAGCTCAACTCATGGTATAAAAGTTATGGGAGTCGAGCGGTAGTGCAGCAGGTTAAGTGCAGGTGGCGCAAAGCCTTAAGGACTGGCATAAGGATCCCGGTTCGAGCCCCTGGCTCCCCACCTGCAGGGGAGTCGCTTCACAAGCGGTGAAGCAGGTCTACAGGTGTCTATATTTCTCTTTCCCTCTCTGTCTTCCTCTCCTCTCTCCATTTCTCTCTGTCCTATCCAGCAACAACGGCATCAATAATAACTACAACAATAAAGAACAAGGACAACAAAAGGGAATAAATAAATAAATAATATAAAATTGTATGTCCCCTTAATAAAGTGGGCTTTATCTTCTGCTTTTCTTAGCCATGGAGCAGTGGTTCTCAACCTAGAACTGCACATTAAATTTTCCTGGAAGTTTAAACAAATCTAGATGCTTAAGTTATATTCAAATCGTTTTTAACCTGAATCTCCAATAACAGCACTTCCTAACAACCTTTTACAAATTTCCTTGGGTTATCTTACAAATCTCCCTGTGTGTTTGTAATGTTGAAGGTTGAGAGACACTGTTTGGAAAACTTAGAGGCATTCTCAGAAAAACACAGCTGGGGTCCTAGTGATAGGCCAGGTAGTGTAAATTTATTCATCTCACTCCCAAGTGACACAGGGTCATGTTATGCATACTTACTATCTAAAGCATCCAGACAATCAAAGTCCACGGATGGAAAGTAAGCTATGTGTTAAAAGTAGCTAGTCAATTATCTACATATGAGTTTCAAGTAAACTCTCATTCTTGCAGTTTTGATGACGTTGAATGGCATTCCTAATAGTAACACTGTAAGGTAAATATGAAGAGGGATGACTTAGGGCTTCCAATTCTGAAATATGTGTGATTATTCATAATAGCCTATAGAAAAATTCCCTTTTTGTTACTTAATATTGATTTACAAAATTGCAAGATAACAGGGGTACAAATCCACACCATTCCCCCCACCGAAGTCCTGGATCTTCAATCCCTCCATTGTAAATTATAGCAGTTCTTCCCAGCCTGCAGATATGGATTAACTATTATCTCTACAATTATCTATCTATATTTGTACATACTTTCCCCCCTTTTTAAGGTCCCATTTCCTCTTCTTTTCCAAGTCATATACACACTTATTACTACATCCACATGTCTCTCCCATTTTCATCCTCTCTCTCTGGTTCCTGATGTATTTAAAGTTCCCCCTCTGGTTATCTTTCCCTATCATTTCTCCCCCACTGGGGGTATGAATTAAAATTATTTTGGGGATGCAGAATGTTTGAGTTCTGACTTCCATAATTGCTTCTTTACTGGACATGGGTATTGGCAAGTCAATCCATACCCCACAAGCCTGTTCAGAACATTCCTTATTTCATTCCCATGGTCTTATGTCTACTTAGACGATAAAGACAAATAAGCTTTATTGTAAAATTGAGTGTTATTCTAAGAACCTGTGTCCACACAAAGAAGTACCTTACAAAATATCTTCTCCTGATCCAAAGCATGGATGAGAAAATGATTGATGTCTAGAAGTCTGGACATATGTAGAAACAATTCCTATCTCTATATGTCAGTAACAGAGTAATAGGATGCTTATTGATAAATAACAAGTATTCATAAGTGAACTATTCAAGCCATCTGATGAGCAAACTTCTTGTGACTTTCTCTTTTGTTACTGGAATGAAGAACTTCACATTGATATTCCATAGTGTTAGCCCAGCCCATACTCCAGATTATTAACTCAAGAAATAGAAAATGCCAAAGAATGAAGAGAAAAATATCACCACTTCGATAAGAATAGTACACACAAGACAGTGGATGCAGCTATATTTAGCCTTTTTGTATTCCAATGTCAAGCTTGGAGGTAAGAGAGACCCACAGTAAAGACATTCAATATATTATTATTATTATTATTATTATTATTATTATTTTGATATAAAACTAAAAGAAATCATCAGAGGATTGAAAGGATGAAGTGACCTAATCTCAGTCCTTAAACCTCTTCGTTAATCATAAGAGTTCCCATAAGTGACTACAACTGTGAATTTAGGGAAAGGGGCTGATGTAATGACAATGGATAATCCGACAGCTGTGCATCCTGATCATTTGACTTTCTTGTGCTCTCTGGCCATGCTCATTCCCAGTTACAAATATATCATATACTCCAAGTTTTGATTAACATTTACTGTTCATTTCCATTTCTTTACTTGACAGGACTTACAGAAAGCAGTTCCTAGGGTTCAGGTGGTGCAACTTGTTAAGCACACGTGTCATAAAATAGTCCCTGATGTACATTGCTGACTATATGGTCATTTAATATATTCTAGTATTTTTAAACATTAAATCCATTTTCACAAAAATGTTAAACTGATAGTAATTTCTGAGATTACAAATTAATAGGAGTATAATTTCACATTGTTTCCTCCACATGTCTATGTCTCTCCTCCCATTCTCCCAGTCTTGGATATGGATAGAGATTTCCTTTGTTTGTTTTCATGTCCCTGTGCTCAATTTTCTATATTCCACATATGAGTGAAAACATACGGTAGCTGTCCTATTAATTCACCTATTAAAAGGCACAGAGTATGAAGGTGAATCAGAAAACACAATCCAACCATATGTTGTCTGCAGAATCCCACCTAACTGAACAAGACAAACACAGACTCAAAGTAAAAGGATGGAAAACCATCATACAATTCAAATGGACCACAAAAAATGGCAGGAGCAGTTATGATCATATTTGACATGATAGAACTTAAAATAAATAAAATTTGAAAAGATAGAGTTGGACATTACTTAATGCACAGAGGATCAGTCAGTCAAGAAGACTTAATGATTATATACATCTATGCACCCAATGAAAGGCCATCTAAATACATCAAACATCTACAGAAAGAGGTGCAGCAATATATTAACAGTAAAAACAGTAGTATGGTATGTCAACACCCACCCTCTCAACTTGAAAGACCATCTAGGCAGAAAATCAATAAATAAATGAGGGAGATATGAAGAAATAAATAAACTAGAACTAATGGACATTTTCAGAGACATTCACCCCCCCCCAAATGGAATTCACATTCTATTCAAGTCCAAATGGGTCATTCTCAAAGATGGACCATATATTAGGCCACAATGACAGTGTCAGCAAATTCAAAAGCGAAATCATCCAAAGCATCTTCTCAGACCACAGTGGAATTAAATTAACACTTAACAATAAACAAAAAAATATTAAAATTCCCAAAATATGGAAACTCCACAGTATACTACGTAACAACAACTGGGTGAAAGAGGAAATTAAGGAAGAAATCAAAGTGTTTCAAGAATTTAATGAAAATGAAGACACAAGTTATCAAAATATTTGCCACACAGATAAGGCAGTACTGAGAGGGAAGTTCATGGCCACATAAGCACACATGAGGGAACAAGAAAAAGCTCAGAGAAACAACCTGATTGCACACCTTAAAGACATAAAAAAAAAAAGAGCAAAGGGACCCTAAAGTAACCAGTAGGACCAAAATAAGTAAAGTTATGGTGGAAATAAATAAGACTGAAAATAGGAAAACCATATAAAAGATCAACGAAAAGAAATTCTGGTTCTTTGAAAGACTAAAGAAAATTGACAAAACTTTATCCAGATTCATAAAACCATAAAGTGGTAAGACTCAAATAAATGGAGTGTAAATGAAAGAGGTGATATCACAACAGACAACACAGAAAATCAACATATCAAGTGAGGCTTCTATTAATAGCTATATGTCACTAAGCTAGAGAACAAGGAAGAAGTGGATGAGATCCTAGACACCTACAAACTTTCAAAATTAAACAGAGGAACTAGAAAATATTAACAGGCCAACAAAAATTAAATAAATTGAAACAGTTATCAAAATCCTTTTTAAGAATAAAAGTCTTGGACCAAAGTATTTACAAATTAATTCTACAAAAACTTCAAGGAAGAGTAAATACCTCTACCTTTAAAAATCTTCCCAAAACAAGGACCAGCATAAGGAAAACCAGTTCAAGCCCCCGGCTCCCCACCTGTAGGGGAGTCGCTTCACAGGCAGTGAAGCAGGTCTGCAAGTATCTATTTTTCTCTCCCCCCTCTGTCTTCCCGTCCTCTCTCCATTTCTTTCTGTGCTATCCAACAATGATGACATCAATAACTACAATAATAAAATAACAAGGGCAACAAAAAGGGAATAAATAAATAAATATCTTTAAAATTTTTTTAAAAAAATCTTCCAAAAGATTGAAGACACAGGAATATTCTCTTCCAGATTCTATGAAACCGACATCACTCTGATACCAAAAGCAGACAAGGATACAATAAAAAAGAAAACTACAGACCAATATCTCTGATGAACATAGATGCTAAAATGTTGAACAAAATTCTAGCCAACAATATATAGAAGTATTATTAAAAAGATCGTTCATCATGACCAAGTGGGGTTTATCCCAGGGATGCAAGATTGGTTTAATATATGTAAATCAATTAACATGAGCCACCATATCAATAAAAGCAAGACCAAAAACCACATGGTCATATCAATAGATGCAGAAAAAGCCTTTGACAAAATCCAACTTCCCTTTATCATCAAAACACTACAAAAAAATGGGAAAAGATGGAAAATTCCTCAAGCTTAGTGGAGTTCATATATGGCAAACCCATAGGCAGCATCATACTCAATTGTGAACAACGGGAAGCGTTTCCTCTCAGCTCAGGTCCTAGTGAGGGGTGCCCACTATCACCATTACTATTCAACATAGTGTTTGAATTTCTTGCCACAGCAATCAGGCAGGAGCAAGGAATTAAAGGGATACAGATTGGAAGAGAAGAAGTCAAACTGTCCTTATTTGCAGATATGATAGTATACATAGAAAAACCCAAAGAATCCAGCCGGAAGCTTTTGGAAATTATCAGGTAATATAGAAAGGTGTCAGACTACAACATTAACATACAAAAGTCAGTGACATTCTTTTATGAAAACACTAAGCTGAAAGAATAAGAAATACAGAGATCAATCCCTTTTACTATAGCAACAAAAAACAATAAAATATCTAGGAATAAATCTAACCGAAGAAGTGAAAGATTTGTATACTGAAAATTATGAGTCACTACTCAAGGAAATAGAAAAAGACACACAAAGAAGTGCAAAGATATTCCATACTCATGGGTTTGATTGATTAACAAAATCAAAATGAATATACTACCTAAAGCCATATATAAATTTAGTGCAATCCCCATCAAGATACTACCCAATTTTTAGGAGAATAGAACAAAAGCTACAAGTGTCTATCTGGAGCCAGAAAAGAGCTAGAATTGCCAAAGCAATCCTGAGAAGAAAGAACAGAACTGGAGGCATCACACTCCCAGATCTCAAATTGTATTATAGGGCCACTGTGATCAGAACTGTTTGGTACTAGAACATAAATAGATACTCTGACAAATGGAAAAAAAAAAAGTGAGAGGCCAGAATTAAGCCCACACATCTATGGACATCTAATCTTTGACAACGGTGCCCAGACTACTGAATGAGGAAAGGAGAGTCTCTTCAACAGATGGTGTTTGAAAAATGGGATGGTGTTTGGAAAAGGGAAAAAGAATGAAACTGAACCATTATGTTTCACCAATCTTAAAAGTAAATTCCAAGTGACTCAAGGACTTGGATGTTAGACCAGAAATTATCACATTCTAAGAGTAAAATATTGGCATAATTCTTTTTGTATAAATTTTAAAGATATCTTCAATGAAAGAAATCAAATTACAAAGAAGAATAAATAAAAAGAAACTAATAGGTCTACATCAAAGTATAAAGTTTCTGCACAGCCAAAGAAACTACTACCCAAAGAAAGAGACCTCCCACAGGGTTTGAGATGATCTTTACATGCCATACATCAGATAAGAGACTAATAACCAAAATATATAAAGAGCCCACCAAACTCAGCAACCAGAAAACAAATGACCCCATCCAAAAATGGGATGAGGATATGAACAGAATATTCTCCATTCAAGAGATACAAAAGGCCAACAAACCTATGAAAAAATGTTCCAAGTCGTTGACTGTCATAGAAATATAAACAAAGACAACTATAAGATACTACTTGACTCCTGTGAGAATGTCATTCTTCAGAAATGTAGCAGCAACAAATGCTGGGGAGGTTGTAAGGACAAAAGAACACTTCTGTTCTGCTGGTGGGGGTATAAATTAGCCTAACCCCTGTGGAGAGCAGTCTGGAGAACTCTCAGAAGGCTAGAAGTGGACCTACCTTATGATCCTGCAATTTCTCTCCTGGGGATATATCCTAAGAAACCAAACACACTCATCCTAAAAAATTTGTGTTTACCTGTGTTTCTGGTTATTACACATTGCAGTACAATTTATAATAACCAGAACCTGGAAGCAACCCAGGTGTCCTACAACACATGAGTGGCTGAGCAAGTTGTGCTATATGTACAAAATAGAATACTACTCAGCTATTAAAAAATGGTGAATTCATCTTCTTTACCCCAACTTGGATGGAGCTTGAAGAAATCAGGTTAAGCGAGATAAGCCAGAAAGAGAAGGGTGAATACGGAATGATCTCATTCATATGCAGAGTTGAAAAAATAAGATCAGAAGTAAAAATGCAAAGCAGAACTTGGACTGGAGTTGATGTGTTGCACCAAAGTAAAAGACTATGGAGTGGGGGGAAAAGGTTTAGGTCCTGGATAAGGAGTACCTAATGAGGGTTGAATTGTTATATGGAAAGCTGGGAAGTGCTATGCGTGTATAAAATTTATATTTTACTGTCAACTCTAAACCATTAATCCTTCATAAAGAAATGTTTAAAAAAAGATTAATGAACCCACCTTCTCTGATCTTCCTGAATGGAGCTAGAAGATATTCTGTTAAGTGAGATAAGTCAGAAAGGGAATGATCAATATGAGATGATCATAGCCATTAACAGAATTTGAGAAAGAAGAACAGAAAGGGAGACACAAAGCAGAAACTGACCAAGTTTGGAGTGTTGAATCGAAGTAAAAAAACTTTGGGGGGAGAGGGAAGGTAGATTTTCATCTTCATTATAGGTGCCTGGAGGTAGAGACATAGACGTTTTGTGGTAGGAATGATGTTAACATACTATTAATACTCCTATTAACTTATAATCTTATAAATCACTAGTCAGTATGAGAGGGGAAATTAGAAAATTAGTCTGAGTATATATTCCTTCAATATAAGCACTTAAGATTTCAAATTGGTAACCTGGTTAACTTTCAATAGTGGGCTTAAATTGTTAATAATTTCAAATAATGACATTTTCTTTGAAACATTAAATCACTTATAAACTTAGACCAGGGAGACCAGAGGCAACTATTCTTGTCAGTATATAATACACAGTTATTTGCAAATAGCATTAAATGACATAAAAAAAAAAAACTTGGTACGGTTTTATATGGTACAGTAAATCCTAACCATAGGATATTCAACGTAAACTGAATTTCCAAATAACTTGGTTATAACAATAACTATCTATTGCTTTCTCAAACTCTAAGACAGCAGGAACCTTCCCCATTCTTTATAAAATCTATATTTCTCCCTGTTCTGAAATATCTGGAGCTTGGCTTGTTTTTCTTCACTCTCTCTTGATCCATACTATTTGTTACTGCACCTACTGATCTCAACCAAACCATTGCAACCAGTACCACCTCAACATGTTTCATGTCTGAAAGTGTCCAGAGATATTAGGCCTGGAATTCCAACCTTTCAGCTCCATTACTCTGGTGAGACCTTTCCTAGTTCCTTAATTAGTCCTTAATAGGACTCCTTAATTCCACTTTGGGTGGCATGCTTCCTAACAAAGCCAAAGAACCTAGATATAGACCAGGACCCATGACATAGGGCACATGTGCACATGTAAACATAAGTTATGGGAAAATATACACAGTAGTCTACAGTGACTCAATAAGTACATCAAGTATGTAAAAAGACCTAAAAAAGATACCATAAAGTACTTAATCAAATAGTTTCTACTTAGAACTAGATACCATCCTCATCTACTTCTTACTTCACTTCCCTTAGTTACTCCAAAACTAACCTTGTCAGACAAAGGACTACAAAAGCTGGATAAGGGCAAGAGACTGGCATACTTCAATGATGGTTCTCTTGGTCATTACCAGGCCACACCATCTTCTGGGGGCCTTACTCAAGGAATCCTGGGATTCCCAAGTAGATATGATAGGCCTAGGGGTTTCCCCATTCTCCGAAGAGATACTGGGTCAGCATTCTCTACCACTTGAGAAAGGGTGGTCCTGTAATGTTCCTAGCTTTGACCACTGAATATTAACTAAGATCTACAAGGATGCAGGTGTTACACAGGATCCTTTGCTAAATATGGGAGCAAAATCAGATAGATGGGGTTTACAGTTATTGGCATTTATATACTTTCCACACATTTGGGAGCTACTCTCTGCCCTGATCCAGCTTTCTAGTCCTATTTCCAACTCTGTCACCATCTACCCCAAACAATATCTTTACCCCTCCTGCATGTTAGTTATCAGGCTCAGGGAAAAATTAGAAAAGTCACGGGTCCCTTGGAATATACCTGTAATAGACTACCTAGCTCCTTCCAAAATAAAGACCCCCAATTTCATCTGTTATACTCTTACCTTTAAACTCCTGATTATTAAACAATTTGTTCTTCTTTACTTCTTAATGCTTTTCAGCCAGCAAGTTGCAGATGCTACCTTGATGCCAACCTGACTTCCCTGAGCAGCCAACCTCACCAATGTGTCTTGGAGCCCTACCTCTTGGAGTATGGATTTTCAAATACCCATGTCCAGCAGAGAAGCATTTACAGAAGCCGGAACTTCTACTTTCTGCACCCCATAATGATCCTGGGCCCATACTCCCAGAAGGATAAAGAATAGGAAAGCTTTCAATGGAGGGGATGGGATACAGAATTCTGGTGGTGGGAACTGTGTGGAATTGTATCCCTCTTATCCAATGGACTTGTCTTTCATAATTAAATTTATAAAAGGAACATAAAGGTTAAAACAATAAATATGACTGAGAAGGGAAAAAATATCTCTCAGCATCTGGGAAGATATTATTTTCAATTCTGAAAGGGAGAAGGGGTCTTAGTGGCAGTAACAGTTCATTATTTATTTCTAAAATTTTATTAACTCTCCAGAAGATTGTGACACACAATGTTTACGTATAACTGTCCCTAAGGTTCACATACACACTGATCTCTACTTTGATTAAATATATACTTAAGAGTTGCAATTTCATACAAGAATTAATGGAAAGACTCTGTTACATAATTAAAGATATTTTAATTTCAAAATAAGATTCAAATAGTGAAAATCAAAAGTTTTAACAATTGAAAGTCTAATACTGTTACTTAAATTCTACATAGAATTAAGGATTCTTCTTTAAGCAAATATACAAAAATGTAACCCTTTATTCCCCAAAAAACAGTTTTCTTAAGTTGTTAAAAAATCTGGAAGTTACCTGAAAACACTGTTTTGGATATATATATGTCTTTAGAGAAAGTTTTACAACTTTCAATCTCATAGTTATTTCCCTTTATCATCAGTTATTCTGTTTGTCCACTAGTGGACACTGTTGAGCTTCCAAACTTAAAGCTACTTCTTATAAGATGTGACGAACAAGAGGAGAGAGAAATGTAAAATATGAAATAAAAATTAATAGAGCAACAATCTTTCTGTAATTGTGTTTATTTTATTCATCATGAAAAAGGGCAATAAATGTTTATGTCAATCATATGTAGAATAATAAGCAAAGTCAGAAACAAGCTTGCATTTCTCGCTGAGAATATTTTCTTACAGGTAGGAAGCACTGCTTGGTGTCTAATGACATAAGCAAACTACAAAATATTATTCTATTCCATGGGGAAATTATATAATTTTTCATGGAAAATTTCTTTTCATTTCTCTACTTTTTTTTTCCTCATAACAGTTTTGTAATTTGTGAGTGCTGTCAACCTTTTCATCATGATTCAAACCAAATATTGAAAAGTAGAGGATAACAAGTTTTCATTAGAAGAGGATAGACATAGTGGGAGTTGTATTGTTAAATGGGAATCTGGGGAATGTTATGCATGTACAAACTATTGTATTTACTGTTGAATGTAAAACATTAATTCCCCAATAAAGAAATAATTATTAAAAAAAAAGAAGAGGATTTGTGATCAGAGTATGGGTCAAAAAAGAGTTAATTAATCTTAAATTATGTATCATTTATTTTACTTTGATGACTTAAAATTTGACCACAGACTACAAGAATTTATCTTCTTTACATCAGAGTACTTTAGATCTTTAGCTTATGGAGATAGTTGAATGCAGAACTTTAGAGCGTCAAGGATGAATACAAGACAAACTGTATCTAGATTCAAGTCTCTAATATCCATATGTAAGGGCATGTTTCAGAACCCTGGAGCAGTGCTGCCAGTGTCTCTCCTTCTACCTGTCTCTCCCTCCATCTTTAGCTCCCTCTGTTACTCACCCTCTGTCCAAAAAGCAAAACAAAATATGGACTTCTAGAGGTGTAGAGGTGTGGCCATAGATTAATAGTACATAGAAAGTAATTCCCCAAAACAACAAGAATTGACAGCAGATGAACTTTCCTAACCTCATATAAAAAACAAAAAACAGTTGAGACTTACACAGAAGCACATTTAGTCTCAAGTGGGTGCTCATGTATGTGGCCAGGGAGCAAAGAGAAACTTCAAGGCAAGTAAAGAAGAAATTTCAAGTACCCCAGCCAGGGCCATATTGCCAGCTACATGTCAAATCATAGTGCAGGACAGCAAGGAACCTCTGAAGCTCTTAACCCACAGTCTTAGGGGAGTCAGGACACTAAACTATAGCAATGACTCACCATAGTAGCAGGGAAATTTTCTGGCAGAAAAACTGTGTTTCTCATCCCCATACAAAATGAGACTCACCAGATCACATCAAATCAATAGAGTTTACAGTCAACAATATTTATACCCCTTTCCCATATTAGGGAGCTACTCTCTTCCCTGATGCAGTTTTCTGGTCCTTTTCCCAGCCATGACATCATCTCCCCAGACAATAATTAGGATCCACCTGCATATAGATTTCAGGCTCAGGAAAAAAAAAAAAACACTAGTATAGCTACAGGTCCTTTGAAATATAACTAAAATATGCCTACTAGCTATCTACAAAATGGAGGACACCCCCCCCAACACTTCATCTGCACTATTCCAGCCTTTAGGTCCATGGCTGGTCAACAATTTGTTTGGCTTTGTATGTTAACTCTCTTTTCAGCCACCAGGTTCCAGATGTTAGCAGGATGCAACCAGACTTCCCTGCACAGACAAACCCACCAATGTGCCTTGGACCTCCGCCTCACCAGAGCCCTTTCCCACTAGGGAAAGAGAGACGCAGGCTGGGAGTATCAACGCCCATGTTCAGTGGAAAAGCAATTACAGAAGCCAGACCTTCCACCTTCTGCATCCCACAATGACCTTGGGTCCATACTCCCAGAGGGTTAAAGAATAGGAAATCTATCAAGGGAGGGAATGGGATATGGAGGTCTTGTGGTGGGAACTGTGTGAAGCTGTACCCTTTTTATCCTATGGTTTTGTCATTATTTCCTTTTTATAAATAAAAAAATTAAAAGAAAATGAGACTCACAGGAGGGTAAGCAGGCCACTGGAGGTTGGCTAGAACAATAAGTCCCATTTCTTTGAACACACAAAATAAAGTGGCTGTTACACAGCTGGCTCTCTGAGGTCTCACACAGTCTGAAATTTTAGAGAGGTCTACAGCACACAGAATTTAAAAAAAAAAATCTCAAGAAGAAATTAGAAACAATGCCTATCTTGTCCCAGCGTATAAGCAAAAGGAAGCCCAGCACAATAGCAGCAGCACTATCTGATGGCTCAACAATAAAGAGCATGCCAAATGCAAAAACAACTGAGAAATTTCAAAAATAAAAAAGCAGCAAAAAAAAAAGAAAGAAAATGACTGACCTTACACTAAGAAAGAAAACAGAAGAACTCTAGAAAGTTATATAACTGTGAGACTTATTAGAGAAAGAATTTAGAAAATTCATATTGAGGTCAATCCCAGAAGCTAAGCTTGGCATGAAGAATCAACCTCAAGAATTAAAACAATGTTTCACTAAGGAGTTATAAAACACAAAGAGCTCCAAAGTTCTCCAAGAAGCTGGAAAACATGAAAAAAAAGAGCTCCAAATATAGTTTACTAAGGAGTTAGGAAGCATGAAATTAAAACTTCAAACAGTTTGAGGGTGCCAAAATGCCATTCAAAATGACACTCTGAATGCAATATAAGCTCTGGCAGCAGGCTGGGGAAGTAGACTTAGTCATGAAAAGAGCAGAATATATGGGGTAGGGGTGGTGCCAAGATGGTGACTTGGAGACAACACCTGGCATAACTCTGAAAGGAGGCTGTTTTAAACCTGGGAAGTTTGGGTGAGGGTAGGAGTTCTGGGCCAGTGATGGAAGAGGAGGGCAGGGGTAGGTCAGGGTGGTATCAAGGCAGAGACCTATAATTCACCCTTGGGCTGGAAAACAGAGGCTGAAAAGGACAAAGTAAACAGGGATTTGGCTGGGAGTGTTTGTTTTGGCTATTTCACTCTGCACTCCCCCACACATTATACCAACTCCCATGCCTGCTACTTCTGGTAGCCGTCCTGTAGAGCTAATTTCTTTATCAAGATTCCTGGATCAGCAGAAATGTCTTCCAAAGGAGAGGGATATTTCCCCCAAGCAAAGGCACCCCCTTTTTTTTGAAGGTGGATGGAGCTCTATCTGAGTGACAAAATACCTGACAAATCATACCCTGAAACAAAAATAGGTACACAGACCAGTGGAACAGAGTTGAAAGCAAAGAACGAAAGACAAAGAAACAGTTAATAAAAATCTTCCCAACAAAAAAAGAACGGGACCAGATGGTTTTAGAAATGAATTCTACAAAAACTTCAGGAAACTGTTAATACCTATACTTTTAAAGCTCTTTCAAAAGATCGAAGTAACAGGAACAGTCCATTCCACATTCTATGAAGTCAATATCATCCTGAGGCTTAAAGCAGACAGGGACACACACAAAAAAGAAAAACTACAGACCAATATCTCTGATGAAAATAGACACTAAAATATTGAACAAAATCCTAGCCAACTGGACACAGCAGTATATAAAAAAGATTGTTCATCACCACCAAGTGGGATTTATCCCAAGAATGCAAGCCTGGTTCAATATACATAAATCAATCAATGTCATTCACCACATCAATAAAAGCAAAACCAAAAACCACATGATTATCTCAGTAGATGCAGAGAAAGCCTTTGACAAAACCCAATGCCCATTCATGCTCAAAACACTACAAAAATTGGGAATAGATGGAAAATTCCTCAAGATAGTGAAGTCCATATACAGGAAACAAACAACTTACCTCATACTCAACAGACAGAATCTGAAAGCATTCCTCCTCAGATCAGGGACTAGGCAGGGCTGTCCGTTATCACCATTACTCTTCAACATAGTATTGGAAGTTCCTGCTATCGAAATCAGGCAAGAAAAATAAATCAAAGGAATACAAATTGGAAGAGAAGAAGTCAAATTCTCACTATTCACAGATGGTATGATAGTATACACAGAAAAGCCTAAAGAATCCCACAGAAAGCTACCGGAAATCATTTGGCAACATAGCAAGTTGTCAGGCTACAAAATCAATGTTCAAAAAATCAGTTTCATTTTCTATGCAAACACTAAGTCTGAATAAGAAGATATTCAGAAATTACTCCCATTCACTATCACAGCAAAATACATAAAATATCTTAGGAATAAACCTAACCAAAAATGTGAAAGACTGCATATTGAAAAGTATGAATCACTACTCAAAGAAATAGAAGATAATACGAAGAAATGGAAAGATATCTCATGGTAGTGGATTGAAAGAATTAATATCATCAAAATTAATATTCTCCCCATAGCCATATACAACTATAATGTGATATCCATCAAAAACCCACTAAATTTCCTTAAGAGAATAGAACAAAAATTACCATCATTTATCTGGAACCAGGGAACACCTAGAATAACAATCTTGAGGAAAAGAAAAAAGATGGAGGTATATTACTCATAGATCTCAAACTATATTATAAGGCCATCATCATCAAAACAGCCTGGTACTGGAACAAAAATAGGTACACAGACCAGTGGAAGAGAGTTGAAAGAAAAGGATGAAACCCCCACACTTATGGACATCTAATTTTTTATAAAGGTGCCAAATTATTAAACAGAGGAAGGAGGCACTCTTCAATAAATGGTGCTGGGAAAACTGAGTTGAAACATGCAGAGACATTTAACTGAATCACTTTATCTCAAAAGAAACGAAAGTCAATTCCAAATAGATCAAGGACCTAGATGTTAGATCAGAAACTATCACATACTTAGAAGAAAACATTGGTGGAGGGAGTCGGGCTGTAGCGCAGAGGGTTAAGCGCAGGTGGCGCAAAGCACAAGGACCGGCATAAGGATCCCGGTTCGAACCCCGGCTCCCCACCTGCAGGGGAGTCGCTTCACAGGCGATGAAGCAGGTATGCAGGTGTCTGTCTTTGTCTCCTCCTCTCTGTCTCCCCTCCTCTCTCCATTTCTCTCTGTCCTATCCAACAACGACAACAGCAACAATAATAACTACAACAATAAGACAACAAGGGCAACAAAAGGGAATAAATAAATAAAATAAATATTAAAAAAAAAGAAAACATTGGTGGAAAACTTACCCACCTAAATGGCAAAAACATCTCTAATGATGCAGATCAAACTGCAAGGAAGACTAAAAAAAAAGAAAAGAAAAATGAAATCAGTTGACTAAACCAAATTGAAGAGCTTCTACACAGCAAAAGAAAGCATCACCCAGACAAAGAGACCACTCACAGAATGGGAGAAGATCTTCACATGCCATACATCAGATAAGAGACTAATGACCAAAATATATAAAGAGCTCACCAAACTTAGCAACAAAAAAGCAAATGATTCCATCCAAAAATGGGCAGAGGAAATGAACAGAATATTCACTACAGAAGATATTCAAAAGGCTAACAAACACATGAAAAATTGCTCCAGGTCACTGATTGTCAGATAAATGCAAGTAAAGTCAACATTAAGATACCACCTAAATCCTGTGAGAATGGCATACAACAAAAATGACAGCAGCAACAAATGTTGGAGAGGTTTTAGGAACAAGAGCTCCCTCCTACACTGCTGGTGAGGATTTAAATTGTTTCAACATCTGTGGAGGGCAGTCTGGAGAACTCTCACAAATAGTAATAGACCTTCCATATGACCCAGTAATTTCTTTCTTAGGGATATAGCCTAAGGACTCCATAACACTGAACCAAGAAGTTATGTGTACACCTATTTTTGTAGCAGCACAATTTAAAATAGCTAAAACCTGGAAGCAAACCAGGTGCTCAGAGACAGATGAATGGCTGAAAAATCTGTGGTTTATATACAGAATGGAATACTATGCTGCTATTAAGAACCATGAACCCATCTTCTCTGACACATCTGGATGAAGGAATTATGTTAAGTGAGCTAAGTCAGAAAGACAAAGACGAGTATGGGGTGATCCCACTCATAAACAGAAGTTGATAAAGAAGAACAGAAAGGGAAACTCAAAGCAGAATCTGAGTTTAGAGTGGGACACCAAAGTAAAAATCTATGGGTGGAGGATGACAGTAGGTGTTTAACTTCACTGGGTGTTGGGAGGAAGGACACAGACCTTTGGTGGTGGGACTGGTGTTAATATACACTCCTATTAACTTACAGTCTCAAAAATACCTATTTAATTAACATGAGAGGGGAAAATGGATTGAATGTCTCAAACTTTTTGTTGTATAGACCATAGGCTGAATATATGTTACTTCAATCAAAGCACTTAAGACTTCAAATTGGTAATCAGATTGAATTTAAATAGTGGGCTCAAATTGTTAATACAATTCTAATAATGATTGGTAGTTGAAATATTAATTCTTCTAAAACCTTAGACCAGGGAGAACAGAAGCAACTGGTGGTGTTACTTTATAAGATAGAGCTATATAAAAATAGCATAAAAGGCTATTTATTATGGTGAGGTATTGTATGATAAAATCCTAACAGTGGGATTTTTTTTAAAGTTAACCCAATTGCCAAATAATTTGGTTATAGCAATAACAATCTATAGCCTTCTTAAATCCTAAGATTTCAGGGACCTTCCCCTTTTCTTATAATGCCCATACATCTCCCAGTTCTGGGACCTGTAGGGTGGAGCTCACTTTCCTGCATGCTTCTCTCAAGTCATACCAACTGATACTGCATCTACTGATCTCAGCCTAATCAATGCAACCACTACCAAGTCAGTATGCTTCATTTCAGACTGATTCCAGAGGCTTCAGGTGTAGAATGTCAACCCTTCAGCTTCGTTACTCTGGTGAGTCCTTTCCTAGCTCATAAGACTCCTTAATTCCGTTTCAGGTGGTACACTTCTTAACAAAACCTCAGAACCTAGATTTAGACCGAACTCATGAGATAGGGCATATGTAAATGTATCCATAAATTAGGGGAAAATATATACCTTAAAGCAAAAGTGCACAATAGCTTGCTGTAAGTTAGTAAATGAAGCAAGCAAGTAGAAAGACCTGAAAAGACACCTTAAATTCCCTAATGAAACAGTTTATACTTAGACCTAGATACCCTCCTCACCTACCTCCTATTACATGTCCCTCAATCGTTGCAAAGCTAACCTTATCAGACAAAGTAAGGACTACAAAAGCCGAATAAGGGCCAGAGACTAGCATACTTTAATGATGACTCTTTAGTCACTCACAGGCCACCCCATCAACTGGGGCCCTTACCAGGAGTCCTGGGATTCCCAGACAGACATGATGGGCCTAGACCTTTTACAGATCCCTCTCACCACTATCACTGGTCATCTCTATCAGGAACAACATAATGGACCCCTTCGTGGGCCCCTTTAGTTCTTTGCCCTCAATGTGGATCAACAATGGTAGGGAATGTTCCATTCTTCGAAGGGAGGTTTGACAACATACTCTACCTACTACCCAAGGAAGATGAGTCCTGAAATTAGTGCAGCCTAGAATGTTCCTCGCTATGACCACAGAATGTGAGCTCAGACCTATAGGGATGCAGAAGTTACATAGGCTCCCAAGCCAGATATGGGCCCCAGATAAAAATCAGTGGGGTTTACAGTTAACAATATTTGTATGCTTTCCCTAAATTTCAGAGCTACTCTCTTCCCTGATCCAGCTTTCTAGTCCTTTTCCAACTATGACACCATCTCCCCATTAGATTTCAGGCTTAGGAAAAAACTAGTAAAGTCATGGGCCCCTCAGAATATACCTAAAATAGACCTACTAGCTTTTTCCAAAACAGAAACCCAACTCTTTATCTGCAGTATTCTTGCCTTTAGGTTCATGATTAGTCAACAATTTGTTCTGCTTTGCCTTAACTCTTTTTCAGCCACCAGGTGGCTGATGCCATGATGCTAACCTGACTTCCCTGAGTAGATGACCCTAACCATGTGCCTTGGAGTCCTTCCTCTCCAGATCCCTGCCCTACGAGGGAAAAACAAAGAGAAGCTGGGAATATGGATTGACCTACCAACACCCAGGTTCAGCTGAGAACCAATTACAAATGCCAGACCTCCTACCTTCTGCACTCCACAATGATGCTTGGCCCATACTCCCAGAGGGATAAAGAATAGGGAAGCTATCAAAGGAGGGGATTGGATATGGAGCTCTGGTAGTGGGCATTGTGTGGAAATGTATCCCTCTTAATCCTATAGTCTTGTCAATATTTCCATTTTATAAATAAAATTAAAAAATAATAATCTAAGATAATTTAATTCTCAGAGAATTTTTATATGCCAATAGTCACATCATCAAATCAAATGTTATCATTTTTAATATGAGTACTATAAACTCTGGAACAAAATCTAGGCATCAGTTTAATTTCCTTTCTGTTATTTCCTTTGTCCCTGACATTGGGAAAGTTTATAGAACTTTTTGGCCTCCCATTTCCTCATCTGTTATATAAGAACGGAAATACAGTTATCATGTTTGGTTTGAGAGAGGTGAAAAGTCTCATAATGGTAATTGTTAGGAAATATTACTGTTATTTCTACCATCTAAATGAGGCCAAATTCGGAGCACCAATCTTTTACAATGAAGCCAAAGTTCTGGACTTTCTAATGAGTATTGACAATAATAACTAATGCTTGATTAGTTCCTTTTGTTCTTTCTAGTACACACATGTTAAATTAAGACAACTCTGAGTGTGTTTTTGTTCACCATTATATATCCAAAGTTAGTGGTACATATTAAAGATTTACTTCATTCTGACTGAATAAAAAAATATACCACTGAGACTCGGAAAATATGGTTAATTCTTGTGACAGGCAAGCTATATGATTACGACAGTTAAGAGGTAATAATCATAAAGAAGTCTAGGATGTCATGGCAATTCTGAATAATGCACAGGAACTTGTTGGCTATAGTCACTAGGACTCTTGGTAAACATTGCAGGCTCTTATGAAAGTCAAAAGCCAAGGAGACCTGGATTCAACAGGACAGGTTTGTTCACATTCACTGACACATTTAGTCTCTTCCACAGTCAAGGAAGGTAGAAATTGCTATAAAAAATGTTACCTCATTTTAAAGATAAAAAGATTGAGACTAATAAAAATGACAGATTAAGTGACTTGCTGAAGGTCAAATGGCTGGAGAGTAGCACAGTCAGTATTCCTTTCCATGCTGTTTCAGCCAAAACTATGTTCTTAACTACCATACAACAGTAATTTCACTTCAGTACTGCAACTCAAGAAGAATGATACTGAGAAATAAAACTTAGAAAAGATGTATTACAGCCTTTCTTTCCTTTACTCTGGGGAAGGATAGCAGGGAGGGGGGTGGGTGGGGATTGAGGTCTTGGCGCACGATGATAGAAAATGATCGAGGTTTGAGGTGATTGTTTCACAGAAACCTATCGTGGAGAAGAAAGAAATTATAACATATGTGTCAATGATATTGATTGAAAAATTGTGCCCAGGGCTATCAAAATAGCTCACTTAGTGTACTGCTTCGCAGTGTTGTGTGTCCCAGGGTCAAATATGGCCCCAAGTGTTGAAGTAAGCTTCAATACTGTGGTATCTTCCATTCTTTCTCTCTCTGTCTCTTTCCCTCTCTGCTGAAAAAAAAATAGGTATAGTGCCCATGTTTCAACAACTTTGATGTAAACCATTAACCCCATCCTCCCCCAATAAAATGATTTTGAAATAAATAATATGAGTATATGATATTTTACTTACCCCTTACCTTGAATTTCTCTCTGGTTCAACATCAGTCTTAAAGACAGATACCAAAAGTCAAAGTGTGTTGCTCTAGTTCTTGGTTCCACAGGTTGCAGAACAGACATCATTCTCAGAACTGTTTGTCTATTCTTACCTGTCTGGGGGCTGTATAAACTGTTGGTGAAAGGACTTGTCTTTATTTCATTTAACCTGGAATTTACTCAAGACTAGAAAAAATATTGAAAGTACTGTAAGAAAATAAATTACCCTCAGCTGCCTGGGATAAAAGAGTAAAGTCTGGGTGAAATTATCAGGCACCTAAAGCCTATCAGGACTGCCTAGATAGGAGTTTCTTTGGGAAACAGTAATGAGTGCCGCATAGAGTGTAATCACTGAACATATGCTACTAAACTACATATTTTCCTATTGATTCTATTTTCTATGGAGAAGTCAGGAATATACAGTGCTGAACAAAATCCAGCAAGGCCTGAAGGCATATCATAGTGGGAGTGCATAGGACTTGCAGATCTAAAGCCACAGATGACCCACATTCAATCCCCAACACCACATGTCAGTGCTGAGACCAGTTTCTCTGTCACATGAAAATAAATAAATCTTTATATATATATATATATGTATATATATATATATATTAAAGTAATCCATCCAAAATTAAAACCTATACAGATATAAATTACCCAGGGGAGTATAGGCATGACCTACAATAAATGCAAAATTGATTCTGTCTGGTTGAAATAAAAAGGTTCTAGACAGTAAATCAAAAGTTATTAAGAAATAAAGAACTCCAGGGATGGTAAATATGAATAAAATAGCAGTATTTTGTTTTGTAATTCTATTTTTAACTTCCTAAATGATGGAACATAAAATGTATGAAATATTAATTTTGAAATTAAGTTACTGGAGCACACAATATGTAAAGATGTAAATTATGATATAGAATAAGAGGGAAATGACAGAGCTCCATAGGAACTAAGTTGGACTAAATTAAAACAAGCTTTTTATAAATGGAATTTGTTTATTCATAACATCCATCATATTCACTAAGAACATATCTTTTTTCTCATTTTATTTATAAAAAGGAAACACTGACAAAACCATAGGATAAGAGGGGTACAACTCCACACAATTCCCACCACCAGAACTCCGTATCCCATCCCTTCCCTTGATAGCATTCCTATTCTTTAACCCTCTGGGTGTATGGACCCAGGGTCACTGTGGGATGCAGAGGTGGAAGGTCTGGCTTCTGTAATTGCTTCCCCACTGAACACAGGCATTGACAGGTAAATCTATACTGCCAGCCTGTCTTTCTCTTTCCCTAGTGGGGCGGGGTTCTGGGGAATCGGAGCTCCAGGTCACATTGGTGGGGTTGTCTGTCCAGGGAAGTCTAGTTGGCATCATCTTAGCATCTGGAACCCAGTGGCTGAAAAGAGAATTAAAATATAAAGCCAAACAAGTTGTTGACTATGGAACTAAAGCTGGAGTAGTGCAGATGAAGAGTTGGTGAGGTCTCCGTTTTGTTGCTAGCTAGTAGGCATATTTTAGTCCTATTCCAAAGGGCCTGTGGTGATACTAGTTTTTTTTTTTTTCCTGAACCTGACATCTGATATGCAGGTGGATCCAAGTTGTTGTCTGGGGAGATGATGTCATGTCTGGGAAAAGGACCAGAAAGTTGGATCAGGGATGAACGTAGCTCCCAAATATGAGAAAGGTGTATAAATACTTGGATCAACAATGGTAGAGAATGTTCCATCCTCCAAAAGGAAACTGGACAGCATACTCTATACTATACCTGAGGAAGACGGGTCCTGATATTGGGGCAGCTTGGAATATTCCTACTCATGACCACGGAATGTGAGCTCAGATCTACAGGGATGCAGAGGTCACATAGGCTCCTAAGCTGAATAGGGGACCCAGATCACATCAAATCGATGGGGTTTACAGTCAACAATATTTATACACTAAGAACATATCTTTAAAATATAATAAATGAGAATATAAAAGTAATAGACTTCCAAAATCAATTAGGCATAAAAGAAGAAAGTAATATATAAAAGAGAAACCAAAAAGAATAAGAGAGATGTAGTTCTTAGTTCAGCATATAAAAATCTTCAATATCCCATTTATTCTTTAAAAAAAGTAAAACATGGAACATGTTGGAAATCAACAAGTTTATTTTATGTGAAACCAAAGTGAGGTCATGGTGCAAAATATTGATCCTCAAATTGAAGAGAAACAGAGGTAAATTCAGATAATTAAAACATACTAGAGGAGAAAACTATGAACTGAAATTTCTAAGGAAATCAGTATCAGAGTATAAAATCTCAGGTATCACTCATAAATTGTTGCAAGTTCAGTGGAGAGCAAATTTGAGAGATAAAATCCTAAAGAAACTCAGTGATCAGGACAGATAAACACACATGGACACACACACTCACACATACACACACATACACACACACACACACACACACACACACACACACACACACACACACACACACACTTACTTTAGTGAACTTTACTTCTTGCAGTTTTATTCAAATCCTTGCAAGAAACATTAGAGATATTTCCACTCCTTCCAGCAGGAGTGGAAAAAGAACTAGTTGGAAACATACCAGATAATTTTGTTCTTAGCAAGAGAAACTCTCAGGTGATGAACATCATCCAATCCTTTGAGGGTCAGAATGAAAATGAAACAAAGCTCAGAAGAAACCACTTAACTGGAGCTTTATAATACTGGGGAAAAGAAATATGTCAAAGACATGTTCGAGTAAAATAAAAATGTGGGTATTCTTTATTCTTAATTTAGATATGAACATTTGTTTAGAATAATACTAATGTGGTACAAGTGTGATGAATGACAATGAAGATGGAAGGGGTAAAATGAAGAAATTGGTACTATTATGAATTATTTGCATTATCTGTGAAGTATTACAGTGTTATCAGAAAATAAAGCTGAAGGCCAGAATAAAAAGTCATGTTGATAGTTTGTTTCTTTGAAACATGTTCAGCCCAGGTTTGAACATGGCCCCTACTGCATTGGAGCAAGCTTCACTGCTATGACATTCCACCCCCCATACCCCCCAGTCTTGCTCATATGTAAAGCAAAAGTGAGCCCACAAAATCGGAGACATGATGATAATAAAAAAGAGTTGAATTAGTTGTAAAGTTGTATCACAAATTCTAGGGAAGCCATATACAAAGTAAAATGAAAAATAAAAAGACATACTAAGAAAGAAAATGTAATTATACGATGCTCAGTCAAAACCACAAATAACAAAGAAAGAGGGAAAGAGAAAGAGTTAAAAATAATATTGTGTTCTTTGAGACAAAATTAAGTACTATTTAGCAACTAAAAACAGTACAAAATGGCTGGAAATGGAAATCATTACACTTAGTGCAGTAAGTAAGAAAGTGAAAAATAACTATCAAACAGTTTCACTTATATATGGAATACTGAGAATTTGCACAAATAAACTACTAAAAAATATTAGTCAACCTGTCTCTAAGAACATTGTAGAACAGTGGAGGTTATCCTTGGGGGTGGGGAGGAGTAGGATGAGGAACAGAGCTTTGTGGTGTTGATGGTGTGGAGCTATACTGCTAGTATCTTATAATCTTAAATCAATAATACTTATTACTACAAGAAGAAAATAAATAATAAAAACTAAAACAGAAATCAGTGAAATTGAGCACAGGAAATCTACAGATAAATCAGTGATAACCAAAACTAGTTCTTTCATAAGATTAGTAAAATTTATAAACCTCTGACAGTGATAACTATCAATAGTTTTCTTAAGTACACAAATCACTGATATAGGTAAAGAAAGAGGTATTGTCATTAAAAACGACAACAACAAATGAACAAGTTCCAGAAAGCTATGTCAGGGATAGAAGACAAGACTTGCATGACTGAAGCTGCATATTCAATCCTCAGTATCATCATATGTCAGAGCTTTTCAGTTCTCTCTCTCTCTATCTATCTATCTATCTATCTCTCCTAAAAATAAGTAAAGTAATCTTGATTTTGAAAAAATCCATAAACAATAAAAGGATGAAGTTGATCAATACTCTTACAACTCACACAAAATGGACAATCTTAATACTTACTTGGTAATTGAATTAATAGTTAATAACTTCACAAAATAGAAAATCCCAGATCCCAGATGAGTTTTCTGCCACACATATAGGGAACAAATTATATCAAGTCTCTAGTATCTTTTAAAAGGTAGGAGATACATGCAGTTTCCTGATAGCCCTTCTGATTTCTTCTTTAAAGTCTTTTTCCCCTCCAATTTTTATTTATAAAAAGGAAACACTGACAAAACCATGGGATAAGAGTGGTACAGCTCCCCCAACAACAAAAGTCCTGGACCAGATGGCTTCACAAACAAATTCTACAAAACCTTCAGGAAACAGTTAATACCCATATTTCTAAAGCTTTTCCATAAGATCGAAGAAACAGGAACACTCCCTTCCAGTTTCGATGAAGTCAATATCACCCTGATACCAAAAGCAGATACGGACAAAGCAAAAAAGAAAAACTATAGACCAATATCTATGAAGAACATAGATGCCAAAATATTAAACAAGATCTTCACCAACCGGATACAGCAGTATATCAAAAAGATTGTTCATCACAACCAAGTGGGATTTATCCCAGGAATGCAAGGCTGGTTCAACATAGGTAAGTCAATCAATGTCATTCACCACATCAATAAAAGCAAAGCCAAAAACCACATGATTATCTCAATAGATGCAGAGAAAGCCTTTGACAAAATCCAACACCCATTCATGTTCAAAACTCTACAAAAAATGGGAATAGATGGGAAATTCCTCAAGATAGTTGAACACATATATAGCAAACCTACAGCCAACATCATACTCAATGGACAGAAGCTGAAAGCATTCCCCCTCAGATCAGGGACTAGACAGGGCTGTCCACTATCACCATTACTCTTCAACATAGTATTGGAAGTTCTTGCCATAGCAATCAGGCTAGAGAAAGAAATCAAAGGAATACAGATTGGATGGGAAGAAGTCAAGCTCTCACTATATGCAGATGGTATGATAGTATACATTGAAAGGCCTAAAGAATACAGAAGAAAACTACTGGAAGTTATTAGGCAATATAGCAAGGTGTCAGGCTACAAAATCAATGTACAAAAATCAGTGGCATTTCTTTATGCAAACACTAGATCTGAAGAAGACATCCAGAAATCACTCCCATTCACTGTTGTAGCAAATTCAATAAAATACCTAGGAATAAAGCTGACCAAAGAAGTGAAAGACTTACATACTGAAAACTATGAATCACTATTCAAGGAAATAGAAACTGATACCAAGAAATGGAAAGACATCCCATGCTCATGAATTGCAAGAATAAATATCATCAAAATAAATATTCTTCACAGAGTCATATACAAATTTAATGTGATACTCATCAAAGTTCTACCAAGCTTCTTTGAGAGAATAGAACAAAAACTACAATCATTTATCTGGAATCAGAAAACACCTAGAATTGCCAAAACCATCTTGAGGAAAAGATACAGAAATGGAGGCATCACACTCCCAGATCCCAAACTATATTATAAGGCCATCATCATCAAAACAGCCTGGTACTGGAATAAAAATATGCACACAGACCAGTGGAACAGAATTGAAAGCCCAGATCTAAACCCTCACACCTATGGACATCTAATCTTTTATAGGTGGGCCTAACATATTGAATGCAGGAAGGAGGCTCTCTTCAATAAATGGTGCTGGGAAAACTGGGTTGAAACATGCAGAAGAATGAAATTGAACCACCTTATCTCACCAGAAACAAAAATTAACTCCAAATGGATCAAGGACCTGGATGTTAGACCAGAAACTATCAAATACTTAGAGAAAAACATTTGTGGAACACTTTCCCACCTAAACCTTAAGGACATCTTTGATGAAACAAACCCAATTGCAAGGAAGACTAAAGCAGAAACAAACCAGTGGGACTACATCAAATTGAAAAGCTTCTGCACAGCCAAAGAAACTGTCACACAAACAAGGAGACTGCTCACAGAATGGGAGAAGATCTTCACATGCCATACATCAGACAAGAGACTAATCACTAAAATATACAAAGAGCTCAGCAAACTTAGCACTGAAGAAACAAATGACCCCATCCATAAATGGGCAGAGGATATGAACAAAACATTCACCTCAGAGGAGATCCAAAAGGCTAACAAACATATGAAAAACTGCTCCAGGTCACTGATTGTCAGAGAAATGCAAATAAAGACAAGACTGAGATACCACCTCACTCCTGTGAGAATGGCATACATCAAAAAAGACAGCATCAACAAATGCTGGAGAGGCTGTGGGGATGGAGGAACCCATCTGCACTGCTGGTGGGAATGTAAATTGTTCCAACCTCTGTGGAGAGCAGTCTGTAGGATAGAGACAAGGCTACCTATGGACCTTCCATATGACCCAGAATTTCTTCTAGGGATATTTCTCAAGGATACCATAACACCCAGTCAAAAGGATATGTGTAGACCGATGTTCATAGTAGCACAATTTGTAGTAGCTAAAACCTAGAGGCAACCCAGGTTCCCAACAACAGATGAATGGCTGAGAAAGCAGTGGTATATATACAAAATGGAAAACTATGCAGCTATTAAGAACAGTGAACCCTTTTTAATTTGATGTACTCCCATAGGTTTATACTTGCCTTAGTCTTCTTTGTAATTGGATTCTTTTCATTGAAGATGTCTTTAAAATGTATGTGGAAAAGAGTTCTGCCAATATTTTCCTCTAAGTATCTGATAGTTTCTGGTCTAACATCCAAGTCCTTGATCCACTTGGAATTTACTTTTGTATTTGGTGAATTACAGTGGTTCAGTTCCATTCTTCTGCATGTTTCAACCCATTGTTTCCAACACCATTTGTTGAAGAGACTCTGCTTTCCCCATTTAATAGTCTGGGCCACTTTGTCAAAGATTAGATTCCATAGGTGTGGGGGATCATTTCTGGGCTCTAAATTCTATTTCACTGGTCAGGGTGTCTATTCATGTTCCAGTACCAAGCAGTTTTGATGACAATGGCCCTATAATACAACTTGAGATCTGGGAATGTGATGCCTCCGGTTCTGTTCTTTTTTCTCAAGGTTGTTTAGGCAATTCTAGATCTTTTCTGGTTCCAGATAAACATTTGTAGAATTTTTTCTATTCTCCTAAAAAATGTGCTTGGGATCTTGATGGGGATAGCATTAAATTTGTATATGGCTCTGGGTAGTATATTCATTTTGATGATGTTAATTCTTCCAACCCATGAACATGGAGTATCTTTCCACTTCTTTGTGTCTTTTTCAATTTTCTTGAGTAGTGACTCATAATTTTCAGTATACAAGTCTTTCACTTCTTTGGTTAGATTTATTCCTAGATATTTTACTGTTTTGTTGCTATAGTAAAAGGAATTGATTTCTGAATTTCAATTTCTTCTAACTTAGTGTTTGCATAGAGGAACGTCACTGACTTTTGAATGTTAATTTTGTAGCTTGACACCTTACTGTATTGCCTGATGATTTCCAAAAGCTTCTTGCTGGATTCCTTGGGTTTTTCTGTGTATACTATCATGTCATCTGCAAACATGGAGAGTTTGACTTCTTCTCTTCCAATCTGCATCCCTTTAATTCCTTGCTCCTGCCTGATTGCTATGGCAAGAACTTCCAACACTATGTTGAATAGTAATGGTGATAGTGGGCAGCCCTGTCTAGTACCTGATCTGAGTGGAAGTGCTTCCAGTTTTTCACCATTGAATATGATGTTGGCTGTAGATTTGCTATATATAGACTCCACTATCTTCAGGAATTTTCCATCTATTCCCATTTTTGTAGTGTTTTGATCATAAGGGGATGTAGGATTTTGTCAAAGGCTTTCTCTGCATCAATTGATATTACCATGTGGTTTTTGGTCTTGCTTTTTTGATGTGGTGGATCACATTGATTGATTTACATATATCAAACCAACCTTGCATGCCTGTGATAAACCCCACTTGGTCATGATAATAATCTTTTTAGTATACTGCTGTATCCAGTTGGCTATAATTTTGTTCAATATCTTAGCATCTATGTTCATCAGAGATATTGGTCTGTAGTTTTCTTTTTTGGTTGTGTCCCTGTCTGCTTTTGGTATCAGAGTGATGTTGGCTTCATAGAAGCTGGCAGGGAGTACTTCAGTGTCTTCAATCTTCTGGAAGAATTTTAAAAGTAGAGGTATTAGTTCTTCTTTGAAGGTTTTGTAGAATTCATTTGTAAGACCATCTGGTCCATGATTTATATTTTTGGGAAGATTTTTGATAACTGTTTCAATTTCATTAGCTGTGATGGGCCTGTTCATGTTATCCACTTCCTCTTTACTTAGTTTTGGAAGTTGGTAGGTATCTAGGAAATCGTCCATTTCTTCCAGGTTCTCTAGCTTGGTGGCATATAGTTGTTCATAGAAGCCTCGCATGATATGTTGAATTTCTGCGGTGTCTGTTGTGATATCTCCTCTTTCGTTTAGTATCTGATTTATTTGGGTCTTCTCCCTTTTTTGTTTTGTGAGTCTAGCTAAAGGTTTGTTGATTTTGTTCACTCTTTTGAAATTAAAAAGCTTCTTCACAGCAAAAGAAACCACTACCCAAACCAAGAGACCCCTCACAAATGAGAGAAGATCTTTACATGCCATACATCAAACAAGAGTTTAATAACCAACATATATAAAGAGCTTGCCAAACTCAACAAAAAGACAAGAAATAACCCCATCCAAAAATGGGGGGAAGACATGGACAGAATACTCACCACAAAAGAGATGCAAAAGGCCAAGAAACACATGAAAGAATGCTCCAAGTCTCTGATTGTCGAGAAATGCAAATCAAGACAACAATGAGATATCACTTCACTCCTGTGAGAATGTCATACATCAGAAAAGGTAACAGCAGAAAATGCTGGAGAGGGTGTAGGGTCAAAGGAACCCTCCTACACTGCTGGTGGGAATGTCAATTGGCCCAACCTCTGTGGAGAACAGTCTGGAGAACTCTAGGAAGGCTAGAAATGGACCTACCCTATGATCCGGCAATTCCTCTCCTGGGGATATATCCTAAGGAACCCAACACATCCATCCAAAAAGATCTGTGTACACATATGTTCTTAGCAGCACAATTTGTAATAGCCAAAACCTGGAAGCAACCCAGGTGTCCAACAACAGATGAGTGGCTGAGCAAGTTGTGGTATATATACACAATGGAATACTGCTCAGCTATTAAAAATGGTGACTTCACCGTTTTCAGCCTATCTTGGATGGACCTTGAAAAATTCATGTTAAGTGAAATAAGTCAGAAACAGAAGGCTGAATATGGGATGATCTCACTCTCAGGCAGAAGTTGAAAAACAAGATAAGAAAAAAGAAAAAGTAGATCCTGAAATGGAATTGGCGTATCGCACCAACGTAAAAGACTCTGGGGTAAAGGGTGGGTAGGTGGGGAGAATACAGGTCCAAGAAGGATAACAGAGGACCTAGTGGGGGTTGTATTGTTATATGGGAAACTGGGGAATGTTATGCATGTACAAACTATTGTATTTACTGTTGAATGTAAAACAATAATTCCCCAATAAAGAAATAAATAAAATAAAAATAAAAACTACTGATAAAATAAAGAACAGTGAACCCACCTTCTCTGACCCATTTTGGATGGAGCTAGAAGGAATTATGTTAAGTGAGCTGTCAGAAAGACAAAGATGAGTATGGGATGATCCCACTCATAAACAGAAGTTGAGAAATAAGAACAAAAAGGGAAACTCAAAGCAGAATTTGAGTTTGGAATAGGGCACCAAAGTAAAAATCTATGGGTAGAATGTGAGAGTAGATGTTCAGCTTCATTGTGGGAGGGGGTCTGTGATCAGGACACAGTTCTTTGGTGGTGGGAAAGGTGTGGATGTACACTCCTATTAACTTGTCTCATAAATCACTAGTTAATCTACATGAAAAACTGACTGAATGTCTCAAACATTTTAATGCACAGACGATAGGCTGAGTATATGTTCCTTTACTCTAAGCACTTATGACTTCAAATATGTAAACAGACTGAATTTTAGCAGTGGTCTCAAACTGTTGATATAGTTCTAATAATAACTTGTTCTTTGAAATGTGGACTTTTCTAAAAGCTTAAACCAGGGAGAAAAGAAGCAATCAGTGCCTTTACTTTATATGACACAGCTATATAAAAATAATGTCAAAGGACACAAATTTGGTGAGTTTTTTATGATACAGAAAATCCTAATAATGAAGTCTTCAGAGTTAACCCAATTGCCAAATAATTTGATTTTAGCAATAACTATCTATTACCTTCTTAAACCCTAAGACAGCAGGAACTCCGCTTCCTCCATAGAGCCTATATTTTCTCCAGGCCCGGAACCTCTAGGGTGGGGCTCCCTTACCTGCATGCTTCTCTCAATTTATACCAAATGATACTGCATCTGCTTATTCCAACCTAATCAATGCAACGATGCATTGATCACTTCATGATTCACTTCAGACTGTGTCCAGAGACATCAGGAGTGGAATGTCAACCCTTCAGCCTCATTACTCAGGTAAGACCTTTCCTTTCCCATAGGATTCTCTAATTCCATTTTGGGTAATTCACTTCCTAACAAAGTCCAAAAACCTAGATATAGAAGAGGTCCCATGAGATAGGGCACATGTACACATATATCCATCCATAAATTAGGGCAAAATATATACCTGAAAGCAAAAGTGCACAATAGTTTGCAGTGAGTCAATAAAAATGAAGCAAGCAAGTAGAAAGACCTAAAAAGACAATATAAAGTTCCTGATGAAACAGTTTCTACTTAGGCCTAGATACCCTCCTCACCTACTTCCTATTACACTTACTTCTTCAGTCACTCCAAAGTTAACCTTATCAAAGGACTACAAAATCTGAAAAAAAAAAAAAAAAGCATAGACTGGCCTACTTTAATGATAACTCTTTAGTCACTATCAGGCCAACCCATCATCTGGGTCCCTAGTCGAGGAGTCCTGAGATTCCCACAAAGACATGATGGCCCTAGAACTTGAATAGATCCCTCTCTCCACTGTCACTGGTCATCTTCATCAGGAAGAACACAATAGACCCTTTCGTGAGCCCCCACTGGACCTTACCCTCAACATGGATCAACAATAGTAGGAATGTTCCATCCTCTGTAGGGAGACTGGATAACATAATGTATCTACAGCCTGAGGAAGATGGGTCCTGAAACTGGGGCAGCATGAAATATTCCTACTCATGAATGTGAGCTCAGACCTACAGGGATGCAGAGGTCAGATAGGCTCCTAAGCTGAATAGAGGCTACATATGACATCAAATCGATGGGGTTTACAGTCAACAATATTTATACACATTTCCCATATTTGGGAGATACTCTTTTCCCTGATCCTTCTTTCTATCCCTTTTTCCTGCCATGACATCATCTCCCCAGACAATATGGGACCACCTGCAGATCAGAGGTCAGGCTCAGGAAAAAACTAGTATAGTCATGGGTCCTTTGGAATATAACAAAAATAGGCCTACTAACTATCTTCAAAATGGAGACGTCTGGGAGTCAGGCTGTAGCGCAGCGGGTTAAGAGCAGGTGGCGCAAAGCACAAGACCAGCATAAGGATCCCGGTTCGAACCCCGGCTCCCCACCTGCAGGGGAGTCCCTTCACAGGCGGTGAAGCAGGTCTGCAGGTGTCTATCTTTCTCTCCTCCTCTCTGTCTTCCCCTCCTCTCTCCATTTCTCTCTGTCCTATCCAACAACTACTACAACAATAAAACAACAAGGGCAACAAAAGGGAATAAATAAATAAAATAAATATTAAAAAAAAAACGGAGACGTCAAATCTTCATCTGCAATATTTCAGCCTTTAGGTGCATGATTAGTCAACAATTTGTTTGGCTTTATATGTTAAGTCTATTTTCAGCCACCAGTTTCCAGATACTACTATGAGGCCAACTGGACTTCCCTGGGCAGATGACCTCACTAATGTGTCCTAGAACCCCACTCCCCCATACCCCCGCCCCACTAGGGAAAAAAATATACAGGCTGGGAGTATGGATCGGCCTGTCAACACCCATGTTCAGTGGGGAAGCAATGACAGAATGACCTTCCACCCTCTGTACCCCATAAAGACCCTGGGTCCATAATCCTAGAGGGATAAAGAATGGGAAAGCTACCAATGGATGGGATGGGATACAGAGTTCTGGTGGTGGGAATTGTGTGGAGTTGTACTCCTCTTATCCTATGGTTTTGTCAGAGTTTCCTTTTCATAAATAATTTAAAAAGAACCCAAGACTTCATATATAAGAATTATACTACAGAATTACAACCTCCAGTTTTCTGACTGCTTTATCGTTATCTTGATGGATAGAGCTGTCTGTTCCAGTTCACCGTACAGACAAATAACTGATGTACAGAATTCTCCACTTTAGTTAGATTTCAACTTTTTCTTCAGACAACTAGCTGCAGTATTTTGGTGGGAATAAGGAACATAGTATATTCATGTGGTTACATACTTGTCTATTAGAATTGGCCCACTAGAAAGGGCTGTAAAATGGCGAATTTATTAGAGTACAGGGCTGTGAGAATGGTAGAGGCTGCAAATGTTCAGAAAGTTGGCAGGAGGGCAAGTTTCCCCAGCTACTGGGAGCAAAGGTCCTGGGCCTGAAAGCCCCTCCTTTCCAGCAGACTCAATCCTACTACTAGTTAGTGGGAACTGATATTAACCTTGCTATCCTAAGTTCAGACATGGCCCTACCTACTTCCATGTATTACCAACCCATAAATTATAATGATTATATATTTACATGACTGTCCTGTAAGGCGTCTTGCAAATCTAAGATATTAAATGTTTAGGTAAAAAGCTAGTATTTGTTCTTAGGGCTATGATCTAGGTAGGCAGTTAGGGAACTTGAGATATGTTGTATTACTAGTGATAGAACTAAATAAGATAGGACTAAAATTTCACATCTTTCCCACCACTAAAAATCTGTGTCCTCCTCTCTGCCCCCTAGGTAAGAACTATAGTTTTTCAATTTAAATATGGGTTGTGTTGTGTCTGGTTGTTTATTTAAGTGTGTGTGTTCAGTTCTCTAAATTCCACGTATGAGTGAAAGCATCCTGTAGCTTTCCTTTCCCTCTTCGCTTATTTTACTAAGCATAATATTTTTGAGTGTCATCCATTTTATCCCAAAGGATGTAAAATCAACTTTTTTTTGCCTCCAGGGTTATTGCTGGGGTTCGGTGCCTGTACTATGAATCCACTGCTCCTGTAGCTATTTTTTTCTATTTCTATTTTTTACTTTTTAAATTTATTATATATATATATATATATATATATATATATATATATATATATATATATATATTTGGATAAGGCAGTGAGTAGTTGAGGGGGAGGGGAAGATAGATAGGAAGAGAGAATGATAGACACCTTCAGACATGCTTCACCACCTGTGAAGAGACCTCCCTGCAGGTGGGGAGCTGGGGGGGTTGAACTGGAATCCTTGCACAGGTCCTTCACTTCACAGTATATGCACTTAACATGGTGCGCTACTGCCCAGCCCCTAAAATCATCCTTTTTTATTACTGAGTAGTACTCCATTAAGTTTATGTCCCATAATTTTTTATCCAGTCATTTGTTGAAGGACATTTTGGTTGCTTCCAAATTTTTGCTATTGTGGATAATGTGGCTATTAACATGGGGCTACATATATCCCTTTGAATTAGTGATATTATCTCTTTTGGATAAATGCCTAGGAGTGGAATTGCTGGACTATAAGTTATTTCCATCTGTATTTGCTTAAAAATTCTCCATACTGTTCTCCATAATGGTTGTACCATTTTTCATTTTTGCCAGCAGTGTATTAGAGTTCCTTCCTCTCCACATCCTTTCCAACATGTATTATCTCCTGTCTTGTTAATGAAAGCCATGCTTACAGGTGTGAAGTGGTATCTAAATGTGGTTTTAATTTGCATTTCTCTACTGATGAGTGAATTAGAGCATTTCTGCATCTATAAGCAAGGGGCAATTATATAACTCAAAGTCAAAGTGCTCAATAATGGTTGAAATGCCTTAAAAAGGCATCATAAATTCTGTAATTGATTGGACTTAGACCAAATTAGCTGAACAGCATAGCAGAAAGGCCCAAAGAAGATAGATCCCCAAAACTTAAATCTGGCTGGGCTCAACAAATGATACTCAATGCCTAAACAACTAAGAGAAAATCTAAGATCATCAGATAAAGAGAAGACTATAAAAGTTAGATGAGGACAAAAGACTGGCCCACTTAATAATGGCCCATTTGGTCAATATCACACAACCTCATCACCTGGGGTCCTAGGTAGGGAATCCTTGGATTCCCATACACATACGATGGGCCTAGACCTCTACAGGATCCCTCTCTCCACCACCACTGGTTACTTCCATAAGGAACAGCACCTTGTGGACCCTCCTAGGATCTTATCCTTACCATAAAGCAGTGATTGTAGGGATAGCCCCAGTCTCTGAAGGGAGGCTGGGGGTATCCTGCCCTGCCACTCGAAAAAGACTGATCCAAAAGTAAGTGTAGCCTGCAGTGTTCCCAGTTGTGACCATGATCTATAAGCTCAGACCAATAGGTACTTAGAGGTTACACAGGCTCTGGCGATAAATATAAACATATATATACAGGCCCTGGAGCAGGTGGATGGAGGATGGAGGTAGTTAATTTTAGCCACAGAATTTTTTTTCAAGAACAGGATCTACTTCCTGCCCCAATCCAATTTTCTAGCCCTTTGTCCCTACTCTGACACCATTCTCTCAGTCAATATTCCTGTCCAATTTCAGGCTAGCTATCAAACTCAAGCAAAACTACTGTAGTTGTGTGCCCCCAGGAACATGCCTAAAATGGATTTCCTAGCTTTCTTGTACCCTAAAGTCCCTAATCCCATCTGCTCTAATCCTACTTTTTGGTTCCTGTTCATTAACCATTTTGTCTCAATTTAGGTCATGCCACCTTCCAGACACCAAGTTACAGATGCTACCATGTGTCCATCCCGATTTCTCTGAGCAGGCATTCTTACCAATGTGTCCTAGACCCTCGCATCTTTAGAGCTCTGGTCCACTAGGGAGAGATACAGATAGGCTAGGGGTATGGATCGACCTGTCAATGCTCATGCTCAGTGAAGAAGCAATTACAGAAGCCAGAACTCCTACCTTCTGCACCCTCAAAACAACCTTGATCAATACTCCCAGTGAAGGAGAAGTGATAAGATGAAGATAATAGACAGAGATAAATGCTACTAAACACAAGTGCCCTTCTTGGGCCTGTTTTGTGTTACATTTATTCCCCACATTTACCTCTTCCTCATAGGATTGCTGGGAGGACTGATACAACTTTTATGCCAGCATGGAGCAGTTCAAGAGCATCAGGCATGTTCACTGAATGGAGGTATTAAGAAGCACAATAGTTTGCAGTGTAAATATGTACACCAAGCATGTAGAAAGATCTAAAAAAGACTCCGTAAAGTACTTAATCAAATAGTCTCTACTTATACCTAGATATACTCCTCACCTACTTTCTATTTCACTTCCCTCAATCACTCCATGGGTAACCTTGTCACATAAATTAAGGACTACAAAAGCTGGATAAGGGCAATAGACTGTCATACTTTAATGATGGCCCTTTTGGTCATGACCAGGCCACCCCATCATCCAGGGCCTTAGTCAGGAAATCTTGGGATACTCACATAGATATGATGGGCCTAGACCTCTAACCCTCTCTCCACCATTACATAGTAGGGTCTATGATATTATTTCTCCATCAGAAATAATATCATAGACCCTACTTGGGCCTCTACAGGACCTCTCCCTCAGTGTGGAACAAAAGTGGTAGGGACAGTCCCACTCTCCAGAGGCAGACTGAGTCAACACACTCTGCCACTCCAGGAAGACTGGTCCAGAAACAAGAGCAGCCTAGAATGTTCCTAGCTATGACTATGGAATGAGAGCTAAGACTGACAGGGATGCAGAGGTTACAGAGTCTCCTGTGCTAAATATGAATAGACATGGCCCCTAGGTCAGATTGATGGGGTTTACAGTTAATGGCATTTATTGATGGGGTTTATGGTTAATGGAGCTACTCTCTACCCTGATCCAGCTTTCTAGTCCTATTTCGAAGTCTGACACATCTACCCCAAACAATATTTTTAGCCCATTTGCATGTTAGTTGTTGTGCTCAGGTAAAATTAGTAAAGTCATGGGTCCCTTGGAATATACCTATAATAGACTACCTAGATCCTTCTAACATGATGATCTTCAATTTCATCTGTTATACTGTTACCTTTAAATTCCTGACTATTAAACAATTTGTTCTTCTTTACATCTTAATGCTTTTCAGCCACCAAGTTGCAGATACTACTATGATGCCAATGTGATTTCCCTGGGCAGATGACCTCATCAGTGTGCCATGGAACCCCACCTCTCCAAAGCCCTGCCCCACCAGGGAAAGACAGAAACAGGCTGGGTGTATGGATCAACCTGTCAAAGTTCATTTCCAGTGGAGAGGCAATTATAGAAACCAGACCTTCCACTTTCTGCACCCCATAAAAATCTTTGTTCCATACTCTCAGTGGGATAAAGAATAGGGAAACTTCTAATTGGGGGGTATGCAACTCTAGTGGGAACTGAACTATACTGCTCTTATCTCACAATCTTATCAGTCATTATTGAATCACTTATAAAAAAAGAAAAGAAAGGAAAATAAAAGGATAGAAGAGAAAATAAAATAAAATAAAGAGAAAGTGGGAGTCAGGTGGTAGCACAGCAGGTCAAGCGCAGGTGACACAAAGCACAAGGACCGGCGATAAGGATCCCGGTTCGAGTCCTCAGCTCCCCACCTGCAGGGGGGTCACTTCACAATTGGTGAAGCAGGTCTGCAGATGTCTATCTTTCTCTCCCCTTCTCTATCTTCCCCTCCTCTATCCATTTCTCTCTGTCCTATCCAACAACGACTACAACAATAAAACAGTAAGGGAAACAAAAAGGAAATAAATAAATATTTTTTAAAAAAAGAAAGGAAAGGAAAGAAAAAAGGAAAGGAAGCACTTTTTATCCTGTCACTAGAAGCACACAGAGGTGATACAGCCATCCAAGAAATTTTGGTCTTAGTATTGCTGTGAGCAAATTAGTTGATGCAGTATTAAGCAAAAGAGTTTTATCTTCTAATCTGATAAATTTCAGCCTGACAGAATAGTATTAAAATTCCTGCACTGCCACTTTCTGGCTATATAACTAAGGGCAGTCACAGATGTTCTGTGCAACTCAGTTTCCTCATCTTTGAAATGATTGTTGATAGCATGTATTGAGTTGTCGTGAGGATTAAATAAAATCTTAGATCCAAATCAACTGGCATATTGCATGGTTTAGAATCACAGGTTTTTATTACTTTATTTTTAATTTTTTTACTTTTATATTACAAAATTACATGTCCACAGGGGTGTGAATCCACACAATTCCCATCACCAGAGTTCTGAATCTTCAGTCTCTCCACTGCAACCTACCACAGTTCCCCTAAGGTGGTAGATGCTTGTGGACCAAGCATCATCTCTACAACTATCTGCCCACATTTATACATAGTTGCTCCCCCCTCTTTTTTTTTTTTCCTTATTCAGTCCTCTCTTCCCCTCCAAGCCACTTATGACAACATAACTACCTCCATATATCCCTCTCCTTTTCTTTCTCTCTCTTTGGGTGCTGATGGAGCTGGAGTTCATATGAGGAAAGGGAAATACAGAGGAGGGAGTCAGGCAATATCGCAGCGGGCTAAGTGCACATGGCGCAAAGTGCAAGGACTGGCATTAGGATCCCAGTTCAAGCCCCTGGCTCCCCACCTGCAGGGGGTTCACTTCACAAGCGGTGAAAGAGGTCTGCAGGTGTCTCTCTTTCTCTTACCCTTCTTCTCTCCATTTCTTTCTGTCCTATCCAAGAACGCAGACATCAGTAACAACAATAATAACTATAACAATACAACAACAAAAGGGAATAAATAAATAAATATAACTAACAAAAAGAAATACAGAGGAGTTTAGTCAATGCCTTGGGTCACACAGAATGAGAGTGAGAAAGCCAGGAGTTATAGCTACCTGAGTCTGCTTGTCTCTGGAAGCCATTTTTAAAATCATTTTATATCTTGCTTCTTTGTCATTGCTTGTTCAGCTTCTATTATCTTGCTTCAATTCTTCACCGTGGCATCACACTTGATGATGGCTCTAGAAATCTATGTTATAATCACACAAATGCAACAGTTTACAACTTTGTACCCCTTCTTTTCCTCCATAAAACTGAATTGAATTGTCTGGAATTAAGAAAATACAAAACTGGCCTGAGGAGACCAGACAGTGGAACACTTAGTTGAGAGTACACATTGCCATTCACAAGGAACCAGGTTTGACCCACTGCTCCCTGCCTACAGTGGGAATGCTTCATGAGTGGTGAGTCAGTCTTGAAAGTGTCTCATTTTCTTTCTCTATCTCCTCTTCCCCTATTAGTTTCTCTCCTATCAAATAAATTATTCAAGAGGTGGGGGAAAAGGGATTTTAAAAAGCCACCTGAAGCAATGGATTTATAGAGCAGGCACTGAGCCCCAATGATAACCCTGGTGGTAAATACCAATAAATAAAAATAAATAAATACATACATATATAAATAAATAAATAAATAAAATTGGGCCTGAGGCCTGTAGTTTGGAGTATTTGGCAGTCCTTCCCTAGAAACAGCCATAATATTGCATTATTTTTACTTTAATGAGGCCAAGACAGAAACTTGCTGATAAGGACCATAGGCTCCAGACTGAGTAGAACTAGTAGGTGTATAGTCTTCCTAGACCTATATTATATAATCCTAGAGACTTCTGCCATACACACACATACTGTTTTTCATAACATGTATTGCATAATCATTTTGTGTTCGCCTGCTTGGTATGCTCCTTGCTCTTCCTTCATAAATGAACATGACTTTTCAAGAAAATTCCAAAATATGTATATATTATGTATGTCACCCTAAGTGTCGCAACATAAAACTTGATCCCCACTTTCTCTTCTTTAAAGCTTGCTTTGCAGTCTATGGTTTCTTAAATATGTCTTTAAGTTAAGTTGCATTCAAGCCAATCAGACTCCCCTCTCCTATTTAGCAGCCACTCCTGCAATTCCTCTGTTCTTGTTGATGACAGTGTTGTCCTGGTGGTCCTAGCCTGTGGCTCCCTTCAGTGAAGATTCATTCCTCTGCTACAGGCAATTCTCCAGTTCAACCCAGCCTCCCAGTTTCTCCATCACCTCCTGGCTAGCCACCAAATATTTTCCTCAATTATTCTTAACACTAGGAATGAAACAAAGCCCAAGTCTTCCCCTTTTGAATGCCAATCAAATTTACTGCTCAGTAATTTCTGTAAGAGCAGACTGAAAGCAAAGAGATCCACCAACTTTCATAGTAGGGCTTTTTTTTTCTTAACAAAAAGTTTCCATAGTGGTACACTGACTGCTGAACCTTAGCCTTGCAACTGGGAGCTTTTGCACAACTTACTGTTTTCAGTCTTTCAATAGAGAAACTCAAAAAAGTCAAAGTCACAATCCCTTTTTAGTAGCACGGTTGTAACCAGACAAGCCTCTAGGGTGGGAAGAAGTTAGTTCTTTAACAAGGGCAGACTCTTAATTACGTTGCTTCCAGGAATTCTGAGGCTTGGTCTGCATTCAGTAGAGTTCCGGAAGACTGGCCGTGGACTCTTTGTCATCTAATCACCTGGTAAGAACATCATTTTTGCTTAGTCTTTCCAGACCCTCTGAATGGTCAACATTTGGAGTAAGTATTGCTGAACAGAGCAGGGATTGTTAATTATTTCATGGGCCTTCTCTTCCCTGGGACAATAGATCAGGCTGGGTGTTTATTGAGTGATGGGGAGACAGGGGGAGGCGGGTGTTGTGGTTTCAGGATGGCCTCTGGGTCACAAGGTCAGGTTTCTAAAAGTTATTGTACAGACTGCTGTTAGTAGCTCTGCTTATTAGAGAGAATTAGATCCTTTGTGTTGTTTGTAAAAGCGAGAAAGTCCCAGCCAGACTCTGGCTTAAGTGAAACTTTTATTGCTGTCAGTCACACAGCCCCTCCAGTCTGAGTCCTCTGTGTGAGTTCTTGAAAGGCCAACTACATTCCTTATTCACAGATTTGTCTGGGTAGACCCCAAACACTTCAGAAAGCAGAGAATTCCTCACCATGGCTATACAGGTGTTTTTCATGAGATGACATATTTAGACATTTCTGAAAACTATTGGCTACAAGAATTGCTAGCTCTCATCCTCTTTTATTACCATTATTTCCTTACTACTTGCCTTTTCCACTAGATCTAAACTCTGTGACAAGTGCCACATCTACTTTGCTTCCTGTTCTGTGCCCAGGGTCAAGCATAGACCTTGATACACAGTAAAGAATAAATATTTGTTGAGCAAATGCCAATGTTTATAAAGCACTTAATATGTATCTGTCCAATGGTTTGAGGAATCCTTTTTCTCTAACAATTTCATTTAAAAATATTATGTATATATGGATATTAAATATATCTGTAATGTGAGATGTGTACTTATTTCAATTCTCAATCTCAATTTATACATTAGGAGACTCAGGTTGATAGATGCTGTAAGTAACTGTAACTCTGAGGCCACAGGCCTAGTCAGCAGTAGAACTGGGATTTAATTCAACAACTGAATTCCAGTGGCCTGCTCACTGTTAACCACTACTTTCTTGTCTATGGATAGTACACACTTCAAAAATGGAAAATGAGGGGGTTTTCTTCTTACAAGAACAGTAAGAGCACTAAAAAATCACTCATAGATTGATCCAAATCAAATGCATTGATATTTTTGACAAATAAATCAATGCCCTCTCCCCTTCGCACTGAGTGGAAGGAAAAGGACTCTCAACACAATTGGAAGTCTACAGTTTGGAGTGAGTGCTGTGGAGACCTGGGGAGATCACCTTAGAGGTCAGAGAATTGCAGAGCCCTGGAGGTATAAGTAGGGGAGAGGGAAAATCTGGCAGCAGCCAAGTTCCAGTCTCTTCAATTGCTATATGAAGTGGTGATCATTTTGTGTATTATGGTAGCTACATAGTGAGAACATTCCAGTCAGGTCACAGATGGGATCTATATACTCAGATTTCTGTGTTTCCTCTGGAATAAAGGAGCCAGTCAACCCCCGGGACTTTCTTTTAAGAGTTCCATTAGCAAAAAGAAAGGCATGTTGGCTGAGCCACCAGGTTATTTCTATCTCTCTAAGCATCTTACCAGTGAAAACATTCATCTTTTTTACCAACTTTATAGAGTTATACTCTACTACTCAGGAAATGAAGAAAACAAATGAAGAGAAGTTGAAGTATTAGCACTCAAAGGAGACATGGACAGCTAATAAAGGTGTCTGTATTGCTTATTCAGGTAATGCTACACATTATTCTAACAGTCTTCATTTATTCTCTAACTGTCCCATAGGATATGCACTCAAATTTGTTTTAAAATACTCATTTTCTTTAAATCCAGTTATCCAGATTCCCATTTTGATGTGCCACATATTTAAGAATTTAAATATTCTATTGAAACAGATTCATTGTCAAGTAACATAGAATCCACCAAAGTAATAGCTAACGTTTCAGCACTAGGTCTTCATCACGGCTACGTCAAACCCTTGATACCCCCTTCATTTCTTTCCAATTCTAGCACCTGTAACCATAGCAACATACAATGAAACCTTTCAAGCAGAAAAGAACTGACAATCACACTAACAGCACAAATACCTGAGCTGAGAAAAGGGAAGGGTGGCCCATGTAGGTAGCTGTTGAAATTAAAAGCTAATGACAAGAAAACAGCTGGAAACAAGCAACAGCTCACACTGATGCCTTCTTCTAGCATATGAATGGTATGTCAAGCCCAGTGTGATTTGTATTTCGTTAGTGATGAGAACATCAATGAATACTTCATTAGGCAACATCTCAACAAATAAGTGGAGTGGAAACTTAAGATAAATAATTTGGAGGAAGATTTCAGAGATGCATCTGCTTGCCAAGAATGTGGGCCATGCATGTTTTCTGCTTGCCAGTGGAATGAGAAGCATAAAAGTAAAACCCTCTTACTGAAGCCTTTCAAAATGTAAACACATGTCCATAAGCTGCAAAGAACTGTCTGCTATTGAGAACAGATTCCCATTAGCCAATTGTAGTAATTACATATATTAAGATTTCTTGGTTTTGGTGGTTTCCTTTTTTAAAATCTCTAATTCTTTCTGCTCCAGAAAGGAAGGGATAAACAGCTGATATCATCAAAGAATTAAATAGGGGTAAACTAGGGCATTCTCATTTTCAGATCCCAAAATGTAATTGAAATTGTATGCTTACCTCAACATAACAACATGTGATGATGTCTGTGCAAGGGAAGGCATAAAGGGTCACATTTTCCCAAGACTTCAATTATAGTACCGTCTATCTTCCCTAAACAGCATTTGGTCTGAGAAAATTGCCTTTAATGGTGCAGGTGTTTGTTGAGAGTATCCATCATATTTAGTCCCAAACACTCCATATTAATTTACCAGGTTCATTAGCAAAAGCCTTTTCTTCCAGCTGACAATGAAAACTAAATGTAATTTCAAACAGATGTGATGTTTTCCTATGAATCCAAAAGAAGAAAAAAAGAAGCTGCTATTGACTGGAGACGGTGGAGATGAGGCTCCAACCCTTCCAGGCACACAGCCTGAAACTTGAGAGAGTATTTGGCCTTGTATCCACGTGCATGTCCATTAATACATCCCAAGGAAGTCTGAACATGCTCAGGCAGTCACTTGCAAGAATTGCCAATACTTAGCAAGTATACTGTTTGTCCCTGACCCAGTGCAAATGATCAGCCTTATTACTCTTAAGAAAAGTGATCTGAAATGTCACTGAAAGCAACTTAGACAAGTTAATTTACAATTTTCCTGCTAACCATGTTTCCTAGGCCCTTTAAAAAGTCACAATAAGGAATGGCTGACCATATTTGGAACTGTCTTTTGTCATGTGCACTCATAATGCCACACCCACAGATCATCTCTCTGGAAACCTAATTTACCCAAAATATAGCCACGAGGTAAAGAGCCAGAAAGTGAAGGCCTGCCTGCTTACAATTATTTGAAGTATAAGTTTAACAAGCAGTGCTCAGTTAGATTTAACAAATATCCATATCTGACACTTGACTCATATTTACCAGGGAAGGAAAGGGTCTGGGCTCAATTTTCCACAGCTGCTAGTCTCTGTTTCCGGAACAAGAAAACAGCTTTCTCTAAATTTTGGCCTGCAAGGCTTTGTCAATTAACAGGTACTCCATTTTATTGAGATCAGTTCCTTAGTGATGGAGTTGTTTGATTTTTAGCAGTCACTCCCTCTAATACTCTCTAGAAGAACTTGCCCTCTAAAAAAATCACTATATCTACATCAGCCTACATTTAGAGGAGTGTGTAGAATCTCTATGGCCAGCATTAACTCTAGCATTTTTCAATTAAGGATGATGAGTAAGCCAATCTTTTTCCAACGGATGAGAAAAGTCATTGGAAACTATCAAGTCCACTAATTGTAATTTACAAATGACAGGGAAAAAAACTGAGGGTGGGGGGTGGATATCTCAGCACTAAAGACAAGACTTGCATGACTGAGGCCCCCAGTTCAACCGTCTCCCCCAAAAGCCAGAGCTGAGCAATGCCTTGAGTTTTCTCTCTCTCACACAAAATGGTAAATAAATAAATAAATGTTCAAAAGAAAGTTCAGAGAAATGAAAGAGCGTCACTCAAATGAACACAAAACTCATAGTTACTTCCCTGTTAAATTCCCTTTTGACTCCTATGCCCTCCGGCACAAAAGCCAATGGCCTTGGAATGGATTGTAAGACCTGCATATCAGAGCCATGCCAATATGGAAACTTGACAACAGAGGCGGTCAACTCTTACCACAATCAAGAATCAGCTGGCATACTTTGGAACATTCTAATAGTCTAAACTCCACTTCAGACCAAGAGAATCTAATGTCATTTTGGAACCAGACTTTGGTATTTTCTGTTAACTCCCTCAAATGATTCTGACATTTTGCCATGGTTGAGAAGCATTGAGTTAGGTTTGTCAGACCTTCATTGTGAACCTGAGATCCTTTTCCATGGTGGTAGTAGAAAGGGGAAGCTGTTAATGAACATCAATTAGAGTATAATTTTAGAAGATTATTAGGATTTTGACAGGTAGAATGAGAAGGAAAAAATTTCCCCCTTGTTGCCCTTGTTGTTCATCAGTGCTGCAGTTACTATTATTGTCATCATTGTTGGATTCCAGGACAGAGAGAAACTGAGAGGAGGGGAAGACAGAGAGGGTGAGAGAAAGACACCTGCAGACCCACTTCACCACCTTGTGAAGTGACTCCCCTGCAGGTGGGGAGCTGGGGGCTCGAACCCAGATCCTTATGCCAGTCCTTGAGCTCTGCGCTACGTGTGCTTAATCCACTGCGCTACCACCCGGCCCCTGAGTAGAAGGAAATTAAGATAGAAAACTATCAGATCTAGTGCCCCAGCTGATCAGGCAGTGACATAGGGAAGCAAGCAAACATTTTTCTTTACTCTCTTACATAGGTTGGATGAATGATAAGTGTGATATAGAGGCTATAGCTTTCTATTTCAATTTGCACTTAATCCAACACATATTCAAACCTTTTTCTATATGCACAAGTATAGATTCTTAATTTCTGCAATCATCACTGAGGCTTCACAGCTCCAGATTGACTTTTTAAGAATATACATGGGAGTCAGGTGGTAGCACAGCAGGTTAAGCACAGGTGGCACAAAGCACAAGGACCGGAGTAAGGATCCTGGTTAGAGCCCCCGGCTCCCCACCTGCAGAGGAGTCGCTTCACAGGCGATGAAGCAGGTCTGCAAGTATCTATCTTTCTCTCCCCCTCTTTGTTCTCGTGCTCTCTCCGTTTCTCTCTGTCCTATCCAACAACAACATCAACAACAACAATAATAACTACAATAATAAAAAAACAAGGGCAACAAAAAGGGAATAAACAAACTTTTTTTAAATATACATAAATATTGAGAGAGAGAAAGAGTCAAAGAGGCAGACAGAGCAGGGAAGACAGTATAATGAATTTACAAAAGACTTTTATGCCTGAGTCTCTAAGTTCCCAGGTTCAATCCCCAGCACCACTATAAACCAGAACAGAGCAGTGGTCTAGTGCTTCTCTCTCTTAATCCCCCTTCGTTTTAAAAATATTTTTATTTACTTCAGAGAGAGAGAAAGAGAGAAAGAGAGAGAGAGAGAGAGAGAACCAAAACTTTCTTCATTGTGGTTGAGGCCAGGATTGAACCTGGGTCATGTACATTATCCAAGTGAGCTATTTTTCCACTTCACAAGAAATGATTTTTTTAGGTGACAATTTGATGGTCAGATATAATCCTACACAGGGAAACAAGTTTAATGCGTCTTCATTCTATGAAACTAAATAAAGAGGGAGAAAAAGAGAGCTAAGACAAAAAATCAATAGCAAACAGTCATCATGTGGTCTGGGAGGTGGTGCAGTGGATAAGGCACTGAACATGCAAGCATGGGATTCCAAGTTCTGTCCCTGGTAACACGTGTGCTAGTGATGCTCTGGTTGTCTCTCCTTCTCCCTTTCTCATTCATTTATAAATAAATAAACCTTTTAAAAAGCTTTCATCTTCAAATAGATATAAGAATACTTACATTCATCAAAAGACAGAGTAGTAGAATCACTGTTTTTACCATGAGGTATTTTATTATAGATGACTTTTAATAGTCAGTTTCTGTGATTTCCTATGACAAATTTGTTAGGATTCAAAGCAAAATATAAGCAACCAACCATTTGGAATCATTCCAGTTAGATCTGGGAATATGTTTCCATTCTGAATAATATGAAAATGAAAGATATCAGAATATTTGCACCACATTTCTGGCAATGTGATTAGGATATAGGATTCCTCAGAGCCATAGTCAGGGAATACTGATATTCCCACATAGACATGATGGACCTAGACCTCTAACAGATCCCTCTCTCCACTGTCACTGGTCATCCCCATCAGGAACAGCATAATGGACCCTTTCATGGGCCTCTATAGGGCTTTGCCCTCAGTGTGGATCAGCAATGGTGGGGACTGCCCCATTCTCAGAAGAGAAGTTAGACCAATATCCTCTACCACTTGAGTAGGATGGGTCTGGCAATAAGTGTAGCTTGAATGGTTCCTAGCTATGACCACAGAATGTGACCTCAGACCTACAGGGATGTAGAAGTTACACAAGACCCTGTATTGAATATAGGCCCCAGATCAAATCAATGGGGTTTACAGTTAATGATATTTAATGATATTTATTTATTTTTCCCATATTTGCTAGCTACTCTCTGCCCTGATCTATCTTTCTAGTCCTATTTCCAACCCTGACACCATTTCTCCAAATGATACCATTGGCCTACCTGCATGTTAGGTGTCAGGCTCAGGCAAAAATTAGTAAAGTCATGGGTTCCCTGGAATATAACTAAAATAGACCTACTAACTTTTTCCAAAGTGGAAACCCCAATTCTAATATGCTACATTCTTACCTTTATGTTCCAGATTATTAAACAAGTTGTTCTGCTTTATATCTTCATGCTTTTTCAGACACCAAGTTGCATATGCTACCATGATGCCAACCTGACTTCCCTGAGCAGAAGATCTCAAAATTGTACCCTGGAACCTCATCTCTCTGGAGCCCTGCCTCACTAGGGAAAGATAGAAACAAGCTGGGAGTATGGATCAACCTGCCAATGCCCATGTTCAACAGAGAAGCAATTACAGAAGCCAGACATTCCACCTTCTGCACCCCATAATAATCCTGGGTCCATACTCCCAGAGAGATAAAGAATAGGAAAGCTTCCAGTGAAGGATATGGAATATGAAACTCTGGTGGTGGGAGGTATGTGTAATTTTGGCCCTCTTATCCTGTGGCTTTGCCAGTATTTTCTATTTTTTTAACTTTTTTTTATTCCCCTTTGTTGTCCTTGTTATATTTTTCTTTATAAATAAATTTTAAAACAAAGATTTCCCATAGGCCCAGATTCTCTTTATATAATTAATATTTGGTGAAGCTAAGTGTAAATTACCAGAATAAACATTTGACAATAATATACCTGAATTTAGGGGCCAGATGATCACCCACCTGGTTAAGCATACTTGATACAATGCTCAAGGACCCAGGTTCGAGTTCCCAGTCCCTACCTGCAGGAAGAAAGCTTTTCAAGTGGTGAAGCAGGACTGTAGGTGTTTCTCTGTTTCTCTCCCTCTCTATCTCCCCCTTCCCATTTGACTTTTTGCTATCTCTATTTGATAGATAAAGAATAATAATAAAAAAAATTGAAAAGAAAATCCTTTAAAAAATAATAATAATATGCCCAAATACAAACAATTGTGATACATTGTAGTAGACATAGCGATGCAACATCTGTACTTTCAGAGTGCTGACAAGTATACTGGAAGAGAGCAATTAACAGTATCAAGAAATGCTATATTTGAGGAAAGGGCAGGCTGCCGTGGAGCAGTAAACTATAATTCTGATAAAGAACTTCTCAGGTTACATTTAAACTACAAGTGTTATTCAAGGTGTTTGTGAATGTGTGTGCATATATGTGTGTGTGCACATGCAGGTGTGTGTGTGTGTGTGTGTGTGTGTGTGTGTGTGTGTGCAGTTACACAACTCTGTGTATTAATGAACAGTCTAATTTAGTCAAGATATGGAGTGTGAGTGCTGGGCATAAAGGAAACCAGATGTTAGACCAAACTAATTCTTGAGGATGTTATATTCATTTCTTCACAACATTCTGGCTGTTATCTGGAAGCAGTTTTGAAAAAAAAAAAAGCAATCAGAGGCTGGACAGTAGTATACCCAATTGAGAGCACACATTACCCTGAGCAAGGATAAGGGTTTAAGCCTCTCATCCTTACCTGTAGGGAAAAACTTTGTGAGCAGTGAAGCAGTGTCTCCTCTCTCTGTTTCCTTCTCAAGTTCTCTCTCTCTCTCTCTCTCTCTCTCTCTCTCTCTCACCTTTTATAAAGATAAAATAAAATATAATATAATAAAACCAGAAGGAGAAAACTACTGGCCACTGGAGCAGTGCAGTTGTGGAGGTACTCAGCCCCAACAGTAACTTTGATGGCAAAAAAGAAAAAAAATACCTAAAATAAATCACGGAATGTATACACAATCTTCAGCCCAGGGTTAAATTATTTTGCAACTAGTATTTTTATTTTGGTGTGTGTTTGGGGGGGGATGCTGTAACATAGCTCTTCTGTTGTTTTGGTTCGCTGTATGATCCTATCTGACTTGAAAACTGTGAGAATGTCATCTTCATCTTCATGGGCTGAACTTTGAGACTGGAATAAAGTATATCCCTTGAGAGCCCTCTAATACTACTTCCCACTTCTTGTTTCTTGTTGGTCTAGTAAAAGTCAAAGAAGAGCCAAAGAGTTTACTTTGGCTTTGGCAGACAAAAAGAGGCAAAAACGTGACATCTAATAGATTCCAAATGCAACATTCTTTACTTCAGACCTTATGGAAATTCAAAAAATATCAAGTAGTGCAGTCAATACAGATAGAAGGGTCACTGGGATATATATGATCCTTTATGTTTAACTGAGTAAAGTGATTAATTTTACTCACAATGCTTGTTTCTTTACAGATTAAATACCCCAGAGATAAACTGAAATAATATGGTATCAAAAAGTACTTTGAGTTACTTATACTCAAGATATTTAAAAAAAAAGAATGCAAGGTAGTTTTGTAACAAGCATTCAATTACCTCAGAGATTACAGCAGGGTTAACAAGTTCAAAGAATTTTGAACAGTAACAGCAAAATGTTTGATCTTTTCCTCTTTTTTTTTTTGTAATTTTCAGTGTCTTGAAAAAAAAATAGAAGCATAACTGAGTAAACCCTAGAATTAAGATTTCTTTTGAGTGACAATCTCTTTAGTTCTACACAGTAAAGAGAACCCCTATGGGGTTAATAAAAGACTTTGCCTCTGTAGTAGTTGCATATTCCATTTAAAACTCTGGGTAACAAATTATTACCAGTCCTTCCGGGGCATTATTTTTACCACCTTTGGAATGTCTTTCTGTAAGCAGAGCATTATTCTGATGCTGCACAGGGTAATGGAAGTAGGGTGCTCCTAGACCCTGCGGGATATCCAGGATGACTATCATACTCAAGAGTTCTCAGTGTCACTTCAAAAAAATTAACCAGCTACGGATTGTCATATAGCACTAAGAGAGACAATGAAAGTCATCTAGTGTAACTGCCATAATTGTGCAGATGGAATTTTAGTCACCAGTAGTTCACCTGAAACAATGGGGGCTAGTCTCGAAGCTGAGGTTAGAATTCAAGTACTATTTTTATGGGTATGTTTTCTTTTTATACTTTATTCATTTGTTTTTATTTTTTAAACAATTATTATGAAAATACTCAAGGATATATATAAATATATATTTTTTTTTGCCTCCAGGGTTATCGCTGGAGCATGGTGCCTGCATCATGAATCCACTGCTCCTGGAGGCTATACCCACTTTTGTTGCCCTTGTTGTTAGTTGCTGTTATCATTATTGTTGTTAGTAGTATTGTTGTTATTATTGTTTTTGGATAGGACAGAAAGAAATGGAAAGAGGAAGGGAAGACAGAGAGAAGGAGAGAAAGACAGACACCTGCAGACCTACTTCACTGCCTATGAAGGGACCTCCCTGCAGGTGGGAAGCCGGGGGCTCTAACCAGAATCCTTAGGCCCTGTGGGTACGTTTTCTTAAGCAGGAAACACTGAATGATGACCTTTGACTATGCCTTGGGCACCATAATAGATTCTTGACTTACATTAATCCATTTACGTTTTGCAATAACCTTGGGGATTAGAGACTATTATTCATATTTTACAAATTCAAAAAATGATAGATAAAATAGCTTGCTCTCGGATGTGCAACTATCAGGAATCAGGAACAGAATTTTCACCTATGTAACTGTCAAGCCCTTTGCTATTCTGCTTTCAGAATGAGACAAAGAAGAAAGTACATAACCAAAGATATAGTCTCAGGTATTCTGCTAAGATTCACTTTAAGCTTTGACAAAGAGTGCGTTACTGAACTTAGAACCAAAAAAATATCTCCATTGCAGTTATTATAATCACATCCTTGGTGGGAAATATTGACTCACTCAGGTGCAATGAACATAATGTAGCATGAATATAGTGATTACTTTGTTACTCAGATATCTCTGTTGCAAGACACCTGTTGGAAAGAGTTTTTGGCCTTTATTCATCTAAAATGGGTGAAGGCTGAATGTACTGAAGAAAAGAAAATAGTTTGAGCAAAGACAGTCCTAGGTTGTTCACTAGTTGGACTTCCTATCGCTCTGCTTTTCCAGTTGTTCGTTCTACTTGAAATTTTGCATGGTTTCAGATAATTCTTGACTCATATATCTGTCCTTTTTGACAAAATACAACCTTATTATAGAGTAAGGGTGATGCATTTTCTCGTTAGTATTCATGGTGCTAAGCATAGTGCCTGACATATTAAAAAAATGTTCATTCAAAGTTCTATAGAAGTTAATAGATGTGGAGGTTCCAGGAAGATGGTGGAATGAGAAGCTGCTAGCAGTGTGTGCTCTGATCACATCTTCTGGAAACGGTAGGATTTTCTGCCTTTAGCAGGCCAGTCAATAAGGGGTCCTAGTGGTGACACCAAAGAGGTGACTATAATTTAATTTGGGTAAAGAATTAGAGTAAAGGTGGCACGGACTAGCGGACGGGCTGCTCCAGACTTCCCAGGCGGCGGCGGGCAAGGCGGGTGTGCCGGGCATTGTCCTCCGCCCGGGAAGGCAGCTCCTCCGCTGGTTGCAGAGCGCTGCTGGGCGGCTGGCAGAGGACCCAGAGGGAGCACTGTAGTTCGGGGGCTTTCTCTTGGGAGTCTCCAGGGACCACCGCGACCCTGAGGGCGGATCCAAAGACTTCTTAAGTATAGGTCTCATTGGATCAAAGGACTTGGAGCTAGTTTTCATTTTCGAGAAATCCTTTAAAAAAGTCTGGAGGGGGGGTGGTTTCCCGGAAGATGGCAGACTGAGAAGCTGCTAGCCGCTGAGCTCCGAACACATCTCCTAGAAACAGTAGGATTTTCTGCCTTTAGCAGGCCAGCCAATAAGGGGCCATAGTGGTGACACCAAGGAGGTGACTATAACCTAATTTGGGTTAAGAATTAGAGTAGGGGAAAAAATTCTTCTTTCTTCCTTTTAATTTTCAAGCATACCTCCTTCCCCCCCGCCCCATAAGCAGTCCCTGGGGACCAGCTCCTACCAGGATACCCCACACCACCAAACAGGGTGCTTTTTTGAATTCACTGATACACATTTGGGAAGTTCCTTGCACTGATCTTTAATTACAACTTTTTTTCTTATCTTCTCCCTTTTCTCTCTCTTGTCTCTCTCTCTTTTTTTTTAATCTTGTCATACACTTCTTCCTTCTTCTTTGCCTTTCTGAATTTGTGAATTATTTTGGGGAAGAAATCTGACTCAGAGTGGACTCTCTATGTGTGTATCTCTGCTCTAGTTCCCTTTCCCCTCTTGTTACCCCTAGAATATACAGTGGATAGTAGATTTGCATAACTGTCTATTCTTGCTATCCTATCTTTCTTTTCTCTTTCTTCACTGGGATTTGGTTACTATTTTTTCACGGACTGGAGAAATTGTTTAGCTAACTGGTAACGATTAAACTACTTCAATACTTACTTCAGTTGCTACTGTAATTCCTGAGGTTGGTGAGTGCAATTGTCATAAAGGTATTTAGTACAGTGTTACTTGTACTCAAGACACAACAACTGAGGAACAACAGAGCATAAAAAAAAGAAACATAAATTAAAAAATGGGTAGATCAAAAACAAATAAAACTGCTACTCCAATGAATGAAGACAAGAGCCCAGAAGAAACTACAAATCAGCCAGAAGTAACCATAGATAAGAAAAGTATGCAAGCAATAATAAACTTATTAATCACAGAAAAGAAGTTAATAGATGTAGGGAACTGGACGGTAGCCCAGCCAGTTAAGCGCACAAAGCTCAAGGACCAGCATAAAGATCCTGATTCGAGCCCCTGGCTCCCCACCTGCAGGGGAGTTGCTTCACAAGCAGTGAAGCAGGTCTGCAGGTGTCTATCTTTCTCTTCCCCTCTCTGTCTTCCATTCCTCTCTTCATTTCTCTCTGTCCTATCCAACAACAACATCAATAACAACAATAATAACTATAACAATAAAACAACAAAGGCAATAAAAGGGAATAAATAAATAAAAAAAATCAAAAAGAAGTTAATACATGTTTCCCAAAAGGACTCACTACAGCTGAAACAGACATTTATAGACCATTCTAGATATAAAATTATTTCTTTAAGTGATCTAATACCTGTACTAGACTTTTCTGAATCAGGGACTGTACAACAAATGGGGTAAAAACCATAAGATATTTCCTCCAATACATAATAATCACTGAATCCCACAAGTTTAAAACAACAAAGCCTAACTTAGATAGTTTTGGTGCAAAAGCATGGTAAGGGATAAGAAATAACACAACTTCTATCAGATATTTACCTTTATCTCAGTGTGGTTGTTGGTTTCAATGATAGCACTGTCATGTGAAATATCAAGGATTAGACAAGTGACTAAGCCACCACTTATCTCCACTCATAGTCATCTCCAGCTCCAATAGTTACTTCTTTGTATATGCATAATATTTCTCAGTTTTCCACATAACAATGCAACCTCCACTGCAATAGTTACCTCTGAAAGTGGATTTATAAATCTGATTGAGTCCCACTTTCAAAGACTAAATTCATGGTCAGGTATGGAAGAGATGGGAATACAAATGTATTCAGATAGTGCAGAGTGCTCAGTGTACTGCTTGGAATCTCTTGCTGCAACTTCATTTGAGAGAAAAGAGAGCTACATGCGATTCATAAACACATAACTTCTTAAGATAGAAAGTCTCAATCAGAAGTGTAGGTTTTTTTTTTTAATCAACACAATAAGAGTAACATCCTATTCTAAGTAGAAGAAATCTATGATTTAGAAAAAGGTGGTTCAAATGGCTAGTTTTCTCATTAGAAGCTCTTTTTTTTTTTTAGCTTTATCCAGATGGAGGGGAAAAGAAAGGACATTAACCAGGATTATAGGGCTCCTTCCATCTTGGGTAATAATGTTCTATTGACAAGTTATTATGAAAGTGTCTCTGTCCCAGAGTAAGGGATAAACTCATTAAAACTCAAGGAACAGGAGAACAAGCTTTCAACCCTCTTGTTTTTTAAACTTCATCAGTTTTTAGAAATACTAAATGAATTGCCTGACAAAATGATGTTATTGATTTCAAAGTGTCTGCATTCTTGTACTAGCATTTGCATTTGAATCTGAGCTACTTAGAGTGTCAGTTGTGGGATAGAAGAATGGAAATGAGAGTTCTGTGGTGGGCTTGGAAAGACTGATGTGTTGACTCTTCCACTTAGTCATTGTGGAAATAAGCCTCACACTAACCTTAGCTTCTCCTTGATCAAAACACATCAATTAACATGGTTCGAACGTTGCTTTCTTCTGGATTAGAAGAAAGGAGAATCCCAAATTTCAAACCATTAAATAAGATGTCTTTTTCACAATGTTACCTTATTAGGATGCCAGGCATTAACTCCTTAACAATCTAGTCTGAGAGTATATTATGCTGAAACAGTAAATAGTAAAAAAATAAAAATAAAAATCACATTTAGTTCTGAGTACACATTCTTTGAATCTCATGTATGCATAGCAGAAGTGGCTTCCCAATTACTTTTTCTTATGTTAATATTAACATGAATTTCTACCCTTCAAGCAAATAATCAGAAGCTGAAAGAGGGAAAAGTCAAAGATGACTCTGAAGTTCAAAGTCAGTTGTAAAAAGAGAAATAACTTTAAAGGAAGACAATGACTCAGACATGTTGCTTTGGAGTCGGCACAGGAGGATAATTCAGAGAAATTGTCAGTCTCTAGAGGACTGGTATATTGTACCTTTTATAAAAGGTCTAGAGTGGAATTACAGGGAATGGTCACGGTTGGGGTTAGCTGGTAGCAAAGAAAAAACAGTGTCAGAATCAAAGAAAGTGCTAACATCAAGATGAGAGAATTAATCTTATTCTACATAACAGATGTACAAGGAAGAAAAGGTTTTGAGGATGGATAATGTGTCTAGAGATTTAAAGAACTTGGAGGCTAGGTGGTGGCTCATCTGATTAAGTGCACACATTGTTAAGTGCAAGGACCAGGGGTTGAGCCCTGCTCCCCACCTGCAGGGGAAATGTTTTATGAGCAATGAATCAGGTCTGCAAGTGTCTGTCTCTCCCCATCTCTATCCCCTCTTCCTTCTAAATTTTTCTATGTCCTGTTAAATAAAAATAGAAAATAAAGGAAAAAAGTGGAAAATGGCCACCAGAGCAATGGATTCATAGTGCAAGCACTGAGCCCAGCAATAAGCTGGTGGGAAAAAAAAAAAAAAGAAGATTTAAGAAACTGATATGAGTTCCAAGAAAGTTAGGCTGCTACAAATTCAGTATACTGGAGTTGGAGGGTAGGGGGCGGTTACTATAACTCTTAAAAGAACAGGAAGAGGGTTGGAGAGACAGCACAGTGGTAGCACTCAAGACTTCATTGGAGAGTTTCCGGGTTTGATCCCTAGCACCACCAGGAGCCAGAACTTACTAGAACTCTAGTTAAAAATAAAAGTACAAGAGTATAAAATTGGACTGGAAATATGACTCTGTGGTATAGCACTTTAAGTGTCTGGAGTTTACTCCCAGCACTGAAAAGGAAAAGTAGAATGTTCAGGGTCTGGGCCTCAAAAAGACATGGTGATTAGGGGAAAAATAGAGACAAAATAAACAGAAAGGGTTAAAGAAGAATGAGGGAAAAATACACCAAAGTAATTGTACAACTAACATAGGGAGGGGAATAAAGTGAGAATGTGATAACTTGTCAATTCTAAGAAATAGATGATCTGCACACTTTTGACTTTATTGTGTAGGAATGAATTAAAGAGAGCAGAGGAAAAAAGTAACTAGAGAAGCCCAATTTTGAGGATGGTGAGATACAATGACTTCAGGAACCCCCAAGGCATAGAGAAACTCAGAGAGAAGCATATTTTCCTCTGAGTTGGAAAGTGGTAAGAAAGCACTTATATGAAGCGATATGTTGAGGAGGTAGAAAAGGAAAGTCTTGTAATCAGACAGTAGGAGGTGAGGAATAGGATTGCAGTCGTGAAAAAAGCAGGATAGGTTGGGATGATTAGTAGCATACAAATACAAAGACTGATTAGTAGCAATAGGAGTCCTAGTAGAAAAAAAAAAGGTAATCACATTTGTATTTGACTGAGTCTGCTAAGTGGAATAATATTTTTAGAGCAAGACTACAATCAATTATGTCTGAAGATTTGAGGTTATTAAAAGGGAGTGGTAAGAGGAGGAGGGTGGGGGTGGACCTGAGAGGACTGTCATAGAGAGATGACACTTTGATGGTAGGTGAGAAGTGCTGACACCTATTGGGGTAAATGTGAAATTTTACCTAAGGCATCATTTCCTCAATTAAAAAAATGTCTTCAGAACACTGGAGTCAAGTTCAGAATCAGAGGGAACTGATCTCAGGGGTCAAAATAATCAGTGAGATCCCGTGCAAGAGGAAATGTGTAGATACCCAAAGTGCCTTTCTCTTTAATTCCACAAGATACTGCTGCTGCTTTGTAGCTGTGGGATGCTCAGGAAACTCTCCATCTTTGGAAATAGGTTTAAAAAAATGGAAGTTTTCTCGAGTTTGCTTATGAAGAAAATATCAGGCTATGCATTCAGTGGGAAAGAAGCAAGAGGAATTTAGGGGGTAATTGCATAATTTACTAAATCACATCAAGAATTGAATTTTTTCCATAATTAGTTCCCCAGTCTGTGCAAGACTAATCAAAAATTTACACGCGATAACAAGGGGTGTGAGCACATATGCTTAGTTTGTCATGACTAATATCTCGAGACTCAAAGAAGGCTTATGTCACAGGAGCACTATGCAAGGGTTCTGGAGGCCAAGTATATGAATTCAAATCCAAATTACTTACTCTCTCTATTCCTTAATCAGTTTCATTGGAAAAAACAGTGAGTGGCTATGTTTGACAGGCTTACTGTGAAGAGTAAAGACACAAACCTTTATTTATTCATATGTGAAATGAAGAGCAACAGCAGAAAGGTATCCACTATACTATTACTAAGTATTTGGCTCAGAATTTTCATAGAAAATGATCATGAATATTTTGTATATTTTGATTATCTGTCTTCTTGAAGTGTAACTTATTGGGAGGCAAAGACTATACCTTACGCAGCTTTTTATTAAGATTTGTGTTGACTACTTGACGTGTCACAAGCAACTCCATAATTTAATGGTGTAAAACAACAAATTCAATATGCTCATATATTCTGTGCAAGAAATACGGAAATTAAAGGATGAGATTTTCTTGGCTTCATGGTGGTTCAAGGCCCAGTTTTGTCACTCAAATGACAGATGAAATAACATGAATAGTTGAGTGTAACAATAGGTGGGACCAGACAGTAATGAAGAATAAACTCAGGTGGTCTGGGAGGTGACACAGTGGATAAAGCACTGGACTCTCAAGCATGGGGTCCTGAGTTCAATCCCCAGCAGCACATATACCAGAGTGATGTCTGGTTCTTTCTTTCCTCCTATCTTTCTCATTAACAAATAAATAAAATCTTTTAAAAATTAAAAAAAGAATAAACTCAGCAGAATAATCATAACCATGGCTGTTTGTGTCTTCTTCAGCATGATATATCAAAGTAATTTGCCTTAAATTTTGTTGGACTAACATTGGTGGACCAAGCTGTATGTTTTAGTTATATAATGCCTCTCCCTGGTATATGTTATTACTACACACCCACAAAATTACCAATAACCTGAACCAAAACCTAATGGACCCTTGTACCCATCCAGGCCCCTTCCTATTCCAGCTCTAGTACTCTCAGTTCTAGAGTCAGAGACTAAGGCCTCATTCCCATTTGACTCTGTTCCTTGGCTTTCCTTTGCTTTGTTTAGCTTGTCTTCCCAAATATAAGTGAGACCAACTGCTATTATTTCTTTTCTTCTTGAGAATTTCACTGGGCAGAACCCCCCTCTAGGTTCACCTATGCTGCTGCACAGGTGAATCACTCACCTTTTTATTTATTTATAAAAAAGGAACATTGACAAAACCATAGGATAAGAGGGGTATAATTCCACACAATTCCCACCACCAGAACTCCATACCCCATCCCCTCCCCTGGTAACTTTCCTATTTTTTAACCCTCTGGGAGTATGGACCCAAGGTCATTGTGAGATACAGAAGGTAGAAGGTCTGGCTTCTGTAATTGCTTTCCCCACTGAACATGGGCATTGACAGTTCAATCCATACTTCCAACCTGTCTCTCTTTCTTTCCCTAGTGGAGCGGGGTTCTGGGGAATGGGAGCTCCAGGACACGATGGTAAGGTTGCCTGTCCATGGAAGTCTGGTTGGCATCATGGTAGCATCTGGAAGTAGCCTTACATTTTGTCTTTTTCAGGAAACAAGACAACTGAAGAAATGAATAGATAGACTAGACCTTCTGGATATTTTGAAAGTTTTTAACCCCAATAAATTGGAATACACATTCTTTTCAAATCCAAAGGGCACTTTTTCAAGGATAGACCATATGTTATGCCACAAAGACAGTACCAACAAATACAAGTACATAGAATTATTTCCAAGAATCTTCTCAGACCACAGTGGAATAAAGCTAACACTTAAAAACAAACAGAAGGGAGTCGGGCTGTAGTACAGTGGGCTAAGCGCAGGTGGCGAAAAGCACAAGGACCGGCATAAAGATCCCGGTTCGAACCCCGGCTCCCCACCTGCAGGGGAGTCGCTTCACAGGTGGTGAAGCAGGTCTGCAGGTGTCTGTCTTTCTCTCCTCCTCTCTGTCTTCCCCTCCCTCTCTCCATTTCTCTCTGTCCTATCCAACAACGACAACAACAATAATAACTACAACAATAAAACAAGGGCAACAAAAGGGAATAAATAAATAAAATAAATATAAAAAAAGAGAAAAAACAGAAAACTAGTAAAAGCTACAAAATTTGGAAACTAAACAACTTAACAATTGCTGGCTCAAAGAGGAACTCAAGCAAGAAATTCACATGTTATTAGAATCAAATAAAAAAGAAGACATAGCTATCAAAATATTTGGGACACAGCTAGAGCAGTACTTAGAGAGAAATTCATATCCATACAAGCACACATTAGAGAACAATAAAAACCTCAAGTAAACAACTTTACTGCACATCTTAAGGACTTAGAATAAGTGCAATGAAGGAACCCTAAAGCAACCAGAAGGACTGAAATCACTAAAACTAGGGCAGAAATAAACAGCACTGAAAATAAGAGAACCATTGAAAAGAACACTGAAGCCAAATGCTGAATCTTTGAAAAATTTTTAAAAATTAACAAACTCTTAGCCAGACTCACTAAAAAGAAAAGGGAAAGAATCAAATAAATATAATTTTAAATGATAGGGGAGATATAACAACAGACATCACTGACATTTCTATGAACAACTATATGCCACCAAGCTAAACAACCCGGAAGAAATGGAAAAATTCCTAGAAACCTATAAATTTCTAAAACTGAACCAGGAAGAGCTTCAAAATTTAAATGGGCCGATCACATATAAAGAAATCAAAACATTTATTAAGAATCTTCCCAATAAATATCATCAAAATGAATATTCTCCACAGAGTCATATACAAATTTAATGCGATACTCATCAAAGTTCCGCCAAGCTTCTTTAAGAAAATAGACCAATTACAAGATACTGGGTACTGTACAGCAAACCATAACAAAGGGACTTTTCAAAGTTAACCCAATTAACAAATAATGTGATGATAATATTAACTATCGATTGTCTTTTTGAACCCTAAGACAGCAGGAACCTCACATCTTCACTATAGAACCCCTACTTCCCCCAGTCCTGGAACCCTTGGATAGGGCCCACTTTCCCGTATGCATCTCCCAATCCAAACCAAATAATATTGCATCCGCCGATCACAACCTAACCAAAGCAACAATTGCCACCTCAACATGCTTCACCTCAGACTGTATCCAGAGACTTCACGTGTGGAATGACAACCCTTCAACTTCATTACTCAGGTGAGACCTTTCCTTTTATAGTACACTCTAATTTCATCTCAGGTAGTTCACTTTCTAACAAAGTCCCATAACCTAGATATACACCAGTTTCTGTGAGAGAGAGCTTATGTGCACACGTATCCATAAACTACTGCAAAATATATACCTGAAAGCAGAAGTACAATAGAGTTTGCAGTGAGTACCTCCCTAACACTTCCTCTCCACTATTCCAAACTTGGGGTCCATGATTGCTCAACAAATTGTTTGGCTTCATATGTTAACTCTCTTTTCAATCACCAGGTTCCAGATGCCACCAGGATGCTGGCTAGGCTTCCCTGGATTGAAGACCCCACCAATGTGTCCTGGAGCTCAGCTTCCCCAGAGACACACCTTACTAGGGAAAGAGAGAGGCAGACTGGGAGTATGGACCGACCAGTCAACGCCCATGTTCAGCGGGGAAGCAATTACAGAAGCCAGACCTTCTATCTTCTGCAACCCTCAACGACCCTGGGTCCATGCTCCCAGAGGGCTAGAGAATGGGAAAGCTACCATGGGAGGGGGTGGGTTATGGGGATTGGGTGGTGGGAATTGTGTGGAGTTGTACCCCTCCTACCTTATGTTTTTGTTCACTAATCCTTTCTTAAATAAAAAATTTAAAAAAAAATAGACCAAAAACTACAGTCATTTATCTGGAATCAGAAAACACCTAGAATTGCCAAAACCATCTTGAGGAAAAGAAACAGAAATGGAGGCATCACACTCCCAGATCTCAAAATATATTATAAGGCCATCATCATCAAAACACCCTGGTACTGGAACAAAAATAGGCACACAGACCAGTGGAACAGAACTGAAAGCCCAGATCTAAACCTCCACACCTACGGACATCTAATCTTTGATAAGGGGGCCCAAAGGATTAAATGGAAGAAGGAGGCTCTCTTCAATAAATGGTGCTGGAAAAAACTGGGTTATAACATGCAGAAGAATGAAATTGAACCACCTTATCTCACCAGAAACAAAAATTAACTCCAAATGGATCAAGGACATGGATGTCAGACCAGAAACTATCAAATACTTAGAGGAAAATATTGGTGGAACACTTTCTCACCTAAACCTCAAGGACATCTTTGATGAAACAAACCCAATTGCAAGAAAGACGAAAGCAGAAACAAACCAGTGGGACTACATCAAATTGAAAAGCTTCTGCACAGCCAAAGAAACTATCACACAAACAAGGAGACTGCTCACAGAATGGGAGAAGATCTTCACATGCCATACATCAGACAAGAGACTAATCACCAAAATATACAAAGAACTCAGCAAACTTAGCACCAAAAAAGCAAATGACCCCATCCAAAAATGGGCAGAGGATATGAATAAGACATTCACCTCAGAGGAGATCCAAAAGGCTAACAAACATATGAAAAACTGTTCCAGGTCGCTGATTGTCAGAGAAATGCAGTAAAGACAACATTGAGATACCACCTCACTCCTGTGAGAATAGCATACATCAAAAAGGACAGCAGCGACAAATGTTGGAGAGGCTGTGGGGACAGAGGAACCCTTATGCACTGATGGTGGGAATGTAACTTGGTCCAGCCTCTCTGGACAGCTGTCTGGAGAAGTCTCACAAGGCTAGACATAGACTTTCCATATGACCCAGTAATTCCTCTCCTGGGGATATACCCCAAGGACTCCATAACACCCAAGCCAAAAGAGGTATGTACTCCTATGTTCATAGCAGCACAATTCATAATAGCTAAAACCTGGAAGCAACCCAGGTGCCCAACAGCAGATGAGTGGCTGAGAAAGCTGTGGTACATATACACAATGGAATACTATGCAGCTACTAAGAACAATGAACCCACCTTATGTGACCCATCTTGGACAGAGCTAGAAGGAATTATGTTAAATCAGCTAAGCCAGAAAGATAAAGATAAAGATGAGTATGGGATGTCCCCACTCATCAACAGAAGTTGAGAAAGAAGAACAGAAAGGGAAACTAAAAGCAGGATCTGATTAAATTGGGAGCAGGGCACCACAGTAAAAACCCTGTGGTGAAGAGGAGGGTGGCCATAGGGCTTCCCGGCGTGGCGGGGTGGGGTGGGGAGTGGTGGTGGGTGGTTGGGATGGGACACAGTCTTTTGGTGGTGGGAATGGTGTTTATGTACATTCCTATTAAATTGTAGACATATAAACCACTATTTAATTAATATGAGAGGCGAAAAACTGATCATCTGTCTAGAACTTCTTAAAACACAGACTGAGTCTTTTTAATACATAGACTGTCTTTGATATGTTGTCTCTCTCAAAAGCCTAGACCAGGGAGAACAGAAGCAACTGGTAGCACAGCTATATACAAGATGTTGGGTATTATACCCCAAACCCTTACAAAGGGACTTTTCAAAGTTAACCAAACCACCAAATAATGTGATGACAACAATAACTATCCATTGTCTTCTTGAAACCTAAGACAGCAGGAACCTCACATTTCCACTATAGAGCCAATATTTCCCCCAGTCCTAGAACCTTAGGGTGGGGCCCACTTTCCTGCATGCTTCTCTCAATCCAAATCAAATAATATTGCATCTGCGGATCGCAACCCAATCAACGCAATGAGTGCCACCCCAGCATGCTTCACTCCAGACTGTGACCAGAGACTTCAGGTGTGGAATGACAACCCTCCAGATTCATCACTCAGGTGAGAACTTTCCTTTAATAGTATTCTTGTCTACGGCCATACCACCCTGAACACGCCCAATCTCATCTGATAGTATTCTCTAATTCCATTCCAGGTGTTCCACTCCCCAAAGAAGTCCCCAAACCCAGATATAGTCCAGGACCCCTGAGATAGAGCATATGTTTACACGTGCCCACAAGCTAGGGAAAAATATATACCTGAAAGCTGAAGTACACAAGAGCCTGCAGGGAATACCTCCCAACACTTCATCTGCACTATTCCAATCTTTAGATCCATGGTCGTTCAACAATTTGTTTGGCTTTGTATGTTAACTCTCTTTTCAGTCACCAGGTTCTGGATGCCAGCACGATGCAGACCAGACTTCCCTGGACAGACAATCGGAGATCCACTTCCCCATATACCCACTCTACTAGGAAAAGAGAGAGAGGCAGACTGGGAGTATGGATCCACCAGTCAACGCCCATGTTCAGCGGGGAAACAATTACAGAAGTCAGACCTTCCACCTTCTGCAACCCTCAATGACCCTGGGTCCATGCTCCCAGAGGGATAGACAATGGGAAAGCTATCAGGGGAGGGGATGGGCTATGGAGATCGGGTGGTGGGAATTGTGTGGAACGTACCCCTCTTATCCTATGGTTTTGTTAATGCCTCCTTTCTTAAATAAATTTTAAAAAAGAATCTTCCCAACAAAAGGGTTGGGCTGTAGCACAGCAGGTTAAGCACACACACATGGCACAAGGACCAGCATAAGGATCCCAGTTAGAACCCAGGGTCTCCACCTGCAGGAAGTTGCTTCACAAGCAGTGAAAAAGGTCTGTAGGTGTGTATCTTTTTCCCCCCTCTCTGTCTTCCTCTCCTCTCTTAATTTCTCTCTGTCTTATACAACAACAACATTAACTATAAGGGCAGCAACAAAAAAGAATCTTCCCAATAACAGAAGTCCAGAACTAGATGGCTTTACAAATAAATTCTACAAAAAACTTCAGCAAACAGTTAATACATATACTTTTAAAACTCTTCCAAAAGATCGAAGTAAAAGGAACAGTGTCTTCCACCTTCTATGAAGCCAACATCACCCTGATACCAGAAGGAGATAGGGACACAACAAAAAATGAAAACTACAGACCAATATCTCTGATGAACATAGATGCCAAAATAATGAACAAGATCCTAACCAACCACCGGACACAGCAGTATATCAAAAAAATTGTTCATCATGAACAAGTGGGATTTATTCCAGAAATGCAAGGGTGGTTCAATATCTGTAAGTCAGTCAATGTCATTCACTACATTAATAAAAGTAAAACCAAAAACCACATGATTATCTCAATAGATGTAGAGAAAGCTTTTCGACAAAATCCAATATTCATTCATGCTCAAAACACTATAAAAATGGGAAAAGATAGAAAATTCCTCAAGATAGTGGAGTCTATGTACAACAAACCTACAGGCAATATCATACTCAACAGACAGAAGCTGAAAGCATTCCCCCTCATACTGGGGACTAGACAGGGTTTCCATTATCACCATTACTTTTCAACATAATACTGGAAGTTCTCACCATACCAATCAGGCAAGAGAAAGAAATCAAAGGAATCCAGATTGGACCAAACTCTCACTATTTGCAGATAATATGATAGCATACATAGAAAAACCTAAAGGGGGGGGGTCGAGTGGTAGCGCAGCAGGTTAGGCACACATGGTATGAAGTACAAGGATGGCGTAAGAATCCCGGTTGGTTGGAAACCTTGGCTCCCCACCTACAGGGACTTTCTTTCACGAGCCGAGTAGCAGGTCTGCAGGTGTCTATTTTTCTCTCTTTCTCTCTGTCTTTCCCTCCTCTCTCCATTACTTTCTGTCCTATCCAACAACAATGACATTAATAGTAACCACAACAATGATAAAACAACAGGGCAACAAAAGAGAAAAAATAGCCTCCAGGAGAAGTGGATTCGTGGTTCAGGCACTGAGTCCCAGCAATAATCCTGGAAGAAAAAAAAAAGAAGCTACAGAATCCAGTAGAAAGCTACATAGCAAGGTGTCAGGCTATGGAGTCAATGTACAAAGATCAGTGGCATTTATTTATGCAAGCACTAAGTCTGAAGAAGGTGGTATCTAGTATCATTACCATTCACTATAGCAGCAAAAATAATAAAATATAAAGGGATAAACCTGACCAAAGAAGTGAAAGACTTATATACTGAAAGCTATAAATTACTATTCAAGGAAATAGAAAATTATACAAAGAAGTGAAATGATAACCCATGCTTATGGACTGAAGAATTAATATCATCACAAGGTATGTTCTACCCAGAGCCATATATAAATTTAATGCAATACCCATCAAAACCTCACCAAGTTTCTTTAAGAGAATAGAACAAAAAATATCTAGAACCAGAAAACACCTAGAATCAATAAAACAATCTTGAGGAAAAAAATTAAAATGGAGGCATTACACTCCCAGATATCAACTATATTATAAAGCCATCATTATCAAAACATCTTGGTACTGGAACAAAAATAGATACACAGACCAGAGGAACAGAATTGAAAGCCCAGAAATAAACACCCACACCTACAGAAATCTAATCTTTGATAAAAGGACCTAAATTGTTAAATGGAGGAGGAAGACTCTATTTAATAAATGATGCTGAGATAACTGGGTTGAAAATTGAAGAATTAAACTGAACCACTTTATCTCAAAAGAAACAAAAGTCAATTCCAAATGGATCAAGCACTTTGATGTTAAGTATTTGAAACTATCAAATACTTATAGGAAAATATTGGTGGAAAACTTCCCCATCTAAACCTCAAGGATATCTTTGATGATAAAAACCCAATTTCAAGGAAGACTAAATCAGAAACAAATGAATGGGACTACATCAAATTGAAAAGATTCTACATGGCAAAAGAAGCTAATACCCAAACAAAGAGACCTCTCACAGAATGGGAGATCTTTACATGCTATACATCATACAAGAGGCTAATAGCCAAAATATATAAAGAACTCAACAAACAAGAAAACAAATGACCCTATCCAAAAATAAGATATGAACAGAATATTCATCAAAGAAGAGACCCAAAAGACCAACAAACATGAAAAATTGCTCCAGGTCACTGATAGAGAAATGAAAATAAAGACAACAATAAGATACCACCTCATCTCTTTGAGAATGTCACACATAAAAATGACAGCTGCAACAAATGCTGGAGAGGTTGTAGGGACAAGAGAACCCTCCTACACTGCTGGTGAGAATTTAAATTGTTCCAACCTCTGTGGAGAGCAGTCTGGAGAACTCTCACAAGGCTAAAAACAGACCTTCCATATGACCCAGTAATTTCTCTCCTAGGGATATATCCTAAGGGCCCCATGGCACTGAACCAAGAAGATATGTATACACCTATATTTGTAGCAGAATAATTTGTAACAGCTAAAACCTGGAAGCAATCCAGGTGCTCAAAAAAATGAATGGCTGATCATGTTGTGGTATACACAATGGAATACTACTCAGCTATCAAGTGGATTGAACTCACTTTCTATGACCCATCTTGCATGGAGCTATAAGGAATTATGTTAAGTAAGATAAGTCAGAAAGACAAAGATGACTATAGGATGATCCCACACATAAACAGAAGTCGAGAAAGAACAGAAAGGGAAACTCAGAGAAGAATCTCACTGGATTTGGTTTATTGTACCAAAGAAGAAGCTCTTGTGGGGGAGGGTATTTTTTTCAGCTTCACTACAGGGGGTTGAGGATAGGGACACAGAGCTTTGGTGGCAAGAATGGTGTTAATTTTACTAATATGAGTGGGGTAAATAGATTAAATGTCTCAAACTTTTTTTTCGTTAATAGGAGATTAATGTTTTACAGTCAACAGTAAATACACTGGTTTGTAGGTGCATAACATGTCCCATTTTTCACATAACAATACAACCCCAAGTAGGTTCTCTGCCATCATGTTCCAGGACCTGAACCCACCCCACTCCATAGTCTTTTTTATCTAATTTTCTTATTAGTAGATTAATGTTTTAAAGTTGACAGTAAATTCAGTAGTTTGTACATGCATAACATTTCCCAGTTTTCTGCATAACAATACAACCCCCACTGCCATCATCAGATCTTCTGCCATCATGTTCCAGGACCTGAACCCCGCTGCCACACAACTGAGAGTCTTTTAATTTAGTGCAATGTACCAACTTCATTTCAAGTTCTACTTAGTGTTTTCCCTTCTGATCTTGTTTTTTAACTTCTGAGTATGAGTGTAAGATCATCCCATATTCATCCTTCTGTTTCTGATTTATTTCACTTAACATAATTTCTTCAAGATCCATCTAAGATGGGCTGAAAATGGTGAAATCACTATTTTTAATAGCTTAAATCACTGATATTGGGAAATTGTGTAGATGTGGTCACATCCACCATGTTGTCCCCTCAGGGTATTGTCAATTACTGCGAGAGCTGAAACTCTATTCCCGTAGTGCCTTGTTTCATAGCCAATCCCATCCAGACTTGCCACTTCTGGAATTTCTCCCATAAAATCCCTTCTGCTTCCGCCCCTCCCTTTCTTACCCCCACTAGGTCCTCTGTCTTTTTCTTGGATATGTATTATTCCCACCCACCCACCCCAGAGTCTTTTACTTTGGTACAATATGCCAATTCTAGTTCAGGTTCTACTTGTGTTTTCTTTTCTGATCTTGTTTTTCCACTTCTACCTGAGAGTGAGATCATCCCATATTCATCCTTCAGTTTCTGACTTATTTCACTTAATATGAATTTTTCAAGGTCCATTCAAGATCAGCTGAAAATGGTGAAGTCACCATTTTTTATAGCTGAGTAGTATTCCATTGTATATATATACCACAACTTGCTCAACCACTCATCTATTGTTGGACACCTGAGTTGCTTCCAGGTTTTGGCTATTACAAACTGTGCTGCTAAGAACATATGTGTACACAAATCTTTTTGGATGGGTGTGTTGGGTTCCTTAGGATATATCCCCAGGAGAGGAATTGCAGGATCATAGGGTAGGTCCGTTTCTAGCCTTCCTAGAGTTCTCCAGACTGTTCTCCACAGAGGCTGGGCCAATTGACATTCCCACCAGCAGTGTAGGAGGGTTCCTTTGACCCCACAACCTCACCAGCATTTGAAGCTGCTACCTTTTCTGACGTATGACATTATCACAGGAGTGAAGTGATATCTCATTGTTGTCTTTATTTGCATTTCTCTGATAATCAGAGACTTGGAACATTTTTTCATGTGTTTCTCAGCCTTTTGGATCTCTTCTGTGGTGAATATTCTGTCCATGTTCTCCCCCCATTTTTGGATGGGGTTATTTGTTGTCTTGTTGAGATTTGCAAGTTATTTACATATTCTGGTTATTAGCCTCTTGTCTGATGTATGGCATGTAAAGATCTCCCATTCTGTGAGAGGTCTCTTGGTTTGGGTAGTAGTTTCTTTAGCTGTGCAGAAGCTTTTTAATTTGATGTAGTCCCATAGGTTTATGCTTGCCTTCGTCTTCTTTGTAATTGGATTCATTTCATTGAAGATGTCTTTAAAATTTATGTGGAAAAGAGTTCTGCCAATATTTTCCTCTAAGTATCTGATCGTTTCTGGTCTAACATCCAAGTCCCTGATCCAGTTGAAATTTACTTTTGTATTTGGTGAAATATAGTGGTTCAGTTTCATTCTTCTGCATGTTTCAACCCTTTTTTTCCAACACCATTTGTTGAAGAGACTCTGCTTTCCCCATTTAATAGTCTGGGCACCTTTGTCAAAAATCAGATGTCCATAGGTGTGGGGGCTCACTTCTGGGCACTCAATTCTATTCCAGTGGTCAGTATGTCTATTCATGTTCCAGTACCAAGCAGTTTTGATGACTGTGGCCCTATAATACAATTTGAGATTTGAGAGTGTTGCCTCCGGTTCTGTTCTTTCTTCTCAAGATTGTTTCAGCAATTCTACGTTTTTCTGGTTCTAGATAAACATTTGTAGCATTTGTTCTATTCTCCTAAAAATGTTGTTGGGATCATGATGGGGATAGCATTAAATTTGTACATGGCTCTGGGTAGTATATTCATTTTGATGATGTTAATTCTTCCCACCCATGAACATGGAATATCTTTCCACTTCTTTGTGTCTTTTTCAATTTCCTTGAGTAGTGACTCATAATTTTCAGTATACAAGTCTTTCACTTCTTTGGTTAGGTTTACTCCTAGATATTTTATTGGATTTGTTGCTATAGTAAAAGGAATTGATTTCTGGATTTCAACTTCTTATAACTTAGTGTTTGCATAGAGGAATGCCACTGACTTTTGAATGTTAATTTTGTAGCCTGACACCTTACTGTATCGCCTGATGATATGCAAAAGCTTCTTGCTGGATTCCTTAGGTTTTTCTATGTATATTAACATGTCATCTGCAAACTGGGAGAGTTTGACTTCTTCTTTCCCAATCTGTATGCCTTTAATTCCTTGCTCCTGCCTGATTGTTATGGCAAGAACTTCCAACACTATGTTAAATAGTAATGATAGTCAGCATCCCTGTCTAGTACCCGATCTGAGTGGAAATGCTTCCAGTTTTTAACCATTGAATATGATGTTTGCTGTAGGTTTGATATATATATCCGGGCTGGGCTAGCTTCATGGGTGGTAGAGAGACGACCAGGGACTCATGGTATCTCGTTAATTAATCAGATACATCACCTTTTATGCATCTCTTCACCACAAGTGGCAAGGGAAAGGAAAATGACTAGGAGAGGGGGCAGAGCAAAAAAAAAGAGCACGAACAGAACATAGAAAGTTTCCATCTAACCAGTGGGGATTAAACCAATACCCTGCAGGCAGGGCAGGACCCAGGTAAAACAGTGATTATGTAAATAGACCACATCATAAGTAATACAAGAGAACCAATTGTGATGATCAAAACAGAAGGTCCTATAAGCAGAATTTAGAAGCATACCAACAATATATATACACATATATATGTATATTTATATATATATACTCCACTATCTTCAGGAATTTTCCATCTATTCCCATTTTTGTAGTGTTTTGATCATAAAGGAATGTTGGATTTTGTCAAAGACTTTCTCTGCATCTAATGATATGACCATGTGGTTTTTGGTCTTGCTTTTGTTGATGTGGTAGATTACGTTGATTGATTTACGTATATTAAACCAACCTTGCATGCCTGTGATAAATCTCACTTGGTCATGATGAACAATATTTTTAATATACTGCTGTATCCAGTTGGCTAGAATTTTGTTTAATATCTTAACATCTATGTTCATCAGAGATATTATTCTGTAGTTTTCTTTTTTGGTTGTGCCCATGTCTGCTTTTGGTATCAAAGTGATGTTGGCATCATAGAAGCTGGAAGCAAGTATTCCAGTGTCTTCAATCTTCTGGAAGACTTTTAAAAGTATATGTATTAGTTCTTCTTTGAAGGTTTTATAGAATTCATTTGTAAAACCATCTGGTCCAGGACTTTTATTTTTGGGAAGATTTTTGATAACTGTTTCGATATCATTAGCTGTGATGGGCCTGTTCATGTTATTTATTTCTTCTTTACTTAGTTTTGGAAGTTGGAGGTATCTAGGAAATTGTCCATTTCTTCCAGGTTCTCTAGCTTGTGCCATATAGTTATTCATAGAAGCCTCATGATATGACAAATTTCTGTGGTATCTGTTGTGAAATCTCTTTCATTTAGTATCTGATTTATTTGGGTCTTCTCCTTTTTTTGTTCTGTGTGTCTGGTTAAAGGTTTGTGAATTTTGTTCACTCTTTCCAACAACCAACATTTACTTTCGTTGATCTTTTGTATGGTTATCTTATTTTCAATGTTACTGATTTCTGCCCGAACTTTAGTGATTTCTGTCCTGGTTGCTTTAGGGTTCCTTTGTTCTTCTTCTTCTAGGTCTTTAAGATGTGCAATCAGGCTGTTTATTTGTGCTTTTTCTTGTTTCCTAATTTGTGCTTGTATTGCTATGAACTACCCCCTCAGTACTGCCTTAGCTGTGTCCCAAATATTTTGATAGCTTGTGTCTTCATTTTCATTGAACTCTTGAATACTGTGATTAATACATAAATTAATGTTTGGATGTTTTCTTCATTCGTAGTTGCTTTAGCTTGTTGAGATTTTTTTTCCTCTGGCCTTCTGTCCTAGTTCATTGCTTCATTGTCTATTCTCCTTCTCCTTCTTCTTCTTCTTCTTATTATTATTATTATTTTATTATCTGTCCATTATATTTGGTGTCTTTTGTAATCTGTGTCCTGGGTGTTGCTGTTCAGTTATGTTTTGGGTGACCTATAGTTTATTGGTTTCTGGAATTCTGAAACCAGTCATCTTGTGGTCTGTCTTAGGAGTGGGTTTAGCTGTTGTTCTAATTGTGACACCACTGTCACTGCCTTTTGAACAAGAGACTAAGGGTTTCTTGTCTTCAAATTAAAGTGAGAAATAGATGTCTAAAATAGCTACCAGAAACAAACACAACAAAAGCAAAGCCAAATCAACTAACCAAACAAAAAACTCTTCCCAAAACAAAACAAAAAAACAGAATCAACAAAAAAAAGCAACAACAAAAAAATCAACCCAGAACAAAAAGATGGCCAACCACAGCCAACAGGAGTATAAGCAGAGAATCACGAAAAAATTAATCAACAAATGAAACATATATTGGTTTGATAAAGTAATGCCTTATTGTTTCAGTGGACATATCTATCAGCCTATCAAATTGCTTGGGACCCTCTGTAGTTCAGATTCAGTCAGGCAAGGTCACATGGATCCTCCTGCATTCTGACATAAAACTCAGTCCTGGAATCTGGGCCAAGGTGCCTCACTCCTTGGTGGGGGGTGTCCTTCTCTCTGGATTCCTGCTTCCCAAATAAACCTCCTCTTGCCTGGGGGAAAGGATTGAGGTGCAATGGGAGACTCACCACTCGACTCTATTTTGTCCTTTTCAACACCCTTTTGCCAGTTCATAAATGGTTTATCATTTTCCATTGTGGTTTCTCTTTGTACCTTCCTCTGTCTTCTACTGGCCTGGAAATACTGCTACCATTCAGAGATGACAGGATCTGAAGAGATTTCTTCAGGGGAGTCAACCTAGGTGTTGTCTTCATGCAGCAATCTTGGTGACTGATAGGTGCATTTTCAAATGATACTGTTCACCCATCCATATCCATTCTTCTTCCCACTTGTGACTTTTCATATATCCACTTAAAGAATGAACTGCTTCTTCCTAATCACATCACAATAACTGGGAATATAAAAATCACATATTAAGAGAACTAAAGGAGAAAGCAAATAGTAATTTAACAAAGTAGGAAACTTTAGTTCTTCACTTTCAATTTATTGATCATTTGTACATAAAATCAACAAGTAGAAGACTTTAATGAAAATATAACTCCAATACATCTACTACACATGTGCATACTATTCCAACAAAATACGTGTTCTTCTTTTATAAATTTTTATTTATTTATTATTGGATAGAGACAGAGAGAAATTGAGAGGGGATGAGGAGATAGAGAGGGAGATGGACAGAGAGACACCTGTAGCTTTACTTCACCACTCATGAAACTTTTTCCCTGAAGATAAGGACCAGGGGCTTGAAATCTGGTCCTTGTGCAGTGCAGTACATGTGCCCCTCAATTACATAGAACTTTCTCCCCAAGTACACAGAACATTTTCCAATACAGATTATATGTTACATCATAATCCTGACAGATTAAAAAATTTAGGGACCATTTTAAGTATGCTTTCAGACTACAATTTCACAATGCTTCAATTCAATAATAGGAAAAATTTTTTTTAATTAAATGTGAAAATTGAAAAAAAACAGTACTGAATAATCAATATTGCAAAGAAACAAACATATTAACACAAATAAAAAGGGAACATCATATCAAAATTTATGGGGCACAGCAAAAACAGTTCTAACAGATAATTTTATAACAGTAAGCATCTACATTTAAAAAATAGAAACAAAAGCCACAAATAAGCAATCTAAACTTAAATCTTCAGGAACAAGATAAAGAACAAACTAATCCCAAAGTCATCGGAAAGATGGAAATAAAAGAATAGAGCAGGGATAAATAAAACAGAACATTTTATTTGTGGAATTTTCTTCTGTCTCTTTTCATCAAAACATCATTTTGCACATCTTCACTATATACAATTTTTATTTGTCAATTATGCCTCAATATACTGAGAAAAATGTTGTTCCACTTGTCATAAAATTGATATAATTATTAATGCCAAAATTGAGAGATGTAAAGTACTGTTTTAGACTTCTTATATTTTAATTACAGCTTCCCTGTTTGCCAAATGGTGATGTTAGACCCATTACTTAGTGTTATTAGATTGAATTGTGTCACTACCTCCATTCCTTATGTTTAAGTTTTACCCTGTGTTACCTGAGTCTTGTCATGTTTGAAGACAAAGGTATCCAAAAGTTAAAATTACTATGGGTCTTAATCCAATATAATTGAAATATTTATAAAAATGGAAATTTAGACTCTGATATAGACATACATAGAAAGAAAATGATATGAAGAGACATGGGGAAAGATAAGTATCTATAAGCCAAGAGGAAAGTTCTAGAACAGTTCTTTCCCTCATAGCACCAAGAAAGAACCAATTCTGCCAAAATCTTCACCTCAGACTTCTAGACTGCAGAACTATGAAGCTATACACTTCTGATGCCTAAATTACCTACTCTGTGACACTGTGTTAAGGAAAAATTTATGAACAGACAATAAATCTCTCAGGTTTCAGCTTTCCCAATTATAAAATAAGTTTAACAGTAACTTGTGATAAATAAGAGACATGAGACCTAAAGTGCTTAAGTACTTTAAAGTAATGCTTGATTCTCTTTAAGATCCTCATTTCTTCTAGTGCTGGAACATATGCCCATATTTCTTGATATTTCTTATCTCTGATTCCTTACTACTGTACTACCTCTGTTGACCTCAACCATATCAGCACTACTAGTGCTGCCACCCCACACTATGCTGCTACTGAGTTCATACTGTGGACTGTAGCCGGAGAGACTAAGCCTTAGATGTCAACTTCCCAGCTCTTCAAATCTGGTGAGATCTTTCCTAAGCCATGGGACTACCTAGTCCCATTTTAGATAGCACATCATCTAATAAAGTTACAGATACTAGACACAGGCTAGGGTTTAGGGTACTGAGTACAGGTGTACATGTATCCATAAGCAATGGATAATGATATAACTCAAAGTGAAAGTGATTAATAGCCCTCTGTAATAAGACTTAGACCTAATAAGCCTGGAATCCTAGTAAAAGTGCCTAAAGAAGGCATCATAAATTCTCTAATTGATCAGACTTAAGACAAATTAGCTTGGCAATCTATCAGAAAGGCCCAAAGAAGACAAGTACTAAAAACCTAATTCTGATTGGGAATAACAAATGACCCTCAGCACTTAAACAACTGGGAAACAGTCTAGGGTCAGAGAAAGAGAGAACTATAAAAGCTGGATAAGGACAAAAGACTGGCTCACTTAAAGACTGGCCTTTTTGGTCAACATCACACCATCTCATCATCTGGGATCCTAGTCAGGGAATGCTTGGATTCCCACACAAATATGATGGGCCTAATGGGCCCCTCTGTCCACCATCAATGGTCATTTCCACCAGGAATGTCATCATAGCCCATCTTGTGGGCCTTCCCAGGACCTTGCCCTCACCATAAAGCAGTGATGGTAAGGACTGCTCTAGTCTCCAAAGGAAGGCTGGGTCATCCTGCCTTGCTACTCGAGGAAGATTGGTCCTGAAAGGAGTGCAGCCTGCAATGTTCCCAGCTGTAGCCATGAACTGCAAGCTCAGACTAATAGGAATTCAGAGGTCACATAGGCTTTTATGCTAAATATAATATAAATATAAATACAGGCCCTGGGTCAGGTAGATGGGGTAAAAAGTTAATTTTATTCATAGACTTTTTTTTTCAAGAATGGGAGCTATTCTCTCCTCTAGTCCATCTTTTTAGCCATTTTCTCTATTCTGACACCATCTTCTCAGACAATATTTTTTGTCCATCTCCATGTTAGCTATCATACTCAAGCAAAACTACAATAGTTGTGGGCCCCTAGAAACATGCCTAAAAAAGAACTTCCTAGCTTCCTTCCACTCTCAGACCCTTAGTCTCATCTTCTCTACTTCAACTTTTTGTTTCCTGTCCATTAATCATTTTGTCCTGATTTATTTCTTGCCACCTTTCAGCCACCAATTTGTAGATGTTATCATGATTCCATCCTGACTTCCCTGGGCAGACAATCTCACCAATGTGTCTTGGAACCTCACCAATCGAGAGCCCTACGCACTAGAGAAAGATAAAAACAGTCTGAGCATATGTATTGACCTGCCAAGGCCCATGTCCAGTGGAGAAGTAGTTACAGAAGCTAGAAATTCCGCCTTGTGTCCCCCATAAAAGAATTTTGATTTGTATTCCCAGTGAGGGGGAAATGATAGGGGAGAGATAACCAGAGGGCTTTGAACTCCAACTCCATCAGGAACTGGGGAGAAAGAAAGAAACAAAGAGGGATATTTGGATGTAATAATAGGTATATGTGTGACGTGGAAAGGAAGAGAAGATGGGACCTGAAAAAAAGGGGGCAAATATTTGTAAATCACTATTGAAGCACTAATAAAAAATAAATGAACAGGGGCCAAGTGGTGTCACATCTGGTCAAGCTCACATGTTACAGTGCACAAGGACCCAGGTTCAGGCCTCTCATCCCCACCTGCAGGGGGAAAGCTTCATGAGTGGTGAAACAGGGTTGCAGATGTCAATCTGCCTTTCTCCCTCTTTATCTCCCCTTCCCTCTCAATTTTGGGCTGTCTCTATACAATACATAAATAAAGATAATAAAAATATTAAAATAAATGATAAATATTTACCTTTGAAAAGGGGGAGCAAATATAATAGCTAGTTATAGAAATAGTAGTCAACCAATATCTGTGATCTTGGATGAACTGCTGTAGCTTATAATGGAGAGTCTGGGGATCCAGAACTCTGATGGTAGGAATGGTGCAGAGTTGTATAAATTATCTTATAATTTTGTAAATCAATATTAAATCACTAATAATAACATTAATAATAATAAAGTAACACTTGAAATATGGATTATGTGCTATTAATATTAGGGAATTTTTTACTGTCAACTTACTGATTTTTCTATGTCTAGACAACTTTCTTGTGTGTGCCTCTGAGGAAAGCTTAGATATTTACCCTTAACCTTCAGCAAACTTCTGCTATGTTTTCTCTGCTTTCAAGTTGCTTCCTCTGTGTTTATATTTTGTCTCCCAATCAAACCACTTCTCAATGCACATACACAGCTTTCGTTAAACATAATGTGCCTTTCAGTCATATTACCTGAACTCCTGTGACCCTATCAAATGAATTTACTACAAATTCCTTATCCTGGTCTCTCTTTCAAGAATGCACTCTCAAGAACATATCTACTTTCCATTTCTACCTGCAAATAGCAAAACAATATCCACTGGCAGATATAATTACCCACTTGTGAAAGAAAGTGTTATTTCCTTCTACGGCAGTGCAGTGCAATAGAACTGTCACTCTAAGTCAGGTTATATTGAGTAGCTTTCTGTCACATGACACAGTGTGAACTGACACATGCTGTGCTTCTGGATTAGATCTAGGGTCAGAAATCTAAAGAAATACTTTTGTACAGACACAAGTACTAGTGAATGTAAGTAACAACCTTATTATTCATATTTTCCTTGTGTGATTATTTTTACTTTACAATGATAATAAAGATATTAAATAAATAATGTAACCTAATCGCATCTCTGATTTTAATTTCCAACTGTTTTGAGTGTTGTGATTGTTGTCTTTGTAGGACAGTGAGTGTCTTATGATGAGATATCAAAGCCTGAAGTTTCATCTTCTTTTTGGCATTGACTAGCATACAACCTGAAATGTGTTCCTTTCTTTCCCTGGGCCTCAGTTTCCTTACTTGCAAAATTAGAGTGCCAGACTAAATGATCTGTTTCATTCAGCTCTGAAATGCTAATATATTCTCTAGTCTGTGGTAATACATTGTCAGACTCTGTCAAAGCAAAAGGACAAACAAACTGAGTTATCCCAATGACATTTATACTTTCTTCTTAAAATCTCCATTAAAACATTTTAAATTCTACTTTAGCTCCTCATGAGACTCTACAGACAGCATTAGAATCAGAGAGCAAAATATCATATATTGCTCCCAATGGTTACACAATTTTCCCAAATATATCGCCCAAAAATTCTTTCACAAGATGTGACATCCACATTCAACGAAAGGCACTCTTGTGAAACCAAAGACAAACCAAATAACTGATTAAGGTTTCACATGTGTGATGAACAGCCCAACTTCTATTATGTGTAAAATGTAATCACCCTTCCAGGTTTTCTGTAGACAAAAGTCATTTTATGGATGTCATATGTAAATGTGGGTACTTGAAAATAGTCATCTGTAATGAGACAGACTTGAACTGGTAGGAAAGACAACAAAGGGTAAGAACTCAGGATCAGAAATATGACTCTGGGATAAAAAAAAAGGGCATGTCTTCCTCCGCCCTATTTCCTTCTTTCCTCCACTTCAATGGGAATGGGCAGAGATGGAAACAGATGTTGCAAGTACAATAAAAGCACTTGTAAATATACCCAATTAGGAAGAAGGAATCTCATAAGAGATTAAATTTAGCTTTGAAAGTACAGAATTTTTTTAAAGGCAACAAAAACTGTCCTAGGTTAAATGTATGTCAGAGTGTGATACTTAGGAAAGAAAGTGACTAGCATGAATTCATGTGGTAGGATGGGTGGGGAATAAATAGACTGCTATGGAGAAAATCACTAGAAAGTACCTGACTTTGCCTTTCTACTAATTGCAGGGGTAAAAATGAAAACAAAAGTAGTTGTTTTATTTGTCCAGCCATAGCAAATTGGACTCTTCTACTACTAAGTGGTGACTATGTCTGTTTCTATCTGTATCATATATGAGGATGAGAACTATCCCTGAATTATAGTTTGTTCTGTCTGTGACTGGAGGTGATTTCAGGGAGCTGAGTTACTGAGAGGGATTACATTCAGGAAACAGAAATGGAAAGATAGTCTTCTGAAGTTTGGCTAAAGATGAAACTCCCTACATTTTCAGGATTCACAGCCTGAGCATTAGGGACGTTAGAGGAAAACTTCACAGTGATTTATCTGTAGTCTGCATACATAATATTCCTTATATACACCACTATTTTCCACAGATTATTTTTTGTTTTTCAGGTAAGTATCCCTTTGTGATTTATAAAACAAAGCTCCATCCTCAGATAAACACATTCATGAATCAGTAGTATATAGGTATCTTGTACATTATGCATTAGTAGATGATATGGAGTAGCCACTATTTGTTTATAAAGGTGGGAGGTAAAATAAGGAGTGTGAGTCGGGGAACTTCTTACTGGGCATCTCCTTTAATGTCTCAGCTGGTGGCATTGGACATGTCTAACAGAAAATGTATTGGTACAGGACTGACTGCCACTGCAGTGTAATAGAGCCAAGTGTCCTCGATAATTTCAGAAAAGATAAGAGCTACTGAAGGAGAGAATTTCCTAGAGTAACTGTTACTTCCACTTCCATTATAATGAAAATGGTGAGATCTTGCGTACCGGAGATCATCATGAGTAAGCAGAGAGTGATACTGGGAGGTCTCTATATTGCCATGGACAGCAGACTAAAGAGGAGAAAGGTAGAAGTATCAGAAAGTTGTATTTCCACAGTAAAGCACAAAAAGGAATGAAGTTCCATCAGCTCCCACCACGTGGAATCCACTCATGGCAGCTGTAGTCTGTTCAGGTGCTACAACATATGTCACCCACTGTGTGACTTGTAAACAAGAGAAATATGTTTCTAACAGTTCTGGAGACTAGAAGTCCAAGATCAGGTTGCTAGTCTGATCAGTCTTTGGTGAAGACCCTCATCCAGGTCGCTCATGAGCTTGCTTCTTATTTTGTCCTCAGGTGTTGTAGAAAGGAGGAAGATAACTCTCCAGAGACTGTAAGCATAGTAATCCCACTTAGAAGGGCTGCACTTCATGGCCTAATCACCCTAAGGTGTTTCCTCTTAAAATTGTCATAGTGAGGGCTAACAAATATGCCCAACATGTTAACATATTTTGGAGGGAGAAAACACATGACCTCATCATAGAATCCTGGTTGTTTCTCCTTTTTTATTTGCTTCCAAAGTCTCCATGTTTTCTGGAGGAAAGTCATTATGTTTATAAGTTTAAGTACCTGTGCACTCGCACACGGACACACATGCGCACACATATGATACTTGAATTTCAAACACGGTATGGGTCATTCACTTGAAATGTATTATATAAATGAACATTCATTTCCATTACCTCTGCTCATCCTCTTCATGATCAAATGGAAAGGAATCACTGCAGGGGTTCTTGACTAGATAACAATGTTCCAAATGGCTGCAGGTAGAGTTAAATTTTGAAGTATCCCTTAAAATGTGCATATGGGGAAACAGGGCATGTAGACATTATATATAGCAGGTAAAGTGTTGTTCAGTCTATAATAGTAAAAGTGCCCACCTTCTTCCTAATAATGAAACATGAATTTGTTACTCCTTCACATCAGAGAATTGACAAGTTATCAGAAATTGCATTTTTGCAAATCTTTATTTTTGAGAGTAAAAGAAAAACCACACTTTTGGTATAGCAACTCAACTGTTGTGCATGGGAGAGAAACTTCAATAATCCAGGAACGTCTTAACTTGTCAGGCAATACTAGAACTTAAAGAACATGTTCATTTAAAAAGAACACATTGAATTCCAAGCCCAGAAGGATCCAGAGGGAGAAGAGGAAAAAGGAAGGACATTCACAGGTAGTAGTTGGTGTAGGTGTGACTTCAAAAGAAAGAGAAGGTGGGACCATAGGAAAAAATGAGCAAGTATATATAAATCTAGACAAACAGTCATAGGAATAATAGACAACCCATATCTGTGACCTTGGGAGAACCACATCAGTTTCCAGTGAAAGGGATAGAGATGCAGAACTCTGGTGGTAGGAGTGGTGTGGAATTATACCAGTTAATCCATAATGTTGTAAATCAATAATAAATAAAAATAAATTAAAATTGTTACAGTAAAAAAAAAAAAGAAAGACACACTGAAAGAAAAAAGAAATCTCTCTCCAACCTCAAGGCATATCAGACATCATTGGGACCACAAAAAAGAAAACTAGGTTGCATAAAATTCTTTTTGATGCTTAAATCCTTCTGGAAGGTGCAGGATAGATCTTACCTATTCTACCTGCTCGGGTTTGCAACTATTTGGTCACTTTTTTAAACCATTTTCACCACTCTCTCTGCAATTATTAAATATTATTACTACATTTGCCATAGATGCCTTGCTTTTAAGGATTCCATTTTAAAAGCTGAAGGACCTAGCTGTTTATTTTTTGTAATACAGCATATTCTAATGGTGCTCTTTAGTTAATGCTGCAGCCACCTCAAGCCCTATTTCCATTACGATTCATTATTTTAATATGTGTAACTTGGCTACAGAAAATTGCTCTTTAAAGACACCTGGACATCAAGTTCTCATATGAGCAAGGACATTTTAAGATGATGATATGTTTTAAAAAGATAATAAATAGTCTTTAATAGCTTAGACTACTTTTCTGAGCTCTTAAAAGTTGAAAATGAGTTGTTGAGGTTTTCCTGGTGTTTTTTTTTTCTCTTGTTCTAATTTTTTTTCTGCTTTTTGGAAACAAAAGACAACCTATTAGGCCTCCTTGTAGAGCAGACTTCTTTCTAACTTCTTTGCCCTTATAAATCAGGCTATAAAGAGGTGAGAATCAGCTCCAGATTTGTGGCACCTTTCTTTCCTTAGAGTCATGAATATTGCAATTTTCATTGGCTTTAGAAAAAAAAAAGTACAGCGCTGTTTGTATTCATTAAAATAGCCATTGTTTAAGGAAAGTCTCATTATTATTCACTTCACAATAATCGGCCCTTGAGAATTTAAGTGGTGATAAAAGCATAAACGTTGGAATGAGATTATACAAAATTCAAATCCTGCTTCTGCACTCAATCTCAGTTTTATCAGGTGAGCAGCAGGGACTATACAGACCTTAAGAGTTAACTTAAATAAGGTCCATGACATCACTTAACAGTATTCATCACCTGGTAGACAGCAATAATATTATCCAAAGTGATGATTACCCTGATTTATTTTCTTGGGAACAAAAATGTAGGATCACATCTCACTTAAAGAGATAGATAGGAAGAATGTACAAATCCATACAAGGCAAGTCTTTCATTAATCACATTTCACAGACTTCAGTTAGTTAGAGGATCTCTCTATCTCTCTCTCTCTCACACACACACACACACACACAACACACACACACATACACACATACACACATACACACACACACTTCGTCTGAATACTGGGAAGTGTCTAATAAATAAGAGGGAAGAAAGATATAGCAATCAAAGTTAACATAACTTCATGGGCCGGGTGGTAGCACACCTGGTTGAGTATACATATTACAATGTACAAGGACCTGGGTTCAAGCCCCTAGTCCCTACCTGTAGAGGGAAAGCTTCACAGGTGGTGAAGCAATGCTGCAAGTGTCTCTCTGTCTCTGTCTCTCTCTCTCTTTCTCTCTCTCTCTCCCTTTCCTCTCTGGTTGTCTCTATTCAATAAATATAGTAAAAATTTAAATAGATAATTATTTTTAAAAAGAAAGTGGAAAATAACTTCATGTGATTGCCAACCTCCTGTGGTAGTAACAACTCAAATTTATACAATGCTCTTTCAAGGAAACTTCTAGTAGTCTTAAATTATTATAAGAACAGAATCTCACAAGGTAAAGATCCCCACCTCTTCTTATTTATAATTTCAATCCATGCCACCAAAAGTGAAAATTTTCTAACTATCAATAATTTGATCCAGGTCTAACTGACACAGAGGCTACGATTGCAGATACCTCTATTGTGCTAAAAGATCTTGGCACAGGAGAACAAACTAATGATATGTTCCTTAATTCAACCAAATATCTTGGTGTTAACTCCTATACTTGTCATCTTGTAGATGTATGTTGATATAGTTCACCACATATTCCATGTACATGATGAACACAATCCATCCCATTTAGGCAACAACTCTAAAATAATGGATTCTTGACAGTGACTTGAGTTGGGATATTGCATTTGCGAGCACAACACACTCCACTTCCTCAATATTGGTTGCTTTAGTGGAGGCTCTTACAGCTGACAACACAACAGAGAACTTCATAAAGAAAGTCTCATGATAGCTGTTATTTATTATGCAAATTCTGCCTGCCATGGCAACATTGCATCCAGGAGTTTGCTTTATTTGCACTAGGACATGGCCTGCATATTCAAATGAAGGCAGCCGTACATTATGCCTACACATTACAAAGATTTTGTTTTCCTTGACACTTACAGGAGAACAAATTGCAATTAATATAGCCTGTTTAAGCAGACAGCACCCAATTAGTTATCATCCATTTTCAGATTGGGATGCTAGACAAAAAAACATGGAGCTGGGCTCCTTATTCAAAAGGAAAATACATCCAAACTACAGGTTTTCAAAGACACATTTAACTCACAATGGCAAGGATACTCACTTAGCCTTTAATGTGAAATGGAGTGTTAATTTTTCTCTGTCACCTCTTAATTGCTTCCTTATTATACTGTTCAAGCAGTTAATTGCTAGACTGAGTGAAAGAGTGTTTTCAGGGGAAAGGAAATGCCACAGCATGAAAGAAAAAAAAAATAGAAGCAGTTCACTTGCGTAATTGGGTCTGATATAACATTAGCTATGGTATTCCTTTTAATGGTATCTACAAAAATTAATAGGCAAAGCCAAGTTGTTTGAGATGGGGAAAGTAGAGAAAGATTAAGTCAGTTCTCATGCCTACATGTAACTTGAATAGCTATGATTTAACAAGCAAGCAAGTGGACTCTTTCACGGTATCCACATTTCACCCAGGGGAAGATTACCTTCCCCATGTGTGGTACAGATAGCAACACCTCCATAAGCCAGATATTTCTAGTGCAAAATCTGTTTCTATGAAGCCATGTGGACATTTGCCTGCTGCTTTCCCTAGGTTAACTATTCACAGTATAAAAGAGTATAAAAGAGTGGGGAGAGAGGGCAGAAAGCTCTATATTCTATGCTTAAATCCTTTGAAACACCCCTATGATCCTATTTGTCCCTTAAAGAAATTTACCCTTTCTTTCAGTGCCATCAAAAATGGGGGGGGGGAGTCGGGCGGTAGTGCAGTGGGTTAAGCATACGTGGCACAAAGCAAGGACAGGTGTAAGGATCCTGGTTCGAGCCCCCGGCTCCCCACCTGCAGAGGAGTCGCTTCACAGGCGGTGAAGCAGGTCTGCAGGTGTCTATCTTTCTCCCCTCCTCTCTCCATTTCTCTCTGTCCTATCCAACAATGACAACAACAATAATAACTACAACAATAAAACAACAAGGGCAACAAAAGGGAATAAATAAATAAAATAAATAAATAAAAATTTTTTTAAAAAGTAGACAGAATAAAAGGCAAGAATTATGGACATTAATCTAAACAACAAAACATAGGTCACTAACCTTAATGAAGATGCTGGAATACCAGTGTATAAGTACTATTTTCTACATCCTATAATTTTATTAGAGCATAACAATTATTAATGAAGAAAGATAGTAAAGAAAATAGTTGTGTGCAGTGTGGTTAGGAAAGATAAATTTGTAATGAATTTTAATTATGAGCAAAAGAAGTCACTTGCTATATATCAAATTTAGCTTCTCAATGAAACATAGGGAAGATGTAGACCACTTACTAAATTGTGTTCCTTAGTGTTCACTTGATGATTAACACATTGGTCTCACTCTCTCAGCTGTTCCTGTTGTTCTTATTTGTTTACTGTTTACTAAAGTCTGATCATCTTCCCTGGGTTTTCCTTCCACAAGGGTAGAGTTAGGTGATGGAGAAAATTACTGGGGAGATGGAGAAACTAACTTCTATGAGTAGAGCAATAACAGGAAACTATATCAGTGATGGAGAAGTAAATAAAATTCAGTCCTGAAGTAGGCAATACTCAATTAAGTATTTGGACTACTAAGCAAGTAAGGAAATATTCAATAAAACACATCACAGATAAAATCTTACAAACTTTTCACTTTTCTGTATATGAATGCAAGGCAAATGATCTTAGGATAGTGGCTCTTTTCTAAAAAAAAAAAAATTACTTATTCCCTTTTGCTCTTGTTTTATTGTTGTGGTTATTATTGATGTCATCGTCTTTGGATAGGACAGAGAGAAATGGAGAGAGGAAGGGAAGACAGAGAGGGGGAGAGAAAGATGGGCACCTGCATGCAGACCTGCTTCACTGCCTGTGAAGTGACTCCCCTGCAGGTGGGGAGCTGGGGGCTCAAACCAAGATCCTTATGCCAGTCCTTGCACTTTGCACTACGTGCGCTTAACCCGCAGCACTACCACCCAACTCCCAGGATATTGGCTCTTAATCTAGGATTCATTCATAGGAACCAGGGATCAATATGTAACTTTAAAAATTGCATGATAATTTTATGTGTATATAAAGTCTCTGTACAGTTTTCTTTCTTTTTTTAGAAAGGACTCATTGCTTTATAGTAGCTTTCTGTGCTGCTTCACAAATAGCCACAAATCCAGTTACTTAAAACAACACACGCATCTATCTCACCATTTTCTGTGTCATGTGTCCATGCTAGGTTTACCATAATCCTCTCTAAGGCTGTTATCAAGGTGTGAACCAGGACTCCAATATCATCCCCAGACTTATTTGGGAAAGAATTTATTTACAAGTGAAAGTGCCAAATAAGACTACCCTCAAAATTCTCAAAATCAGTCTCCTTAACTTACCTGGCTGTGATATACAGATTATTTTTATTTTAGAGCTTTATATCATCATTTCTGATCTAGCATGAGTAGTTTTGATGGCCAAAAGTGAACTGCTTCACAGAATGATGCTTGAGTTCTGCAGGAGAGCATTACAAGAATGAGATGAGAGAGGGGAAAAAGAAAAAGGATGCAGAGGAGAAGGAAGAGTAGGACATGGTAGGGGGAAAAAAGTCACATCATTATTTCTGATCTAGCATGAATTCTCATAGCTTCATTTCTAATGTAGTCTACTGGTGGAATCACATACAAAGATTCACATAGTTTCAAGATGGCAGAACACAAAATCGACCACTCACTGGTACTTGCCAACAAGCCTCTAGTATATGTTATATAGCCTATATCTTGTTGGTTCTATGTACGAAAACATAGATAAAGTTGCTACCATTAAGAAACTATTCTAGGGAGTCGGGCTGTAGCGCAGCGGGTTAAGCACAGGTGGCGCAAAGCACAAGGACAGGCATAAGGATCCCAGTTCGAACCCCGGCTCCCCACCTGCAGGGGAGTCGCTTCACAGGCGGTGAAGCAGGTCTGCAGGTGTCTATCTTTCTCTCCTCCACTCTGTCTTCCCCTCCTCTCTCCATTTCTCTCTGTCCTATCCAACAATGACAACAACAATAATAACTACAACAATAAAACAAGGGCAACAAAAAGGGAATAAATAAATAAAATAAATATTAAAAAAAAGAAACTATTCTATAGCTATTAACACAATAATCTACCCAATGCAGAAGTTCAATGTACGTGAATAAATGAACTGACAGTAGGGTTCATTGTCTGAGTCTTGACGCTTTATGTGCATGTATTAATATACAGATAAATAATACAAATGTATATTATAGTAAAACCATGATTTGCTGAAGAGTTAAAAAGTTCCACAATGACTTGATATTCACAACTCGCCCCCTCCCTGGCTTCCTTTTCCCTCCTCAAACTCTGGCACGCTACCCTGACAGTTTGAAATGAGATTTCTTCTACTAGTTATAAATACTTTTGAAAATAAATAGATGTCTCATTGATCCAAGTATCCTCTCCTTCCCTCTTAGCATTCATCATAATGCTTTGTTCTTATTAACCTCCCAATAAAGTGGGCTTGTTTTGAAAGTTAGCAATAGTGAAACATCTGGCGCCATGACATAAAGCCTAGCAACTGCAGTACTGACACCTAGCCTGTGCTTAAGAGGCAACTGTGAACGTTAACAATAGTGGAACGTCCGACGTCATGACGTATAGCCTAGCAACCGCAGTACAGATTCCGAGCAGATGCTAGTATGGCGACTGCTCGGCATCTGAGAATGAGGAGAAAAGTGGAATCAAAGTTGTCGCCTAGGCCTGATGTACAAGTCCCTGATTGTCTGGCACGACTACTTCTAGCCCTGGTGTTGCTGGCTTTAGCACTGATGCTTGCGACTGCCATTTTGTCTACTGTTCCGCCACCAATTGATTCGTCTGATCAAACTGAGTTCAAGCCTGATGATTCTACTCAAAATATAAACGACTTAGCAGGAAAAAACCGAACCAAGCCTTCACTTTTACAAATCATCATCAATGCTTCTATCCCTGCTAGGAGAGACAGAAGTAACATAGCGTATACGACACCTTTATTTTCCCCTACGGCTTCTACATACCAAGAGGGAACTGATGACGACGAATACAGAAACATAAAGGAAGAGGATTTCCCCACACCAGATAATCTTTCATCATTCATCACCAAAGATCCCCTGGACAATGTGAGTTATGGACAGCACAACTATAATTGGACCACCATGACCAGAGACGAGAAGTTTAATGAGACCTTGAGAAGAAATGAGAACTACATAAAACATGAACTTCCTGGGAGTTATTTTAAGATTGTGCCTTCAGATTCCGAAGAGAAAGAAAAGCAGTTCATTTTTCGTTTTATTATGTTTACTTTTTGCATTGGTGTTGTTTATTGTATTTATCACAACAAAAAGAAAATTTTCTTCCTGATTCAGTGCAGGAGAAAGTGTTTCAAAACAATGGAGTATCGTCCATACAATGTTAATGAAGCAAACCCTTCTGTATGGATTGATAATTAAAAAAAATTAAAGCACTGTGATTTCAGTTTGGTTATTATCGAGCTGTATTTGATTTGTATAAGATATCTTAAAAGTGATTCCGTAGGCAAGACACATAAATGAGAAGTGGGTCTATTCTGTGTTGGTGATTTAGAAATGAAATGTCACAAATAAGTACATAATAACTTATCTACATCTTTAAAGCTGAATTCAATCAGGTTTCCAAAATGTGAAACAAATCATTACTTGATAGATTATTAATATATTATTTTAGATGTCTATACTGTACTTCTTTATTAGTAATTTTATTTTTAAAACATCACAGACGTGTCACTAAATTCGAACATATCTGGTATGGCTGACTCAGACCCTTTCTCTACACCCAAAATTCTGTTCAAATATCCATTTTTGTACTACTAAAGTGTAACCTACAAGGATGTATGTAATGATGGTTATGTGTAAACATCCTTTTTTTTTTTCAAGAAAATTGCTTTGGGTATTTTTGATGGTTTAAAAATAATGTAAGATAATGGTATTGGGTTATAGAGATAACTGAGTTGTAGCACACAGAATTTTCTTTTTTTTTCACTTTTGGTGTTTTTTTTTTCTTTCTTTTTTTTTTTTTAATTTAAGAAAGGACTAATGAACAAAACCATAGGGTAGGAGGGGTACAACTCCACACAATTCCCACCACCCAATCTCCATATCCCACCCCCTCCCCTGATAGCTTTCCCATTCTCTATCCCTCTGGGAGCATGGACCCAGGGTCATTGAGGGTTGCAGAAGGTAGAAGGTCTGGCTTCTGTAATTGCTTCCCTGCTGAACATGGGCATTGACTGGTCGGTCCATACTCCCAGTCTGCCTCTCTCTTTCCCTAGCAGGGTGTGTCTCTGGGGAAGCTGAGCTCCAGGACACATTGGTGGGGTCTTCAATCCAGGGAAGCCTGGCCAGCATCCTGGTGGCATCTGGAACCTGGTGATTGAAAAGAGAGTTAACATACGAAACCAAACAAATTGTTGAGCAATCATGGACCCAAACCTTGGAATAGTGGAGAGGAAGTGTTAGGGAGGTACTCACTGCAAACTCTAGTGTACTTCTGCTTTCAGGTATACATTTTCAGGTATACTCTCACAGAAACTGGTGTATATCTAGGTTTTGGGACTTTGTTAGAAAGTGAACCACCTGAGATGAAATTAGAGTGTACTATAAAAGGAAAGGTCTCACCCGAGTGATGAAGCTGAAGGGTTGTCATTCCACACTTGAAGTCTTTGGACACAGTCTGAGGTGAAGCATGTTGAGGAGGCAATCGTTGCGTTGGTTAGGTTGTGATCGGCGGATGCAATATTATTTGAAATGGATTGGGAGAGGTATACAGGAAATTGGGCCCTATCCAAGGGTTCCAGGACTGGGGGAAGTAGGAGCTCCATAGTGGAATTGTGAGGTTCCTGCTGTCTTAATTCAATTACCAAATAATGTGATGATAACATTTATCGACTGTCAAAAAGACAATCGATAGTTAATGTTATCAGCACATTATTTGGTAATTGGGTTAAATTTGAAAAGTCCTTTTGTTAGGGTTTGCTGTACAGTACCCAGTATCTTGTATATATCTGTGCTACTGGATGCTTCTGATCTACTTGGTCTAGGCTTTTGAGAGAGTCCGCATATCAAATACACAGCCTATATATTAAAAAGATTCAGTTTGTGTTTTGAGAAACTTTGAGACATACAATTGATTTTCCCCCTCTCATATTAACTACTGATTTATATGTCTACATTTTGCTAGGAGTGTACATAAACACCATTCCCACCACCAAAGGACTGTGACCCATCCCTACCGCCCACTCCCACCCCCCACTGGCCCAGGAAGCTGCATGCCTACCCCTCACCACTGGGTTTTTACTTTGGTGCCCTACTTACAATTTGGTCAGGTCCTGCTTTTAGTTTCCCTTTCAGATCTTCTTATTCAACTTTTGTTGATGAGTGGGATCATCCCATACTCATCTTTATCTTTCTGACTTAGTCACTTAACATAATTCCTTCTAGCTCTGTCCAAGATGGGTCAGAGAAGGTGGGTTCATTGTTCTTGATAGCTGCATAGTATTCCATTGTGAATATATACCACAGCTTTCTCAGCCACTCATCTGTTGTTGGGCACCTGGGTTGCTTCCAGGTTTTAGTTATTAAGAATTGTGCTGCTATGAACATAGGAGTACACACCTCTTTTTGGTTGGATGTTATGGAGTCCTTCGGGTATAACCCCAGGAGAGGAATTAATTACTGGATCATATGGAAGGTCCATGTCTAGCCTTGTGACAGTTTTCCAGACTGCTCTCCACAGAGGCTGTACCAATTTACATTCCCACCAGCAATGTAAAAGGGTTCCTCTGTCCCCACATCCTCTCCAGCATTTGTTGCTGCTGTCCTTTTTGATGTATGCCATTCTTACAGAAGTGAGGTTGTATCTTAGTGTTGTCTTATTTGCATTTCTCTGACAATCAGTAACCTAGAGCAGTTTTTCATGTTTGTTAGTCTTTTGGATCTCCTCTGAGGGGAATGTTTTGTTCATATCCTCTACCCATTTTTGGATGGGGTCATTTGCTTTTTTGGTGCTAAGTTGGCTGAGCTCTTTATATATTTTGGTGATTAGTTTCTTGTCTGATGTATGGCATGTGAAGATCTTCTCCCATTCTGTGAGGGGTCTCTCTGTTTGTTTAATAGTTTCTTTGGATGTGCAGAAGCTTTTCAATTTGATGTAGTCCCATTGGTTTGTTTCTGCTTTAGTCTTCCTTGCAATTGGGTTTGTTTCATCAAAGATGTCCTTGAGGTATATGTGGGAAAGTGTTTTACCAATGTTTTCCTCTAAGTATTTGATTGTTTCTGTTCTGACATCTAGGTCTTTGATCCATTTGGAGCTGATTTTTGTTTCTGGTGAGATAAAGTGGTTCAATTTCATTCTTCTGCATGTTACAACCCAGTTTTCCCAGCACCATTTATTGAAGAGAGCCTCCTTCTTCCATTTAATACTTTGGGCCCCCTTATCAAAGATTAGATGTCCATAGGTGTGGGGATTTATTTCTGGGCTTTCAATTCTGCTCAACTGGTCTGTGTGCCTATTTTTGTTCCAGTACCATGCTGTTTTGATGATGATGGCTTTATAATATAGTTTAAGGTCTGGGAGTGTGATGCCTCCATTTCTGTTTCTTTTCCTCAAGATGGTTTTGGCAATTCTAGGTGTTTTCAGGTTCTAGATAAATGATTGTAGTGTTTGTTCTATTCTCTTAAAGAAGCTTGGTGGAACTTTGATGGGTATTGCATAAAATTTGTATATGGCTCTGGGGAGAATATTCATTTTGATGATATTTATTCTTCCAATCCATGAGCATGGGATATCTTTCCATTTCTTGGTATCAGTTTCTATTTCCTCGAGTAGCGATTCATAGTTTGCAGTATACAAGTCTTTCACTTCTTTGGTCAACTTTATTCCTAGGTATTTGATTGATTTTGCTGAAACAGTGAATGGGGGTGATTTCTGGATGTCTTCTTCTTCAGATTTAGTGTTTGCATAAAGAAACACTGATTTTTGTACACTGATTTTGTAGCCTGATACCTTGCTATATTGCCTAATAACTTCCAGTAGTTTTCTGCTGGATTCCTTAGGTTTTTCTATGTATACTCTCATATCATCTTCAAATAGTGAGAGCTTGACTTCTTCCCTTCCAATCTGTATTCCTTTGATTTCTTTCTCTTGTCTGATTGCTATGGCAAGAACTTCCAATACTATGTTGAAGAGTAACGGTGACAGTGGACAGCCCTGTCTAGTCCCCGATCTGAGGGGGAATGCTTCCAGCTTCTGTCCATTGAGTATGATGTTGGCTGTAGGTTTGCTATATATAGACTCCACTATCTTGAGGAATTTCCCATCTATTCCCATTTTTTGTAGGGTTTTGAGCATGAATGCGTGTTGGATTTTGTCAAAGGCTTTCTCTGCACCTATTGAGATAATCATGTGGTTTTTGGCTTTGCTTTTATTGATGTGGTAAATGACATTGATTGACTTATGGATGTTGAACCAGCCTTTCATTCCTGGGATGAATCCCACATGGTCATGATGAACAATCTTTTTGATGTGTTGCTGTATCCGGTTGGCCAAGATCTTGTTTAATATTTTGGCATCTATGTTCATCAGAGATATTGGTCTGTAGTTTTCCTTTTTTGTTCTGTCCCTATCAGCTTTTGATATCAGGGTGATGTTGGCTTCATAGAAGGTGGAAGGGAGTATTCCTGTTTCTTCAAATTTATGGAAAAGCTTAAGAAGTATGGGTACTAACTTTTTCCTGAAAGTTTTGTAGAATTCGTTTGTGAAGCCATCTGGTCCATGACTTTTGTTGTTGGGGAGATTCTAATAACGATTTCAATTTCTTTGTCTGTGATTGGTGCATTTAGATTTTGTAGTTCTTCTTGGTTCAGTTTTGGAAGGGCATATGCTTCTAGGAATTGTTCCATTTCTTCCAGATTCTCTAGCTTGGTGGCATATAGTTCTTCATAGAAGTTTCACAGGATTCTCTGGATTTCTGTAGTGTCAGTTGTGATATCTCCTCCATCGTCTACAATTCTATTAATTTGAGTCTTCTCTCTTTTTTGTTTGTTGAGTCTGGCTAGAGGTTTGTCAATTTTGTTTAATCTTTCAAAGAACCAACATTTGGCTTCATTGATCTTTTGTATGGTTCTTTTATTTTTGATGTTGTTTATTTCTGCTCTAACTTTAGTGATTTCTGTCCTTCTGGTTGCTTTAGGGTTCCTTTGTTCCTCTTCCTCTAAGTCCTCGAGGTGTGCAGTTAGGTCATTCATTTGAGCTTCTTCTTGGTATTTAATATGTGATTGTATGGCTATAAGTTTCCCTCTCAGTACTGCTTTAGTTGTGTCCTAAATATTTTGATAGGTTGTGTCCTCATTTTCATCTGTTTCCAGGAGCATTTGAATTTCCTGCTTGAGTGAGTCTCTGACTCAGTGGTTCTTAAGGAGTATGTTGTTTAGTTTCCAAATACTGTGACTTTTAATAATTGTCTGTTTGTTGTTAAATGTTAGTTTTACTCCACTGTGGTCTGAGAAAATACTTGGGATGATTTCAATGCTCTTGAATTTTTTGATGCTGTCTTTGTGGCCTAACATGTGGTCTATCCTTGAGTATGTGTTATGTGGATTTGAAAAGAAGGTGTATTCCAGTTTTCGGGGGTGAAGGACTCTGAAAATGTCCAAGAGGTCTAGTCTGTCAATCTCTTCATTCAATTCTCTTGTATCTTTATTGGTTCTCTGCTTTGTTGATCTGTCTAAGTGTGATAGTGGGGTATTGAAGTCTCCCACTATTATTGTATTACTATTGATGTATTTTTGAAATTCTTTCAGTAGGTGCTTAATGTATTTAGATGGTCCCTCGTTGGGTGCATAGATGTTAATAATTGTTAAGTCTTCTTGGCTGATTGATCCTCTAATCATTATGTAATGTCCTTGCCTATCTTTTATTACTTTATTTAATTTAAAAATCTATCATGTCTGAGATGAGAATGGCTGTTCCTGCCCTTTTTTGTGGTCCATTAGCCTGTATGATAGTTTTCCATCCTTTCACTTTAAGTCTGTGTTTATCTTGTTGTGACAGATGGGATTCTTGCAAGCAGCATATGGTTGGGTTATGTTTTCTGATCCATCCCCCCACCCTGTGCCTTTTGATGGGTGAGTTCAAGGCATTGACATTTATTGATATTATGGATTTAATGCATTGTAGTTCCATTGTTCATAAAAAATTTTTTTTGTTTGCTCTGATACATTGCAAGTATCATAGTGATGTTCTTGTTTATAAGAGGTCTTTTAGAACCTCTTTCAGGGCCGGCTTGGTGATGGTTGCCTCCTTTATCTGTTATTTGTCTAAGAAGGTTTTGATCCCTCCATCTAGTTTGAATGAAAGTCTAGCAGGATATATTATCCTTGGTTGAAACCTTTTTTCATTCAGGGCTCGATAGATATCTTGCCATTCCCTTTTTGCTTTTAGAGTTTGAGTGGAGAAGTCTGCAGATAATCTTATGGGTTTTCTCTTGTATGTGACTTTTTGTTTCTCTCTTGCAGCCTTTAGGATCCTTTCTTTATCCTTACTTCTTCTCATTGTGACTATGATGTGTCTTGGTGTCTTCAGGTCTGGGTTGATTCTGTTTGGGACTCTCTGTGCCTCTTGAATCTTGATGTCCTTTCTGTTATTCAGGTCTGGGAAGTTTTCTTCTATTATTTCCTGTAGAATGTTTGCTTCCCCTTCCTCTCTTTCTTCCTCTAGCAGGCCAATTATACGAATGTTACTTCTTTTGAGATCATCCCGTATGTCACTGTTGTTGTTTTCAGTGTCTCTCAATCTCTTTTTGAGCTCTTTCACCTCTTTCTTCATTTTCTCTAACTCATACTCTGTCTGACTAATTCTGTTTTCTGCTTCTGTTAGTCTGCTTTCCCTTGCTTCAGCTTCTTTCTTCATTACAGCTATTTCAGCTTTCAGTTCTCTAATTGCCTCAAGATAATCAGTATTTTCCTTGGGGGTCTCAACTGTTGTTTCCCTAATACTGCTATTCCTTTCCTCCAATGTTGTTTTCATTTCTGTGATTAATAAGTTTATTATTGCTTGCATACTTTTCTTTTTTTAATATTTATTTATTTATTCCCTTTTGTTTCCCTTGTTGTTTTATTGTTGTAGTTGTTGTTGATGTCATTGTTGTTGGATAGGACAGAGAGAAATGGAGAGAGGAGGGGAAGACAAAGAAGGGGAGAGAAAGATAGACACCTGCAGTCCTGTTTCACCGCTTGTGAAGCGATTCCCATGCAGGTGGGGAGCCGGGGGCTCAAACCAGGATCCTTACACTGGTCCATTTGCTTAGCGCCACCTGCGCTTAACCCGCTGTGCTACCACCCGACTCCCATACTTTTCTTATCTATGGTTACTTCTGGCTGATTTGTAGTTTCTTCTGGGCTCTTGTGTTCATTCATTGGAGTAGCAGTTTTATTTGTTTTTGATCTACCCATTTTTTTTATTTATTTGTTTCTTTTTTATACTCTATTGTTCCTCAGTTTTTGTGTCTTGAGTACAGGTAACACTGTACTAAATACCTTTATGACAATTGTACTCACCAACCTCAGGAATTACAGCAGCAACTGAAGCAAGTATTGAAGCAGTTTAATCGTTAACAGTTAGCCAAACAATTTCTCCAGTCCATGAATAAATAGTAACCAAATCCCAGTGAAGAAAGAGAAAAGAAAGAAAGGATAGCAAGAATAGACAGTTATGCAAATCTATTATCCACTGTATATTCTAGGGGTAACAAGAGGGAAAAGGGAAGTAGAGCAGAGATACACACATAGAGAGTCCACTCTGAGTCAGATTTCTTCCCCAAAATAATTCAAAAATTCAGAAAGGCAAAGAAGAAGGAAGAAGTGTATGACAAGATAAAAAAAAAGAAAGAGAGACAAGAGAGAGAAAAGGGAAAAGATAAGAAAAAGAGCTGTAATTAAAGAGCAGTGCAAGGAAATTCCCAAATGTGTATCAGTGAATTCAAAAACCACACTGTTTGTGGTGTGGGGTCTGGGGGCTGTGACTTTGGAAGCTGTAGGATTAAGGAAGAAAGGATGACAAGAACGAGAAAACGAAAAAAAGAGAGAGAGAGAGAGAAAAGAAAAAGATAATAAAAAGAACAGTCATAAAAGAGCAGTGAAAGGAAAGGGTTTTTAAAATGTATTTATTTTTAATTATTTAATTAGCTATGCAGGGTGAGGTGTGGGGGTTGGCTACTTAGAAAGAAAAAAGGCCAGAGGTTTCAGAAGGGTATAGACTTAGAATGAATGATACTACCTGGTGGGACAGGAATTTGGTAAAGAAAAGGTGCTCCTAGCAGGGGACCCTGCTAAGAGCTGGTCCTCAGGGACTGGTTATGGGGGGGGGGCGGGGAAAGAGGTATGCTTAAAAATTAAAAGGAAAAAAAAAATTTTTCCCCTTTTTGTCCTACTCTAATTCTTAACCCAAATTAAGTTATAGTCACCTCCTTGGTTGCTCCGCTAGGACCCCTTATTGGCTGGCCTACTAAAGGCAGAAAATCCTACCGTTTCCAGGAGATGTATTCAGAGCTCAAGCCACTAGCAGCTTCTCAGTCTGCCATCTTCCGGGAATGAGCACACAGAATTTTCATGCCTGATGTCTCAAGTTCTATTCTCATTAATACACATGCCAGCACTGATCAGTGTTTTGGTTTCTCTCTGAGAAACACAAATGTATTATTGATTTATCTAACTATAGTTTTAACTATAGTTTTAACTAGCTTTGAGAATACATATGGGAGGGGGAGATAGCATTATGGTTATACAAAGATACTCTCATGCCTGAAAAATTTAAGGTCCAGGTTCAGTTCTCCACACTACCATAAGCCAGAGGCGAGCAATGCTTTGGCTTAAAAAAAAAAAAAAAAGAATATATGTTATTTGAGTCATGGTTGACTGCTAACACCAAGATTTTAGAAAGCATAACCTCTAATACATGTTAATGGCTTACAAAACCTGGATGAGGAAGTTTCCATGTACTTTGTGTAAAGATGGAAGAAGCAGAGTAGTTCACATTTTCCTGATGATTCTACTCAAAATACAAATGTCTTAGCAGGTAAAAACCAAACCAAGCCTTCACTTTTACCAATCATCATCAATGCTTTTATCCCAGCTTTCCCATCCCAGAATAACTTCCTGTGATGGGAAAGCAGTGGGAATACACTGAAACTGTTTTACTGCAGCTTTTTTTTTTCTACCTGATGAGCATTATTTAACAATATTAAAAAAAAATTTCAAAGATACTAGATGAACTAAATGGAATAATAGAGGTATAAGGCAAGATACTGAGGCTGGTGAAAGAACGAAATCTGGTAGTAAAACAATGAACCAGCACTAGTAGATAATTTATTTTAGTAATTTCATAACTGACTTTTATGCAAATATGTTTTTATTAAGCTTTTTATTTATTCCCATATCTCTAGTAAGTTCTTTACCTAAGTTTCTTTTTGATGAAGTGAATGCATATATTAAGGACCTGGGTCAAAACCTCAGTTCCCCAGCATCAAGAAGAAACTTCATGAAAGGTGAAGCAATGCTGCAAGTGTCTTTTTCTCTAGCCTCCCTCAATGTCTTTCTGTCCTATCAAGTAAACAAATAAGTATATATTTTAAAAGAATAATGACCTCTAGTTCTATCTTCAGGTGTGACTCTAGTAAATATACATTCAATGCAGTACTGTTGTATTGTCTTTCTTCTCTATCATCTACCTATCTATCATCTATCTATCATCTATCTTACTTTGTTGTTACCTAAAATTAAAATGAAAAAAAAAAATCTACCAGGAACAGTGGAATCATGCTTATGTGAGCCATCATCAAGAAAAAAAGCAAACAAGAACATCACACAGCTTTTATTCTGTTGCCAAGTCTCAATTTGATTAATTACTTCAATTATTTTTATATTTTGCTTATTTATCTAGTTTATTTATTTATTTTTATTAGTGATTTAATATTGATGCACAAAATTACACATCAATAGGGGTATAATTCTATACCTTTACCACCACCATAGTTCTGAATCTCCAATCCCACCTCTGTGAACCACAGCAATTCTCCCAAGGTTGCAGACATGGGTTAACTACCATCTCTACAATTATCTGTCTAGTCTTATACATAATTGCTCCCTTTTTCTTCCAGGTCCAGGTCCTCTTCCCCTCCAAGCCACTCATGACCCTATTACTATATCCAAATGTTCCTCTTATTTTCCTTCTCTCTATTCGGGTTTTGATGGGAGTTGGAGTTTAGAGCCTTCTTATCCTCTTTGCCCTATAATTTCCCCACTGGGAATATGGATCAAGTCTGTTTTGGGGGTAGAGAAGGTAGGAATTCTGGCTTCTGTAATTGTTTTTCTGTTGTACATGGGTAATATGGGAGGTCGATCCATGCCCCCAGCCTGTTTCTATTTTCTCTAGTGGGTTAGGGCTCTAGAGAGGTGAGGTTCCAGGACACATTGGTAAGGTCACTTGTCCAGAGATATCAAGATGGGATCATAGTAGCATCTTCAACTTACTATCTAGAAGGTGGCAGGGCTATAAAGTCAGACAAAATGGTTAATTAAGAGGAACAACAAAAAAAAAGGAACAGAGCAGATGAGATTAGGCATCTTAGGGTGGAAATAAGCTAGAAGTCCATTTAGGTTTGTTTCTAGGGGCCCATGATTAAGATAATATTTCTTAACTTTGATAGCTTGGATAAAGTTGGATAAAAATATTGTCTGAGGATACAACAACAAAAAAGAAAACTACAGACAAATACTCTGAGGAACATAAATCCTAAAATATTGAATAAAATACTAGCCAACTGGATACAGCAGTATATTCAAAAGATTATTCATCATGGCCAGATGGCATTTATCCCAGGGTCGCAGTTTGGTTTAACGTACATGTATCAAACAATGTGATCCACCTCGTTAATAATAGCAAAACAAAAAAACCACAAGGTTATATGAACAGATGCATAAAAAGCCTTTGACAAAATATAACAAACCTTAATGATCAAATCACTACAAAAAAAAGGGGGGAATAGATTGGAATTCCTCAAGATTGTGGAATCCATATATAGCAAACATACTGCCAACATCATACTCACTGCTGAAAAGCTGAAGCATTCCTCCTCATAACAGGTACTACTAGACACGGTTGCGCACTGTCACCATTACTATTCAACATAGTGTTGGAACATCTTGCCATAGCAATCAGGCAGGACCAAGGAATTAAAGGGATACAGACTAGAAGAGAAGTCAAACTCTCCCTATTTGCAGATGGTACGACAGTATTCATAGAAAAACATTAACAATCCAGTGGGAAGCTTATATAAATTATCAGGCAATATATCAAGGTGTCAGTCTACAGAATTAACATAAAAAAGTTGGTGGCTCTCTCCATTGTTACAGGTCATCTTTATCATGAACAACAAAAAAGACCCCTTTGTGGGCCCCCATAGGACCTTGCCCTCAACATGGATCAACAATGGTAGAGAATGTTCCATCCTCTGAAGGGAGTCTGGATAACATACTCTATTCTGCCCCTGAGAAAGATGAATCGCTATTGGGGTAGCTTGGAATGTTCCTACTCATGACCACAGAATGTGAGCTCAGATCTACAGGGATTCAGAGGTCACATAGGCTCCTAAGCTGAATATGGGCCCCAGACCAAATCAGATTGATGGGGTTTATAGTCAACAATATTTGTACACCTTCCCCATATTTAAGATCTACTCTCTTCCCTGATCCAGCTTTCTGGTCCTTTTTCCAGCCATGACAACACTTCCCCAGACCATAACGTGGATCCACCTGCATATCAGATTTCAGGCTCAGAGGAAAAAAACAAAACTGGAATAGTTACAGGCCCTTTGAAATATAACTAAAATATAAATATGCCTACTATCTATCTACAGAATGGAGGACCCCCAACACTTCATCTGCTCTATTCCAGCCTTTAGGCCCATGACTGTCCAACAATTTGTTTGGCTTTGTATGTTAACTCTCTTTTCAGACACCAGGTTCCAGATGCTGACCAGACTTCCCTGGACAGACGACCCCACCAATGTGTCCTGGAGCTCTGCTTCCCCAGAGACCCACCCTACTAGGAAAAGAGAGAGGTGGGCTGGGAATATGGATCTACCAGTCAATGTCCATGTTCAGCGGGGAAGCAATTATAAAAGCCAGACCTTCCACCTTCTGCATCCCACAGTGACCTTGAATCCATACTCCCAGAGGGTTAAAGAATAGGAAAGCTATCAGAGGAAGGGGTGGGATAAGGATATCTGATGGTGGGAATTGTGTGGAGTTGTACCCCTCTTATCCTATGGTTTTGTTAATGTCTCCTTTTTAAAATAAATTTTTAAAAAATTTTTAAGTTGGTGACATTCATTCATGCAAACACTGAATCGGAAGAAGCAGAAATTAGTTTTACTGTAGCAACAAAACAATAAACTACTTATGAATCTACTTAACAAAAGAAGTGAAAGACTTGTATAATAAAAATTATGAGTCACTATTCAAGGAAATAGAAAAATACACAAAGAAGTTCTGTTCACATCTTCAGAATGGGAGAAGATCTTTACATGCCATACATCAGACAAGAGGCTAATAACATATATATAAAGAGCTCACCAAACTCAGCAACAAGAAAACAGATGATCCCATCCAAAATGGGAAGAAGATATGAACAGAATATTCACAACAGAAGAAATACAAAAGACCAACAAACATATGATAAAATGCTCCAAGTCATTGATTTTCAGAGAAATGCAAATAAAGACAACAATGAGATACTACTTCACTCCTGTGACAATGTCATACATTAAAAAAAGATAGCAGCAACAAATGCTGGAGAGATCGTGGGGTCAAATGACTGCTCTGCTGGTGGAAATGTAAATTGGTCCATTCCCTGTGGAGAACAGGCTGGAGAACTCTCAGAAGACTAGAAATGGACCTACCCTCTGACCCTGCAATTTTTCTCCTGAGGATATATCCTAAGTAACCAAACACACCCATCCAAAAAGGTGTGTGTATACCTGTATTCATAGCAGCACAATTTTGTAATAGTCAAAGCCTGGAAGCAACCCAGGTGCCCAACAACAGATGAGTGACTGATTAAGTTGTGGTATATATACACACAGGAATACTACTCAGCTATTAAAAATAGTGATTTAGGGGGACGGGCGGTGGCGCAGTGGGTTAAGCGCACGTGGCGCAAAGCGCAGGGACCGGCGTAAGGATCCCGGTTCGAGCCCCCGGCTCCCCACCTGCAGGGGAGGCGCTTCACGGGCGGTGAAGCAGGTCTGCAGGTGTCTGTCTTTCTCTCCCACTCTCTCTGTCTTCCCCTCCTCTCTCCATTTCTCTCTGTCCTATCCAACAACAAAAACAACGTCAACAATGGCAATAATAACCGCAACGAGGCTGCAACAACTAGGGCAACAAAAAGGGGGGGAAATGGCCTCCAGGAGCGGTGGATTCATGGTGCAGGCACCGAGCCCAGCAATAACCCTGGAGGAAAAAAAAAATAGTGATTTCATTGTTTTCAGCCCATTTTGGATGGATCTTGAAGAAATCATGTTAAGTGAGTTAAGTCAGAAATATAAGGATGGATATATGATGATCTCACTCACAGGCAGAATTTGAAAAGCAGGATCAGAAGAGAAAACACTAAGCAGAACTTAGAATGGAGTTGATGTATTGCAGTAAAGTAAAAGTCTCTGGGGTGCGTGGGGTGGAGAATTCAGGTCCTTGAACATGATGGCAGAGGACCCAGTGGGGGTTGTATTTTTTATGTGGAAAACTGGAAAATGTTATGTATGTACAAACTATTGCATTTACAGTCAAGTGTAAAACATTAATCCCCCAGTAAAAAATAAAGAAAAAGAAAGAATGGTTAATGCCCATTCAGGGAAGCAATTACAGAACCCAGACCTTCCAGCTTCTGTACCCCATAATAATCCTGGGTCCATACTCCCATAGAGATAAAGAATAAGGAAGCTATCAAGGTAGGGGATGCGATAAGGAGTTCTGGTGGTGGGAATTGTGTGGAATTGTACCTTATGGTCTTGTCAATACTTCGATTTTATAAATAAAAATTTTAAAAAATTAAATGTTGAGTTCACCTTTTGCACCTCATTTTGGATGGAGCTTGAAGGGATCATGTTAAGTAAGATAAGCCAGAAAGAGAAGGGTGAATATGGGATGATCTCACTCATAGGCAGAAGTTGAAAACCAAGAACAGAAAGGAAAACACAAAGCAGAACTTGAACTGGAATTGTTGTATTGTACCAAATAAAAGACTTTGGTGTGGGAGAGGGTTTAGGTCTTGGAACATGATGGCAGAGGAGAACCTAGTGGGGGTTGAGTTGTTATGTGGAAAACTCAGGAATGTTATGCATGTACAAACTATTGTATTTTACTGTCTACTTTAAATCATTAATCCCTCAATAAAGAATGTGTATATTGTCTGAGAAAATGGTGTCAGAACAGAAAAAAGGGCTAGAAAGTTGGATTAGCCCAGTGAGTAGCTCTCATTCTTGAAAATGTTCTGTGCATAGAATTGACTATTTGCCCCCTTCCAACCAACCCAGGGCATATATATATATCACCAGAGCCTGTGTAACCTGAGTCCCTATTGGTTGAGCTCACAGCTCATGGTCACAGACGGTAACATTGCAGGCTGTACTCATTTCAGGACCAGTCTTTTTTGAATGTCAGGGAAGGATACTCCAGTCTCTCTACCATCCTCAGCTCTAGTTTTTAGTGGTGCAAGGGATTGACCCTGGCATTGCTGGTGTTTTGTGCATGGCATTCATTTGCATAACCATTATGCTTATCCCTTACCCTAATTTGCTATATTTAGCTAGACTATTCTTCCATTGTTTCAATGATCTATTGTCTAGTTTTTAAACAATAGCACACTATTTTGATTACTGATTGTAGTATATAATAAACTTAAAGTCAGGAAGTGTAAGTCCCTTAAATGTGTTCTTCTCTTTAAACATTGAATTGCTATCTGGGGCCTTTTGCTGTCCCATACAAATATTAGTATCAGTTTGCTGATTTTTCCAAAGTAACTTGTTATACTTTGTGAGAGCTCTAGTGATTATTGGGGGTTGGGCACAGAACCTTGATGGTTGGTGTGTTGTGGAACTATACCCCTGAAATCTGATAAACTTATAAACTAGTATTAAATCTCTGATAAAAATCACATTTTTCTTTTTTCATTTTATTAGTAATTTAATAATGATCAACAAGATTGTGGGATAAGAGGGGTATAATTCAATAAAATTCCCACTACCAGAGTTCTCTATCCTGTCTCCTCCTTTGGAAGCTACCCTATTATTTTTTCCTTTTGGCAGTATGGACCAAATATCTTTAAGGTATGTAGAAAGTGGAAGGTTTGGCTTCTGTTATTGTTTCTACCTGGACACAGAAATTGATAGGTTGATCCACACCCCCAGCCTGCTTCTACCTTCCCCAAGTGGGATAGGGCTTTAGGGAGGTGGGGTTCCAGGACACATTGGTAAGATAGTCTGCCCAAGGAAGTCAGGTTAGCCTCATAGTAGTATTTGCAACTTTGTGGCTGTAAAACATTAAGATATAAAGCAGGGCAAATTGTTTAATAATTAGGCACCTAAAGGTGAAAGTATAGCAAATGAATGTTTGGGTATCATGTTTGCAGAAGCTAGGAATTTTACTTTGGATAGCAGAAAAAGACCCCATTACATTCAACAGTTCTCTTTTTATAGTCTTTTGTGGCAGTCATACAACAATTAATAACTATCACATAAGTTGTGTGGTATTCCCTGAGCAGGGGCCTGGCTAGTATATGTTGACAATGAGTTGTTTTGTCTCCAGGGAGCCTGCAGTTGGGTTTTGTCCTTGGGATCTTCTCTGCATCCGTACTCCACATTCCAGTTTTGTTCACATATACAACTGCAATAATAATCAGGAACCTAAAGATAAGAATAGAGCAGATGGAACTAAGGGAAATTGAGAGGAGGGGAAGACAGAGGGAGGAGAGAAAGACATCTGCAGATCTGCTTCACCGCTTGTGAAGTGACCCCCCCCTCCCCCGCAGGTGGGGAGCCGAGGACTCCAACCAGGATCCTTATGCCGGTCCTTGTGCTTTGTGCCATGTGCACTTAACCCTCTGTGCTACCACCAGGCTCCCGTAAACCACATTCTTCACATAATTATTACTGGAACTTTATTTTGAAAGAGAGCCCAGATTTTTTTTTCAAAGTGACTATATTCTTTTATTCTTTCACACAACATATAGTCATTAAGTATCTGTTGTCTACTAGCCCAAATTATCTGTCACTGTAATGACTGCTACGATAGTGTTGTATATAGACATAAGACTTAGCACTAAATGCTTTTCCGCACTCTGGCTTATCTGCATGATATGTTGCCAAACATAAGAAATTTAAGCCAAGTCTGGAATATCTTGATAAACATTTCTGAAGAAAGACGACTTTGTATTGAACATCATGAGCAATGTAGAAGAGATTTATTACAGTCAGGTTAGGGTGAAGAACTCAACAGAATTAAAGTCAAGTGAAGAGTCAGTACACTCTTCCAATAAACTTTGTTATTTCAATTTTTCACAATGTCCTTAGAAAAAACTTTTTTTCTTTTATCACTTTTACTTTAATAGTCTTTCCAGCTTTCCTATTTCCATGTTTTATATGAAGACCAACATGTTGAATGCCTGAGTGTATCTAATAAAGTTCCAATTGATGCAGAATGTATAGCAGAAGAATTATGTCCTGGCTTTTGTACATCTTAAGTCTGTTCACAAAACCCAGGGCTATACCAGCCACTTAAACAATGTCCCTGTCTTGTTTCCATTTATTCAAAGTGTGATTCAGAGTGATGGATTCGCCAGCCATTCCTCAGCAGGTATTCATGTGGTTTGGATTTGGGGAGCACATGGATTGCTCAGCACTGTCCCTGTTGAACATCAAACATCAGCCTCTTTCTGACAGACCTTTTTTTTTTCTAATTGGTCAAGGTCACCTTGGATTCTGCTTTTGCCTTGCCAGGAATTTTCAACTTTTATTTCCTTTATCTTCCAGTCCCATATACCAATGTGTTGTCTTCTGTAAATTTAGTAGGAATCCTCATATTTCTCTCATCCCAGAACTTGTAGGGGGGAAAGTTAAGTTCTAGGATAAACCTATGTAAGTACTAGGATATTCTGTCCCATGTTCCTTTCAAAGAAAGATTTAGTGCCCTTGGAACGAGACTTGTATAATAGCACAGCTGAGGACTGATATCCGTAACTCATTAATGGAAATACCTTGCAGATCCACAAAGTTTTAGTGGATTTAGTTTTAGTTTTAGTGAAGTCCAGATGTGTTCTACACTGATTGCTCTCCTCTTTATACAAGACCTGCAACTCTGCCACAGAAGGAAATTAAATTGATTTAACACAAGTTGCTCATCATAAAGACAGTGCCTTGGAATCTTTTGTTAGCAAATAGCTTCCTTGACTTTTTTTGTCATCTTCATGTGCATTAAAGTGCAAAATGATTCAATGTATGAATAATTTTCTGTTAGAGGTCTCCAAAGATGAAGTGGCTATATTGGGGAGGTGGTAAAGATGCCATCTTTAGCATTATTCAAAAAATACTATAAGAAGATTTATGCATTGGTTAAAATATTATGCTGGGTGACTCCAGACTTAATCTCAATACTAATCTACTGAAATTCTGCAATTTTTTGTAATATCCTATAATGTATTTTTATTGAAATAAAAAACCACATTTTTAGTTGCTTATTTCCAAAGATAGTCTTACTACAAAAGAGTGATTATATGAGCAGAGGGCTCTGAACTCCAGTTCCATCAGAACCCAGAGAGAGAGAGAGAGAGAGAAGGTGAAAAAAGGGATGTGGGCAGTGGGAAGGACACTCAGAAGTAGTAGGTGTGATTTAGGAAGGAAGATAAGGCAGGACCATAGGAAAAATTAGGTAATATGAATATAAATACAGATAGATAGTTATAGAAATAATAGTCAGTGGGGCAGAGCCAAGATGAAGGAATGACCACAACTCCTGACTTTCTCTCTGCAAAGCAGTGGTTGGCTTGAGCACTGGGAGTGTAGTGAGGGCAGGATTTGCAGCCACCAGTTTCCAGATGCTAACGATGATGCCAGCCGGACTTCCCAGGACAGATGACCCCACCAATGTGTCCTAGAGACCCACTTCCCAGGATCCCCACCCCACTAGGCAAAGAGAGAGATAGGTTGGGAGTGTAGATCGACCTGTCAATGCCCATGTTCATTGAGGAAGCAATTACAGAAGCCAGACCTTCCGCCTTCTTCATCCCATAATGACCTTGGGTCCATGCTCCCAGAGGCTTGAATAATTGGAAAGCTATCAGGAGAGGGAATGGGATATGGAGTTCCAGTGGTGGGAATTGAGTGGAATTGTACCCCTCTTATCCCATGGTCTTGTCAGTTTTTCCATTTTATAAATAAAAACTTAAAAAAAGAGAAAATTAAAAAAAGAAATAATAGTCAACCCATATCTGTGACCTTGGCAGAATTAATGCAGATTCCATTGGAGGGAATGTGGACACATAACTCTGATGGTGGGAAAGGTATGAAATTATACCTGTTATCTTATAAGTTTGTAACTCAATATTAAATCACAATTTGTAATATCTAAAACCTGGAAGCAACCCAGGTGCCCAACAAAAGATGAATGTCTGAGAAAGCTGTGGTATATATACACAATGAAATACTACGCAGCTATGAAGAACAATGAACCCACCTTCTCTGACCCAGCTTGGATGGAGCTAGAAGGAATTATGTTAACTGAGCTAAGTAAGAAACACAAAGACTAGTATGGGATAATCCCACTCATCAACAGAAGTTGAGAAAGAAGAACAGAATGGGAAACTCAAAGCAGGATTTGACTGAGTTTGGAGTAGGGCCCCAAAATGAAAATCTCTAGGTTGAGGGTGAGGGTGGATGTTCAGCTTCACTGGGGGGGGGGGGGTAGGATGGTATGAGACACAGTTTTTTTGATGGTGGGAATGGTGTTTATGTACATTCCTATTAACTTGTTGTCATATAAATCACTATTTAATTAATATGAGAGGGGAAAATTGATTGGATGTCTCTAACTTTGTAATGCACAGACCATAGACTGAGTCTTTGAAATGTTGACTCTTAAAAACTTAGACCGTGGAGAACAGAAGCAACCAGTGATGTTACTCTATAAGACACAGCTATACACAAATAATCCCAAAGGACACAAATTATGGTGATGTTGTATAGATACAACAAATCCTAACAAAGGGATTTTTTTCAATGTTAACCCAATTGCAAAATAATTTGATTACAGCAATAACTATCTGTTGCCTTCTTAAACCCTAAGACAACAGGAACCTCCCACTTCCTCTGTAGAGCCTATATTTTCCCCAATCCTGGAACCTCTAGGGTGGGGCTCACTTTCCTGCATGCTTCTCTCAATTCATACCAAATGATATCTCATCTGCTGATCCCAACCTAATCAACACAATGAGTACCATTTCAGCATGCTTCACTTCAGACTGTGTTCAGAGACATCAGGCATGGAATGTCAACCCTTCAGCCTCATTACTCGGATGAGACCTTTCTTTTCCTCTAGGATTCTCTAATTCCTTTTCAGGTGTTTCACTTCCTAACAAAGTCCCAAAACCTAGATATAGACTAGTTCCCATGAGATAGGGCATATGTTCACATGTATCCATAAACTAGGGAAAAATATATACATAAAAGCAAAAGTGCACAATAGTCTGCAGTGAGTCAGTATATGTAGCAAGCAAATAGAAAGATCCAAAAAGACACCATAACGTTCCTAATGAAATCGTGCCTACTTTCACTTAGATGTGCTCCTCACCTACACCCTATTGTACATTCCTCACTTATTCCAAGCTAAGCTTATCAAAGTTAGGACTGTAAAAGCTGAATAAAGGCAAGAGACTGGCATACCTTAATGATGACTCTTTAGTCACTATCAGGCCACCCCATCAGCTGGGGGCTAATCGGGGAGTCCTGAGATTCCCAAACAGACATGATAGGCCTAGACCTCAAATATATTCCTTTCTCCATTGTTTTTGGTCATCTCTATCAGGAACAACATAATAGACCCCTTTGTGGGCCCCCATAGGACCCTCAACTTGGATCAACAATGGTAGAGAATGTTCCATCCTCCGAAGTGTGTCTGGATAACATACTCTATGATACACCTGAGGAAGATGGGTCCTGAAATTGGGGCAGCTTGAAATGTTCCTACTCATGACCACAGAATGTGAGCTCAGATTTACAGTAATGCAGAGGTCACATAGGCTCCTAAGCTGAATATGGGCCCCAGATCAGATCAAATCGATGGGATTTACAGTCAGCAATATTTATACACCTTTCCCATATTTTGGAGCTGCTCTCTTCCCTGATCCAGCTTTCTGGTCCTTTTTCCAGCCATGACATTGTCTCCCCAGACAATAACTTGGATCCACCTGCATTTCAGATGTTAGGCTCAGGTGAAAAAAGATAAGAAAAATAATACTAGTATAGTGATGGATGGGCTCTTTGGAATATAACTAAAATAGGACTACTAACTGCCTACAAAATGGAGACCCCCCCAACTCTTCATCTGAACTATTCTAGACTTTAGGTTCATGAGTAGTCAACAATTTTTTGGCTCTATATGTTAACTCTTTTTTAAAAATATTTATTTTATTTATTTATTCCCTTTTGTTTCCCTTGTTGTTTTATTGTTGTAGTTATTATTGTTGTCGTTGTTGGATAGGACAGAGAGAAATGGAGAGAGGAGGGGAAGACAGAGAGGAGGAGAGAAAGATAGACACCTGCAGACCTGCTTCACCTCCTGTGAAGCAACTCCCCTGCAGGTGGGGAGCCGGGGTTCGAACCGGGATCCTTATGCCGGTCCTTGTGCTTTGCGCCACCTGCGCTTAACCCGCTGCACTACAGCCCGACTCCCTCTATATGTTAACTCTTTTTTCAGCCACAAGGTTCCAGACTCTAACATGATGCAACCTTACTTCCCTGGACAGACGACCCCACCAATATGTCCTGGAACCTTACTTCCCCAGAACCTGCCTCACTAGAGAAAGAGAGAGACAGGCTGGGAGTATGGATCGACCTGTCAATGCCCATGTTCAGCAGAGAATTAATGAGGGCAGGGGATATGGAGATCTAGTGGTGGGAATTGTGTGGAGTCGTACCCCTCTTATCTTATGGTTTTTGCCAGTGTTTCCTTTTTATGAATAACATTTTTTTAAAATAATGAGTCATGAGTTTAATGTAACATAGGTTAAATATGATCAAGTTATATTCTTCTCAGAAGTATAAACTCAGGATTAAATAGATCTGTAATTTATTTTTTCCATCTGACAGCTATAGTAGAAACACGGCACTCCATTAAACACAAAAATAACAGTTGAATTTCATTACTCAGTTAACATAGAGTAAGGTACTAAGACTTCTAAATAAAAATTAAAGAATTATAATCACTAGATTTGTAAAGTCACATCACAGAATTACTGTTAACCTTCTCCATTAGAAATTTCTTTTTTACTACCAGAGCTGTTACCACCATTGCCAGTGGGGTTTTTTTTCTATATTTTTTAAGTGATTTAACAATGATTGACAGGATTGTAGGCTAAGAGGGGTACAATTACATACCACTCCCACCACCAGAGTTCTGTATTGCATTCCCTCCATTGGAAGCTTCCCTATTCTTTATCCGTCTCTGGGAGCATGAACCAAAATTCTTTATGGGGTACAGAAGGTGGAAGGTCTGGCTTCTGTCATTGCTTCTCCACTGGACATGGATGTTGGCAGCTTGATCTGTACCCCAGCCTGTTTCTATTTTTCCTTAGTGGTGTAGGATTCTGTAGAACTGAGGTTTCTGGACACACTGGTGAGGTTGTCTGTCCAGAAAGGTCAGGGCAGCCATGGTAGCATCTGCAACTTGGTAGTTGAAAAGTAGTAAGATATAAAGCAGAACAAATTGCTTAATAATCAGGAACCTAAAGGTCAGAATAGAGCATATGGAACTAAGGGTCTTCATGTAGGAAGAAGCTAGGAAGTCCATTACTTTTTTTTTTTTTATCTAGGATGAGAGGCTAAGAGAAAGTGAAAGACAGAAAGACAGAGAGAAAGGGATAGAGCTTCAGCACAACTTCCTTGGTCACGTACGCTAAACACATTCTCTACTGAGTGGATCATCACCCAATCTCTGAAATGTATCTAAAATTAAGGCTTTGAAGTAAATGGAGCAAAAATAAAATATATAAGTGTTGCATTGAAATTAGTCTTTGTGCAATTCCTAATTGTATCTTATGACACACACAATAAAATGAATTGTTAAGGGAGCTCCAGACTTCAAGTTTTTGTCATTGGAACTGGGAAGTATAAGACTGTGCTATTTATCCCAATTATGCTGACTACCTACAAATGTATGCATCATGAAAAATACTCTACTTCTTTATCTAAATAATCTATCATCTATATAACCTTCACTTTACTGGAGAAAGCAACAAATATTTTAGACTCTGAGCCAATCAGCTAAAGAGTGTCAACTTTAAATACAGTGGTGAGAAAATACCCCTTCCAATATACAGTTTTTATTCATTTCCTTCCTTTTCTTTTCTTTTCTTTCATTTCTTTTTCTTTTCTTTTCTTCTCTGTTATTTTCTTCTCCTTTCTTTTCTCTTCTTCTCTCTGCTGTCTTGCATAGCCACTTCTTGGCCAGTTCTTACTGTGATCACTTCCCAACTGATAAGTCACACTGAATTCCTTGCTTTGAAGACTCTAAAGTCAACTGGGAAGTGATCACAGTAAGAACTGATCAAGAAGTGGCTATGTAAGACAGCTAAAGGACAGGAAGTCAATAAAACTTGCATTAGGCTGGTTAATATTGTAGACAATTAGATTTCAGTCCTTCTAGGGAGCTCTGGAAGATAGTGCAAAATACTTCACAGATTTCTAAACTGAAAAACAAAGAAGTTGTAATATATGCCAACTAACTCTCCATATGTCATTAGTATGGGGATGTTTAGGAAGGCTTTAACTTGCACCACCAGCAGACTGAGTCTGATTTTTTGGGAAGAAAGAAAAAAAATGCCAACTTACAAACTTGGACAGGATACTGATACTGATTCTAGCCCACATTCATTTCAGGGTTTGTTCTAAAGTCTATACGTTTGTTGATATCTCAGTTACATATACATAATAAGAAGAGGGATGACATTGTACTTCTAAAACATTTATAGTTTATGAACTATGGTTGCCTGGAAAACAAGTAAAATATTTTTAAAAATAAAGTTAATTACACATACAGAGAAAAGGCATGAGTGTATATTCTAAAGTAAATAGGGCAAAATTATTGTATTTATCAGTCAAGTAATTGTATAGGGTCCTGGAAGTTCAAGATGAGTCATATATGCTGAAGATACGTGTTCTGTAATTGTATGTTGCCTTTCCATATAGATAGATTCCTGCAATAAAAATATTATTGTGGTTTTTAAAAAATCCAGTTCTAAGCATTAGTTCAGTTTTCATTCTTAAAGTCAGTGAGGAGGGTGGGGATTTTTTATGAACCTGATTGGCCTTAATTGAACTTAGTTAAAAAAAATCATCATGCCAAAGTGGTATATCTTCTGAAGGCATGTCTGGTCATGATAGGGAGACTTAATCCTTCAGCTGTTACCAGGAATTGAAAGACAAGAGAAATGAGGAGACACCGGTTAAAAAATACAAATGAAATCTGGAGACCTAATGCACAGAACCATGGCCACTGGAAGCAATACTAAGAATACTAAATTATGATTTAAAATAAATCTGTTTCTATAAAGAAACAATGATTTGAGAAAAAAGGAAATCAAGGAGACAATCTCATCAGCAATTGTAATATATATACAATATCTTGGAATAAACCTAATAAAGGAGGTAAAACCCCTGTATGATAAAAAAAAATTTTCAGGCTGTGGAGATAACATAATGGTTAAGCAAAGCAAACAAAAAAACTCTTTCATACCTTAGTTTCCAAAGTCCTAGTTTCAGTCCCCAGAATAACCATAAGCCAGGTATGAACAATGTTCTGGTAAAATAAATAAATAAATAAATAAATAAATAAATACAAGCTTTTTTCCATAAATCTATTGGCCTTTTGGATCACTTCTTGAGTGAATATTCTGTATATATCCTCTCCCCACTATTTTTGTTGTTTTTGTTCCTGTTGTTTCTCACCAAACTCAACAACAAAGCAAAAGTGTGGAGAGGCTATTGACATAATATTCATATATATATATACATATACTTTTGGTATGGTGTATGGCATGTAAAGATCTTCCATTTCGTGAGTTTCTTTGTTTGGGTGGTGATTTCTTTTGCTGTGTAGAATCTTGATGTCGTCATGTTGGTTTATTTTTCTTTTTATTATCCTTGAGATTGGACTTGTACCATTGAAGAAGACTATAAACTGTACTTGGAAAAGAGTTCTGCCAATATTTTCCTTAAATATATATTAGTTTCTAGTCTAAGATAAGTCTCCGATGCATTTGTAGTTTACTCTTACTTCTACTGAATTATAGCAGTTCAGTTTCATTCTTCTGCATACTTCAATTCAATTTTCCCAGCACTACATAAGAATAGAAAGGGGAGGGAGTCGGGCGGTAGCTCAGTGGGTTAAGCGTATGTGGTGCAAAGTGCAAGGACCTGGTAAGGATCCAGGCTCTAGCCCCCGGCTCCCCACCTGCAGGGGAGTTGCTTCACAGGCAGTGAAGCAGGTCTGCAGGTGTCTATCTTTCTCTCCCCCTCTCTGTCTTCCCCTCCTCTCTCCATTTCTCTCTGTCCTATCTAACAGGGACAACATTAATAACAACAACAATAAAACAAGGGCAACAAAAATAAATAAATATTTAAAAAAATAAAAATAAATTAATCAATAAATAGTAGAAAGGGGAAACACAAAGTAGAACTTGGACTGGGCAGGTGCAAAGTAAAGGACTTGGGGTGGGGGTGGAGTGGGTTCCAGGTCCTGGTGCATAATGGTGGAGGAAGATCTAAGCTGGGGGATGGAAGAGTTTTGCAGAAAATTAAGAAATTTTACACATGTTCCAACAACTGTATTTACTTCAAGCCAATAATACTCCAATAAAATGATAATTTAAAAAAGGAAATGAAAAATATAATAAGTAATGGGTCTTTATCCTATATTCATAAACTGGAAGAATAAACATTGTTCAAATTGCATAAAGCAATTTGTATTATTTAAACCAATCTATCAAAATTCAAATGGTATTATTTTAGAAATTAGAATGAAAGGGCTGAGCTGTGGTGGATGAGGTTAACTCACAGATTACCATGTGCAAGGACTGGGGTTTGAGCCCCATCTAACCGCCTGCAGGGAGGAAGCTTCACAAGCAGTGAATTAGGTTTGCAGGTTTCTCTCTTTCTCCCTCCCTCTTTATCTTCCCTGCCCTTCTAAATTTCTATCTGTTCTGATAAAAATAGAAAAGAAAAAAGAAAAAAATGGCCCCTGTGAGTGGAGGTTTTATAGTGCCAGCAACCAAGTCCCAGAGATAACTGTAGTGGCAGGAAAAAGAAAGCAAGAAAGGAAGAAAGCAAGAAAGAAAGCAAGAAAGCAAGAAAGCAAGAAAGCAAGAAAGCAAGAAAGAAAGAAAGAAAGAGATGAAAGAAAGAAAGAAAGAAAGAAAGAAAGAAAGAAAGAAAGAAAGGAAGGAAGGAAGGAAGGAAGGAAGGAAGACTTTTGGTGGTGGGAATGGTGTTTATGTACACTCCTATTAATGTATAATCATATAAATCACTATTTAATTAATATGAGGGGGAAAATTGATTGAATGTCTCAAAAAGTTTTTAAAATCTTCTTAAGGTAAAGGGAAAGTAAAAGAAGTTAAAATGAAGAACTTTAAAATTTTCATCAAACTATAGAAGAAAAAGAATAATAAAAGAAAATCATAAGGAAAATAGAAATGTCATCGTAAGTCCTCTTATGGGCCTTTCCAGGACCTTGCCCTCACCATAAAGCAGTGATGGTAGGGACTTCCCCAATCTCCTAAGTGAGGCTAGGGTATCCCACCCTGCCATTCGAGGAAGACGTCCTGAAATGAGTGCAGCCTGCAATGTTCCCATCTGTGACCATAATCTGCGAACTCAGACCAGTAAGGACTCAGAGGTTACATTACACAGTCTCTTGTGCTAAATATATATATGCCCTGGGTAAGGTGGATGGAGATAAATAGTTAAATTTGCTTTTATTCACAGATTTTTTTTTTTAAGAATGGGAGCTACTCTTCCCCAACACAACTTTCTAGCCCTTTTCTCTACTCTACTACGATTTTCTCATACAATTTTTTTTTCAACTTCATCCTAGCTATCAAACTCAAGCAAAAACTACCATAGTTGTGGGCCCTTTGAAACATGCCTAAAATGGTCTTCCTAGCTTTCTTCCAGTCTAAAATCCCTAATCTCTGTTTCTACTTTTTAGTTCCTGTTCATTAGCCATTTTGTTTAATTTTGTGTCCTTCCTCCTTCCAAATACCAAGTTGCAGATTCTACCATGATTCCACCCTGACTTCCTTGGGCAGTCGACCTCACCAATATGTCCTGGAATCTTGCCTCTCCAGAGCCCTACCCAACTACCCAAACATACTGGGGATATGGATCAACCTGTCAACACCCAGTGGACAAGCAGTTATAAAAGTCAGAACTCCTACCTTCTGCACCCCAAAAACAATCTTGATCCAGTGGGGGAGGAAGAGGGCTCTGAACTCCAGCTCCACCAAGACCTAGACAGAGGAAGAAAAAGGGAGGGATATTTGGATGTAGCAATAAGATTATGTGTGGCTTGTAGGGGAAGAGAGGAATGGACCTGGAAGAAAAGGGGGACTATTATGTACAAATGTAGACACATAGTTGTAGAGATGACAGTTAGCCTATATCTGTAACCTTAGAAGAACTTTTGTGGAGTACAATGGAGGGACTGGCGATTCAGATGTCTGGAAGTGGGAACAATATGGAATTATATCCCTGTTGACACGGACTTTTGTAAATCCATACTAAATCACTAATGATTTTTTTTTTCAAATAAGAAAGACATTCTGGGGCCGAGTGGTGGCATACCTGGTTGAGCATGTATGTTACAATGTGCAAGAACCTGGGTTCAAGCCCCTGATCCTTACCTGCAGGGGGAAAGCTTCACAAATGATGGTATCTCTTTGTCTCTTTCCTTCTCTGTCTCACCCTTCCTCTTAATTTCTGGCTATCTCTATCCAATAAATAAATAAAGATAATTAAAGAAAATTAATTTTAAAATGAAATTCATAGGGGAAAGAAGAAAATGGAAGCATCATACCTCCTGACCTCAAACTGTTCTATAGAAAAATTGTAATTAAAACAGTATGCCATTGGTACAGCTATAGGCACACAGAACAATGGGATAGGATAGGATAGGATAGGATAGGATAGGATAGGATAGGATAGGATAGGATAGGATAGGATAGGATAGGATAGGATAGGATAGGATAGGATAGGATAAGATAGGATAGGATAGGATAGGAAGGATAGGGTAGGGTAGGGTAGGGTAGGGTAGGGTAGGGTAGGGTAGGGCAGGGCAGGGCAGGGCAGGGCAGGGCAGGGCAGGGCAGGGCAGGGCAGGGCAGGGCGGGATGGGATGGGATGGGATGGGATGGGATGGGATGGGATGGGATGGGATGGGATGGGATGGGATGGGATAAGATAGGAAAGGAAGGATAGGGTAGGGTAGGGTAGGGTAGGGTAGGATAGGATAGGATAGGATAGGATAGGATAGGATAGGATAGGATAGGATAGGATAGGATAGGATAGGATAGGATAGGATAGGGTAGGATCCAGAAACAAATTGATAAATAAATGAAGAAGTCATGGGTGACACAAATCTGGGACCTCAACATCAGAGTTATACTTGGGGATTGAAGTTTGTTGACAAGGGGAACTAAACACAGAAAAGACAAATGGAACTGTCTCATACTAAATATTTTCACAATTTGAAAGAAATCACAAAAAAATGAATAAAAGGTAACCTAATAAATGTGAAAAGATTTTTTGATCTATTTTTATTAATGATTCCATAGTGATTTATAAGAGTATAAGTTGTTAAGGGTATGTTATTCACTGCTCCCACTACTAGAGTTCTATCACCATTTCCCCATCCCCTGCACCAAAGATAAGCACCATATTTCTCCAAGGGCCTTAGGGATGTGTTTCCCACATTTTTATTTCAAGCTCATATGTTTCAGTTCTCTTTATTCCACAAATGAATGAAACCATTTGGTTTCCTTACTTCACTAAACATAATTACTCTGAGTTCCAGTGATTTTGCCCCAAAGGACACAACATCACCTTTTTAACTGCTAAGTAGTACTCCACTGTGTATATGTTTCCCATAAATTCATTATCCATTTATCTGTCCATGGGCATTTATGTTGCTACTGTATGTTTGACATTGTGAATAATACAGTTATGAACATGGAGGAGCATGTGTCCCTTTTAATTAGAGTTTTCATACCTTTTGGATCAATGCCTAGGAGCGATAATGTTGGATCATAAAGGATGTCCATTTTAATTTAAGAATTCATGGTAGAAGGTATTTGTTTTTTTATTTTTACTAGTATTTACAAAACCATAACATAATAGTGGTATAATTCCACACCATCCTTACCATCAGAGTTCTATGTCCCTAACCCCCTCCAGCAGAAACTGCAATAGTTTTTCCAAGGTTTGACTAATTATCTAAATCAATCTATCAGGGAGCTGGGCAGTAGTGCAGCGGGTTAAGTGCATGTGTAGCAAAGTGAAAGGACCGGAGTAAGGATACTGGTTTGAGCCCCCAGCTCCCCACCTGCAGGGCAGTTGCTTCACAAGTGGTGAAGCAGGTCTGCAGGTATCTTTCTCTCCCCCTCTACCTTCCCCTCCTCTCTCCATTTCTCTCTGTCCTATCCAACAACGATGACATCAATAACTACAACAATAAAAACAGCAAGGGCAACAAAAGGGAATACATAAATAAATAAATATTTTTAAAAGAATTGCCATTGTAACATTCAATCAATCACTCTATCTATCTACCTATCATCTATCTATCTGTCATATATAATCTATCTCTCTATCATGTATCACTTTCCAAGTCACACCTATGCCTGTTACTATTTCAGAGTGTCCTTCCATTTTTTCTTCCCTCTCAGGTAAGGAAAGCAACACCTGTTTTCTCTGGTGTTTCCCAGATTCTCTTACCTTTCAGTGATGGTATAAAAAAACAAAGATTCCCAGTGAAAAACATTCTATGTCCTGGTTGAAGTGGGGTTCAGAGTCCTCTGGTCGTCTTCCCCTAATAGGGACTCTAGGATGGATAGAAGCTAGGATTTCTATTTTAGGCATGCTCCTAGGTGCCCAGAACTTTAATGTTTTTTTCCAGAGCTGTATAGCTAACATGGTGGTTTACTAGAAATATTGTATGGGAAGGTGGTATCATAATAGAGAATAGAACTTGAAAGCCAGGATAGGGCAGAGAGTAGCTCCAAAACTTGATATATATCAGTCTGAGCCAGGGCCCATGTATATTCATGTTTAGTGTAGGAGCCTGTATAACCTCCAGATCCCTGTTAGTCTGAATCCAAGGTCATAGCTAGGGACACTGTAAGATGCCCTCCTGAACAGAACCAGTTTTCCTCGAGTGCCAAAGTAGGATAATCTAGTCTCCATTCAGAATGGGGCATTCCTTATCACTGCTACTTTATAGTGAGGGAAATGTCCTCAAGAGGCCCATAAAAGGGCATATGATGAAATTCCTGTTGGAAGTAACCAATGATAGGGAATCATTGGTATCTATGAGGAAATTCAGGGATTCCCTGGCTAGGACCCCAGGTGATAAGGTGCCCTAGTAATGGCCAAAATGGCCATCACTAAGTGAGCCATTCTCTTGCCCTTTTCCAGTTTCTGTAGTCCCTTCTTTGTCTGAAAAGCTTAGACTTTCTTTCAGTTGTTAAAGCCTTGAATGTCATTTGTTGTATCCAAGCCCGCATTAGGTTTACAGAATCTGGTCTTGGGTTAGGGAGGAATTAGACCTAGGGTTTTAGTGGGGTCTACATTAACCTCAAGTTTTTTTTTTTTCTTCTCTTGACTTGTTTGATAATTCTAATACAGGTTGTCATACGGACGGTTGTCTTTTACTTGATATACTTTTTTTTTTTTTTTTTTTTTTACCAAATAGCTCTTGAGCAATTGTATAGAATGTTCTTCTACAGAATGGCAAGGGGTGACAATAATGTTGATGCCCTGTCAGAGAGATTAAAAGATGGAAGAGTAAATCTTACTTACTTTCTTTTGTATAATTAATCAAATAGCTAGAGTGAATGAGTGAATTAAAGTAAGAGTAGGAGAGGATGATATCTAGACATAATGCTGGAGAGGTTGTGGGGACAGAGGAACCCTTTTGCATTGCTGGTGGGAATGTAAATTGGTCCAGCCTCTGTGGAGAGCAGTCTGGAAAACTCTCAGAAGGCTAGACATGGACCTTCCATATGATCCAGTAATTAATTCCTCTCCTGGGGTTATACCCCAAGGACTCCATAACACCCAACCAAAAAGAGGTGTGTACTCCTATGTTCATAGCAGCACAATTCATAATAGCTAAAACCTGGAAGCAACCCAGGTGCCCAACAACAGATGAGTGGCTGAGAAAGCTGTGGTATATATACACAATGGAATACTATACAGCTATCAAGAAGAGTGAACCCACCTTCTCTGACCCATCTTGGACAGAGCTAGAAGGACTTATGTTAAGTGAGCTAAGTCAGAAAGATAAAGATGAGTATGGGATGATCCCACTCATCAACAAAAGTTGAGTAAGAAGATCTGAAAGGGAAACTAAAAGCAGGACCTGACCAAATTATAGCAGAGAACCTCACATCTCCACTATAGAGCCTCTACTTCCCCCAGTCCTGGAACCCTAGGATAGGGCCCACTTTCCCGTATGCCTCTCCCAATCCATATCAAATAATATTGCATCTGCCGATCACAACCTAACCAACACAACGATTGCCACCTCAACATGCTTCACTTCAGACTGTGTCCAGAGACTTCATGTGTGGAATGACAACCCTTCAGCTTCATTACTCGGGTGAGACCTTTCCTTTCATAATATACTCTAATTCCATCTCAGGTGGTTCACTTTCTAACAAAGTCCCAAAACCTAGATATACACCAGTTTCTGTGAGAGAGGGCATATGTTCACATGTATCCATAAACTACTGCAAAATATATACCTGAAAGCAGAAGTACACTAGTTTGCAGTGAGTATCCCCCTAACACTTCTCCACTATTCCAAGTTTTGGGTCCATGATTGCTCAACAATTTGTTTGGCTTTTTATGTTAACTCTCTTTTCAGTCACCAGGTTCCAGATGTCATCAGGATGCAGGCCAGGCTTCCCTGGACTGAAGGCCCCACCAGTGTGTCCTGGAGCTCCGCTTCCCCAGAAACCCACCCTACTAGGGAAAGAGAGAGACAGACTGGGAGTATGGACCGACCAGTCAATGCCCATGTTCAGCGGGAAAGCAATTACAGAAGCCAAACCTTCCACCTTCTACAATCCACAATGACCCTGGGTCCATGCTCCCAGAGGGATAGAGAGTGGGAAAGCTGTAGGGGGAGGGGGTGGGATATGGAGATTGGGTGGTGGGAATTGTGTGGAGTTGTACCCCTCCTACCCTATGGTTTTGTTAATTTATCCTTTCTTAAATTAAAAAGAAAGTGATTTATAGGATTATAAAATAATGGGGCTATAGTCTCACACTACTCCTTCCACCAAAGGTCTGTATCCCCACTCCCACTCTCACTCCCACTCCCCTAGGGTAACCACCATAGTTATCCCACAGTCTTAGATATGGGTTGACTTTTTTTTTCAAGTCCATATGATCAATTCTCTATATTTCACATATTAGTGAAACAATTCTATGGTTGGCCTTTACCTCTTTACTTGCTTCACTAAGCAGAATCTTCTCCAGTCCCCTCCATTTTATACCAAGGGACACAATACCATCTTTTTTATTGCTGAGTAGTATTCCATTGGGTATATGTCCCATAATGTTTTTATCTAGTCATCTGTCAGAAGGGCATTTTGGTTACTTCCATATTTGGGCTGCTGTGAATAATGCCGTTATTAACATGGAGTTGCAAATGTCCCTTAGAATTAGTGTTTTAATGTCATATGGATAAATGCCTGTGAGTGTTATTACTAGATAATAAGGTATTTTCATTAGTATTTAAGAATTCTCCATACTGTTCTCCATAGTGGTTGCCCCAGTTTGCATTCTCACTAGCAGTGTAATAAAATTTGTCTCTCTACATCCACTTAAACAATTATCCTTTCCCATTTTGTTGGTGAAGGCCATTCTCACAGGTGTGATGTGAATCACAATGCGCTTTTAATTTGCATCTCTAATGATGAGTGATGTGGCATGTTTCTTGCAACTCTAATCCTAGGCATTTATCCAAAGGATATAGAAACACTAATTTGAAAAAGATATATGTGGGCATAGGAGATAGCATAAAGGTTACGTAACCCTGGGTCCATGCTCTCAGAAGGATAGAGAATGGGTAAGCTATTGGTGATGGGATGGGATATGGAAATTGGGTGGCGGGAATTGTGTGGAGTTGTACCCCCCCCCATCCTATGATTTTGTTAATGTCTCCTTTCTTAAATAAATAGATAAATTAAAAAAAAAATAAGCATTCATGCTTGAGGCTCCAAATTCAAAGGTTCAATGCCCAGCACCACCATAAACGAGAGTTGAGCAGCACTCTGGGTATCTAGCTATCTACTGTTCTCTCTTTATCACTTTATTTTATTAAAATGAAAAATATTGGGGGTTGGAAGGTAGTGCAGTCGGTTAAGCACACATAGCGCAAAGAGCAAGGACCGGCATAAGGATCCTGACTCGAGCTCCTGGTTCCCTACCTGCAGAGGAATTGCTTCACAAGCGGTGAAGCAGGTCTGCGGGTGTCTATCTTTCTCTCCCTCTCACTGTCTTCCCCTCCTCTCTCCATTTCTCTCTGTACTATCTAACAACAACAACATCAATAACAACAATAATAATAACCACAACAACGATTAAAAACAAAGGCAACAAAAGGAAAAAAGTAGCCTCCAGGAGCAGTAGATTCGTGGTGCAGGCACTAAGCCCTAGCAATAACCCTGGAGACAAAAAAAAAAAAAAAGAAAACCTGAAAAATATTTTTAAGAAAAGGCATGTGCACCCTAATGTTTATAGCAGCACTATTCACTATAACCAAAATAAGGAATCAACCTAATGCTCACTGAAAAATAACTCCATGAAAAAATGTATATATGCATACTATATGTCAAGCTCAAGTAAAAAACTAGAAGGATGATGGACCCCTTAGAATATATCTAAAATAGACCTACTAGCTTTTTCCAAAATAGAGACCCCAAATCTTCATCTGCAATATTCTTGCCTTTAGGTTCGTGATTAGTCAATAATTTGTTGGGCTTTGTATCTTAACTCTTTTTCATCCACCAGGTGTCAGATGCTACCATGAGGCCAACCAGACTTCCCAGGGCAGATGACCCCACCAATATACCCTGGGGCCCCATTCCCCAGATCCCTACCCCACTAGAAAGAGAGAGACAGCTGGGAGAATGGATAGACCTGCCAACGCCCAAGTTCAGCAGGGAAGCAATTACAGAAGGCAGACCTCCCACCTTCTGCACTCCATAGTGATCCTGGGTCCATGCTCCCTGTGGGTTAAAGAACAGGAAAGCAAGGAGGGGTAGACAGCATAGTGGTTATGCAAACAGAGTGTCATGCCTGAGGCTTCGAAGTCTCAGGTTCCATCTCCTTCACCACCATAAACCAGAGCTGATCAGTGCTCTGGTAAAAAGAAAAAAAAATAGGAAAGCTATCAAGGGAGGGGTTTGGATATGGAGTTGTGGTGGTAGGAATTGTGTGGAATTATATCCCTCTTATCCTATGGTCTTGTCAGTGTTTCCATTTAAAAAAAAAAAAAAAAAAGGCCAAATGATCTTCCCGTGAGGAGAAGATGCAGTCACAGCATCTTAGTTTGGATTCTTTACAAAGCAATTTTGAGTGACTAGATGCAGACATTGTGAAACTCAAAACACTTAAAAACGCATTGCTCTGGGGCATGCAAAAGCTGATTACCTCCTCTCTAGCCTTAAGAAATGTAAACAAGCAAGTGATAACCTCTCTTCCCCTTTCTCAAACCCACACATGCTCCAAGGTACTTGTCTTAACCCATTGTCCCAGAGTATATCCCCTAATACTCAATGGGAGGGGAAACCTTGAACCATGCATCAGCATGAGGACACATCCTGGCTGATATGTAAGATTGCCTACCTGTGACTCTTGATCTGACTCAGTGGCAACCCACTCTCACCCACAAGAAACATTGAGCCAGCCTGCACAAATATAAATTGGCCAATCAGGGACAAGGAGTTTGGAATAGGGATAGTAACTTTTGTAAACTCGGAGAAACCCCTACCCTGGAGACAATTTCCCAAAACCTCTAGGTGAACCTCATCCAAGTGTCCAAGTGTAACCCTACTTGGCCTTCCAAAAACTCAGGCAGAAGACTCTATGAGTGCACCCTAATTTCTGACATAAAAGACTGTGGAATAATATTTTTTTTAATTTATATATACTTTTTAATCTTTTAAAATGGATGATGGCATATTTTTCAGGCAAAATGAATGAAACTTGAAGTGATTATGCTAAATAAAATAGGAAAAAGTGAAATACAGTTCCAAATGGTTTCAATCATATGTGGAATATAAATAAGACAAAAAAAAAAACTTGAAGAAATAGTGACAATGCCAACAAACACCTAGACACTAAAAATTTTGGTAATATCACAGAAAACTGGATTGGAAAGTGGGGAATAGGTTGATGGGAATAGGTTTTTTGGTGTAATGGTATTAAAATTTTAGAAGGTGTGAAGATGTAGCCCTGAAATTTTATTATATTGATAACTTATGATAAATTGAAAAAAAAAACAATGTTTTTATCATATTGAATCCCAACCCCACCATGAGAACTAAATGCTAAGGCTAGCAAAAATGCTCATTTGGCTCACGTGCCACTTTGCCATATGCACAACGCAGACTCAAACTCAGCCCCCAACATTTTGAAGGGAGTTTTGGTGTTGTGTTGCCTTTCTCTAGCTCTTTCCCTATGACTCTCTGCATTTTTCCTTCTATCTGAAAAAGCCCAAAGTGGTGAAACCATGGCAATGACAAAGAAAGGAAAAATGAAAGGAAGGAAGAAAGGGAGGGAGGGAGAGAGGGAAGAAAGGGAGGACAAGGGGGGGGGGGTGAGGAAGAGAGAGAGAGAGAGGGAGAGGGAGAGAGAAAACTATGGAAGATAGAAAAAAAGTGTAATTTTGTGTCATTATAGTCATGCTGACACCACAGTGGTAATTACATTGCAGTCTACAAGTTAGCTAATCAAGTTGTGCACCTTCAGCTTACACAGTGTTATATGTGAGCTATAGTTCAATAAGAGGGAGTGTTTGCAGCAAAATTTACCAATAACTGCATCACAGACTTAATGTATGTTAAGACTTAAGTAAATACATATGAAGTATTCATATAAAACTTTGGCACATACTGTTAACTTTTGTTACCTCTTTAGAACGGGCTATAACACTTGACTATTTGTGAATAAATGACAGTCACTGTAGTTGGCTGATTCATAGACTGGAAGCCTGCGTAAACCTGTGTAAGATTTATACATGAGTATCTCCCACCCAAAGGGCTAGAGCAGTTGTGAGTTGGTTCTGTGGAACAGCAAAGGATAAAAGAACTGATATAAACCAATACTGTGAAAAGAGATTGAAGTTTGTTTCAAAGGATTTAAATATGAGTTCTCGTTCTGTTGCCTGTTAGCTATGCAACCTTGTGAAACTCACTAGCCCCTAGCCTTCACTAGTCTTAATTTCTCCAACTGAAAAATGGGTGCTATAAACTTTATGGTACTAAGTTGTTGTTGTTTTCTTTCTTTTTTTTTTTTTTTGTGAAGACAAAATGAGAATTTCTCCCACCCCAAAATATTGGGCAAATTATTAAGTACTATACAATTAAAATGCCTTTATCTCATCACAGTTGTTGCTATTGTCATTGCTATTTTACAAACATGCATGTCCTCATTCTGCTCAATTGTGAAATGGGCTTTTGCCTTGGGGCTTTGTAGGGCCATCTGCTTAGATCTGGAAGGAGGGGGATCTGGACCTGGGGTGGTCAGAACTGATTGAAACTCCAAGGCCCCTGATTGAACTTGGCGCCAGTGTCCTAACAATTTCTTTGGTACTTAAACTTGGGTGGTTGTGAATATAGGTAGGGTCACTAATCAACCAGGTGGCTACCCGCTGCCCAGAACATGGGCAATTAAGTACAAGGGCCATTTTCATCCAGAGGGTTTGCTATTTCATAGCCAATTACCAGAGCAGCTTCACCCCACTTTGAACTTTGTGGGAAGTAAGGGCAGCATATGCATCTGCAGCCTCAATAGCTTCCCTGTAGCTCCTGCCATCAACCCTATTCATCTCTTTCTAAAGGAGCGTCAGCATCCACCTGCCTTTCAGTATTTAACTCCTTCATTTAGAAAGAAGCAGCAGGAAATTTGAACCAAGAGCTATTTTTATCTTTATAATGGCAAAAGCAATTTTAACACTATATCCACATCGTAATCTGCATTTCTGCAATCGGCTATATTTTAAGATATCAAAATCAAGAGTGAGTGTGTTCTTCTTAGACCATTCACATGGCTCCTTAAGGCAATTTTTTCCTAATTAGAATGGCACTCAGATAAGAGTAAGACATTTAATGTTCTTAAATCCCTAGAGCAAATGGAAATTTTACTAACTAAAGACTAGTTGTATTTGGTTTTACCAAAGAAAATGCTGTTTATGGTATAAGCTTATTTGAAAAGAGACTTTATTATTAAAATGCACCAATTAGGCTTATAGCACTAAAAGAGTCCTAAGGTTGAGGTTCATGTATGTATATGCACAAGCAAATATACACTACACACACACACACACACACACACACACACACACACACACACACACACACACACACACACACCAAACCAAACTGCTAGGTAGCTATCTGTCTCACTTCTCAAACTCACTTTCTAAGGAGGTAATCACAAAGTGGGGGGGGACTAGGAGGGATGTATGTGTAATTGACGTCTGTGATGTCTATCCCTATTGGTGGAATTGGAACTAATGGTTGCTTTTATTATTCCCCTGAACTTTTCCTTTTTACTTCATGCAAAGAAGAATACCTCTCAGTCCTCTCATCACTATTCTCAGAATAGCATTCCTAGGACCTTTGGAGACCAAAATAGCTTTCAAAAGTGACAAGCCAACTTCAAAGATCTACTGATAGTAGATTCCCCCTTTTTCAAAACCTAGTTTGAAGCAACTCCTCCTTGACACTTCTCCTGCTTACTCCCTACAACATTGGTGATTTGTCTATATAATATCTTCCCTAACTTGGCTATGTGCACAAAATAATGAAGGATCTTACGAAAATTCTAACTAACTCAGTAAGTCTGAGCTGAAGGTCCAAGATTTGAATTTCTATTAAAATCCCAGTTGATGAAAATGTTACTGATCATGGACTGTACTTTTAAATGTATCATCTATAAGGCAAAATCTAACCATTGTACTCTCCTTTATTTCTCTATATGGATTATCAAACCTCTGAGTCAGAGATCCTGTATCATATTTATTATATAGACTGTCACAACGATGAACCCATCATTGGGGCTACTTAAGTGTTTTTAGATTACTGATTGTTTAATTGTTGGAAGAAGGACTTTAAAAATTTATTTATAAAATGGAAATATTGATAAGACCATAGCGTAAGAGGGGTGTAATTCCCACCACCTATGTAACCGTAATCCACCCCCTCCCTTGAAAGCTTTCGTATTCTTTATCCCTCTGTGAACATGAACCCAGGATCATTATGGGGTACAGAAGGTGGAAAGTCTGGCTTCTGTAATTGCTTCTCTGCTGGACATGGGCATTGGCAGGTCAGTCCATACCCCCAGCCTGTCTCTCTCTTTCCCTAGTGGGGCAGGGCTCTGGGGAGGCAAGGATCCAGGACACATTGGTGAGGTCATCTGCCCAAGGAAATCAGGTTGGCATGTCATGGTAGCATCTGGAACCTGGTGGATGAAAAAGCAGTGAGATATATAGTAGAACAAACTGTTAAATAATCATGAACCTAAAGGCAGGTATATAGCAAATGAGATTTGGGGTCTCCAATTTGGAAAAAAACTAGTAGGTCTACTTTAGGTATATTCCAAGGGGTCCATGACTTTAATAGTTTTTACTGAGTCTGACAGCTAACATACAGATGGACCCAAGGTATTGTCTGGAGAGATGGTGTCAGAGTTGGAAAAAGGACTAGAAAGCTGGATCAGAGAAGAGAGTAGCTCTCAAATATGGAAAAAGGACTTTGAAATCAAACAACCTGGGTTGAAAGGCCAGTACTGTTTCTTACAAGATATGGAACCCTTAGCAATTTATGTGTCCTCTTTGAACCTCAGTCTCCTCCTCTGTGAAATAATAAACTATGGCTATTACAACAACTAATTTTGTAAAACATCTTACATAATTCTTTGCATATAAACTCCTAATAAATTTTTTTTGCCATAGATTTTTCAGAGAAAATATAGGTTGGTTAAACTATTTTATTGTCAACCAGCATTACTAAGAGATGCCACATTTAAAAATATATGCTCCTCAGGATTATTTATTGAAATTTTTTACTTCCTCCCTACTAAAGAGATCCAGTATCTTAAAGTGGATAAAGAGTACAAGTTGCTAGAGGGTGCAGTGTCCTGACACTTGTTATGAGGACATGTGAAACTGTGCAGCTGTGAAATTTATAAAACTGTACAACAGTCTTATGACTAAACAGTTTCCCAATAAAGTGATCTATTTTTTATTTTTTTTATTTAAGAAAGGATTAATTAACAAAACCATAGGGTAGGAGGGGTACAATTCCACACAGTTCCCACCACCCAATCTCCATATCCCACCCCCTCCCCTCATAGCTTTCCCATTCTCTATCCCTCTGGGAGCATGGACCCAGGGTCATTGTGGATTATAGCAGGTGGAAGGTCTGGCTTCTGTAATTGCTTCCTCGCTGAACATGGGCGTTGACTGGTCAGTCCATACTCCCAGTCTGCCTCTCTCTTTCCCTAGTAGGGTGTGTCTCTGGGGAAGTGGAGCTCCAGGACATATTGGTGGGGCCTTCAGTCCAGGGAAGCCTGGCCTGCATCCTGATGACATCTGGAACCTGGTGACTGAAAAGAGAGTTAACATAAAAAGCCAAACAAATTGTTGAGCAATCATGGACCCAAAGCTTGGAATAGTTGAGAAGAAGTGTTAGGGGAATACTCACTGCAAACTCTAGTGTACTTCTAGTGTACTTTCAGGTATATTTTGCAGTAGTTTACGGATACTTGTGAACATATGCTCTCTCTCACAGAAACTGGTGTATATCTAGGTTTTGGGACTTTGTTAGAAAGTGAACCACCTGAGATGGAATTAGAGTATACTATGAAAAGAAAGGTCTCACCTGAGTAATGAAGCTGAAGGGTTGTCATTCCACACGTGAAGTCTCTGGACACAGTCTGAAGTGAAGCATGTTGAGGTGGCAATCGTTGCGTTGGTTAGGTTGTGATCGGCAGATGCAATATTATTTGGTATGGATTGGGAGATGCATACAGGAAAGTGGGCCCTATCCAAGGGTTCCAGGACTGGGGGAAGTAGAGGCTCTATAGTGGAGATGTGAGGTTCCTGCTGTCTTAAGGTTCAAAAAGACAATGGATAGTTAATGTTATCATCACAATATTTGGTAATTGGATTAGCTTTGAAAAGTCCTTTTGTTAGGATTTGCTGTACAGTACCCAGTATCTTGTATATAGCTGTGCTATTGGTTGCTTCTGATCTACTTGGTCTAGGCTTTTGAGAGAGTCTGCATATCAATTATACAGCCTATATATTAAAAACATTCAGTTTGTGTTTTGAAAAACTTCGAGACATACAATTAATTTCCCTCTCTCATATTAATTAACTAGTGATTTATATGACTACATTTTACTAGGAGTGTACATAAACACCATTCCCACCACCAAAACACTGTGACCAATCCCTCCTACCCACTCCCACCCCCCACTGTCCCAGGAAGCTGCCTGTCTACCCCTCACCACAGGGTTTTTACTTTGGTAAAAGTGATCTATTTCCAAAAAAACACACAAAAAATTTTCTTTGAAGACAAAAACATGTTGTTCTTTGAAAACTAAGTTTAAATTATAAAATGCCTGAAAAATAAATGCCATAGATTAATGATTTCATATTTAAATATGAAAGCTATATTTTCAGTGAGGTTCAAATACAACTCTGATTTTAGGACAAAATTCCTTAACATGAAAGTCTATAGTTCACTGCTTTCATGTTCTTTTCAATAGCATTATCACAATGATCTGGCTAGGTTACTGAGAATTTTAATGGTATCTGACCTACACCTTAATCAAAACCATACTCAGAGGTCAAAAGCAATTGTCAGTAGATTCAAAACCAGTTGAGGAATTATTGTATGTTCACTGTTCATTTAAGAAACTCAGCTCAAGGGTAACTCATAAGAAAATATACACCAAGATTATCTTTCTTCTTTCTCTATATGATAAAACATGTAATTTTCTAATTATATAAACTTTTATGCTGAAATGAGAAATAGCATTTTATATTTGTTTAATAAGCAACACTTTCTTAGCCCTGGAAAGCCATTAGTTGATGAGTTATCCCTGAACTGGAGTTGAAATTTCTGTGGATGCCAATATAGAATGTTTTCTTTTGGGTTTTTTGTTTTTGTTTTTGTTTTTGCTTTCAGAGGCAAAATTCATAGAAGAGAATAGGGTTTGCTGAAAGTCTAGATTTTGAGTGAAATTTGTAATTCTGGGGCCAGCGGTGGTGTATCTGGTTAAGTGCACATAGTAACTACTAAGTGCAACGAACCACTCAAGAAGCCAGGTTCAAACCCCTGCTCCCCAACTGCACAAGAACGCTTCACAAGCAGTAAAGTAGATCTTCAGGTGTCTTTCTCCCCCCCCCCATCTCCCCCTTCCCTCTCAATTTCTCTCTGTCTTATCAAATAAAAAATGGAATTTAAGAAAGGAAAATGACCTCCAGGAGTGGTGAATTCGTAGTGCTGGCACCAAGCCCCAGCAACTGGAGGCAAAGCAAAAAAAAAAAAAAAAAAGAATTCATACTTCCTCATATTAAGACAAATATCTTTTTTAAAAAAATATTTATTTATTCCCTTTTTGTTACCCTTATTTTTTTATTGTTGTTATAATTGATGCCATTGTTTTTGGATAGGACAGAGAGAATGGAGAGATGAGAGGAAGACAGAGAGGAGGAGAGAAAGATGGACATCTGCAGACCTGCTTCACCGCCTGTGAAGCTACTCCTCTCCAGGTGGGGAGTCAGGGGCTGGAACCATGTTGCTTACTCAGGTCCTTGCCACGTGCGCTTAACCCACTGCACTACTGCCCAACTCCCAAGACAAATAACTTAAAACATGTCTAAGACCTCACTGTAATCAGCAGAGAGAAAGAAAGATGGCACAGGCCTCATAAAATGTAAGTAATTTAATGTTAGGGAATGAAGATTTAGTCTAGTCCACAACTCTTTGCAAAGGACATACCTATCACCACAGGTCTCTAAAAGATCCTATATAGTAGGGCACCAAAGTAAAAACCCAGTGGTGAGGGGTAGACATGTAGCTTCCTGGGCCAGTGGGGGGTGGGAGTGGGCGGGAGGGATGGGTCACACAGTCCTTTGGTGGTGGGAATGGTGTTTATGTACACTCCTAGCAAAATGTAGACATATAAATCATTAGTTAATTAATATGAGAGGGGGAAATCAATTGTATGTCTCAAAGTTTCTCAAAAGACAAACTGAATCTTTTTAATATATAGGCTATGTATTTGATATGCGGACTCTCTCAAAAGCCTAGACCAAGTAGATTAGAAGCTTCCAATAGCACAGCTATATACAAGATACTGGGTACTGTACAGCAAACCATAACAAAGGGACTTTTCAAAGTTAACCCAATTAACAAATAATGTGATGATAATATTAACTATTGATTGTCTTTTTGAACCCTAAGACAGCAGGAACCTCACATCTTCACTATAGAGCCCCTACTCCCCCCAGTCCTGGAACCCTTGGATAAGGCCCACTTTCCCGTATGCATCTCCTAATCCAAACCAAATAATATTGCATCCGCCGATCACAACCTAACCAAAGCAACGATTGCCACCTCAACATGCTTCACCTCAGACTGTATCCAGAGACTTCACTTGTGGAATGACAACCCTTCAGCTTCATTACTCGGGTGAGACCTTTCCTTTAATAGTACACTCTAATTTCATCTCAGGTAGTTCACTTTCTAACAAAGTCCCATAACCTAGATATACACCAGTTTCTGTGAGAGAGAGCTTATGTGCACACGTATCCATAAACTACTGCAAAATATATACCTGAAAGCAGGATTACACTAGAGTTTGCAGTGAGTACCTCCCTAACACTTCCTCTCCACTATTCCAAGCTTGGGATCCATGATTGCTCAACAAATTGTTTGGCTTCATATGTTAACTCTCTTTTCAATCACCAGGTTCCAGATGCCATCAGGATGCTGGCTAGGCTTCCCTGGATTGAAGACCCCACCAATGTGTCCTGGAGCTCAGCTTCCCCAGAGACACACCCTACTAGGGAAAGAGAGAGGCAGACTGGGAGTATGGACCGACCAGTCAACGCCCATGTTCAGCGGGGAAGCAATTACAGAAGCCAGACCTACTACCTTCTGCAACCCTCAACGACCCTGGGTCCATGCTCCCAGAGGGATAGAGAATGGGAAAGCTACCATGGGAGGGGGTGGGTTATGGGGATTGGGTGTTGGGAATTGTGTGGAGTTGTACCCCCCCTACCTTATGCTTTTGTTCACTAATCCTTTCTTAAATAAAAAATTTAAAAAAAAAAAAAAGATCCTATGTTTGTGCTTTACTACTTTCTCCCCACACTCCAATTTAAATTGAGATTCCCTGAGAAATAGACTATGGGTCTAAAATTTTCACACAGAAAATTTATCATGGGGCATGCTCTCAGGAGATATACCTGAAAGCAAATGAAAGAAACAGATTGGGCAGAAGAAGTATGATACAATTGCAATAGAACTTTTCAGCCAATCCCATTGGTTGTTCTTGGCTTAGAATGACCCATTGAGGGTTGTCTTGAAGTAATGAAAAGCAAGAGGTTTCTGCCTTTATAGAACTGCATCAATTACTCTTTGGATGCAGGATACCTCAGAGGATGCCATAACCTTGGATGGTGCTGTCCCTTTTATTATTTTCTTTTTACTTTTTTTAATTTTTTGCCTCCAGGGTTGCCTCTAGGGCTTGGTGCCAGCACTACAAATTCATTGCTCCCAGGGGCTATTTTTTTTTTTTCTTAATATTTATTTATTCCCTTTTGTTGCCCTTGTTGTTTTACTGTTGTAGTTATTATTGTTGTTGTCGTTGTTGGATAGGACAGAGAGAAATGGAGAGAGGAGGGGAAGACAGAGAGGAGGAGAGAAAGATAGACACCTGCAGACCTGCTTCACCACCTGTGAAGCTACTCCCCTGCAGGTGGGGAGCCGGGGTTCGAACCGGGATCCTTATGCCGGTCCTTGTGCTTTGCGCCACCTGCGCTTAACCCGCTGCGCTACAGCCCGACTCCCCCCAGGGGCTATTTTTTCATTATCTTTTCTATTCTATTTGATAGGATAGAGAGAAATTGAGAGTGAAGGGAGAGAGAGAGTGAGAGAGAGAGAGAGACTCAAATCTGTTTCACTGCTCATAAATTGTCCTCCCTTGTAGGTGGGGAGTTGGGGCTTGAGCCCAAGTCCTTGTGCATGATAATATGTGTGTTCAACCAGTTTTGTACTCCCAAATCTTCCCTGTTCTAGGTCTTCTCGTCTTTCTCTTTCTGGGATTACTTACCTGTTATTACCATTGAAGCTGTGCATATCCTTGCTTCTAGATTTTTATTGCCAAACAGAAGTAGATTAATAGATGCATTGCACTGTTCACTGGGAATATTTCCCCCTCAATTTTGTCTTCTAACTGCTGCTTCCTTGTCGGATGCTTTACATTGGTTTGTTCTAGCCCTCCCCCGCCAAGAGAATTGGATGAGTCCTGTTAATTTCGCGGGCCTGCTTGGCCCCGCCCCAAGGGACCCCGAGAGAGGGTTCCTGAGTCTGAGAGTTCCTGAGTTCCCCAGTGACAGAGTTCCTGAGTTCCTGAGTTCGAGAGTTTCAGGGTTACAGAGTAAGAGAGAGTTCCAGTGTGCCAGAGTTTCAGAGGGCTCTCAAGTACGAGAGTTCCAGAGTGCCAGAGTTGGAGAGTTCCTGAGTTCCAGAGTAAGAGAGAGAGTGCTTGCGCCGCCGCAAAGAGACAGCAGAGTTCTGTTTGGTGATTAGTTTGTCTTAGTTTGTGAATCGTTGTTCCTGAATAAAGAAATACAGCTTCCCTGCCCAGCCGTTGTCTCCGTGTCTCTGTTACCCGCTGTGAAGCAAGCCAGCCCGGCCAGAGCCTATGAAATTTTAACAACACTTCCTGTGTGGAGTAGCAATCCATTTTCAACTTGTATCTGCATGATTAGCCAAAACAACTTGAACACTGCCCTCCACTATTACACAGAGTAAAGAATCATAAAGAATTCCCTCTCCTACAGTGGCCGCAGGTGCTGGCAAACCTAGGCCATGAGATTGCAGATTGCCAATAACAATCCGTTTTAATCTGGTACATATTAGTCTGGGAATGAACAAGGCCAGCTAAGACATGCAAACTCTGATGATATAGACCTGCTTCTGTATCACCTGACACTGCCGTACTTGTGCATTAATAGTTTGCTCAGGGCTAGAAACTGGGCAAAGGAATGATGGCATTTTACGGAAGAATCTACCCTATCGGAACTTTTCACATTTGGTGTTAGAAAATAAAGAAAATAAGTTGTGTGTGTGCGGGGGGAATAATAGTTTATTAGCTATCCCCATGGAGTTTTCTGCAAGTCAGGAACCCTGACTGCAATGCTGACCTTGCTGTTCATTACAATAACTGTATCTACTTTGCTCCATGTAGTAAAACAACTGGCCTCTGACCCCTATTATTTTCAGATCCTATTTTCTCCTTTGACATCAAATAGCCTAATTTTTATTACAGTATTTCCTACGATCAGTCTTGGTCTGCATAGGACAGCCAGCAAGCTTCTGAAAATATGCTAATTCCCCCAATCAACAGAATATTCTTTATCTCTTTGGTAAATACATCATCTTCTGACTTTTTTCCTGCAGAATTTATTTGACTGGTATGTTGTATGCTTCACCTTGGTTTGGTCTTCCCCCCACCCCCGCCAGGAGAATTGGTTTGGCCCTTGCTAGTTTTGCACCTCACTTTCTCCCCACCCCCTAGGCTAAGTAGTGCCAGAGTTCTGCCGGCAGCTGCCAGAGAAGAAGGATGCAGGACAGATCTGTATGGTGATTAGTTTAAGGGTCACTCTCTGCCGCCAGAGGAGAAAGACAGGAGAGCACATTTGCCTGCTCGTGAATAAAGCCTCTCTGCCCAGCCGTATGTTTCTGGTCATCTCTGTCTACTGCCACGAAGCTAGCCCGGCCTGCTGGAGCCCCGAACATTAATGACAAATGGCATCCACGTGGACCTGACCTGCGCATCTCTCAGATAACTGAAGACAATTTGGCTACCTATGCACTATGGCCTTCTCTTCTGCTTGTGAAGAGATCTCCAAAGGCCTCTGCCCTTTCTTCACAAGACTCTTTCGCTGTTTCTGGAACATTTATCTCTGGACCACTCTGTGGTTTCCACCCAACGCCAGCCCGCAGGAGCCCAATGCCAGCCCGCATGAGCCGGCTTTCCGCGCGTGGCGCGGGACATTGGGCACAGGCTCCCTCCACTGCTCGGCCACTGGGAGCAGGGCAGCAGACATGGAGGCCCATCATGGCTGCCACCCCGGGGCACCTAGGCACTCGCCTTCTGTACAGCTGGCCCGCCCGCCCTCCTGCTATGAAGTCTGGGCAGATCCCGGACCATCCGGAGACCGCGGGCTCCCTGCCGAAACTGGCCCCCCTGGCCGAGATCCTCAACTCGGGTCTGAAGTCAGAAGAGCTAGAATACGCAGAGATTCGTCCAGAGATCACAACCTACAATTCCTAGAAGTGGAGCTGCGCAGGAGGCCACCTCCGGATGGTGATCCCCCCCAACAACTAAGACAGTACAGATCTAAACTCATGTTTAAAATGACATATCTTCGTAACAAAGGTTTCTCTCCTTGTGTATTAAAGACCATGTTTACGTGTGTGTTTAAAGTTAGGTAAACATTAACTTTAAGGTTAAAAATGTAACTTTAAGGCTATATTCTTACCAGACAGAGTTAAATGAAAAAGGTTTTCAACATAGTTCTCATAAAGGTAAAATTAACTTACATTTAAAGTCTGAGTTAAAAATTAGTTAAAAATCAATATATTTTAACTAAGTTAGTCTAAAAAAAAACCTGCACACACCTAGGGTGTGTCTCCATCTTAAATGGCTCTAACAAAAGGTTAAAAAGACGCTGTTGATGTGTAAAACTCTCAAATTCCTTCTCAATTATAAACGATAGATTGCGCTATGGCTATTCTAATGATTCTCATACATGAGGCTTTTTTCTTTCCATGCTTATTATGTTTACCCTTCCACATTCTATTGTTTAAACTTTAAACAACCTTAAAATCATACTTAAAAAGACTTCCAATTGTAATAGAGTTATCAATTGTGATAAACTTCTAACCTGCTACAAGTTTTGTTTCATAGTAAGTAAATTGCAGCTGTCAAGTTCTCTACAGAAAAGCGGAATTCCGATGGCTGACATTCACCATCGAGACAGACGTACAACAATTCACCCCCTGGCAATTCTTCCGTGGACATCTGCTTTGGACTGACATTTCTTTTGGACTCACTGGTACAACTCTTGGACACTTTGCACAAAACTAGCAGCTTCCCTTTATGCTGCTGGCTTTCTCAAAGACTGACTGGAGCCAGCTGCCTTGGGACTCTAGGCCATACCCCCCCATGTTAGGTAATGCCCACAGGAAAAAAAAATGCCCGTCAAGGCAAAAGTCCACAGAGGCAGCAAAGGTTCTTTAGCTGATAAAGCTTTGCCTACAGAGGCAAAAAATGGCCCCCTCAGGCCTTCCCTTGGCAGCACACTGGTTCTTGTCTTACATGTTCCTCCATGTTTGTGCCAGTTTCTTTTTTGAAAATGCCTGTACGATATAGGTTTCTGTTCACCCCACACCCCTGATACTATGGTCATTTAGTTAAAAAGAAAAGGAGGAATTGTTGTATGCTTCACATTGGTTTGGTCTCCCCCAACCCCCACCAGGAGAATTGGTTTGGCCCTTGCTAGTTTCATGCCTCACTTTCTCCCCGCCCCCTAGGCTATGTAGCGCCAGAGTTCTTGGCTCAGCTGCGAGAGGAGAAGGATGCAGGACAGATCTGTGTGGTGATTAGTTTGGGTTAGTTTATGAATCGTTGTTCGTGAATAAAGAAATATAGCTTCACTGCCCAGCCGTGTGTCTCTGGTTGTCTCTGTCTATGGCCGCAAAGCTAACCCAGCCTGCTGGAGCCCCGAACTCTTAACGACACTGGTGGGTATTTCTGGTTTTGCAGTATTTTCCCCTTCACCAGCAAGTTTAATTCTATAGATATTTTGTTTCTTCATGAAGTAAAAATTCAGAGCTTTTACTTCAGTTTATATGGAAGCTCACTTTCCTAGTCTTCAAAAAGCCATTCTAGCAGCATGTTAATACTACTTTCCAGGATTATTATTTTTTTATTTTGTTAATTATTTAATATTAACTTACAAAATTATAAGATAACAGAGGTATAATTCCACAGCATTGCCAACACCAGAGTTAATGGGGAACACCATTCCCCATTCCCTCCATCGAAAGTGCAGTAGTTCTCCCAAGGCCACAGATATATGTTGACTATTATTTCTATAACTGTCTGTCTCCCTTTATACAGAGTAAATCTATATCAATAAGCTCTCATTTCACTTTCTTTTCTTCCTAACCCGCATACTTACAATCCAGCTGCAACTATTCTGTCCCAGTTCCTGATAATTTATGTTTTCTGAATCTTTTTATAGGATAATATTTATTTATTTTTTATGAAAGAAAAGAGAGCCACAGCATCACTCTGGCACACGTAATGCCAGAGTCTGGACTGAGGACTTTGTGCTTATAAGTCCATTGTTCTACTAATTGTGTTACCTCCCAGGCCACTATTTTATTTTATTATTTTTAAGATGTCATTTATTTATTTATTTATGAGAAAGATAGGAAGAAAGAGAAAGAACAAGACATGATTCTGGTATATATGCTACCAGGGGCTGAACTCAAGACGTCATGCTTGAGAGTGTAATGAATTATCCACTGCGCCACCTCCTGAGCCACATTATTTTACAATTTTTTAAAAGATTTTATTTATTTATTTATGAGGAAGATAGAAGGAGAGAGAAAGAACCAGACATCACTCTGGCACATGTGCTACTGGGGATCGAACTCAGGACCTCATACTTGAGAGTCCAAAGCTTTATCACTGCGTCACCTCCTGAAGCATTATTTTACATTTTTTTAGCCAAGGCACTGATCCTCTCTGGTATATAGTGGTGCTGGGGATTCAAGGTGGAAACTTGAACTCTCTAGCATGAAAAATCTTTTGTATAACTATTATGCTACTTCTCTGGTCCAAGAGATAAATTTAAAACCAGCAAGAGAAAAACAAAGAGTTCCCACAAAGAAACCCTCATAAGGCTATCAGCTGTTTTCTCAACAAGAACACTAAAATCAGGAAAAATAGGATACATTCAAAGATTTGAATGAAAAAGGCTTCCATCCAAAAGAAAGCTCATCATCACTCCAGGTTTAAAGGAGTGATGATGAGCTTTCTTTTCTTTTCTTTTAATTTTTTTGAATTTTCTTTTCTTTTTTTAAATTTTCTTTTCTTTTTTTAAATTTTTTAAATTTTATTTTATATAAAAAGGAAACACTGACAAAAACCATAGGATAAGAGGGGTACAACTCCACATAATTCCCACCACCAGAACTCCCATCCCATCCCTTGACAGCTTTCCTATTCTTTATCCCTCTGAGAGTATGGACCCATGATCATTATGGGGTGAAGAAGGTAGAAGGTTTGGCTTCTGTAATTGCTTTCCCACTGAACATGGGTGTTGACAGGTTGATCCATCCAACATGCCTCTCTCTTTCCCTACTGGGGTGGGGTTCTGGGAAAGCAGGGGTCCAGGACACATTGGTGGGGTTGTCTGTCCAGGGAAGTTCGACTGGCTTTGTGCTAGCATCTGGAACCTGGTGGCTGAAACGTCAGGTATGGAATGTCATCCATCCCTTCAGCCTCATTACTAGGGTGAGACCTTTCCTTTCATAGAGTTCTCTAATTCCATTCCAGGAGGTTCACTTCTTAACAAAATCCTAAAATCTAGACATAGAACAATTCCTGTAAAATAGAGCATATATATCCATAAATTAGGGCAAAATACATACCTGAAAGCAAACATACACAGTAGTCTTCAGTGAATCAGTGTAAAGTTCATAATGAAATAGTGTCTGCTTAGACTTAGATACCCTCCACACCTACTTCCTAGTACAGTTCTCTCACTCACTCCAAAGATAACCTTATCAAAGCAAGGACTGCAAAAGCTGAATAAGGGCAAGAGACTGGCATACTTTACTGATGACTCTTTAGTCACTATCAGGCTACCTCATCAGCTGGGGCCCTAGTCAGGAGTCCTGAGATTCCCAAATAGACATGATGGACCTAGACCTTGAATAAATCCCTTTATCCATTGTTACCAGTCATCTCTATCAGTAACAACAAAATAGACCCCTTTGTCGACCCCCATAGGACCTTGGATCAACAACGGCAGAGAATGTTCCATCCTCTGAAGGGAGGCTGGACAATATACTCTATGCTACACCTGAGAAAGATGGGTCCTGAAACTGAGGCAGCTTGAAATGTTCCTACTCATGACCACAGAATGTGAGCTCAGATCTACAGGGATACAGAGGTCACATAGGCTTCTAAGCTGAATATGGGCCCCAGATCACATCAGATCAATGGGAGTTACAGTAAACAATATTTATACACCTTTCCCATATTTGGGGGCTACTCTCTTCCCTGATCCAGCTTTCTGGTCCTTTTCCCAGCCATGACATCATCTCCCCAGACAATAACTAGAATCCACCTGCATATCAGATTTCATGCTCAGGGGGAAAAAAGAGCTAGTATAGCCACAGACCCTTTGGAATATAACTAAAATATGCCTACTGGCTATCTACAAAATGGAGACTCCTCCCACAACTCTTCATCTCCACTATTCCAGCCTTTAGGTTCATGATTAGTCAACAATTTGTCTGACTTTATATGTTAACTCTCTTTAGCCACCAGGTTCCACATGTTGTCTAAATCTTGTAATTCAGTTGGAATACAATATCTTCTTTAGATGTAGCCAAAACTTGAAGATGAGGTCAAATATGAATCAGTAGCAGTCATCAGTCTTAGCAGTCAAGGGGATAAGTGCCTCAGTCCTGAATGCGGAATTTGGGTGATGCAGCATGACATCCACTGTCACCCTCTTCTCCCATGGTAGTATTTCTGTGGAATTATAAGAAATGAATAATAAGCATGTAGCTTTATTTGAGGGATTCCTTCAAAGTAAATGATTCCTCATTATCTTCATGCTAGTCATGCTTCTATTTAGAATTTGGGCAGATGAAGTCCAAAATACAGTATTGAGAAAGCAGCTCAGGGATGTCTTTAGGAGACTTCATTCCTTAGGGTGCATCTCATTCATCTTGAATAGACTACTATTAGTTATATCATACTAATGAAAGTTTTAAGACTTTTGTCAGTAGTGAATAACAACTGCAACTTTTCCTCTTGATATTCCCTCTAATACAAATAGATATTTTCTTACCTTGAAGTAAAAGCATATCCATATTCATTATTTAAATCATTCATTAATATAATCGTCCATTCATATAATTCTGTTGCAATAGTGCTGCCTGCATAGCATTCATTAAACTATATTACTCATTACATATCTACATCTAATATATAAGAAACTCTTCTAGGTGATAGGGACACAGTGGTTAACAAGGCAGACAGTTCCTATACTCATGAGAAACACATTATAGAAGATGGAATCAATCAATTAGCAACAACATTTCAATTAGTTTACCAATATAATGATAATAAAACAGCAAAGCCATAATAAGTAATTGAGATTAATGTGTGTAGAATATGGGAAACAGTCACTCTAAATAATCAGTAAATATAGGCTTTATTAGTTGAATAAGGGCCAGAGACTGGCATACTTTAATGATGACTCTTTAGTAACTACTAGGCCACCCCTTGTGAAGCACCCCCCTACAGGTGGGTAGTCATGGGCTGGAACCGGGAACCTTGTGCCAGTTTTTGCACTTTGAGCTATTAATCCGCTGCACTACTGCCCAGCCCCCAATATAGGCTTTTCTAAGGAGATGACTCTTAAGTTAATGCCCATTTGATAAGAAGGATCTAATCATGTGAAGATCTAGAATCAGAAGTCTATTATAGCTGCATCAGGGTGAAGTGAGGAAACAAGGCATGAACAGATCTGATGGCAGCTAGTTCCAAACAGAAAAACCAAGAGAAAGGATCTACATTAGTCAGGAAATGTTGTCAAAGTTCGGGGTACCAGTATGCCGGGCTAGCTTCACAGGCGGGAGACAGAGACCAGGGACACACGGCTGAGCAGAGAAGCAGTATTTCTTTATCCACTAGCGAACGTTTCAAAAAACTAATCTAAACTAATCACAACCCAAATCTGTCTTACATCCTTCTCCTCTGGCAGCAGTGTCAGGAATCCAGGAAGTACGTAGGACAGGGGGCAGGGAGAAGGGAGAAGCGCAAAAAGTCAAAGACTATACCACAATCTCCGGAGGCACAGGGAGTGAGACCAAACCAATGTAACAGAATAACTGTCAAGCAATGTAACAGAAGGGATCCCAGAAGCAGAACTAGAAGCATACCAACAAGGAAAAATCATACAAAGTGGTGCTGGAGACTAGGTGTGAGATAGACTACATAGGAGCATGGATGCCATAGTGAGTTTGTTGTATATTTAGACAATAGCAAATTCTGAATAGAGGTCTAACATAATCTACCTAATGTTTTAAAAGAATCACTCTGATTGCTGTGTATAAAACAGACTCTAAAGAGTGAGGATAGAAGCCGTATGTGGATGACCCAGGTTTGAGTCCAGCCCCTGCTTCCTAGAAGGAAGTTTTGGTGTTGTGATCCCATCTCATCTCTCTCTCTTTCTTTCTCTCTCTCTCTCCTTATAAATACTTAAATGCCAATTAGAAATTCATTGCAGTAATGTAGAAGAGAGAAAATGGTGACTTGGGCCAGGATGATTGCTGTAGACATTCTGAGAAGTGGTCAGATTCTGAATATATTTCACAAGTGATGACAAAAGAATTTGTTGAACATTTTGATTAAGTACTTGAGAGGTAGAACTTGTGTTATCAATATAAATGTCGTAAACAAGTTGGATAAGAAATTTGGAGGAGGAAGAAGAATGTTGAGGGTCAAGTCAGGAAGGTTTTAGTCCTCCAAAAAGAGTGTGTGGAACTGGGTGGTAGCACTTCTAGTTGAATGTACATGTTAAAATATACAAGGACACAGGTTCAAGCCCCTAGTCCCCACCTGCAAGTAGAAAGCTTTGCAAGTGGTGAAGAAGTGTTGCAGGTGTCCCCCTTTCCTCTCAATTTCTGGCTGTCTCTACCAAGTAAACAAAGATAATGCCAAAATATAATTTTTAAATGTGTGTGTATGTGGAGGGGGGAGGAGAGGGAGAGAGAACAGAGACATGAAATATAAGGGGGTAATTTCTTTTCTTTTTTTGCCTACAGGGTTATCTCTGGGGCTTGGTGCTGGCACTGTGAATCAATGGCTCCTGGCAGTCAATTTTCCCCCAATTTTTATTAGATAAGACAGAGAGAAATTAAGAGAGGACAAGGAGATAGACAGAGGAAGAGAAAGATGGACACCTGTAGACCTACTTCACAGCTCATGAAGCTGACCCCCTGCAGGTAGGGAGAGGGGATGGGGAGCTCAAAATTAGGTCCTTGAACTTGGTAATATGTGAGTTTAACCAGGTGTGCCACCGTAACCTCCCCCCCCCCCCCCACACACACAGAAAAACTTCTTTACTGAAGACAACCTATTGATAATTCTAGGATTGATCAATGTCAACGTTTTCTGTTTTGACAGAGAATATTGAGGAAGTCATCACTTTGTCAAATCACTCCTAGGACTGACTTTAAGCACACCCACTTTTTGAGCTCCAAAGTTGCAATGATTGTCTTAGTTTCTCAAGCTGTGTTTAAGCAGGGGGATGATGAGTGGAAGATATATACACACTGTGCAGATAGATGTAAGAGAAGAGTACATACTAACCCAACCAAGCTGTGGCTAGAAAGCCTGCCCATTAGAGGTCCTTTTGCACTTCACAGGCAGGAGGGTATTCTGCAAGCAAAGCCATCCCACAGGTGCTGGGCAGGATGGAGAACAATTGATTTCCTCTGTGGAACCTGCCACAGAGAAATCCTTCATGTGTGCTCCCAGACTCAGTGGTAGTTTCAAGTGGATGTAAAAGTGCTGACACATAGCACAGAAGTATAAGTGTTAGAACATTTGGGAATTTCAAAGTATCACCTGATAAAATAGAGGGCAGAAATCAAGCACTAGTCAGTCTGCCTGAAAAAGAGGGGTTAAAGAAATGAAGTAGGTTTTCACAAAGAGAAAAAAGAGAGCTACACAGATTTTATCATTCTTTATTTTATCTTCTTTAACATTTCAGGCTGTTATCCTGATGTTATCCCCAGAAGTTTTTGGTTTTATCACTAGCAGAATAACTGCCACATAACAGATACTCAAGGAAACTTATGAATGATTGAATGAAAATTGTAAATTTGATTCGTGAAATGACTGGTTTAACTAAGATAGTTTTCTTTTATATGTATATATATATTTTTTTTTCTTATTTTTCCACCAGAGTTATCACTAGGGCTCGGTGCCTACAAGATGAATTCACCACCTCCAGTGGCCATTTTTAACATTTCTTTCTATTTTTTTTTTTATTTCATAGGAAAGAGAAGTTGAGAGGTGTAGGGAGATAGGGGAGATAGGGAGAAAGAAATATAGACACCTGCAGACCTGCTTTACTACTTGTGAAGCTTCCCCCCCACCCCCGCAGGTGGGGAGAGGGGGCTCAACTCCAGTCCTTTAGCAAGGTGATATGTGTGCTTAACCGGGTACCCGGCTTAACTGGCCACTTCCTGGTCCCAACTGTGACTGTTTTCTACCCCGTTGTTTAGTCATTTGTCTAAATTGACAAGATGAATAGATAAAACACAATAAATCAAAAAGCATTCTGTTGTCTGATAGATATGATTACACCCCTGTCCTGAGTTGCGAAGATCATCAAGAACCTAAGAGTGGTGTGAGAGCCTGCGTTTAAAACCACTCCTTCTAGTCACCTCAGGAGTGGGTAGTGAAGCACAGCTAGATCAGTTGTTTAATATCGTGAATTCAAAATTTTCCAACTGACTGACTTCAATTTTTCACTCCTTATATAATCAGGGCTCTTGTATAATCAGCATCCTCCCTCTCCATAAGGTATCAGGCTCTTTGTCATCTTTCAAATGCCCCTTTTTAAAGAATACAAATATTAGAGACCTAAAGCCTTTCCTGTTTGGAGATTTTTTTTCCCATATATGCCTCTCCAACCATTCTTTGCACCTTCTTCTACATTAGCAGCTGTGTGACCTGCAAAGATTTTCTCTCTACTCAGGGCTGGAATCCTATTCAGTTTTTGAGTAGCTGAGTCAACATAAAGCCGTCTATTATTAGTGAGTGATACTTTTCCCAGTCAGTCCAGATTTGATAAATTGAAGGTTTCCAAGAACTTTCCCAAGTGCTAACTGCTGAAGCTAAACAATAGCACTAAATAAAATGGCATATCCAACAAAGGAACATCAGGAGAAGGAACAAGATGACAACAATTTCATAAAGGCTGCCTTGACTGGAGGGCCCTGGGCAAGGCAGAGTCTTCATAAAACACAAGATATAGCAAACACAAAGAAAACCAGAAAAGAACATACAAAGAAGGCCTGCACACCCCATCATCTGGGGCCCTAGTCAGGGAATCCTGGGATTCCCACATAGACATGATGGGCCTATACCTCTAACAGATCCCTCTCTCCACTGGCACTGATCATCTCCAATAGGAGCAGCATAGTGGACCCTCTTGTGGGCCTCTACAGGACCTTGCCCTCAGTGTGGATCAACAATGGTAGTGACTGCCCCATTCTCTGAAGCGAGGTTGGGTCAACACACCCTGCCACTCAAGGAAGTCAGGTGCAGCCTAGAATGTTCCTAGCTTATCACATGGAATGCGAGCTCAGACCTACAGGGATACAGAGGACACACAGGCTCCTGTGCTTAATGTGGGCCCCAGATCAAATTGATAGGGCTTACAGTTAATTATATTTATATACTTCTCCCATATTTGCGACTACTCTCTGCCCTCATATAGATTTCTAGTCCTATTTCCTACTCTGACACCATCTTCCCAGACAATACCTTTAGCCCACCTGCATGTTAACTGTTGGGCTCAGGCAAAAATTAGGAAAGTCATGGACCCCTTGGTTTATACATAAAATAGAACTACTACCTTTTTCCAAAATGCAGACCCCCAAATCTCATCTGCCATATTCTTACCTTTAGGTTCCTGACTGTTAAACAATTTGTTCTGCTTTATATCTTAATGCTTTTTCAGCCAACAAATTGCAGATGCTACCATGACGCTAGTCAAACCTCCCTGGGCAGATGACCTCACCAATGTACCTTGGAACCCCACATCTCCAGAGCCCTGCCCCACTAGGAAAGATAGAGACAGGCTGGGAGTATGGATCGGCCTGTCAATGCCCATGTTCAGTGGGGAAACAATTACAGAAGCCAGACCTTCCACCTTCTGTGCCACATAATGATCCTGGGTCCATACTCCCAAAGGGATAAAGAATATGAAAGCTTCCAATGGATGGCATGAAATAAGGAACTCTGGTGGTGGGAATTGTGTGGAATTGTACCCCTCTTATGTTTCAGGTCTAATCTAATATTTCCATCAGTTAAAATTATAGTAACTGTTCTCTAGGATAGTATAACCGTAACTGAACCACTCAGTAAAAAATGAAAAAGTTTTATACCGACATGTACTTCATATTTAAATATACGCTGTCCATCACCAGCACTGTGAAAGTATAAAGAAATATTTAATGAACTTGTTCTCATTAGATGATGTGTATCACCTAATCCTGAGGGAAAGAAAGCTAAGATTCACAGTTTGAACAGTCCTAGAACAACCTTAACAATAGCTTGTTAACAATCAAACTGAGTATTATACCATTTCATCAGCTAAGAAGCAATTTATTTTATTTATTCTCACTGCTGCACTTTTTGGACCTATAATACATCCCAACTATCAGAAAGCTTTATCTCAGTTGGAAAACATGAATTTTAAGTTTCATTTCCAAAATTCTGATTCTTTACAAAACTCTAAGTGTCATTGAAATTGCAATATTCACAGTTGGCTTTTTTTTTTTAACCAGAGCACTGTTCAGCTCTGTTTCATGGTGGTTTAGGGGACTGAAACTGGGACTTCAGAGCCTCAGGCATGAAAGTCTCTTTGCATAAGGCATTTACTCATATAGGTAAAAGTCATAGCCATAATTTAAAGAAGTGCACGTTTAAAACTCACACTATGGTGGTCTGGGAGGTGGCGCAGTGGATAAGGCATTGTACTCTCAAGCATGAGGTCCTGAGTTCAATCCCCAGCAGCACATGTACCAGAGTGATGTCTGGTTCATTCTCTCTCCTATCATTTGTCATGAATAAATAAATAAAATCTTAAAAAATAAAATAAAACTCACACTATGTCTAGAGCATTATCAAAAATGATATTTTTTCTCATTAGTTTAATTTTCATATAAGGTTGTATGCTTACTCTTCTATAAAAAACAAATATGCTCTTGTACAGCATATCAAGGAAAGAATGGCACCACTAGAAGATGCAATAATTTATTTCTTACCATTGCTCTTTATTGTACCCAAATTCTCTAGAGGTCCCAGGAGACAAAGTTCTCTTTTCTAGTTAACTGATAAGTATACAAATTCTGAATCTGGATTTATCAGGAGGGAGGAACTTTTAAAATAGTTTCAAGTAAAGAATTTTAAGAAACATACATGGAGAATAAGTCACCATATAATCTATTTTCTGGTTGGATATAGTATTTTTATACTTTTCATTTTGATGACATAACTGTGACAATATAGGATGATTCACTGAACAATTTCACAAGTGTTTTTTCAATAACTAGGTGCTATATGAAATTGTAAAATACACTATATCGTAGAGTTATCCTTCTAAGTATCTCACTGGAGAAATAGAAGTTTTAACTACATGCTAATACATAACCTATTTGTTGACTAATGAATATTTGAGAATGTTTCATTAATTCTATTACTCTTCAGTTAGTCATTGTGGAAAGTTTTCAGGAATGCTCTTCAACTAAAATATGAGTTATAAATTAAATTTCTCATCAATGCTGTCCTAAGTCATCCATCAATATGCACCTACTTTTATTTTAAATATGCATTATTTCACATTTAAGAAATAGATGTTTAAAGATAAGGCCAGCTCCTGAACTACTACGAAAAAGTAAAAAAACACAGATATGTACTTAATATTTAGTTAATAAGTATAGCTGATAAAGAGATAGTGGAAAAAATGTAGTGCTGAGACTAAACATATAGGACTTAAATTGAGATTGAATACAAACCATCAAGGTGCCTTTTTAAAAGATTCTGACGGGGAACCATCAAGATAGCTCACATGAGAAGGCACCTGCTTTGCCATGTGCACTAACCAGGATCTGGCTTGATCCCCCCTGCACTGGGGGAAGCTTCAGGACTGGGGTGTCTTTCCCTTTCTCCCTTTCATTTTCTTTCTATATGAAAAAGTTGTCCCAGAGCAGTGAAACCACAGAGGTGATAAAAATAATAAATAAAAGAGATTTGAGTGGCTCTATACAAGCTTACCAAATTGACAACTTTTATTAAATTGACTAGCCAATTTAATGAAAGTCACTTAACTCCATCCCACCTCAAATTGACCAAAACCACCTGTTGAGAAACTTGCAGATAATCCTATTTTCCTGTTCTTTGCAAGCACCACTTGTTTCCACTGCCCTACTTACCTGTCTCCTACAGGTAACTTTTTTTCTGATTCAGTTGTTTTCTCAATTGTGATTAGAGTTAGGGTATAACTATTTGTTCCCTAGGACACATATTTTCCTGGGATTGAGTGAGTTACAGTAATCAGCTGAGTTGATGGCTGCCCAGGGCAAAACGATTTGTAGGCCCCTGAGGTGCAGGTTAAACTCCTGAGTGCTCCAAGAATTCTGCTTCAGTCGAAAAATCCATGAAATGCTGGTTTGGCATTATGTCAGCTGTTTCATAGTCTGCACTCTTATTTCTAAGCTAGTGATCTGCACCACTCATTCAGTACAAAATCTCTTGAGCTAACTAGGAAGTTGAGTAAATCAGGTCAACACAAAATTCTTTCAATAACACCAATTCAGACACTGCCAGTTAACCGCTTATGTAAAATGCCTTGGTTTCAAAATCTGTCATGAGAAAGTAGACACAATTGTTCTATCTTTTTATTAGTTGTGATCACTTCCATTTTAACCCCCACTACTTTTCTCTACAGTAGGAAATGCATCCATGAAAATGCCCAAGAGAGCATGCAAAAGTCCAGAAGACTGATCTGTTTTTCTTGGGCATGAGATACTCACCATCTTCCACAAGATGGCAGGCAGTTTTCATTTTACTGCTGGTGATCAACAGGAAATTGTTCCACTCTAAAATGACAGCAACCACAGGTAGCTAGGGTGACATTTGCTTTACATTATGATACACACTAATTAATCATTAGTGATCCCAGAAGTAAGTCTGCTAAAAATGCTTTGCTATGGCTTCTCACAGCAGGGATTTTCAATATTGATACTATTACGTACACATATGTTCAGGCAGTATATGTTATACTCATTTAATTTTAAGACTTGAAATTTTAGGGTGTTTTAATTAATATTACCCGGATTAACTTATTTACTTATTTGGAAGGGGGAAATGATGAGGTTAGTAAAGTAAATACAACATGAAAACAAAAAAAGCTACAAGCAGATCTTATGAAAAACTGAAGGAAACTTGGTCAAATTTTCAGCTGGAGGCATCTTTGTCCTCTGAATTTGTTCTTAGCTTTCTTTGCTTCTTATTTTGTACTTTTCTCTTCTAGTCTTCCTTTTCTGGGTTATCATAAGCATTTCTCTTTTTCTCAGTTATTTTTCCATAGTAATTACCATGTTATAACATTATATTCTGTATTTGTTGATGTTCCTCCCAACAACACTGCTACTCCATGAAGAGCGGAATTTAATCTGTGCACTAATATACACAAATAACTTTGAAAGTTCCTGAAACATAGTACATATTCAATAAATGTCACTGACTATCTAGATCTTTCAACCTAATTCCTCCCTTGAGTTCATGCCAACATCTTTAGATCTATACGATCCATAGTGAAGTCATTACCTCTTCCTGCACTAAATTTACCAATTCTTACAGTTATTTCTATCTCCAATTATATCACTCTCAGCCTATACAAGGTTAAAGTTATTTTGACTCTTTTACATTCTCTTTCCATACATAGTCAATTATCCATCAAATTCTGTGAATCCCAATCTCACCAATAATTTGCATTGGCTATGCCCATTATTTTTAAAAGATTTACTTATTTTATTTGGAGAGAGAAACAGAGTTCTGCTCAGATATAGTATAAATTGAAGCCAGGGATAGAGCTTGCAGCCTCTGAGGACATAGGCATGCAAGTTGGTGCTCTAACAGATGGAAATATGTTCCTACCACATAGCCTCTCTTTATTGATCCTCACAGCCACAACCCATTCCTATGCTTGCCTGCCACCTGAAAATTGCTTGCAATCGTAAAATTAATTATTAAAGTTGTTCTAGTGCCGCTAGTTGCTGAGCACCGTCTATCCTACACAAATTTGATTGACTTAATTTTCTGGAGAAGACAAATCTCACCTCTCTTGAAAAGTCTACAAGACTGCCTTTTAAAAAAATAAATAATTTGTGTGAGTCTGGCTGTAGCTCAGCGGGTTAAACACAGGTGGTGCAAAGCGCAAGAACCGGTGAGAGGATCCCGGTTCGAGCACCTGGTTCCCCACCTGCAGGGGCATTGCTTCACAAGTGGTGACGAAAGTCTGAAGGTGTCTATCTTTCTCTTCCCCTCCTCTCTCCATTTCTCTCTGTCCTATCCAACAATAATGACATCCATAAAAACAACAATAATAACTACAAGGGCAATAGAAAGGAAATAAATAAATATTAAAAACTCTTTAAAAATAATAATTTGTATTAGTGATTTAATAATGATTGACAATACCATAGGATAAAAAGGGGTACAACTCCATACAAGTCCCACCACCAGAGTTCCATATCCCCTCCCCTCCACTGGAAGTTTCCCTATTCTTTATCCCTATGGGAGTATGGAACAAAGATCTTTATGGGGTGCCAAACGTGGAAGGTCTGGCTTCTATAATTGCTTCTCTGCTGAACATGGGAGCTGGCAGGTCAATCCATATCCTCAGCCTACTTCTGTCTTTCCCTAGTGGTGTTGGGTTCTGGGTAGGTGGGGTTCCAGGGTACATTAGTGAGGCCATTGGTGTCATGGAATCATCTGCAACTTGGTGATTGAAAAGCATTAACATATAAATCATAATAATTTTTTAATAATAAGGAGCCTAAAGGTAAAAGTATAGCAGATGAAGTTTGGGCTCTCCATGTCGGAAAGAGCTAGGAATTCTATTGTAGGTATATCCCAAGGGGCCCAAGACTTTACTAATCTTTTTAAATTTGTTCTTTATAAAAAGGAAACACTGACTAAACCATAGGATAAGAGAGGTACAACTTCACACAGTTCCCACCACCACAACTCTGTATCCCATCCCCTCCCCTGATAGCCTTCCCATTCTTCAGCCCTCTGGGAGTATGGACCCAGGGTCATTATGTGGTGCAGAAGGCTGAAGGTCTGGCTTCTATAATTGCTTCCCCGATGAACATGGGCATTGACAGGTCCATCTATACTCCTAGCCTGCCTCTCTCTTTCCCTACTGGGGAAGGACTCTGGGGAAGCAGAACTCCAGGACTCATTGGTGGGGTTGTCTGTCCAGGGAAGTCTGATCAGCATCCTGCCAGCATCTGGAACTGGTGGTTGAAAAGTGAGCCAACATACAAAGCCAAACAAATTGTTGACGAGTCATGGACCCAAAGGCTGGAATAGTGCAGGTGAAGAGTTAGGGTGGGTCTCTGGCTTTTAGATAGCTAGTAGGCATACCTTAGTTATATTCTAAAGGGTCTGTGGCTATACTAGTGGTTTTTTTTGTTTATTTTTGCCTGAGCTGGAAATCTGATGTGCAGGTGGATCCTAATTATTGTCTGGGGAGATGATGTCATGGAAAAGGACCAGGAAAGTGGATCAGGGAAGAGAGTAGGAAGGAAGGACCAGGAAAGTGGATGAGGGAAGAGAGTAGCTCCCAAATATGGGAAAGGTGTATAAATATTGTTGACTGTAACCCCCATCGATCTGATGTGATCTGGGGCCCATATTCAGCTTAGGAGCCTATGTGACTTCTGCATACCTGTAGATCTGACCTCACATTCTGTGGTCATAAGTAAGAATGTTCCAAGCTGCCCCAATATCAGGACCCATCTTCCTCAGGTGAAGCATAGAATATATTGTCCAGACTCCCTTTGGAGGATAGAACATTCTCTACCATTGTTGATCCAAGTTGAGGACAAGGTCTTATGGGGACCCACAAAGGGGTCTATTATGTTGTTCCTGATAGAATGACTGGTAAAAATGAATAGAGAGATTTATCTGAAGTCTAGGCCCATCATGTCTGTTTGGGAATCTCAGGACTCCCCGATTAGCCCCCAGCTGATGGGGGTGACTTGATAGTGACTAAAAAGCCATCCTTAAAGTATGCCAGTCTCTTGCCCTTATTCAGCTTTTGCAGTCCTTGCTTTGATGAGGTTGTCTTTGGAGTGAGTGAGAGAACTGTACTAGGAAGTAGGTGAGGAGGGTATCTAAGTCTAAGTAGACACTATTTCATTAATATGTAAAGCTCTCATATACCTTCTCATTAAAAAGGTAGAACCAGCCTGAGTGAATGATAGATCACACAATTGTTATGCTAGTGATTCTCATGCCTGAGGCTTCTAACTCTGGTTTTCCTCTTTATCTTTCCACATTTTAAAAATATCTGGTTTGTTTTAAGACACTGTGAGAGATTTATTCTTGATAAATTAAGTTGGTACGTGTAACTCTGTTCTAAAAAATTTGAGATTTGGCAAATCTTGATTTAACAAAATTATTTAGTCTAAAATTGTTATTTTAAAGTGATGTAAAAATAAAAAAGATTATTTTAAACATTTAAGCTATAAAGTTTTAGCCTTTTGTCAGAGTCTTGAAGTATAAAATCTATTAATAGAGTTTTATAACCACCCTTACTCATAACCATAAAAAATAAAAACATAGCTAAAATATGAGAGTATAAATTCTCCATTGGCAGACACTGCCCTCCCTTCCAGCCCTCAAGGTTAGTTAGATAGAAGGACCCCTTTGATGGACTTTGGAAAAAAAAAACAGACGCCCTGCTAACCATGGGAAGCGGATTTGCATGTGTTTCTTTCACAGGAATCCCCGGAAACCTATTTGGACCTCTGGCCTCTGATGTTGCCCACAAGATGGCATGACTACAACGCCCCCCAAAACCCATGATGTAACCTGGCACAATCTGAAGAACCTGATTCACAGAGTCCAAGGACAAAACTTTCCTACTGCCCTTCTCTCACCCATAACTGTCTGCCCTTTCTGCTTCTGCTTCACCTGTCACCTTTTGGCGGTTTCAGCTCACTCTCTACAGAGAAGTAAAATTCCAGTGGCTGTCCTCCCCCACCAAGATAAGATGTATAGTGTCTCTTCTCCTGGTCACTGGCATTGGACTAACACTTCTATCAGACTTACTGGTGGAGCTCTTGGACACTCCCTTTACACTGCTGGACTTCTTGAGGACCAACTGCAGCGGTCCATGGGCTTCGCAGCCAGCTGTCTTGGGACCCTGAAATGCCTAATCACCCCTCTTGCCCCTCAGGCCCCAACTACTCCACATATCAGGCAGCCCCCTTGGCCCACCAGGCCTCTCCTAGGCCTCACACTGGCTTTTGGTGCTCTCCTACTTGTCACTCCCTGTCTTATTCAATTCCTTAAAAACACCTACATAATATCATTCAGGTTTCTGCCAAAAAGGTTTCTGTTCATCCCCACACTGCTATTCCTCTGACAGAAATGGAGTCTTTTACAGACATTGACCATTTAAATATAGACATTAGATAAAAAGAAAGGGAGAGATGCAGGGAAATTGTGAGGATGTGGTTGAGCTTGTCAGAGCTTGATCTGAGGTTCACATCCACTTTGTCAGTCTCTCTCTCTCTCTACTGAGAGGTTGAGTGAGGAGGGACATGACTCCCCAAGATTTGCCTCATCTTATCAGATTCCTGACTCACAAAGCATCCTGCATTCCTGACACTATGGCCTGCTCCCTTATAATCTACACAATCATTGTTTTGCCTGAAAGATCCCCACCCATTCCATTCCTTTGATCTATCTTCTTTCTACCCTCAAGACCCTCCCTGCCTGTAGGGTATTATTAATCCTACCAGTTAAAACCCTCGCAACAGTTGCTAAGGAAGTTCCTACTTTTCCCAGCCCCTTTTGCCTTTCTCAGCCCCTTTCCAAACCATGTTAAGCCATTTCTGTTTCCAACTTTCCACTTCCAGGTCAAACTCTTAAAAGCCTTGGCTCTCTGATCGATAAAGAATTGAATTGCCTCACCACCACAAGCTCTGTTCATGAGTCATCTCCCTCACATCGCTGAGTGAGTAGGAGCCCAGGCTGGCTCCAGTTGTTATCTCTCCAACCAGAGAGTATGCACCCAGGAAGAGGCACCCTCACACAAACCCAGCACCTGTCAGACTGAGCTCACATTCCATTGTCATAGCTAGGAACATTCTAGGCTGCACTCATCAGGGCCAGTCTTCCTTGAGTGGCAAAGTATGTTGATCCAGCCTCCATTTAGAGCAATTTCTACCACTGTTGTTCTACATTGAAGGCAAGGTCCTGTAGAGGCCCACAAGAGGGTTGATGATGTTGTTCCTGATGGAAATGACCAGTGATGATGGAGAGAAGGATCTGTTAGAGGTCTAGACTCATATCTATGGGAATCAAAGGGGTGAGACTGCTGGTTTTCTATAGGAGTTTCGGCCAGAGATTAAAGTTCTCAAAGTGGGATTCATGAATCAACTCTATCAAAATCTTGTGGAGGTAGGCCTTCATATTTTGTGTGTGTTTGGCAGGGTTGTTAAGATCTTGCACACACTTAATTTCATCTCTTCTTAGCTGAAACAGAGAGAAGGGTGAGAGAGAGAGAGAGAAATTATAGCACTGGAGTTTTCCCTGGTACAGTAACAAACCCATCTGGTGGCAGGGCCAAACCTGGGCTGCATACACAAAAAAGCACACATCCTATCCAGTGAACTATCTCTCCAGCCCTGGGTCCTGGTACCTAATATGCATTTAGAACAAGCTTCCCAGAAGATTCACATACATATTAAAAGTTGAGATCAACTAACAGAAGTAATATCGTTAATTTTTTTTTTAATTTTCAAAAGGGAATAGAAGAAATTATTGTGCCCTAGGTAAAACAGAAACGACACTGGATTAAGAATCAGAAAAGATGACTTTTTTTCTCTAGCTTTGCTTCTCACTTACCTGCATGTTTGAGCAAATAATTCCCCACTAACTATATATACATACAGGAGCTGAAAATGACCTCTTAGTACACTTGTCGCAGTAGGTCTGGCTTCTGTAATTGCTTCCCCACTGAACATGGGCATTGACAGGTTGATCCATACTTCCAGCTTGTCTCTTTCTTTCCCTAGTGGGGCAGGGCTCTGGGGAAGTAGGACTCCAGATGTGGTTGTCTGCCCAGGGAAGTCCATTTGGCATCATGGTAGCACCTGGAAACTGGTGGCTGAAAAAAGAGTTAACATATAAAGCCAAAAAAATGTTGACTAATCATGAACCTAAAGATTTGAATATTGCAGATGAAGATTTGGTGTCTCCGTTTTGAAGATAAGTACTATAGACCTATAATAGTTATATTTTAAAAGGTCCATGACTATACTAGTTTTTCCCCTAAGCCTGACCTCTGACATGCAGGTGGACCCAAGTTATTGTCTGGGGAGATGATGTCATGGCTGGAAAAAGGGCTAGAAAGCTGGATCAGAGAAGAGAGCAGATCCCAAATATAGGAAAGGTGTATAAATATTGTTGACTGTAGAGCCCATCAATTTGATCTAGGGCCCATATTTAGTTTATGAGCCTATGTAACCTCTGCATCCCTGTAGTTCTGAGCTCATATTCTGTGGTCATGAGGAGGAACTTTCCAAGCTGCCCCAATTTCAGGACCCATCTTCCTCAGGTAGTAGATACAGTATGTCTTCCAACCTCCCTTCAGAGGGTAGAACATTCTCTACCATTGTTAATCCACAATGAGGGCAAGTCCTATGGGGTCACAAAAGGTTCTATTGTGTTGTTCCTTATGGAGATGACCAGTGACAATGGAGAGGGATCTATTCAAGGTCTAGGTCCATCGTATCTGTTTGGGAATCTCAGGACTCCTTGACTAGGACCCCAGGTGATGGGGTGGCCTGATAGTGACTATAGAGTCATCATTAAAGTATGCCAGTCTCTTGCCCTTATTCAGATTTTGTGGTCCTTACTTTGATAAGGTTAGCTTTGGAGTGACTGAGGGAAGTGTAATAGGAAGTAGATGAGGAGGGTATCTAGGTATAAGTAGATACTATTTCATTATGGACTTTATGGTGTCTTTCTAGGTCTTTCTACTTGCTTGCTTCATTTATTGACTCACAATTCATTTCCTCATCATTGAGTTTTGATACTTTTTATAATTATGTGTCTAGGAGTTGGTCATTTTGCATTCATTTACCTGGGTGTATGCTTTGCTTCTTGGATGAATATGTTCTGAGAACTACCTCAGTGAGGGAAATTCTCAGTTGTAATTTCCCTGAATATGGTCTCCGTTTCTTTCACCCTGTCCTTTTCCTCAAGAATTCTTATCACTCATGCATTAAACCTTTTTAATGGAGTCTGCAATTTCATAGAGTTGCTTCAGTCTTTGAAAACATTTCCTCTCCCTCATCTTTAACTTGAAGTAGTGGCTAATTGTATCTTGTAGATTAGATATTCTTTCTTCTGCCTGAATGAGTTAATATCCTAAGCTTTTTACCTGAGCTTGTATGGCATTCAAAGTGTTTTTCATTCCCTGCAATTCTATTGAAGTTTTTCCTTAATGCTTCCTAACTGCTTAGTGAACCCTGATTAAAGTTCTTATTTCATGTGTTCTAGTTTCTTAGAGAATTTTGCTCGAAACTCATTTTTTGTATTTCCTAATTCCTGGATGAAATATTCTTTCAACTCTTGAATATGCTTTTCCATGCTATGCTTAGATTCTTGGAGAGTCCTCATAATGAGCTTTCTGTAGTCTTTTTCTGATGGTTCCTCTATGTCTGTATTTTCTTGGAGTTCTTCTGTTTCCTTTCTATCTGTCTGATTTAATATATTTGTTTCAGCAATATTTCTGTTAACACATTTATTGTGCTAGTTATTCCTGGCCAGAAGGTGGAGCTATTGTGTGGTCTCTGCGCTTCCTTTTACGTATTGCTTGTTGGAGGGGTGGGTGCTGGGGTGAGGTTTTTTTGTTGTTGTCGCCGTTGCTTCCTTGAGTTATTTTGTACTCTGTGTGGTGCATGCATATGGTTTATCTATATGATTTCAGTCTAAAACAAAGCCTCAGGGGTTTGCTGCAGGCTGTGTTCTTAGCAGCAGGATTCACTTTGCCATATAGCTGCCGCCAGCTGCCACTAACTTTATGTTTTGGCAATAGACTGGGCTTCTTTTGGTCACAGATAATCCCTGCTTTTTTTGGTAAATCCTTGCCTATAATTCAGTAGCCTAATGCTCCTGAGGCCATTGATTAAAAGGTCATAAGTTTCTTTCTTTCACCATCAGCACTGTGTGTTGTCTTTACTACTGCTGACTGTAGAGGGAAAATGGCACCATGCTCTGACGGAGCTCTAACTTCTTTGTGTTTGGTTTCAGTCCCATGCCCTTCTCATCCCAGCCATGCCTGAAGCTGCGGTGTTCCTGTGGATGTCTCAGCTGCATTTGGTCAGTTTTTTTAAGTTCAATAGTTTTAGATATTTGTTATTTTGGGAAAAGTTTGATCTGTTTGCTTTTCTAACAACTTTAAAGGAACTACATTGTATGTGTGTAATATATATATATATATTATTATTAAGTATATGTATTTACAATAGTATATATATATTATTGGATAGATACAGAGAGAAACTGAGAGGAGAGGGGAAGAGGGAGAGAAACAGACACCTCTAGCCATACTTCACCAGTTGTGAAACTTTGCACCTGCAGGTGGTAACCAGAGGCTTGAACCTGGGTCTTTGTGCACTATAGTGTGTGCCACTTAACCTGGTGTACCACTGCCTGGCTCCCATTGTAGATTTTTTATTCATATATTTTATTTATTTTAGTGAAAGGGATACAGGTAGAAATATAGATGAGAGACGATTGATAGATGATAGATAAATAGATGAGAGATGATTGATAGAAAGATAGATGATATAGATAGATAGATACCAAAACAGTGCTTAGCTTTGGTTTATGGTGGTTTCAGGTATTGAATCTGGAACTTTAGAACTTCATACATGAAAGTTTTTTTGCATAACTATTATATTGTCTCCTCAGCCCTTGCATTGTAGAATTTAATATATCTTGTTGAATGACTTTTCATTCATCATTTTCCATGCTCTAGCATTCTAGATGGCAATCAGGAAGGGTCAAAATGGATAGTTGATATCTCTATGAAATCATGAGTCTGCTTCAATGCACTGAGTCAAGAGGGGCTGGTTCATAGATCATTGTGATGGAGTCTCCAACATATGAGTTGAAAACATTATGAAATAGGGTTTGGCAGTGGTACACTTTGTAGGACATACATGCTATAATGTGCAGAGACTTGGGTTCAATCCTATGGTCCCCACCTGCAGGGGTGAAACTTCACAGTGGTGAAGCAGTGCAGCAGGTGTCTCTTTTTATCTCTCTATTTCTATCTCCTTCCCCCTCTCAATATCTCTCTGTTTCTATACAAAATAAATATATATATATATATATATATATATTTTTAAAATAAGTAAAACTCTGTAGTCCTATTTCCAACCCTGACATCATCTCCCTAGATGATACCTTTGGCCCACCTGCATGTCAGCTGTCAGGCTCAGACAAAAATTAGTAAAGTCATGGATCTCTTGGAATATACCCTTCTTCTTCTTCTAGCGTTTGCCAAGGAATATACCCAAAATAGACCTACTAACTTTTTCTGAAATGGAGACATCAAACCTCATTTGCTATATTCTTACCTTTAGGTTTCTGATTGTTATCAATGTGTTCTTCTTTATATCTTTTTTTATTTCTTTATTGGGGAATTAATGTTTTACATTTGATAGTATCGTCTTTATATCTTAATGTTCTTTCAGACACCAAGTTGCAAATACTACCATGATGTCAGTCTGACTCCCCAGGCAGACAGCCTCACCAATGTACCCTGGAACCCCATCTTTCTGGAGTCCTGCCCCTAGGGAAAAATAGAAGCAATCTGGGAGAATGGATTGACTTGCCAATACCCATGTTCATCAGAGAAGCAATTACAGAAGCCAAACCTTCCACCTTCTACACCCCATAATGACCCTGGGCCCATACTCCCAGAGAAACAAAGAATAGTAAAGCTTCCAGTGGAGAGCATGGGATATGGGACCCTGGTGATGGGAAACGTGTGGAATTTTACCGCTTTTTATCCTATAGCTTTGTCAATATTTTCTATTTTTATTTTATAAATAAACGAAATACAATTTTTAAAAGATAAGGAAAACTTCAGGGACTGTCATTAATAGATGAAGAATTGTACTTACAGAAGAGCTGAACTTTTAATATATAATAGTACAAGAAGAGAAAAAGATAGCATCCCTCTCCAACCACATTTTATGAGTACAAAATTATGTAACCTGTGTTGTTGAACTCCACATAAAGTCCCTATCCCTACATACACCCAAGCTCTCTTCATTTTCTTTGCTCTACTGTCCCTTAGCCTAGGGTATTTTTTCTAATCACAGATAAAACTGACGTTTCCACTATAGCCGAACTAAAATGACATGTTTTTTTTTTTTTTTTTTTTTTTTTTTTTTACCAGAGCACTGCTTAGCTCTGCTTTATGGTGGTGTGGGGGAGTGAAATTGAGACTCTGGAGTCTCAGGCATGAGAGTCTCTTTGCATAGTCATTATGATATCTACCCCCACCCAAAATCACACATTTTATAAGATGACTTTCCCAACAATTTTGGTCAAAATTCATCCCTCTTTCCTTCCCTCATAAACCTAAAGTTCTGTGTCAGAGTTAAATTTATATCAAATTAAATAGTTATTTTTCTCTTCTGTGAGTTTATAGAAGTCAGAGACCTTTTTCTCTTCTCCATATCTACTCTAGTATCCAATACAGCAAGTATCAAATGTTCCACTAAATATCAGATGTTTACTGAATCACATTTGACTAAACAGTCAAAACTTAAAGGCTATTCTTTGTAGAATACAGTTCCTACCTGTGCTCTGGTATGTGATGACTGGTGCAATAGTGCAGAAGTGGGGGAAAAAACTGTGCTTTTGGCATCAGATAAACAACCTAAACTCAAATTTCATATCACAACTTCCTATCCGTATAAACCAAAGCAAATTGTTTCCATCTCTAAACCTCAATATTTCTGTCCATACTATAAAGAAAACCTAATGAAGCTGTTGAAAGGAATAAATGATGACCCTGTGTGTGTGCAAGTTAACTGATAATCTATTGACAGAAGCAAGAATAGGAGGAGAGAAACACATTAAGAACTACAAAAAGCATAGCCTGGAAAGTGGCACAATGGGTTAAGTATTAGACTCTCAAGTATAAGGTGCTGAGTTCAAGCCTTGGCACAACATGTGCCAAAGTGATTATCTGGTCTCTCTCTCTCTCTCTCTCTCTCTCTCTCTCTCTCCTTCCCTCTCTCTCTCTCATTCAAATTTGTTGTTTGAAAAATAATAAGAGGCTTAAACGCCCATGGAGTAATAAATTGGGGCCCAGTGGAAGCAAGAAGAGAATGTGGGCATTCTAGTCTCAACAGAGTTGAGAAACAGCTAGACACTAAATCTGAACACCTCATAGATAAAGAGATACAGAGGCTGGTGTGTGGAGTAACACTGGTGAACAGCCTTGAGTGACAACTTCAGAGTAAACTGACTTTGCTAGTCATCTCATTGACAAGCCACTTCACCTTATGGGAACAGTGATTTCTGATTTGTGATAAGTTCCTGCTGAGTCAATGCCTTGTGGCTCTAAAATGTGTCCACTAGCAAGCCTGGGCATTGATGCGGTGGGAGGCAGTCTGGGAGTTTGGTTAGGCAGCTCTAGCTTCCACAGTCCCAGACTCTGGGGGCCCTTTGTGTGTGAGAGCCTAGATGCTTGGCCCCTCCCCCACAGCAGCTGCCCTCACAGCCAGCATGCTGAGGGCCAATTCCCCCAGAACTGTGACAAAGCTGCCCTGGAGAAATCAACAGGGGGAGGAGGGAGAGGCTTCTGTGAGGCTCTGCTTGCCCCTACTCACCCCCTCCTCTCACTCCCTCCTCTATGTCTCCCTGCCTCCCATCCAGCCCCAGGCTACACATCCCAAACTGTACCCAGCAAACTGATCTTTACCAGGAGAGTTCAACAAAGAATTTCTGGTGGGCCAGGACTCAAGGGCAAGAAGGCCTGCTCCCCTCCTTTTTCTAATCAGGTATGGGGGGGGGGAGTAACTCGTATTGGCTTCCAGCTGACTTTGCTGTGTTCTAGCAATAATAAAGATGGGACTCTTATCAGTGAGGTCAGAATTGGAGAGAGGAGTCATGCTTGCAAAGGCCCTTCAGTACACCCCCCTTCTTCTCTCTCTCTCTCTCTCTCTCTCTCTCTCTCTCTCTCTCACACACACACACACACACACACACACACACACACACACACACACACGCTAGGCAAAAAAGTTGTCTTTAGCAGAAAATAGGAATGGGGAGTAGGGGAAGACCAGGTGGTGGGCTTGTCTGCTCTGGTAAGCTCTCTGGAATGAGAATATATTTTTGGGAACCTAGGCTTTGAGGGGATGAGGCATCAAAGTAGCTGGGACCCCTTATCAAGTTAACTCAAGGACTCATCAGCCCCCTCCATCAACTGGTGCCCCACCCCCCACCCCCAGGCAACTTCAGGCTGTTTATTTTGTTAGGGAGGGGAAATCTACATGTCAGCTTATTTGCATTCTTTGGTTCTATATTAAGCCATATTAAAGCACCTTGAAGTGCTTTTCCATAACTGGAAAGGCTGCTTGTCTGGGGGTGGTGAAGTGTATGTGTGTGTGTGTGTGTGTTAGAATGAAAAGGAATCAGTCTGTACTATTATATCTGCATGTCACACAAAAATGGCATTGGGGAAAAATTCTCCCATTCAGTCTCACATTAGCAAGACTTCACTGGCAGTATCTTTGTATTGTTTTCATCAGCCTTCCGATATAATATTGTGTTTTCTTAATTTTTACCAACTTGTTTGGAAATCTGTAAATGCACAGGAGGGAGAAGCAGCTTCAGCAGCACCTGCTACCCCTCAAGACACAAGGATGCAATTCCTTTACTTGGGAAACAGATGGTGTTTTATGCTTAAAACAATCAGTACCACCTCTCTATCTGTGCCCCTAACCTTCCCCACCTGTGTGAAACCTAATCAGTGACTAATGAACATACGTGGAGCAGTCTGGATGGAATTAATCCCAGTAGGAGCTGGACTTCAGGTACCAAAAAAAAAAAAAAAACAACAACTTTACTTTGGGGCTAATTAACTAAAGGCTTGTTTCTGCTTCCAGAAAGGAGGCAAAAGTCAGGTACAACAGAGTAGGTGTTAAGCTGATGCTGATGCCTGTCCTCATTGCAACTATGGGCAGATGTTTGTATTTTGAATATCTTCTTAGTATCTGAGACACCAATCTCTGTTCAGTCATTCACACTCTTGGTGTGGTCTGCTTTCCTTGATTCAAACTCCATTTTGGCAAGTGTAGGCACACCGGTGATAATAATGTTCTGTCCGAAGGACTGTCTGAAACAGAGTCTGAAAATAATATATTTTTAGAATCAAAGATTAATAACACACAACTGATGATAAGAAAAAGGTAAAGATCTATTTTAAAAGAAAAAAAGATGAAAACATTCATCAATCAGGGGGAAAAAAAGAATATGTTGCAAATCAATCCCCCTCGGTGGAGGGGGCATAGGTCAGTTATTCAAATTATTTCTAAAAGCCAAATCCTTTTCTCCTTGTCTTCTCCAATTACATGGATTTTTTTTTCTCTCTCCTCTGTGTACATGCAAGATTCCAAGTTCTCAGCATCAGTCCTAGGTAAAAAGTGTTTTAATGATTAATTAGTGTTCCCAGTTCCAATAGGTATTTAAGCTACAGTTCTTTTCTCTACAGTAAGCTAGAATTACTTTCTCTTCTGGCCCTAATAGATACTCAAACTAGTTCCCTTTTCAACAGTAATGCTGTTTAAAATAGAATATCTTTCTCTTCAGAGCTAATAGATGTAAATTCAAATCTTTTTCGTAACACTAATAGACAATAATAGATGTAAACCAAAGTTTCTGTCTTAACAATAGTAGAAGCCAACTAGCATTTTGAAGAATAGTTTTTTATCTCCACTTGCTCAGTTACAAAGGAGTGCCCACCATCCCTTTCCCTTTGACAAGGGGATGATTTTTGTCCCAAGGGAAGATAGAATGGCATTGAATGAAGTATTTGTTCAAGTGCATACACACAAACTATTAGCTGATTATTGCTGACACATAGGGAACTTCAGAAATAACTGTAACAAACAAGAGGCTTCTGGGCAATGTGTGAATCTCTAGGAAGAAAACTCTCATTTTCCCTTCTAAAGCTGTTCCTTTTGATGGCATAACAAATGTCACGGTAGTTCCATACCTCGGTTTAAGTTGAACCCTTTGGATGACATACCAAAAATATAAATCATCATGGATTGGCCACAGTGCCCTTCCTTGAACCTAATCCCTTCCCAACAGCCTTTCTAAGGACCCGTTAACTCTGCTCTTGCTGTCTCTTCATTTCCCAATGAAAAATTTCAGTAAAAGTCTATGCTAGTGTTCCTCACTAGTCACACTGGAGATCATAAGGTATTCCCAGATTCCACCCTAGGCTCATTTCTTTGAATAATCCTGGACTTCAAGATCTAAACCAAACTTTGACCAAATCCTGACTATCACCTGTATAAATAAATCTTCATTAGAACACAACTAAGCCTTTTGTGTATACCCTATGGATGTTTTCCCACAACAACAGTGACATTAAGTAATTCTGACAGAGATTTTATAGCCCATGAAATGTCAAGTACTTATGTAGCCCTTGATAAGAACTAGTTGCATTAATATTTCTTTTTTAATATTTATTTATTTATTTATTTCATTTTTTGTCCTTGTTTTATTGTTGTAGTTATTGATGTCATTGTTGGATAAGGACAGAGAGAAATGGAGAGAGGAGGGAAAGACAGAGGGGGAGAGAAAGATAGACACTTGCAGACCTGCATCACCGCCTGTGACGCGACTCCCCTGCAGGTGGGGAGCCGGGGGCTCGAACCAGGATCCTCTCGCTGGTTCTTGCGCTTTGTGCCACTTGCGCTTAACCCGCTGCACTACCACCCGACTCCCGCATTAATATTTCAACAGTTTGCTGGTCAACTATCTTTGTCTAAACTGGTCTTACCACCATCAGTTCACAATATGTGGTAACCTAAAAAATGGAGTGTTTTCCATCTTCCCTAACCAGATACAGAGGGAACTGCAGCTTATATATTATGCCTTTACCCAATTTGCCTTTGTCATGTTAGGAAAAATGAGAGGAAAATCTTAAATGTTCCATTTCTGATCCAAGGCACACACAAGAAAGCATGAAGCCTTTCTAGAAGTAACTGCAGGTGATGATGATGGTTCGGAGTTCAAAAATAGTAAGAACAAAGATAAAAGTTCTTCGAGAGAGCCTCCATATTAGCTTTAGAACAGTCCCAAATATCTCGGTTTTTTTTGGTCACAGTCTTAGCTAACATGGTCTTAAAGAGCATTTCCTGAAAATTGCCCACCAATTGCTTATAACTGTTGCTCAAATGTGGAAAGTTTTCTACAACTGTATTGGATCTCTGAGTATGATAAACAGGAGGAATAACCTTTGATAACCAAAAGTCAACAGGGAATAGATTGATTTTATTGCAGCAACACTACATTTCCAAAACCTGAAAAAATATGTACCCTGCCTGCCTGGAAGTTTTTGGCTACTTGATAACTTCGTATTTTTTCTGAAGCACTACTATTTTACTAATAAGGAAGTGTCCACATTTTTATTTAAATCAGAAAAATTATCACAGTTACAGAAAAATTATTATTTCTAGGTCGAGGACTTACTATGTGATAGACATGGTTCCAATTGCTTTTCATGATCACCTCATGTCAAATTTACAACTCTTGAGGTTTTTGACAAATTATATTATCCCAATGCTATAGCTCTAAAAAAAAATGAAGTCAGAGAGAAGTCAAAGAGCTTGCACAAAGTCCTTAGTATGTGTCTGAGTAGAATGATAATATCACTTGTCCGAATCCTTCCACCAAATAAAAAGACCGTGTTATTCGTCTAGAAATAGGAGATGGCTCTACCTGAACCACCCACAATCACAGACCTACTTTTCTAGAGTCCAACAGCAAAATTTTGTTAAGATTTCTGTCTGGGTCTCTAAAACAGATAAATCTAAACAGTTCTGGGTGGTTCCAACCTAGAGACATTTTTACAAACCTTCTTGAACAGAAGCAGAGGACAAGGCGTCATGTTAACAGTGATTCCCATTGAAAAAGTTCCCTACCATAACCACTGTAGTCCCTGCTTTAAAATTAGTTCTCTGGCATAAAGCACTGTTTCTACAAACCATGTTTCATAAAGCATACTAGTCTTCCACTTAGTCAGCAAAGAGAGCTAAAGGCATGCGAGAGAAAACTGAAGACTGTTACCATAGCTTAGGAGAAACACAGTAAGAATTTGAATTGTCCTGGAGAGGAGACACATAGATCAGTGGAATAGAATTGAAAGCCCACAAATAATCCCCCACACCTTTGAACAACTAATTTTGACAAGTGGTTCAAACAATTAAATGGAGGGATGAGAGTTTCTTCAGCAAGTGGTGTTGGGAATTTTGGATTGAAACATGCAAATGAATTAAATTGGAACAATACATACCACTGTGCACAAAAGTCAACTCCAAGTGGATCAAAGAAATGGGTATTAGACCAGAAACTATCAAATACATAGAAGAAAACATTGGCAAAATACTTCATGATCGATGCTTCACAAAGATCGTCACTGTCTCAAATCCAACAGCAAAGAAAAAAATAAATCAGTGGGACTACATCAAACTGAAAAGCTTCTGCACAGCAAAGGGTATCACCACCCTAACAGAAAAACATCCTACAATGTGGGAAAAGATCTTTATACAACATACACTAGAGAAACATCTAATAACCAAAATGCATAAAGAACTTAATAAACTTAACAGAAAAAAAATCCTGTTAGAACATGGGGTGAGGGGGGGGGTTGGGCAGTAGTGCAGTGGGTTAAGCGCACGTGGTGCAAAGCACAAGGACTGGCCTAAGGATCCAGGTTCGAGACCCCACTCCCCACCTGCAAGGGAGGTAGCTTCACAAGCCATGAAACAGGTCTGCAGGTGTTGGGTAGTTGCCATCTCCCCCTGGCTTCTTCTTATCCATATGCCTATATAGGGATTTACTGATCCAAAGGTTTGGTCTATTTACATAAATCACTTTTACATAAAGCACTCCAGGGCATTGGTGGTTCAGTTATAGGATTCTCGCCTGTTCCGCCCCCTCCTTGTCACACTCTGATTTTCACCAGTCACTTTTCTCTCCACCCTCTCTATATCATATCCTGTTTCCACCCTACTTGGAGAGTATAAAAACAGCTGCTCTTCTGATTAAAGACACTTGGAAATTGCTTTCCGGCTCCGAGAGTTCCAGAGTGTATCTCCTGCGGAAGTTGGTGCAGCACGCGTTCCTGATCCCTCTCCCACACAGCAGCCTAGATCAGCTCCAGTTGAGTTCTCTCCAACCCAGAGAGCACCCGGGAAGAAGTACCCTCAGGCTATCCCAGCATGCAGGTATCTATCTTTCTCTCCCCCTCTATCTCCCCTCCTCTCTCCATTTCTCTCTGTCCTATCCAACAACAATGACATCAATAACAACAACAATAAAACAAGGGCAACAAAAGGGAAAAAATATCTTCCAGGAGCTGTGGATTCGTGGTGTGGGCACAGAGCCCCAGCAATAACCCTGGAGGGAAAACAAAAAACAAAAAACCATGGGTGAAACATGGACAGAAACTTCACCAAGAAAGAGATCCAGAAGGCCAGCAAACACATGAAAAGACGTTCAAAGTCACTGATCATCAGAGAAATGCTAATAAAGACAACAGTGAGAGGCAGTACTCCTCTCTGAATTATCCAGTCTCATCCTTGTCGCTGCAGCGACCCCGCATCCACCATCCCCATGACTGAGCAGATGACCATTCAGGGCACCCTCAAGGGCCGCAATGGCTGGGTAACTCAGATCGCCACTACCTCTTATTCTGTTGGCCTCTAGAGAAAAATAATCATCATGTGGAAGATGACCAGGGATGAGACCAACTGCAGCATTCCACAACATGCTCTCTGGGGTCACTAGCACTTTGTTAGTGTCATGGTCATCTCCTCAGATGGCCAGTTTACCCTCTCAGGCTCCTTGGATGGAACTCTATGCCTCTGGGATCTCACAACTGGCATCATCACGCACAGGTTTGCGGGTCATAACTAAGGATGTGCTGAGTGTGGCCTTCTCCTCTGACAACTGGCAAATCATCTCTGGCTCTCGAGATAAAATCATCAAGCTCTGGAATACACTGGGTGTGTGTAAATACAACATGCAGGACAAGAGCCACTATGAGTGGGTGTCTTGTGTGTGCTTCTCACCCAACAGCAGCAATCCCATCATTGTCTCCTGTGGTTGGGACAAGTTGGTCAAAGTATAGCAAACTTCAAGCTGAAGACAAACCACATTGGCCACATAGGCTATCTGAGCACAATGACTGTCCCTCCGGATGGGTCCCTGTGTCCTTCTGGAGGCAGAGATGGTCAGACCATGCTGTGAGACCTGAATGAAGGGAAGCATCTTTATAGGCTAGATGATGAGGACATCATCAGTGTCCTGTGCTTCATCCCCAACTGCTACTGGCTCTTTGCTGCCACTGACCCCAGCATCAAGATCTGGGATTTGGAGAGCAAGATCATTGTAGATGAACTGAAGCAAGAATTGATCAGCACCAGCAGCAAGGTGAAGGCACCACAATGCACTTCGCTGGCCTGGTCTGCTGATGGCCAAACTCTGCTGGCTACACTGACAACCTGGTGCAGGTGTGGCAGGTAACTATAGGCACGTGCTAGGAATATATGGCAAAAGTCTATAAATAAAAACTGGTTTTATGACTTCTTTTTTTTTTAAAAAAAGACAACAGTGAGATACTACTTTACACCTGTGAGAATGCCATACATTAGAAAGGACAGTAACTACAAATGTTGGAGAGGATGCAGGAGGAAAAGGGATACTTCTGCACTTCTGGTGGGAGTATACATTTGTCCAACCTTTTTGGAAAATAAACTTGAGATTTTTCAGAACACTAGAAATGAACCTACTCTACAGCCTAGCAATTTCTCTCCTGAGGAAAAAATGTACTTATCAGGAGAGATCTATGTATATCTATGTTTACAACAGCACACTCTTCAATAGCCACAATCTGTAAGTAACCCAGATGTACTATGACAGAGTGGTATATATTGGAATACTACTCATCTGTTAAAAATGATGAGGTCATCTCCTTTACGTCATCTTGGATGGAACTCGAATACATCATGTTAAGTGGGATAAGCTTAAAAGAGAAGAACAAATACAGGACTAAAATGAGGGACTAGATAAATAGGGACAGGGAGGGACAACTCAAAGTGAAATGTAGACTGGGTGTGGTGTATTGCATCAAAGCAAAGGACTCTGAGGAAGAAGAGGGAAAGCAAGATAGAAGAGAACTGTGGGGTTCTGGGTGGGGGAGATAGCATAATAGTGACAGAAACAGGCTCTCATGACTGAGGCTCTGATGTCCCAGTTCAATCTCCCACAGTACCATAAGCCATAGATGAGCAGTGGTCTAATATGGGGGGTGGAGGGGAATGAGAGGATGAATTGTGGCATTCTGGTGCTTAATAAAATTGTACTCATAGGGGTCGGGCAGTAGCACAGTGAGTTAAGCGTACATGACGCAAAGCTCAAGAACCGGCCTAAGGATCCGGGTTTGAACCTCAGCTCCCCACCTGCAGGGGGCTCGCTTCACAAACGGTGAAGCACGTCTGCAGGTGTCTTTCTCTCTTCCTCTCTGTCTTCCCCTTCTCTATCCATTTCTCTCTGTCCTATCCGACAACAATGACATCAACAACAATAATAATAACCACAACAATGATAAAAAAAAATACTAGGGCAACATAAGGGGAAAAAAATGGCCTCCAGGAGCAGTGGATTCATGGAGCAGGTACTGAGCCCTAGCGATAACCCTGGAGGCAAAAAAAAATTGTACTCATATGTCAGTGAGTGCACAGTTAAGTTTTAACCCCCTTAATAAAAAAGAAAGAATAAAGAAAATACAAGTAATATTCTACCCATGATCTTTTCTAGCTCCTTGACTACTCAGATTTAAAACTGAAAGGTTTTAACCAATAGTAATACCAGAATGCAATTTTATAGAAGGTACATAGCAAAACCACACTTGGATTTGGTTATTGGATGGCAAATAACTGAATAGCATGAAACATATCTGCTTTGTGCCTTGGCCAGCCTTCATAAACAATGGAAACTCATAAATGTGTCTAGGGAGTGAGTCATTTATGCACTGGAGTACCATATAAGAAACCCAACTGCATATAATGAAGTGTATAATGCACATAAACTTTTAATGAAGAGTAAAAGCATTACCAGGCCTCTACAGAAACAGTCCCTAGCTCATACCCTCCCCTCAGAGACCCCAAAGAAGGAAAGGGTTAACCTAGCTATTCCATTTATGCAGAATGGGAGAAGATCTAGGCCAGATGCACATGTTAAAAATGCAGATAGGTAGCTGAATTGTAGGAAGTGGGGGAAAACTCATTCCTTGATTGTGAACAAGAACTGCCCAAGGAATCCAGCCTGGTCTCCCCCAGCAAGTAAATAAGAAAAGTTGTTGAAGACCTCAACATGGCCATGCTATATTGTGCTTTAGTGTTTATTTGAGTTGTTGAGTCCAGTAGATCAAGATTTAGCCCACCTGCATATTAGCTATCAAGCTCAGATAAAAATTACTAAAGTCATGGCCTTTTGGAATATACCTCAAGTAGATTTCCTAGCTTCTTCCCACACGAAGACCCCCTAATTTCATCTGCTCTATTCTTACCTTTGGGGTCCTGTTTATTAAACAAATTTATCGTGCTTTATATCTTACTGCTTTTCAGCCACCAAGTTGCAGGTGCTACTATTATTCCATCCTGACTTCCCTATGCAGACAACCTCACCAAATGTGTCCTAGAACCCTACCTCTCCAGAGCTGTACCCAACTAGGGAAAGACAGAAGCAGGCTGTGGGTATGGATAGACCTGCCAACATCCATGTCCAGCAAAGAAGCAATTACAGAAGCCAGACCTTCCATTTTCAGCTCTCTATAAAGAATTATGGTCCATACTTCCAGAGGGATAAAGTATAGGGGAGCTTCCAAAGGAGAGGATGGGACATGGAACTCTGATGGTGGGAATTATATGGAATTCTATCCCTGCTATCTTACAATCTTGTTAATCATTATTAAATCACTATAATTTTGGGGGTTGGAAAACAAAGTTTTGGGGAATAAATTTTGTTTGTTACTGTGGTCAAAAAGTGCTCACTGTATTTAAAAATAAAACCTGGTTCTACCATTTACTAACTGTATGACCATTAATAAGTCAGTTTAATTCTATGAATCTCTGTATGTAAAGTGGAAGCAATAACACTTCCCCACTACCAAGGTGGCTATGAATGAAATAATGCAAATGAAAGTGCTGGATTATATTAAGGGCTGAAGAAGTGATAACTGCCACTGTTATCATTAGAATCCAAGGTCATATATATTTACCTCTATGTTCTCTTCTAAAGATTTATTGTAGTTTAAATCCTTATATCCAACCTCTTGAGTAATTTGGATTCCATTTTCGTGTGATATAAAGTTTCTAATTTCCAATTGCAGCAGTTATCCAATTGACACAATTCCACCTGTTAAAGGAATGATTCTTGCTCCATTGAAGGCCCTTGGTATCTTTGTCAAAAATCAGTTGGTCATACATGTCTGAGTTTACTTCCAAAATCTAAATTATATTTCATTGAGCTATCTGATTATCTTTCTGACTGACCACTGAAGACTCCAACTTGCATCCCTTGAATTTTGAACTTCACCTGCTGCTAGAACCTTTATCCTTTCTTTCTAGATACTTCTTGTGCAGAGTCCTTTATGTCAAGAGTTTTTATTTGTTTTGAGGTAACCTTAGTTTATAAGTATTCTAAAAGTATAATTTTTACCTTTTCAAATGTGTTATCACTATCCCATTCCCACAAAAGCACCAATATCCCTCTACCAAAATTCATTTGGCTACTTCCCCCTCTACAATCCCCCACAGCCCTACAGTCCTTTGTTAACCTTAGTTCTGGTGTTGAATCATGGTCTCCCTTGGGCCTTGTTTATTTTCCTGATTTTATTTATTTTACTTATTTTCCCCGTTAATGAGGTCATTTTATATTTTCACTTCATGTAAGTCCTTTTAGCATCTCTTTTGGTCTGGTTTAGTGGTGATAAATCCCCTCAGTTGTTGGTTACCTAAAAAGTCCATCACTTATCCTTCAAGCCTGATAGATAACTTAGAATAAGGCACTCTTGAGTGGAAGTGTTTTCACACCAACAACTTGAAATATATTCTGGAAAACTTCTCTGGTTTTCAGAGTTTCTGTTGTAAAATCATCTTATAGTCATATGTGATGTCTAAGTGATTATTTGCTTCTCTCTCTCAGACTTCAGAATAATATCTTTGTTTTTTTTATTTTTGGCATTTTAGCTATTATGTGACTTAGTGACTTGGGTTTGGACACATTTTTAGAGACTTTCTAGCTTGCTGAGTCAAGGGAGTGGGTCTATCCTCTTCTTTAATTTGGGGAAATTCTTAAGTAGAATTTCTTTATGAATTCTATCCTTTTCTCTCTACTCTCCTTCTTGTAGGCCAGTGACACAAATGTTCCTCTTGATGCTATCCTATAACTATTACACCATATCATCTATGCTAGTGTTATTTTTTCATTTCTGTGGTCTTTTGTTGGTAAATTCATTTACCTTAATTTCTAATTCTCTACTTTGGATTTTGCTATCTGCCTTCTTGCAGATGTTATTTATTTATTTGCCACCAACTTTATCACTGAGACAAAGTGCAGGAATTACTATAACCACTACCAGAAACCACTTCCCTGCCCTTTTTAAAATTTTATTTGATAGGACAAAGAGAAATTAAGAGAGGATGGGAATACCGAGAGGAAGAGAGAAAGACAGACACCTGCAGACCTGCTTCACTGCTCACGAGGCACTCCCCCACAACCAGGGAGCTGGGGGTCGAAGCTGGGTCCTTACCCATTGTAATGTGTGAGTTCAACCTGGTGTGTCACCACCTAGCCCCCCCAAAGATGTTGAACAAAAAGACCATCATTAAGTGAGCAAGACATATTCCTCTTTAGAAACTGCTGTGTCTAAACCTTATTTCCCCTTATGTATCCACTTAACCCATAACACAAAAGTAAATCAACAACAGCAAAGCAATTTTCCTCTTTTTCTCTCTGTTGATTTTAGTTTTAATCTTGCTTTTCCTCCAGTATTCCATTCCCTTCTACCTCAGGTCTATAGCTTTAGACTCTAGATTTCTCTAGCAAGAGGAAGATACCTATTTTCTGTGACTCTTAAACTGTAATAGATATATAACAAATCCTCAGAATCTTCTCCTCTAAGTTCTTCTCATTTGATATACAGTGGGGCAAGAATAGCCATTCACCCACCCTAATTAAGGCAAGGTAAAGGAGTGACAAAATATGCCACAGAAATCCAGTATGTCTCTACAAAGGAGAGATGGAATATATACTGTAAAATCAGTTTCTAGAAACCCCAGTTGTTGAGGCCAGGCCATGTCACACTCAGTTAACTAAGTGCACATATCACCATGTGTAAGGGTACAGGCTTGAGACCTAGGTACTCACCTATAGGGGGGAAGCTTTGCAAGTGGTGAAGCAGGTCTGCAGGTGTCTCTCTGTCTCTCCCCCTGTCTGTCTCCCCTTCTCTATCAATTTCTCTCTGTCCTAATAAAAATAAAAGTGCAATGAAAGAAAAAGAAAAAAGAAAAAAATGGTTCCCAGGAGTTGTGTTATCACCGAACCCAGTGATAACCCTTGTGGCAAAAAGAAAGAAAGAAAGAAAGAAAGAAAGAAAGAAAGAAAGAAAGAAAGAAAGAAAGAAAGAAAGAAAGGAAGGAAGGAAGAAAGGGAAGGACGAAAGAGAAAAAAAATGTAGGTTTTATACAAAAGGGCTCCACTTTAGAACAGGGAATGTTCTAATTGTAGTTGGAAGTGATAGTCTCAAAATTAAAATTCAGTTAACATAAGTATCACTAAACATAACCAAAGTAATATTTTATTTTTATATATATTAGACATAAGTTAACCAACAACTGATTCAATTGTTAATTTTAAAATTCAATTAAAAATAATTTAAACATTCTAACCACATTAGCCATTAAAGAGTATTCTTAAAATTTAAATTATAATTCACAAATATGTATTATTTCAGCTTTCTAAGAACAGGAGCACATTTATAGCATGCAAGCCAGTTGTTTAACTTTTGTTCACTGAATTCTTAAGTTTCCAGGAAGATATAAACTAAAAACTGGGGGCTGAAAATAAAGACTTTTCAAAGGTAGGTAGAACTGAGATTTAGAAATAAGTTTAAAGCCCCATCTTGTCTCAAGCCCCTAAAAAAAATCTAGACATAGTTTTGCTTCCCACTTAATTACTACATTTCAAAATAGTTAAACAAAGAAACAAGAAATGTAGAGACCTTCTAACTAAATGTAACAAGAGATCATACATACTCACACTTAATAACAAATACTCATGCATATAATATTTTAAATACAGGTTATTTCAAAAGTCTCACAACACAGGACTCTCACAATTGAATTTAAATTGGCCATTCATCTTCTTTCTTAGCCAAGAGCAACTACTAAATTTATCCAAAATGAGAGGAAAGTTAAGTAATTGCTAGGCAAATAATATTGGTTATCTTTTATCAGAGCTTTCATATTACCCCCACCCCATAGATAACCACTATAGTTCTCCCACGATCTTAGATATAGATTGAATTTTTTTCACACTCAATTCTCTATATTCCACATACAAGTGAAACCATTCTGTAGTTGTCCTTTACTTCCTTACTTGTTTCACTGAACATAATCTTCTCCAATTCCATCCACTTTGTCCCAAAGGACACAATATCATCTTTTTTATTGCTGAATAATAAATACCCTGTTGAATTTATGGCACATGACTTTTTTAAAATTTTTTTTTATTTAAGAAAGGATTAATTAACAAAACCATAGGGTAGGAGGGGTACAACTCCACACAATTCCCACCACCCAATCTCCATAACCCACCCCCTCTCCTGATAGCTTTACCATTCTCTATCTCTCTGGGAGCATGGACCCAAGGTCATTGAGGGTTGCAGAAGGTAGAAGGTCTGGATTCTGTAATTGCTTCCTCGCTGAACATGGGCGTTGACTGGTCGGTCCATACTCCCAGTCTGCCTCTCTCTTTCCCTAGTAGGGTGTGTATCTGGGGAAGCTGAGCTCCAGGACACATTGGTGGGGTCTTCAATCCAGGGAAGCCTGGCCAGCATCTTGGTGGCATCTGGAACCTGGTGATTGAAAAGAGAGTTAACATACGAAGCCAAACAAATTGTTGAGCAATCATGGACCCAAAGCTTGGAATAGTGGAGAGGATGTGTTAGGGAGGTACTCACTGCAAACTCTAGTGTACTTCTGCTTTCAGGTATATATTTTGCAGTAGTTTATGGATACGTGTGAACATAAGCTCTCTCTCACAGAAACTGGTGTATATCTAGGTTATGGGACTTTGTTAGAAAGTGAACCACCTGAGATGAAATTAGAGTGTACTATAAAAGGAAAGGTCTCACCCGAGTAATGAAGCTGAAGGGTTGTCATTCCACACATGAAGTCTCTGGACACAGTCTGAGGTGAAGCATGTTGAGGTGGCAATCGTTGTGTTGGTTAGGTTGTGATCGGCAGATGCAATATTATTTGATATGGATTGGGAGAGGCATATGGGAAAGTGGGCCCTATCCAAGGGTTCCAGGACTGGGGGAAGTAGAGGCTCTATAGTGGAGATGTGAGGTTCCTGCTGTCTTAGGGTTCAAAAAGACAATCGATAGTTAATGTTATCATCACATTATTTGGTAATTGGGTTAACTTTGAAAAGTCCTTTTGTTATGGTTTGCTGTACAGTATCCAGTATCTTGTATATAGCTGTGCTATTGGATGCTTCTAATCTACTTGGTCTAGGCTTTTGAGAGAGTCCGCCTATCAAATACACAGCCTATATATTAAAAAGATTCAGTTTGTGTTTTGAAAAACTTTGAGACATACAATTGATTTTCCCCCTCTCATATTAATTAACTACTGATTTATATGTCTACATTTTGCTAAGAGTGTACATAAACACCAGTCCCACCACCAAAAGACTGTGACCCATCCCTCCCACCCACTCCCACCCCCCACTGTCCCAGGAAGCTGCATGTCTACCCCTCACCACAGGGTTTTTACTTTGGTGTCCTACTTACAATTTGATCAGGTCCTGCTTTTAGTTTCCCTTTCATATCTTCTTACTCAACTTCTGTTGATGAGTGGGATCATCCCATACTCATATTTATCTTTCTGACTTAGCTCACTTAACATAATTCCTTCTAGCTCTGTCCAAGATGGGTCAGAGAAGGTGGGTTCATTGTTCTTGATAGCTGCAGGCACATGACTTTTTTATCCAGTCATTTGTCGAAGGGCATTTTGAGTAAATAAATCTTTTGAGCAGATAACTAAATAAAATCAGAAGGGATCCTGCTATTACCTCATCCAAAGAGTCTGAACCTGGTGTGTATGAGCAGTGGGGGAGGGGCTTAATGTTAATATGTCTTTCTCTGCAACAAATCATAGATATGTTCATGACGGGGAGGGAAACATTTGAGCCCTAATGAAGGGAATGACTTATCCAGACACATTTTGCTTAACTTGCATTGTCCACACACACAACACATAGGCATCATAACAGATCACAGAGTATTCAGCTTTTTACAGATGAGAATGAGGATCTTAGCATTTTAATATAAGCCAATAGTAGGAAATCAGTGGTGTATGATCTTCTTCTACTATGATTCATTTCTTTTCCTAAGACTGTAAGAGAGATCATCCAATTAATGATTATTAATAGCTTGCTATGTGAGAGATATAAAACGTTCTTGAATGTTGATATTGAAATTGAATTTATGTATCAAATCTTTTCAAAGAGGAATAAAAACATAGGTTACCATCCTTTTTGGCAATTTCCTTCTACCCCAATTAAATCCTAACTATATAACTACGTCTAAATTTTATGTAATCTCTACCTATTAATATTAATTCTTTGGTAGGAACTCCCATCAAAGATCTTATTTCTGAGTCTATAGGTTGTTAGAGTATAGCCATGCTGCTTAGAAACTGAGTAGTAAATATCTCAATCCAAACATCTATTAAAAGATGAATATGTACATTTGAGGGACTACATAGCTAGGATTTCTGGTCCCTGTTGTTCAGAGCTGATATAGGCCAAGTGAGCAGAACATGATAGGAGATATATATATATATATATATATATATATATATATATTCTAAAAGCCCTGAATTCCAACTTACTTGACTACTAATACTTTAAGGATATAGTTTGGGACTATCCAAAAACAGTTCAATTTGATGATTCTGCATTACAAAGCCAAATGAAGCTCTTCTAAAAGAGATGTTTCAAATTCTTTTGGATTTCCGTAAAGTAATGAATGTCTTGCACAATATTTATTGCTGTGGGCTCAGCTTTGTATTTTTAACTCTCTTTGTTTCATGGCATGCTATAATTATATGCTCAACCATAGTCTAAATTTATCTTATTGTAGTTTTCTGGTAAAATACTATGTACTACATACAACATTTATATTTATAAAGTCTATGATAGAGACAGAAAGAGGTTTGTTTAGACCTTTAAATTGGGGTGTGAGAAAGAGAAGGGAAAGAAGCAAATTTCAGGAGAACTCTGTGTCAAAGGGTAGGTGTTAAATGCTCTCACAAATGTCAGTGTATAAGATGATAGGATAATTACTCCTTACCATGTCTTTTGTGCTGATTTCTTCATAAATTCAGGAACCCTTGGTGCTCTCCCTGACCTTGCCACTAACCTGTCACCAAAATTTGAATGTCTCATTTGTGAAGTGAGGTAAGTGGCCCATAAGATCTTGAAAGTACCTTCTAAGTGTATTTTTTTTTTTTACATTCTTCTGTGTAGGAATAGGAAAATGTTTTCCCAGAAGGAAAAGAAAATGAATGCGTATTTTAGAAAAAAAAAAGGTGAAAATTATTTTGAGAAATTTTGAATTTCAGAAAATAAATACATATCACCTTTTTTAAATTTACCAATAAACTTAATAACTAAAATACTTTCAAAGAAAAAGTATTTATAAATAATAAAGAACTTTCCTTGACAGATACTTAAATCTTGCTTAAAGCAACAATTAAAACAGCATGATAGCAGCATAGGACTAAACTGACAGACAACAGATCAGGAAAGAAAGCAAGAGAGCAACGTAATATGCCAAGCAGTTTGTCGATATGCATTAAACACTTGAATGATAAATATATTTCTGCATCCTGCTTTCAAGAATTTATCTTCAGAAAATGATCAGAAACAAAGTTAACAACAGTAGAAATTATTTAATGAGTTCTTAGTAGAGGCTTATGGACTGTTCTAAGAACACTTTAAGCAATTACTTATTTAATTCCCACAACTTTCTGTAATTGGTGCTGTTTCATCCTCATTTTATATATTAGCACATTGATGCACATGGGTGTTAAATAATAGGCTCAAATTTTTCAGAGGATGAGTCCAAACGCAAATGCCCTCTAAATCATAACCCCTAAATCCATGGTATCTAGAAAAAAAAAAGATGCTTATCACAACACGGCTTACATTTGTGCACAAATGTAAATCATCTACCCAAAAGGATTCAGTTAAATAAATGTAATAGTATATTATGCTGACATCAACATGTATAGAATAAAGATTATTTGCCAGGTGGTTAAGTACACACATAACAATGCACAAGGACCCAGGTTCAAGCCCTTTGTCCACACCTGCAGGGGGAAAGCTTCACGAGTGGTGAAGCACAGCTGCAGGTGTCCCTGTGTATCTTTCTTTCTTTCTGTCTACCCTCCCCCTCCCAATTTATGTATGTCTATATACAATAATAAAAATAAATACATATTTTAAAAATATAGTAACTTATTTAATAATTTGAGGAAGTGACAACAGTACATTGTACTTTGAAAGAATTTAATTTGCGAGATGTTAGCAGTTTTCCTCCGAGCAAAGTGATTCTAGGCTGTCTCTCTCTTTTTTTTTTGAGACTCTGTAATCAGCCAATTGTATACACAAAGTCTGTATTATCTTTATAACCATAAATATATACTTATTTAGCAGCAAGGAATGGTTGACATATTTTCAGTATAGCACAATGTAGTTTTCTTACTTGCATTATTCCTTCATCTGGATGCTTTCTGCCATACGCACCATGGTACTCTGCCTTTTCTTATGGATAACTCTTTTCTTTAAGATTATGACCAAAACTACTAGGCCACCCTATCTTCTGAGGCCTTAGACAGGGAATCCTGGTATCCCCACATAGATGTGATGGACCTAGAGCTCTAAAATATCCCTCTCTCCACTGTCACTGGTCATCTCCATCAGGAATAACATCATAAACCCTCTTGTGGACCTCTACAGAACATTGCCCTAAATGTAGAACTAGAATGGTAGAAACTGCCCCACTCTCCGAAGAGAGGCTGGGTCAACATACTCTGCCACTCGAGGAAGACTGGTCCTGAAATTAGTGCAGCCTAGAATGTTCCTAGTTATGACCACAGAATTTGAGCTCAGACTGACAGTGATGCAGAGGCTACATGGGCTCCTGTGCTGTATATGAATAGACACGGGCCCAAGATCAGATTGATAGGGTTTACAGTTAATGGTACTTATATACTTCCCCCACATTTGGGAGCTTCTTTCTGCCCTGATGCAGCTTTCTAGCCCCATTCTCAACTCTGACACTGTCTTCCCAAACAATACTCCTTGCCCTCCTGAATGTTAAAAATTAGTCAAAAATTAGTAAAGTCATGGGCTCCTTGGAATATACCTAAAATAAAATTCCTAGCTCCTTCCAACATGAAGACGCCAAACTTCATCTGCTAAACTTTTACCTTTAGGTGCATGATTATTAAACATTTTTCTGCTTTATATCTTAATGCTTTTTAGCCACCAAGTTGCAGATGCTAACATGACACCAACCTGACTTCACTGGGCAGACGACCTCACCAATGTATCCTTGAACCCCACCTCCCCAGAGCCCTACCCCACTAGTGAAAGACAGAAACAGGTTGGGAGTATGGATCAACCTGCCAATGCCCATGTCCAGCAGAGAAGCAGTTACAGAAGCCAGACCTCCTACATTCTGCACCCCACAAAGATCTTTGGTCCATACTCCTAGAGGGACAAAAAATAGGGACCCATCTAATGGAGGGGATGGGATACGGAATTCTGGTTGTAGGAATTGTATGGAATTGTACCCCTCTTATCCCGCAATCTTGTCAGTCATTACTAGATCACTAATAAAATAAAAAATTTTTAAAGATGCTAACATGACGCCAACTGGACTTCCCTGGGCAGATGACCCCACCAATGTGTCCTGGAGCCCCACTTCCCCAGAACCCCACCCCACTAGGGAAAGAGAGAGACAGGCTGGGGGTATGGATCGACCTATCAACGCCCATGTTCAGCAGGGAAGCAATTACAGAAGCCAGACCTCCCACCTTCCGCACCCTATAATGACCTTGGGTCCATACTCCCAGCGGGTTAAAGAATAGGAAAGCTATCCGGGGAGGGAATGGGATATGGAATTCTGGTGTTAGGATTTGTGTGGAGTTGTACCCCTCTTATACTATGGTTTTTGTCAGTGTTTCCTTTTTATAAATAAAAATTTTTTAAAAAGAAAAAAAAACATTAAAAAAAAAGATTCTGACCAAGGCCATATCTACAATGAGTCTTTAGAGACTAGCAGTGTTGCCACTCTTATCCCCAGGGTAAATTCTTTTGTGCTCTCAGAAAGTCCTGTGGATATCTGTAGCATTCCATCTGCCATATTGTTTTTCTCCTATTCCCCACCTCCCCCTCCCTATTATTGTCTTGGGTAACTTTCTTTTATAGCCTTTGCACACTTTCTGGTGCATATTAGGTATCAAGTAAATATTTATGGAAAACATTCCTTTTGAAGAAAAAGAGAAAAGAAATTCATTTTCCAAAATATAGCTTTCATAAGTGAAATTTCATGGAGAGATTTTAGTCTGGTGTTTGACTGTTAAATAGGGTGGCCTTTGTTTCATAAGCTCCTTCAACAGCCTAGGTCTTCAGTGCCTGACAGCAACTCAATCCTCTATTGATTCTGCTGTCCTGCCCTGCTTCCCTCACTCTAACCTTTTCCATACTGTGCTGCCTCAGTAGACTGGGAGATCTTTGAGAACAAGATCTATGTCTTCCATATGTGTGTGTTTCAAGCACATAGATTGAAGACTTTATGCTGATCTTTGATAACTAACATTACAAGTTCTTTCTTAGTAGATAATAAGAGCAAAACGGTCTGAAGTGAAATGAAGCTGATCAGCACAAGCTAGCATTTTCTATGTTTCTCTCTCCTCTCTGGAACAGGAAGCACCTCTCTCTTCTGAGTATCTGAAAAAAACAATATATTAGAAGGTGGCTCAGCTTAGCGGGTACAGTGCAGGACTTGCATGTATGAAACCTTGGGCTTGATCCCTGGTGCAGTCAATAGCTAATCCTTAATGTGTCAGAGCTTAGCAATGATCTTATATATATCTCTCTGTCTCTGTCATTTCCTCTCTGTTGAGATATATAAAATGTCTCTAAACAAATTCCCACAAATTCCTTCTTTTAAAGGGAAAGAAGGCAGGAGTAAGGAGAGTAAAAATGTGGAAGAATGTTGTGAATTTCATATACAGCTAAGTTGTAGTAACTCATTGAAATAGTAGTTATTTTCTTCATAATTAAGTCTGAGTAAGTCAAAATGTGCAAGCAAAGGCAAACTATGTTTACAAGAGTCCAAAACAAGAGATTGAAAACCAAACATTTCAGAGAGTTCAAATTTCAAGTTACATGTCATTCTTCCTACATTGGCTAGCCTTATTTCAAGGACCTTAAACCATTCAGTCCGGTTTCCATCTTTTGTAAATTGATACGACAGCCCTCCCTGTCCAGGAGTAAGAGTTCTGCCGTAATTAGCTCTCTGCTCTCCCCAGGTGCACACTTCTTTCCCTGAAAACCAAGCACCTCAAAGGCCAGTTGCCTCCATTATGTGGGGTTCCTGACCTCAGGCAGTCTGCTTTATAGCCTTGACCACAGAACCCTGCTAATTTGCATCCTCAAATGTTTCACTTCCTAACCCTTCTGATGATCACCAAGAACCAAAGCAGAATATTTTCCAACACCACAAAATTACTGTTAGATCCTTGTTCCATATGACTCAAAAGGAGCTGGAAAGCTCATCAGAGAGGTAGCTTGTGCGATTTCCAACCTCGTTTCCAATCATCATTCCCTAGGTTCATAAACACTTCATATACCCTGTGTGTACAGCATTCCAAGAGAAACTGTGGATAAGAATCTGCTTGATGTAGTATGTTTCATCTATGGACATCTTTTTGAAAGCTCACCCGTGGAGAGCTGAAATATGACTGGGAAGTTAGCCAGTTATAACATGATATAAACACCTAAAAGAACCAAAGAAAGTTTTTTTTTTTTTTTACTAAATGACCTATGTTTGAATTAGGTTTGAACCCAGGAGAATATATATTCCAGTGTAGAATGATCATATAGGACAGCTACAAAATTCTAGAGGTTAGGAAGTTCTACTCTAGAGTCAAATAGACTCAGATTAAAAGCACAACTTTAGGACTCATTTGTTAAATTACTGGAGCCCCAATTCAAGAACCCGTGTAAGAATCCAGGTTCGAGCCCCCAGCTCCCCAGCTATAGAAGGGAGCTCCTTTCTCCTTATATCTCCTCCTTTCTCGATTTCTCTCTGTCCTATCAAATAAGAAATGGGGGGGTGGCCACTAGGAGCAGTGGATTAATAATGCTGACACCAAGCTCCAGCACTAACATGGAAGAAAAAAAAGAAAGAAAGAAAGAAAGAAAGAAAGAAAGAAAGAAAGAAAGAAAGAAAGAAAGAAAAGAAAGACAAAAAAAGGAAAAAAGGACAGGGCTAAAATATTGTATACCTCACTGTGGTTGAAAGATTAAATGAGATAATGTCTATAACGTGCAAACTATAGGCACAAATAAAGTTATCAAAATATTGATGATTATCACTCCTGTTATCTGTGGCACAGACTACTTCATGGTTTTTCTAGTTCAAATGGAAACCTTTGTTAATGACAACTTAATATACTGGTATGGGGGGCAGGCAGTGGTGTACCTGGTTAAGCACACGTATTACCAAGGGCAAGGACACATGTTTGAACCCCAGCTCTCCACCTGAAGCAGAGACCACTCCATCAGTGGTGAAGCAGGTCTGCAGGTGTCTAACTTTCTTTCCCTTTCTCTATCTCCCCGTCTGTCAGAAGCAGTGGATTTGTAGTGGAGGTACTGAGCCCCAGTGATAGTCCTGTTGGTAATACTACTACTGCTGCTGCTGCTTTTGCTGCTGCTGCTACTACTACTACTACTACTACTACTACTACTACAATTACAACAACTACTACTACAACTACAACTACTACTACTACTACAATTACAACTACAACAACAACTACTACTACTACAACTACAACAATTACTACTACTACAACTACAACTACTACTACTACTACAACTACAACAACTACTACTACAACTACAACTACAACTACTACTACTATTACAACTACTACTACTACTCCTATTACTACTACTACTACTACAACTACAACTACAACAACTACTACTACTACAACTACTACTACTACTATTACTACTACTACTGCAACTACAACAACTACTACTACTACTACAACTACTACAACTACTACTACTACTACAACTACTACTACAACTACTACTACTACTACAACTACTACTACAACTACAACTACTACAACTACTACTACTACCACTACTACTACAACTACTACCACTACCACCACCACCACCACCACCACCACCACCACCACCACCACCACCACCACCACTACCACTACCACTACTACTACTAATAATAATAATAATAATAAATATACTGGTACAAAGGAAATGTATAATCTGTATAGTTGTATTCAATCTAATTCAAAACAGAATGTAAAATTTATGTTAGGGTAACTAAAATCTTAAGATTCCATATGTTATTTCTCCTTTTGTCATTATAATTTTCATTAGTTTCAAATTATGAGATGATAGGGGTATAATTCCACATCACTCCAACCACCTAAGTTCTATGCCCCCACCCCGTATCTTCCTCCAACAATAACCATCATAAATCTCCCAAAGTCCTAGATATAGGCTAACTATATTTCTTTTGCCAAGCTCATGTGTTTCAATTCTTTTTTTTAATTTATTTTTTATTTAAGAAAGGATAAATTAACAAAACCATAGGATAGGAGGGGTACAACTCCACACAATTCCCACCATCCAATCTCCATATCCCATCCCCTCCCCTGATAACTTTACCATTCTCTATCCCTCATGGACCCAGGGTCATTGTGGGTTGCAGAAGGTAGAAGGTCTGGCTTCTGTAATTGCTTCCCCGCTGAACATGGATGCCACCTTCTCTGACCCATCTTGGATAGAGCTAGAAGGAATTATGTTAAGTGAGCTAAGTCAGAAAGATAAAGATGAGTATGGGATGATCCCACTCATCAACAGAAGTTGAGAAAGAAGATCTGAAAGGGAAACTAAAAGCAGGATCTGACTAAATTGAAAGTAGGGCACCAAAGTAAAAACCCTGTGGTGAGGAGTAGACATGTGGCTTCCTGGGCTGGTGGGGGGTGGGGGGTAGGATGGGACACAGTCTTGTGGTGGTGGGAATGGTGTTTATGTACACTCCTAGTAAAGTGTAGTCATATAAATCACTAGTTAATTAATAGGAGGGGGAAAATTAATTGTATGTGTTTCAATTCTTTGATCATATAGGACAGTTGCAAAATTCCAGAGGTTAGGAAGTTTTACTCTTTTTTCATAGTTCACATATTAATAAAATCTTCCTGTAGTTATCATTAAGCATAATCACAACCACTTCCATTCATTTTGTCCCAAACGACACAGTAAAGTCTTCCTAACTACTGAGTAGTACTTTATTGAGTATATGTCCCAGGATTTCTTCTTCTTCTTTTTTCATTCTATTGTTAAAGGCTTCCCCCATAATGCTAAGTATTCCTCATAGGTTTTTTCTCTACTTTTAATCAGGAAGATGAAAAAACACAAAGCAGAAAAGCACGAAAAATGGATGGATGGATGGATGGATGGATGACCCCATGTAGAAGGTGATATCTGTTTTTACCTACTTCTAAGGCCCTGCCTTCACATCCTATTTAAGTTATACCTATGCCTATTACAACTTCCAAATGCCCTTCCTTTCTACTTTTCCCTCTATGATAAGGGAGGTAGGCCATGACTTCTTTAGGTGTTTGTCAAATTCCCTTCCCTCTCAGTAAGAGAGAAAAACAAAGGTCCTGGTACATCTTTGGTTCTAGGCCCCCTGGTCATCTAACATTTCCCCCTTGTAGTGTGGACCACAATTCTTTTTTTTTAAAAAAAAATTTATTTATAGAAAGGAAACATTGACTAAATCATAGGATAAGAGGGGGATAACTTCACACAATTCCCACCACCAGAACTCTGTATCCCATCCCCTCCCCTGATAGCTTTCCTATTCTTTAACCCTCTAGGAGTATGGACCACAATTCTTTTGGAGATGCAGAAGGAAGGATTTCTGGTTTTTGTATGTGTTTCTGGACTAGACATGGACACTGGTCAGTCAATCTATTGTGGGATTCAGGATGGTATCATAGTAGTATCTGGAATGTAGTGTCTGAAGGGCAGTATGGTATAAAGTAGGACAAAATGTTTAATAAACAGAAACCAAAGAATAGGACTATAGCCACTAATAATAGGGACCCTAAGGTGGAAAGAAACTAAAATATCTATTTTAAGTATGGCCTTTGGAAGCCCAGAACATTAGTAATCTTTGCTTGAACTTGATAGCTAACATGGAAATGGATCAGAAATATTGTTTTGGAGGATGGTGTCAGAGTGGACAATAGAACATGAAAGCTGGATTAGGAAAGAGTTATTTCCATACATGAAATAATATAGAAGTACAATTAACTGCTTACCACATCAATCTGTCCTGAGGCCCATGTGTATTCATATTTAGCACAGGATCCCTGTTTAACCACTCAATCCCCATCAGTTTGAGCTCACAGCCCTTGGTGTCAGCTGGGAACATTCTAGGCTGCACTCCACTCAAAACCAGTCTTACTCAAGTGACAAAGTAGGCTGACCCAGCCTAACTTCAGAGAGTGAAGCAAGGCTACTTCATCAATATATGTGTTGTGCTCCTTTTCCTGGTACCCATCTAGACTATATAACCACAGTGGTTATGCAAAGAGACTCTCACAGACCCACCGCGAGGCCACCAAGGTATAGATCTTCTCCTGAGTTTCCTGGTTAGTTTTCTGTTCCCTTGTGTCAGCACAGGGCCTCCCCCCTGCTGCTGCAGCTTCTGAGGGCAGTATTTGCATTTGGTGAGTCTTAGGGGAGTCTTCTCCTCCCTGCAGCCATCTTTTTGTTGGTGAAAGAGATTGGAGGTGGTGTCTCAACTGGTAAACTTCCAGACTGCTACCAGCCACTTAATCTCTCCCTAGGCTCCTCTCTGTCTGTGAGTCACATGTATTTGCACTCACCGGTGATTTGGTGGGTTCCTGCAGTCATTCTAGTCCTGTCTTGTTGTGGTCCCAGATGATCTCCTTTGGTATTCAATAAAGTGATTTTAAAAGAAGCTAATTTTCATAGACTGTTAGGTTTGTTTGGAGAAATGCAAATCAAAGATGGTAAAAAGAAAAATAAGTAAATAAATAATATAAAAGACTTCTATAAAAATAATAGTTATCATGTTTATCTAAGAAAAAGTGAGTGGACTGTATATACATGCACACTCCTCTATGCTCCCCTACTGCTTCCTGAATGTTGACACCCATGGCAAACTTGGACAAACTAAGTTAAATTTGTTAGAACCTGCACCACCCTAGATACCTAAATACCTACACAGAGATCCATCATTACTACCACTGACTAAGAACAATCATACTAAACAATTATGTAGCCAATAGATAAACGTTAACCTTGTTAAATATGGCACAGAATATTTGGGGTTTATTGGTTACATGGCTAATTACACTAGCTAATATACTTTCTTTCCTTCTTTTTTTTTTCAACAAATGTTATCACTAGGGCTCAATGCCAGCACTACAAATCTACAACTCCTGGCATCATTTTTCCTTTCTACCTCATTTTTATTAATAATTTATTAATGATTAAGATAATAGGATAAGAGAAGTACAATTCTATATTATTCCCACCACCATAGTTCCACACCACAACCCCTCCTCTACTTTATTTTTATTTCAGAGGACAGAGAGATATTGAGAGGTAAGGGAAAGATTGACAGAGAGGAAAAGATAGGCATCTGCAGAACTGTTTCAATGCTCATGAAGTGTCCTTCCTGCAAGTGGGGAGTGGGGGCTCGAACCCAGATCCTTGCACATGGTGGTATGTGCACTTAACCAAGTATGCCACCACCATGCCCCAACTAATATGCTTTTTAAATTACATAAAAGGAAGTATAAAGAGACCCATCATTGTGCAGGAGGCATTAAGGTACACCACCACTGCCTAAGGTATTTCAGTGGTTCTTTTGCATCAGAACTCCTTCAAGTTGACCTTGACCCTTTGCATATGATGCTAATCAAAGGCTATAGGGTCAAATTGTTCTCTGCCTAGTGAGAGCCAAGTCAATTCCTAAGGAAATCTTAACACAGACAGTTGGAAATATAGACCCCTTTTACGTGACAGAATAGCAGAATGGAATGAAAACCAGAACACTTTTCAAAGTTCTATGGTCACAGAAGTCACTGCAAGTATTCTGTGTCTTATTTTCAGAGGGTCATTAGGTTATCATAATATTACAGCTGTGAAGAAGCATTAAAATTAAAATGCATACCACCTGTATTACCCAACAATTTTATTGGCTATTTCCTATGAATGATACATAAAATTAATCTACAAACATTAATTTTCTTATCTTATGCCTTCTTAGTCCTGTAATTGTCATAATAGGAAAAAAACCATCTTCAAAAATTTTATACCTGGGCCTGGCTGTGGCACACCTGGTTAAGTGCACAAATTACAGTGCACAGGAATCCAGATTCAAGCCCCTGGTTACCACCTGCAGGGGGAAAGCTTCAAGAGTGGTGAAGCAGGGCTGAGAGTATCTCTCTGTTTCTCTCCACCTCTATCCCCCTCCCCCTCTCAATTTCTTCCTGTCCCTATCCAATAACAAATAAAAAAGTATTTAAACAATTTATATCTGTCTTTATTGGGTCAGTTACATGTAAGTACCATTGACTAGGTCTCTTAAAATACCATACAAGTATCTCTTACAGTTCTAGAAGCTGGCAGCATGAGATAAGGATCAGATACCAGTGTGGACTCACTTCCAAGTTGTATATTGCCATGTGTCCTCAAATGATAGGAAGAGATCTCTTTCCCTCTCTCTTTCTCTTTCTCTCTTTGAGATTTCTTTTCTATATTTCAAATTTGAGCGCTCATGTTTGAAAATTTCATTTATTTTTTAAGATAAACTTGATCTACAGGATTATAAATGTCTTACAAGTAAACTTTACGCCTCTTCAAAATATGTCACAACACCATACCCCTTACCAAAGTACCAATATCCCTCCAGCAAAGTCCACTGAACTCTCTCCATTCTTTTTTTAAAAAAATTTTAACTAGTGATTTAATAATTATTGACAAGATTGTGGGATACGAAGGGTACAATTCCATACAGTTCCCACCACTAGAGTTACATATCCCCTCCTCTCCACTGGAAATTTCCCTATTCTTTATTCCTCTGGGGTTGTGAATCAAAGATATTTATGGGGAGCAGAAAGTAGGAGATGTGGATCTGTAATTTCTAGACCAGTCAAACCATAACCCCAGCCTGTTTCTATCTTTCCCTGGTGGGGTATAGGTCTGGGGATGCGGGCTTCCAGAATACATTGGTGAGGTCATCTGCGCAGGGAAGTCAGGTTGGCGTCATGGTAGCATCTGCAACCTGGAGGTTGAATAGCATTAAGATGTAAAACAGACCAAAATGTTTAACAATCAGGAATCTAAAGGTAAAAGTATAGCAGATGAATTTTGGGGATCTTCATGTTAGAAAAAGCTAGGAAATCTATTTTAGGTATATTCCAAGGGGCCCATGATATTACTAATTTTTACTGAGCCCAACAGATAACATGCAGGTGAACTAAAGAGTATTGTCTGGGAAGATGGTGTTAGAGTTGAGAAGAGAACTAGAAAGCTGCATCAGGGCAGAGAGTAGCTCCCAAATACGGGAAAAAGTATATAAATACCGTTAACTAGAAACCCCACTGATCTGACGTAGGGCCCATGTCTATTTATATTTAGCACAGGAGCTCATGTAACCTCTGCATCCTTGTTGGTCTGAGCTTACATTCTATAGTCACGGCTAGGAACATTCTAGGGTACACTCATTTCAGGACCAATCTTCCTCGAGTGGCAGAGTATGCTGGCCCAGCCTCCCTTTGGAGAGTCTCTCCATTCTTTTAATATATTCCCCACTCCATCCTCACTCCCTTTGGTAGCCTCAGCTCCACACACTCCAGTTCCAAAGGTTTATCTTCACTAAGCTTTATTTGTTGTCCTGCATTGTTTCTTTATCTACAGCATCTGAGAGCACTCAGTATCTTCCTTTCGTATAAGACTCTTAGCATTTCTATTTTATTTGATGGTATTTTTCATTTGTTTTTGAGGTAGCCATAGTTTACAAATGTGATTTAGAAGTACAATTTTTGTAACTTCCTCAGTGTTACCCCCCCAACCCACTGAATCACCAATACTACACTTAAGCTACTTCCCATGCTACATCACTCCCATCCAACATTTTCTTTTATTGATTTACTTTTTAAATATTTTATTTATTTATTTATTTTCCTTTTTGTTGCCCTTGTTTTTATCGTTGTTGTGGTTATTACTGTTGTTACTGATTTCATTGTTGCCGGTTAGGACAGAGAAAAATGGAAAGAGGAGGGGAAGACAGAGAGGGGGAGAGAAAGATAGACACCTGAAGACCTGCTTCACCACTTGTGAAGTGACTCCCCTGCAGGTGGGGAGCCGGGGGTTCAAACCGGGATCCTTACGCCCGTCCTTGCACTTTGCACCATGTGCACTTAACCCACTGTGCTACTGCCCGACCACCCCCCAACACTTTGTTAATCTCATTTCGCTGTCCAATATCATAATCTTCACTGGGATTTGTTTAATTTCCTAGCTTTAGTTTCCCCATGAGTGAAGTCATTCTATATTTTCATTTCATGTGAATCCATTCAGTATTTCCTATACACCTGGTTTCATGGTGATGAATTTCTTTAGCTATTGTTTGTTTGGAAAGCTTTTATTATGTCCTTCGAGCCTGATTGGTAACCTCACAGGATAAATTAGTCTTGTATGGAGGTTCTTTCCACTTAGTCCTTTGAATACTCTTACAATCCTTTCTAGCCTTCAGAGTTTCTGCTGAGAAATCAGCTGAAAATCTTAAGGGATTGTTTTTATAAGTGACTCTTGGCTTTTGCTACCTTCAGAATTATCTCTTTATCTCTGACCTTTGCCATATTAAGGTACCTTGATGACCTTAAGATTGGATTCAATTTTCTTTTCTTTTCTTTCTTTCATTTTTTTCTTTTTAATGACCATGGTTATTATGAGACCCAGAGTGTGAACGATGACTACCACATTGGTGGCCTTTTTATTTTCCTTTTTATAGTGAAACAGAAAGAGATAGATAGATAGAGATTGATTGATGATAGAAAGAGAGAAATAAGAGAGATACATACAGCAGTGTTCCACTTCCACATGTATGTAGGGTCTATGAGTTCCAACCTAGTTCCTTGCACATGACAACACATGTGCTCTGCCAGATGTACCACCACCTGGCCCCTGAATTCACTTTTCTTGGAGTCCTTAGAGCCTCCTGAGTGTGACGTGTCTATTCTCTTCTTTCAATGTTGGGGGGGGGTGGGCAATTCTCAGCTTTTTCATCTCCTTCTTGTATCCCTATAATGCAAATGTTTCTCCTCTTGATGCTGCCCCATCATTCTCTTAAAACATATTTATTTGTTTTAGTGTCTTTTTCTCTGAGGATGGATTCTTCTACCTTATCTCCTATTCTCTTCTGCTCTATGCATTTAAATAAACAGTTAATTGCATGAGTTGGTAAGCATACAAACCTATTATTTGTCCCTCTGGGAGTGGACCCAGGATCATTATGGACTGCAGAAGGTGGAAGGTCTGGCTTCTGTAATTTCTTCCCCATTGAACATGGGCTTTGACAGGTCGATCTGTATTCCCAGCCTGTCTCTCTCTTTCCCTAGTGGGGTAGGAATCTGGGGAGATAGAGCTCCAGGACACCTTGATTGGGTCACTTGCCCAGGAAAGTCAGGTTGGCATCATGCTAACATCTGGATCCTGATGGCTGAAAAGAGTTGAGATATAAAGCAGAACAAATTGTTGACTAATTATGAACCTAAAGACAAGAATAGAAGCAGGTCTGTAGGTGTCTCTTTCTCTCCTCGTCTTCCCCTCCTCTCTCCATTTCTCTCTGTTCTGTCCAACGATGAAATCAACAACAACTACAACAAGGACAGCAAAAAAGGAAAAATAAATATAAAAAAATTAAAAATACAAAGAGAAAAAAAAAAAAAAAAGGCTGCCAGAGCCGTGGATTCATAGTGCCGGCACCAAGCCCCAGCTGTAACCCTGGTGACAAAAAAAAAAAAAAAAAAGACAAGAATACTGCAGGAGAAGATTTGGGGTTTCTATTTTGGAAAAAGCTAGTAGGTCTATTTTAGATATATTTCAAGTGGCCCATGACTTTACTAGTTTTTGTCTGAGCTTGACATCTAACATGCAGGATCACCTAAATTATTGTCCAGGGAAATGGTGTCATAGTTGGAAAAAGGACTAGAAAGCTGGATCAGGGAATAGAGTAGCTCCAAAGTATGGGAAAAGTATATAAATATTGTTAACCTTAAACCCCATAGATCAGATCTGAGGCCCACAGTCAGCTTTTTCAGCCACTCTTCTTTGGTTGGGACACCTGAGTTCCCCCCATGTTTTAGCTGTTACAAATTGTGCTGCTATGAACATAGGTATACACATATCTTTTTGGATGGGTGTGCTTGGTTCCTTAGGATATATCCCCAGGTTGCTGGGTCATAAGGTAGGTATACTTCTAGCCATCTGAGAGTTCTCCAGACTGCTTTCTATAGGGGCTGGGCCAATTTACATTCCCACCAGCAGTGCAGGAGGGTTCCTTTTCTGCCACAACCATTTTTTGTTGCTATATTTTGTTGCCTTTATTTGCATTTTTCTAACAGTCAATTACTTGAAATATTTTTTCATATGTCTATTGGTCTTTTGGATCTCTTCTGTAGTGAGTATTCTGTTTATATCCTTTCTCAGTTTTTGGTTTAGATCATTTGGGCTTTGTTGTTGTTTCTGAGTTTGGTGAGCTCCTTATATTATTTGGTTATTGGCCTCTTGTCTAATGTATGGCATGTAAAGATATTCTCCCATCCTGTAAGAGGTCTCTTTGTTTGGGTGGTGGTATCTTTTGCTGTGCAGAAGCTGTTTAATTTGATGTAGTCCCATTGGTTTATTTTTATTGAGTTTTCTTTATAATTAGACTCAAATCATTGAAGATGTCTTTAAAATTTAGATGAAAAGGGGTCCTGCCAATATTTTCTTCTAAGTATTTGATAGTTTCTGGTCTAACATCCAAGTCCTTGATCCATTTGAAATTTACTTTTCTGTTTGGTGAAATATAATGGTTCAATTTCATTCTTATGCATATTTCTTTTTATTTATTTAAGAAAGGAGACATTAACAAAATCATAGGAAGGGGGGTATAACTCCACACAATTCCCGCCACCCAATCTCCATATCCCATCCCCATTGTTTTGTTTCTGCGTTAGTCTTCCTTGCAATTGGGTTTGTTTCATCAAAGATGTCCTTGAGGTTTAGGTGGGAAAGTGTTTTACCAATGTTTTCCTCTAAGTATTTGATTGTTTCTGGTATAACATCCAGGTCTTTAGTTGATTTTTGTTTCTGGTGAGATAAAGTGGTTCAATTTCACTGTTCTGCATGTTACAACTCAGTTTTCCCAGCACCATTTATTGAATGGAGCCTCCTTCTTCCATTTAATACTTTGGGCCCCCTTATCAAAGATTAGATGTCCATAGGTGTGGGGGTTTAGATCTGGGCTTTCAACTCTGTTCCACTGGTCTGTGTGCCTATTTTTGTTCCAGTACCAAGCTGTTTTGATGATAATTGCTTTATAATAAAGTTTGAGGTCTGGGAGTGTGATGCCTCCATTTCTGTATCTTTTCCTCAGGATGTTTTTGGCAATTCTAGGTGTTTTCTGGCTCTAGATAAATGATTGTAGTTTTTGTTCTATTCTCTTAAAGAAGTTTGGTGGAACTTTGATTGGTATCACGTTAAATTTGTATATGGCTCTGGGGAGAATATTCATTTTGATATTTATTCTTCCAGTCCATGAGCATGGTATGTCTTTCCATTTCTTGGTATCAGTTTCTGTTTCCTTGAATAGTGACTCATAGTTTTCAGTATACAAGTCTTTCACTTCTTTGGTCAGCTTTACTCCTAGGTATTTTATTCATTTTGCTGCAACAGTGAATGGCAGTGATTTCTGGATGTCTTCTTCTTTAGATTTAGTGTTTGCATAAAGAAATGCCACTGATTTTTGTACATTGATTTTGTAGCCTGACACCTTGCTATATTGCCTAATAACTTCCAGTAATTTTCTACTGGATTCTTTAGGTTTTTCTATGTATACTATCATATCATCTGCAAATAGTGAGAGCTTGACTTCTTCCATTCCAATCTGTATTCCTTTGATTCCTTTCTCTTGCCTGATTGCTATGGCAAGAACTTCCAACTCTATGTTGAAGAGTAATGGTGACAGTGGACATCCCTGTCTAGTCTCCGATCTGAGGGGGGATGCTTTCAGCTTCTGTCCACTGAGTATGATGTTGGCTGTAGGTTTGCTATATATGGATTCCACTATCTTGAGGAATTTCCCATCTATTCCCATTTTTTGTAGGGTTTTGAGCATGAATGGGTGTTGGATTTTGTCAAAGGCTTTCTCTGCATCTATTGAGATAATCATGTGGTTTTTGGCTTTGCTTTTATTGATGTGATGAATGACACTGATTGACTTATGTATGTTGAACCAGCCTTGCATTCCTGGGATAAATCCCACTTGGTCATGATGAACAATCTTTTTGATATGCTGCTGTATCCGGTTGGCCAAGATCTTGTTTAATATTTTGGCATCTATGTTCATCAGAGATATTGGTCTATAATTTTCCTTTTTTGTTGTGTCCCTATCTGTTTTTGGTTTCAGGGTGATGTTGGCTTCATAGAAGGTGGAAGGGAGTGTTCCTGTTTCTTCACTCTTATGGAAAAGCTTTAGAAGTATGGGTACTAACTGTTTCCAGCAGGTTTTGTAGAATTTTTTTGTAAAACCATCTGGTCCAGGACTTTTGTTGTTGGGGAGATTCTTAATAATGGTTTCAATTTCTTTGTCTGTGATTGGTGCATTTAGCTTTTGTAGTTCTTCTGTGTTCAGTTTTGGAAGGGCATATACTTCTAGGAAATCTTCCATTTCTTCCAGATTCTCTAGCTTGGTGGCCTATACTTCTTCATAGAAGTTTCGCATGATTTTCTGGATTTCTGTGGTGTCAGTTGTGATATCTCCTCTATCATTTACAATTCTATGAATTTGAGTATTCTCCCTTTTTTTGTTTGGTGAGTCTGGCTAGGGGTTTGTCAATTTTGTTTATTCTTTCAAAGAACCAACATTTGGCTTCATTGATCTTCTGTATGGTTCTCTTATTTTCGATGTTGTTTATTTCTGCTCTAATTTTAGTGATTTCTGTCCTTCTGGTTGCTTTAGGGTTCCTTTGTTCCTCTTCCTTTAAGTCCTTGAGGTGTGCAGTAAGGTAGTTTGAGCTTTTTCTTGTTGTTTAATATGTGATTGTATGGCTATGAGCTTCCCTCTCAATACTGCTTTAACTGTGTCCCAAATATTTTGATAGGTTGTGTCTTCATTTTCATTTGTTTCCAGGAACATTTGAATTTCTTGCTTGAGTGACTCTCTGACCCAGTGGTTCTTAAGCAGTATGTTGTTGAGTTTCCTAATTCTGTGTCTTTTAATAATTTTTTCTTTGTTGTTAAATGTTAGTTTTACTCCACTGTGGTCTGAGAACATACTTGGGATGATTTTAATGTTCTTGAATTTATTGATGCTGTCTTTGTGGCCTAACAGAAAAAATAAAAAATAAAAAAACACCTCAGGGCAGTCTTTCCCTTTTGTAGATCCAATTGGCCATTTAGAAAGAAAGAGGGCCAAGGGTTTCAGAAAGGAATAGACTTTGAATGGAACCCCTGTTGAGCCAGGAATCTTGGTAAAGAAAGAAGCTCAGCAGGGAAGCCTGCTAGGAGCAGCTCTCTGGCATGCAGGGTCTGGTTGGGGGGGGGAGAGGTGCACTTCGGGAATAATAAAAAAAATTTTCCTTTCTTTTTTCCTCTATATTCTAACCCAAACTGGGCTATATTCACCCCCTTGATGTCACAGCTAGGACCCCGAATTCACTGTCCTGCTGAAGGCAAAAAATCCTACCGTTTTCAGCAGTTGTTGTCAGAACTCAGACCCGAAGCTACTTCTCATTCCGCCATATTGGCTCCACCCTTCTCTTATGCATATTTCAACCCAATTGTTACAACACTATTTGTTGAAGAGACTCTCCATTCCATTAGGTAATAGTTTAGACACTATTGTCAAAATCAGATGTCTATATGTGTAGTGCTTATTTCTGGTCTCTCAATTCGGTTCCATTGGTCAGTTTGTCTATATTTGTTCCAGTAGCAGGCAGTTTTGATTTCAATGGCCTTATAGTATAGATTGAGGTCAGGGAGTGTGATGCCTCCAGTTATGTTCTTTTTTTTTTTCCTTAAGGTTGTTTTGGTGATTCCAGGTGATTATAGGTGTTTTCTAGTGCTAAATCAACTTTTGTAGCCTGTGGTCTAAATTAGTCAAAAAATTGATGAAGCCTTGATGGGGAATGGATTAAGCTTGTATGTCTTTCACTTCTTTTGTTAGGTTTATTCGTAGGTATTTTATTGATTTTGCTGCTACAGTAAATGAAACTGATTTCTAGATTTCTTTTTCTGATTTATTGTTTGTATAAAGGAATGCCACTGACTTTTATAGCCTGACTTCTTAGTATATTTCCTGATAATTTTCAGCAGCTTCCTGCTAAACTCCATTGGGTTTTCTATGTATACTATCTGATCATTTACAAATAGTGACAGTTTGACTTCTCTTCCAATTTGTATCCCTTTATTCCTGGTTCTTGCCTGATTGCTATGGCAAGAAATTCCAATAGTAAAGATGATAGTGAGAAACCCTGTCTAGTACCTGATCTGAGTGGAAATGCTTCTAGTTTCTCACCATTGAGTATACTGTTGGCTATAGGTTTGAGGTATTTGTACTCCACTAGGTTACATTATTTTCCATCTATTCCCATTTTTGTAGTGTTTTAAGCATGAAGTGATATTGGATACTTTAATGGCTTTCTCTGCATCTTTTGAGATATTAATGTGTTTTTTTAATTGGTGTGGTGATCACATTAATTGATTTATAGGTATTGAATCAGCTTTGGATTCTTGTGATAAATCCCATTTGGTCTTGATATGCAGTCTTTTAAATATAATGCTATATTATACTAGTTGTCTAGAATTTTGTTCAATATTTTAGCATCTGTGTTCATCAGAAATATTGGTCTTAGTTTTCTTTTTTGATGTGTCCCTTTCTGCCTTTGGTATCAGGGTGATGTTGGCTTCGTACAAGATGTAAAAGAGTATTCCTTTGTCATCAATATTTTAGAAGAGTTAAATATATAGGTTAAAATTTTACTTGAAGATTTTGTAAAATTCATTTGTAAAACCATCTGGTCCAGGATTTTTATTGTTGGGAAATTTCTTGACAACTATTTCAATCTCTTTGGCTTTATTAGTCTGTTTAAAACTTACCAACAATTTGATCTTGGGATACAGTCATATAATTTCTCAGGATTATGGCATTTGTCTTTTAAATTATCATTATATGTAATAGTTTTCATTTTACAAATGTATTATATGGACCAAAGAGAGAAAAACTAATTTTTTTCACTTTTAATTTTTTTCAGTTTCCTCAGCTAGAAAATGGAGATAATAATAGTATACTTTTGAAAATAAGAAGTGCTCAAATAAAAGCGGATATCAATGATTGTTGTAAAAAATGTAAGAGAACCCACAAACTTTGAACTGAATTATTTTTTTAATATTACCAACTTTGTGAGATCATATTAAAATGTATTTTCCTTTCTCAGGTGAACTTATGGAATGACAGAATTAGACAATCAATAAATATTAAGCAGATCTTGGACAAATTGAAGTTTCTGACCTTGCCTGCTTACAATAAAGATTACAAAGTAAATTATACAATAAGTGTAGACAGGGACTTTTCTAAATTTCATAATGTCAAATTACAGCTGTCTGGTAAATCTTATTATACAAGTTTCATTTTTCTTCTCTGAATTCTTTTTTATTTTATTTTATTTATTCCCTTTTGTTGCCCTTGTTTTATTGTTGTAGTTATTATTGTTGTTGTCATCGTTGTTGGATAGGACAGAGAGAAATGGAGAGAGGAGGGGAGACAGAGAGGAGGAGAGAAAGACAGACACCTGCAGACCTGCTTCATCGCCTGTGAAGCGACTCCCCTGCAGGTGGGGAGCCGGGGTTCGAACCGGGGTCCTTATGCCGGTCCTTGTGCTTTGCGCCACCTGCGCTTAACCCGCTGCGCTACAGCCCGACTCCCTCTGCTCTGAATTCTAATGTATTTGTCCATAGAAATGTGCTATGAGTTTTCATTAGAATTTAATTATATGATTTCAAGAAAAAAAACTAAACAAAATAAAGGACTTTAGGGGCTCTCAGACACTGGTGCATGATGGCGGAAGAGGACCTAGGCTGGGGGGGCACAAATATTTGGGGGAAAAACTGATAAATGGTACATGTATTTACTATAAACCATTAATCTCCCCCCAACTAAAAAAGATTAAACAGATCACAAAAACTCTTCTACCTTGGAAATAAAAAATGTATTTTTATATACAAGGAATAGGAGATTAAGATGAAATTAGTTTGATTTGCGGGAGGTGGCAGCTCTGTGGATGAAGATCTTTTTTCTTTTGCTTTTAACTTTTCACAAACACTATAAGAAACTACTTGTGAAAAAAAATGTAGACAGTTAAGTTTAACTTTTCATAGATAAATGTTGTTCATCCTTCTGTTCATGTAGTGTTTGCCTTATATAAATAATGTCTACAAATAACATCATCAAAAGTAACAAATCTCATCATAACTTAGGACATTTTGCCAAGAAAATCAATAAAGACATATTTGTACAGAATCTAGAGTGGGCTGGTTTTCTCCAGGAATGTGTTGAGTTAATTGAAAAGGTTTTGGTTAAAGTTAGCCAGTCGGCGATCACAGCACTGTAGACAACACATACTGTGAGTATGAACTTCGTACAACCTTTCAAATACCTTTGGGAAGGCAGGAAATTGAAATATTGTGCTATATTGGCAACTAAATGGTCATTTATCATCCATGCTCAGTTTGGAGCTGAGGAGAATGATGTGTAAATTCTCAGAGGGCCTTTATTAAGAATTTCAAAGTTACACTCGTATATGTAGATTTTCACAGCATATTTGGTGAGGACTTAAGAGATAACATCTGTGTATACTATTAACATGGCCTCTCTAATAACAACTTCGGACTGCATTCACACCCACAATAGCTGCATTAAAATACATTAAGCTTGAGACACCAACTGACAAAAGCAAGGGAATTCACAGTTAAAGGGGAAATGTGCCATATGTTCTTCAATACCTAAGAGCAACGGGGTGCATTTGGAAAGTCATTAAAGTGGCACCCAGTTGTGCCTAGGTATTGGAGAACATATGGAATCTTTTTCTCCATGAGTGCAATTTTCCCTGCTCTCACAAAATATATGTATCAATCTTCACTTTTTGGTCATGTAGGTTTTTGTTTAATTACCATAGCATGTAAAATAAATACCTCTTCAGTTTCAAATATCAACATAATCACACAATGGAACCTGTTTCTCCATCTTTGCTACCTAATAGTTTCTTACTAGTTGTCCTTTCCCAAGGTACCACCACCTTCCTACCAGTGCTAGCTGTCTCTTACTCCTTAAGAAGTCCTGTTTCCTATTACCAATCCTGAAAAAAATCAGTTATCCATTGCAACCAGTAGTTTCATCTTCCACTCGAATCTACATGGATCATCTGGCCAAAACCAAAGTTCCAAGGGCAAAGGAACTCATTTTACTGAGTATTTTACATTAGGGTAAAGAATCTTTCAATGAATGTTAACTTTGAGTTTCTGATTACTACAACTGAGTTCACCATTTTGTCATTCATTAAATCATATAGTAATTCAGTATCTTCCATTTGTTAAGCATTAGTGGTATATGCTGACTAAGACCTCAGTGCTATGCCCCAAATTGCTCACTGTCTATAAGGGTACAAAACAACAAACACACAATATAATCCAGTGTGATGAGAACTGCTACAGGAGACAGCAGAGGGGGCTGATGAATCACAAAACAGGGGCACCCAATCCATACTAGTGTTCCTGGATGAGAGTGAGCAAGTGCCATGACACATTGCTGCTGTGGAGCCAAGCTCATTCTTCTTCTAGCGTTTGCCCTTCTTCCATAGCCAGTTAATGGCTTTGAAAGTGACTGGGATCCATGTGGATTCAGTCGGCTGGGAAGGATCGTCAGTTTCCCCAATGAATGGGTACTCACGGGATGCACCACGGGAAGGTCGATCCAATGCATCCCAAGCTCATAACTGAAATTCTTCAATACATTTCACACATTTTTACTGAGTGCCTACTACAATCCAGGCTGTAAGTTAGACACTAGGAATACTGACACTGTTCCTGTGGTTTATTATTGAGGGGATTTTCAGGAACAACTTAGTCCAATTATTGAACATAAAGAGGAAAGAAGAGAGATAAATGCAAAGTTAAAGCATGTAAAACCATGCTTACAGCTATAATAATCGAGGACCCATAGAAGACTTATACTGTAGAGTGTGCCATCAAATAAATACTTTGGAAATTTTTTTTTCTTCTGTGGGGGAGATAGCATAATGGTTATGCAAGCAGACTCTCATGCCTGAGGCTCCTAAGTCCTAGGTTCAGTCCCCCGCACCATCATAGTCCAGAGCTGAGCAGTGCTCTGGTGTTTCTTTCTGTCCCTCTTTCTGCATCTCTCTCAAAAAAATAAATAAATAAAAATATTAAATTTTTTTTTTTTCTTGGAGGGGCCAGATGGTCTCGAAACTACATCAGGCTCAACCTGACGCTGTTGACTGGCTACGGAAGAAGGGCAAACGCTAGAAGAAGAAGAAGCGCATATGTTACAATAGTAAGGACCCTTTTTGATATACTGTTGTATCCGGTTGGCCAGGATCTTGTTTAATATTTTGGCATCTATGTTCATCAGAGATATTGGTCTGTAGTTTTCCTTTTTTGTTGTGTCCCTATGTGCTTTTGGTATCAGGGTGATGTTGGCTTCATAGAAGGTGGGAGTGTTCCTGTTTCTTCGATCTTGTGGAAGAGTTTTACAAGTACAGGTATTAACTGTTGCCTGAAGGTATTGTAGAATTCTTTTGTGAAGCCATCTGGTCCAGGATTTTTGTTGTTGGGAAGATTCTAAATAACTGTTTCGCTTTTTTTTTTTTTTTGTCTGTGATTGGTGCATGTAGGTTTTGTGGTTCTTCCTGGATCAGTTTTGGAAGGGCATATGTTTCTAGGAATTTTTCCATTTCTTCCAGATTCTCTAGCTTGGTGGTGTATAATTCTTCATAGAAGTTAAAATAGACCTACTAGCCTTTTGCAAAATGGTGATCCCAAAACTCATCTGCTATATTCTTGCCTTTAGGTTCCTGACTATTTAACAATTTGTTCTATTTTATATCTCAATGTTTTTTCAACAACTAAGTTGCAGATGCTATCATGATGCCAACCTGACTTCTCCAGACAGAGGAGCTCACCAATATACCCTGGACCCCCACCTCTCCAGAGCCCTGCCCCACTAAGGAAAAATAGAGACAGCCTGGGAGTATGGATCGACCTGCCAATGCCCATGTTCCGTGGAGAAGCAACTACAGAAGCCAAATATTCTATCTTCTGCACCCCATAGTGACTCTGGGTCCATGCTCCCAGAGGGATAAAGATACAGAACTCTGGTGATGGAAATTGTGTGGAACTGAACCCCTCTTATCCTATGGCCTTGTCTGTATTTTTTATTTTATAAATAAATAACAATTAAAAAAGAATCAACTCAGAAGACTCTTGAGTGACATATTAACAATAGATTTAAGTCTACGTATTTCTGTCTGGTGACAGTTCCAATCCTGCTTTCTCAGACAACTTAAAGCCATATTTCACATGTTTTCTCTGATGCAATTGCATCATCTAATGCACCAGCACTTTAAATTAATATACACCCTCAGTCATTTGCACAAGGCTGCTATGAATTCCCTGGTAGTCTAAATATTCCCTCTTATATATGAAAAAAAAAATTCTTTGAAAAATGTAGCTCATCTCCTCACCTAACTCTATAGAATATTTGGTACCTAACAATGAAAACTTCTGACTCTCTAACAGATTCTCTAGTACACCAAGATTATCCTACAAAATGTATCAGTGGCTGTATAGAAAGAAGTATTCATACAGTATAAATAATATTTATGAAGATATTGAAATACTATATACCCATTAGTATTTTCATGTGGTTATTCACACAGTGGGCCAGTGCTATTCATTGACTATAGTGAGTGAAACAGTTGGCAGGATGAGGCAAGGGGGTGGGAGTACCTCAGGAATAATGAAGACTACTCAGTCTGAATTTCAAACTAGACTTTTCTAAGTTCGAAGCAAAGCAATGCTCTTGAAAAATGGGTTCAATTATGAATCTCTAAACCTCTTTTAAATATCATTTAATAGTAAGAGCTTAAGCTTGGGGCTCTGGAAATAAAGATTTATCATTAGTTGATGCGTAAGAGCATTAAGGGATGTGTCATAAGATTGATTTGTGGGGCCAGGCAGTGGTGCATCTGGTAGAGCATATATATTGTAATGCACAAATTATCCAGGCTCACATTTCCGGTCCTCATCTACAGGAAGATGGTTTCAAGAGTGGTGTAGCAGTGCTGTATGTGCCTCTCTCCTGAAAAAGACTGGGAGTATGGATCAACCAGTCAACGCCCATGTTCAGCGGGGAAGCAATTACAGAAGCCAGACCTTCCACCTTCTGCAACCCACAACGACCCTGGGTCCATACTCCCAGAGGGATAAAGAATGGGAAAGCTATCAGGGGAGGGGATAGGATATAGAGATCTGGTGGTGGGAACTGTGTGGAGTTGTACCCCTCTTATCCTAAGGTTTTGTTAATGTCTCCTTTTTTAAATTAATTAATTAATTAACTAATTAATTAATTTTTAAAAAACGAAGTGTTTCTCTCCTTCCCTTTCAGTTTCTCCCTATCTCTTTCCAAAATAATTTTTTAAAAATTGGTTTGATTTGCTGCCCAAGAGGAGGAAAACTAATTGCACCAGGCAGAAAAAGTTCATAGGAGATTATATTTTGAAAAGATAAGGTTAAGGAGAAGATTGACCTTGTTTCTGAAATGGTCAAACAACAGAAAACTGTATGTATTGATTTTTGTATATTGTTTTTATTTTTTAAACAGAACACTAATTAGTTCTAACTTATGATGGTGCAGGGGATTGAAAGAGCCTTAGGCATGAGAGTCCCTTTGCATAAGATTATACTATCTACCCCTGCCTACTCTGTATATATTGAGAGAATGTAGAACATTCTGTCTGGATGTTGTCTTACTTTCAGATTTTTTCAGGCCATTTTTTCCATTCTGCTTGTAGTTGTTGCTGCTGCTGCTGTTGTCAATAGGACAGAGAGAAATTGAGAGAGAAGGGGTAGATAGAGATGGAGAGACCTGAAGACCTGCTTCACTGCTTGTGAAGTGTCCTCCCTGCAAGTGGGGAGCAGGTGCTCAAACCCAGATCCTTGTGATGATCTTTGTGCTTAGTACTGTATGCACTTAACTGAGTGCACCACCACCTAGCCCCCCAGACTTATTTTATATTACAGAGTAATCATGATACACTGCTAACATTAAGCAAATCAGCAGGAGAGACATCTATGTAGATGACTCTGAGTCAACATTTAAATTTGTCCACAGCTTTTGAATATTAGGGACTCCTCCTTTTCTAATAATATTTTGAATATTAGAGACTACTAATATTAGGGACTCCTCCTTTTCCCATTAAGAGTTATTCAAAACAGGTTTGAATACTAAGAAAACTAACAAACTAGAAATCTGATATAGGATAAGGAGGTACAAAGAAAGCCAGACCAAGGGACTATGGTGAACGGAGAGGATAATGTAGCCAGTGTGAAGTGTGCTGACACATATTGTGAGGAATGTGAAATAGTGCCAGTGACAGCAAGTCTTGTAAATCAACATTTTTCAATAAAGTAATGGTTGGGAAAAAAAAAAAGACTAAGGGACCCTGGACTATGACTATCACTGGGAAGAGGAAAAAAATGCTACAGCAGATATTAGTTCTGGCTGTTTTGTAAATCAATAAGAATCAAAATGTTCTAAGAAAAACCACAAGTTCTTTTTGTTCTGTTGCTGCTGCCATCAAATGTAGTCCTTCTTCTACCAATTCATTTGCTTTTTGTTTTGTTTCTTGTTTTTTGAACTATGACCTTTCATATTTGTGACTTCAGCACTCTGGGCCATTATTTTTTCATTCAAATAGGGAAAAAGAGCAAGACACAAAGAGGTAGAGATATCATAGCATGGACGTAGCACCTCTCATGTGGTACCAGGGTTTAACCCTGAGTCTTGCACATGGCAATGTAAACACCATACCCAGTAATCTGTCTCTCTGGATCCTTCTTCCTTTCTTTGCTGAAGAAATGTCAAGCCACAGGCATCATCGTGGGAATAAGGAAAAGGGAAGAGCCCCCAATATTACTTTCTAGAGAGAGTTTGAACACTAAATGAGAGTCTTGACTTCAGTGTCAATTAAGTTTCTCACCAACAAGATTGGCAACACCAGAGGTAAATTTAACACCAAATGTTAGATATACCGCCTGATTTTTTTCAGCTCAATCCTACCATATCAGTGTGTCAAATAAAAGACTTATTTTCCTCCTGAGACAAAACTACAACAACTTCCAAAATGAAATGAGGATCCTCAGGATTCTGACAAAGCAGATTCAGAACAAGGCTGGACTCATGTGGATACTAGAACCTGTATTTCCTTATTTTAAGTTTCATGATATGACTCCTCCTTTTCCCATTAAGAGTTATTCAAAACAGGTTTGAATACAGATAATATATATAAAGCTTTCAGGTTTGATCTGAGCCTTGGTCAAACACACTAACTTTTCATTCATAATATACATAGATAAGGTAAGCAGCTTCTTAAAAGTGTCAAACTAGTTTCCCTATTGGTTGATGACAGCAAGCAGTAGAATTCCTCACTAACTGCTGTGCTGAAACAATAAGAGAATATGTGAAACAACTCCCTATTTGAATTTGACTGAGAACTCCAGAAAGGCTTTCATAAAGCCATGCCTAACTGGTGTCTTCTTTGATGTGATAAAATTTCAGTCATTTTCAGCTGCAGTTGTAATTGCTGTGTATGGGGAGGAGTTAGGGGCTGACTATCCAGTATTATGTTGTTATTCTTTCAATTCATTAATCATATAATAACTTAGAGACTTACAGCTCAGATAAAGAATAGTGGCCTATTGAGAAACCTTAGCCTTGTATTTTGCTTTTGACAGGAGTTTCTTTCAGACATTTCTTGTGGGGGTTAAAAAACCCTATTTGGATTATTTGCATAAGAATATATTTTATTGTAATGTGTCTAGCATTTCCATGGTGAAAAATCCAGGAAAATGAACAGCATATTATCATTACAAACAATGATATTTAGAATTAGAACAGAGAGCCCTCGGTCTTTTCTCAACTTGCCAACCAAATCAATGATGAGAGAAAAGTGTGTGTGTGTGTGTGTGTGTGTGTGTGTGTGTGTGTGTGTGTGTGTGTGTGTGTGTGTGTGTGTGCCTGTGAGCTTATGCACAAGCCTATGGAATGATGAGAGCAGAGATATGGATTTATAATTTGCTACCACTAAAGGAAACACTTTAAATGGCATCAAGTTAGGCAAGGACCAGAGGTAGGAGGCAAGGGTCATAAACTCCAGTGAAAGTGTATGAAATGTTTCACTTTTGTGTGCATTTTCCAACTAAAACAGATTTACTCAGGATTTAAGAGTTTATTAAGGTCAAAATAATAACATTAAGTTCATAGGCATGTTTGTTTTATTAATTGAGTCATAAGTTCTGGCCATCTGCAAACATATTTCAAAACAGGCATCAGATGGTTTCCATTGCCATAATATATCAAAAAAATCTGCCAGTAAGTCTGTTTGCAGCTCTTAAAAGTTGCTGAACAAAAATGTGTTTTGAACTATTGACAATTACCTGAGAAAACAACTGGATTCTGTAAGTCAATTTTTATGTTCCCAATACACTTTTTCCCAACACTTTCTCTACTCTTGTCATGAACTGCCTCATCCTAGAGTGAAATTATCTCTCTCCTCCCTCATCAAGTGTGTTAATTAAGTAGGCTTTTCAATATAGGTAGAGATGGGGGAAATACATAAAAGGAAGAAAGCTTGTATTTTGCTAAATTACCTATAAAATATGTGAAAATGTAATGTATCCTAAATTTTAAAAATATTACCATAGTAGTGGCATAATATAACATAATATACACATATGATTTATTCTTATTCTTTCATCCATTGAAGTACAATTAGTTTGTTTCTATATTGTTGCTACTATAAATACTGCTGTAATGAAAATTAAATGCCCCCCAATAGTTGACTGGGTAAAGAAATTGTGAGATATTGACTCCATAGAGTAGTAGTCTGCAATTAAAAAGAGGATGCTGTGTCCTTTGGGACACAATGGCTGGAACTGGAAGTGATTATACTTAGTGAAGTAAGAAAGGAGGTAAAAGACTATTATCAGATATTTTCAGTCACGTGTGGAATATAGAGAATAGAAACATATGAACTTGTTTTAAAAAAGTAGTCAGTCTTTATCTAAAATATTGAGAGAACTATGATGGTTGTCTGGGGAGGGGGTTTCTTGGGGGAGTATGTTGAGAAACTATTCCCATTTTATTCTGTAACTTTGTAAATCACTACTAGATAACTAAAGAAGCTTTCTTTTTGATTTACAAAAGAAGTATCCCAGCTGTGTGCCAGAGTTAACCATGGTGTGTGTGTGGTTGGGGGAGGTGCTCACATACATGAAATGGCAGACTAGTCCACTATTAGGACCTCCTTGTGCACTTAAGGTCTTCAGTCAGTGCCATTCTAATGGGTGAAAATTAGTCAAGTCATGACTTTCAACCTATACGACTTCTTTTGTAATTTTTAATTTAATAGTGATTGACAAGATTGTTGGATAAGAAGGGTATAATTTCATACTATTTCCACTACCAAAGCTCCATATCCCTTACCCTCCATTGGAAGCTTTCCTATTCTTTATCCTTCTAGGAATATGGACCCAGGATCATTATGGGGTGTAGAAAGTGGAAGGTCTGGCTTCTGTAATTGCTTCTCCACTGAACAGACTTGTTGACAGGTCGATCCATACTCCCAACTTGTTTATATCTTTCCCTAGTGGGGCAGGGCTCTGGGGAGGTGGGGTTCCAGCATACAGTGTTGAGGTTGTCTGCCCAGAGAAGTCAGGTTGGTATGACACCTGCATCTGCAACCTGGTTGCTGAAAAGCATTCCGATATAAAGCAGAATGAATTGGTTAATAATCAGGAACATAAAGGTAAGAATAGAGCATATGAGATTTGGTGTCTCCATTTTGGAAAAAGCTAGGAAGCTTATTTTACGTAAATTTCAAGGAGCCCATCACTTTACTAATTTTGCCTGAGCCTAACAGCTAACATGCAGGTGAGCTAAAGGTATTGTTTGGGGAGATGGTGTCAGAGATGAAAGCAGGACTAGAAAGCTGAATCAGGACAGAGAGTAGCTCTCAAACATAGGAAAAGTATATAAATGCCATTAACTGTAAACCCCATATATCTGACCTGGGTATATACTCAGCACAGGAGCCTGTGTAACCTCTGCATTCCTGTCAGTCTGAGCTCAAATTCTGTGGTCATAGCTAGGAACATTCTAGGCTGCACTAATTTCAGGACCAGTCTTCCTCAAGTGGCAGAGTATGTTGACCCAGCCTCTCTTCAGAGAGTGGGGCAGTTTCTACCATTCTTATTCTACATTTAGGGCAATGTTCTGTAGAGGCCCACAAGAGGGTTTATGATGTTATTCCTGATGGAGATGACCAGTGACAGTGGAGAGAGGGATATTTTAGAGATATAGGTCCATCATGTCTATGTGGGGATACCAGGATTCCCTGTCTAAGGCCCCAGATGATAGGTTGGCCTGGTAGTGACCAAAAGAGCCATCATTAAAGTTTCAACCTATGCAACTTTTGACTCACTGATGTGTCTTCAGTTTCTCATTGGTGGTGAAGTTATCTGGTACTTTCAATCCTGCTAAAATACCTTAATGTGTCTGGTGCCTGGCTTCAAAAAATTCTTGTTTCTGGTTTTACCCAAACTCAAAATGGTTCCATTTCCATTTTCACTTTTTATATTATTTATCATAATTAGTTTATAATATACAAAATATTTTAAATTAGAGAATATATCTCCTAGTACAGCCTTTCCATGAGGGAGGGCCTGGATTTGAGACTCAGCAACACATGAGAGCACCTTGGATGGTACTGAAGGGAGAGCAATGGATGGTAGAGTTGTACTTTGGTATCTCTTTCCTTTTTTTAATTTTTTTATATTTATTTTTCCCTTTTTGTTGCCCTTGTTTTTTTATTGTTGTTGTAGTTATTATTGTTGTTGATGTCATCGCTGTTAGATAGGACAGAGAGAAATGGAGAGATGAGGGGAAGACAGAGAGGGGGAGAGAAAGACAGACACCTGCAGACCTGCTTCACCGCCTGTGAAGTGACTCCCTGCAGGTGGGGAGCTGGGGGCTTGAACAGGGATCCTCATGCTGGTCCTTGTGCTTTGCGCCACGTGCGCTTAACCCACTGCGCTACTGCTCATCTCCTGGTATCTCCTCTTTCTAATGAAGTATAAAGTAAGAGAAAAAATAAATAAATAAAAATTATAGCGGTGGAGAGGGAGTGTAAGAGACCATAGCATGGAAGTTTCATTCAACATGGAGGAAGGTAGAATCAAAGTTGTCACATGTCTGACAAAGTAGCACATTATCTAAATGAGCTATTTTGTTGCCCAAGAATGAAAAAAATTGGCTCAAGAACAGTATATTATTCATTTGTGAGTTATCAGTGCAGCCTAAACAATTCTTAGAAGCTCATATGTAGAGTTTTAGTAAATGATATTTGGGGCCCTAAGGTAGTTCATTAAAAATAAGTTAAGAAAAAAAAAATGAAGGTGAGTTAAGTCTGCTTATTGCTGTCATTAAAAACAGCTAGTGAAACTATTTAAAAGAACACTAGCAGTTTCTTTTACATGTCACCCCTGCTAACTTGTAAAGTCATGGCTTCTGTCAACAAATATGTTTCATCTTAAAATGTTAATAGTGTTTTGCTATAAGATCTCTATTGATTCCTTTCATACTGCTCTGTTTTATTTTCACAGTGATACTCACTGTATTAGTCATTCCCCAACACACACAGTTGAGTACGGGCTATGTGCCTAGCAATATGATAATGATTTAACTGTATCTTTATTAGAATAAGACCATAGAGATAAATGCTATTATTAGTCTTCTTTATTTTTTTCAAGTAATAAAACAGTCTTAAAATACTTAAGACTGCATTTCATTGATTCTGAGAACATAGTTTATACTTCAGAAATCCAAACTCCTTTTGTAATCAATGTCAACTTTCAATCATTATTACCCAGACAGAAACCTGACATTATTACCTGCATGTGTACATACTCGGTTGTACTTGTTGATACTCTTGTAATTCACTTGCATTTATGTACAATGCTAGCTCTAACTATGGTGAGTCTTATTGTCATTTTAAATGTTCTCAGGAATGCTCACTCTCAATTGACATTGAAAGAAAAAGGTACTGTATGTGATGGAAAACACTGAGGGGCCTGCCAGTAGCACAACTATTAGGGCACACATGTTACAATGCACAAGGACTCCCACCTGCAGAGGGAAAGTTTCATGAGTGGGGAAGCAGTGCTTTAGGTGTCTCTCTTCCTCTCTCCCTCCCTATCTCCCCCTTCTCTCTCAATTTCTGTCTGTCTTTAGCCAATAAATACATACATACATAAATATTTTATTTAAAAAATCAAAAATAGTGCCATCCAAGGCAGCAATTGGATACTAGTGAAATAAATATATGTATGACTGGAAGAATATGTGTAATTTCTTATTTACTATAAAATCCCAATTATATGGTTTATAGCAACTGCATAAAAAGATGTTCTTCCAAGGAAAACTTTATTGCATCTTGCTTCTGTTATATGCAAAAGGATTGCCAAGCAAACATCCGAAGCCATGAAAAATTGTCATATCACACTTTATCAGCATTCAAAAATATTCAAGGCACACAATTGGAACTAATTTATATATTCCATAGAACTATTGCTAAGGCAATATGCCACTATCTTAATTGGAAATGTCTTTTCTTCATTACTGCAACATAAAATAATTATACTCCAGATAATTGATGAGATCTTAGATTTGATGCCATCAGGTATCCAGCGCGGGGGTCACATAACTAGTAAGTAAATGAGTAGGTATTCATATAGCAAGTCTGTGCCCCTCACCAGGAGGCATTTAGTGAACCTTATTTTCTCTATAACTTCTTTTTAACAAGTCTGTAATCATTTCTTTCAAACCAAGCCTTACTCATGCTGTACATGTTTTTGAGAGCTTTATGACCACCTCGGGGTTAGTTGTAGACTACTTGGGAGTAGTATTCAAAACAGCATTGGGAATTAATAAAATCAAGGAAAAAATTAATGTAACTAGAAGAGCAATTCTCACAGTAGCCCTTAAATGAAGGGGGAAAAACAGATTTCTTCTGCATCAAGTCTTTCTTAAAAGAACAGTGAATAGATAGTTTTCCATCATTTTAGAATATCAATTAAGAATAAGTGGAATTGGGGTGTTGGCTCTGTGAGGTTACAATTCATAAGTCTTCTATGACTCCTTCAGTGTTTTAAGAATTCAGTGATTTAAGAACTTAAAATTAAACTAACACTAAATTGAACTAACACTAAATTAAACTAACACTAAATTGAACTAACACTAAAATTTAAATAGAAATAAATAAGACAGAAAGCATGATTACCTCAGGATAGCAATAAGAACTCTTTTAGAATTAACTAGGGGTCAGATGGTGCTGGGCTGTGATAGCTTCACAGGGGGTAGAGAGATGACCAGGGACTCATGGCTGAGCTGGGAAGCAGTATCTTGTTTATTAATCAGATACATCGCCTTTTATGCATCTCTTCACCAGAAGTGGCAAGGGAAAGGAAATGACTAGGAGAGGGGGCGAAGCAAAAAAAAAAAAAAAAAAAAAGAGCATGAACAGAACATAGAAAGCTTCCATCTAACCAGTGGGGATTAAACCAATACCCTGTTGGCAGGGAGGGACCCAGGTAAAACAGTGATTATGTAAATAGACCACATCATAAGTAATACAAGCGAACCTAATGTGATGATCAAAACAGAAGGTCTTATAAGCAGAATTTAGAAGCATAACAAGATGGTGGCACACCTGGTTGAAAGCACACATTACAATGCACAAGGACCGGTGTTCAAATTCTGGCCCCCACCTGCTGGGGGGAGGCTTCACAAAAGATGAAACAATGCTGCAAGTGTCTCTCTGTCTCTCTCCTTCTTAAACTCCCCCTCCCCTTTCAATTTTTCTCTGTCTGTATCCAAAATAAATTTTAAAAAAGAAAAACAAACAAATACATATTTTAAAAAGAAATAACTGAGGCCAGGTGGTGGCACACTTGGTTAAGTGGACACATTCCAGTGAGCAAGGACCCAGGTTTGAGCCCCTGGTCCCCACCTGCAGGGGGAAAGCCTCACTAGTGGTGAAGCTGTGTTACAAGTATCTCTCTATATATATATCTATCTATCTATCTCTACCTCTCTCTCTCTCTCTCTATCTATCTCCTGTTCTCTTTTTAATAGAGACAGAGATTTAGAGAGAGTGAAAGAGACTATAGCCCCAAAGCTTTCTTCAGTGTGGTGGGAATCAGACTTTAATGTGAGTTGAGCACATGACAAAGCAGCATACTATCCAAGTGAGCTATTCATCCAACACCCTCCTCTCTCAGAAGTAAATAAATCAATCTTTTTAACTAAAAACAGAGAACAAAATGTGGAGATTAGAATGTGGAGATTAGAAACTGTTACTTCTTAGAGACTGTTACACTGAAACCAACTGTTACTTGTCAGAGACTTTTACATTGAAAGCAACAGTTCCTTGTTACAACCGTTACAGCCGTTAAAGCCGTTAAACTGAAACCAACCGCTCTTGTTCTGTGTACTATAAAAAGCCGAGAGCAGGGGGTCGGGCAGTGGCCCAGTGGGTTAAGCGCATGTGGCGCAAAGCGCAGGGACCGGCATAAGGATCCCGGTTCGAGCCCCCGGCTCCCCACCTGCAGGGGAGTCGCTTCACAGGCGGTGAAGCAGGTCTGCAGGTGTCTATCTTTCTCTCCCCTTCTCTGTCTTCCCCTACTCTCTCCATTTCTCTCTGTCCTGCCGGGATAGCCTGAGGGTACTTCTTCCCGAGCCGGTGCTCTCTGGGTTGGAGAGAACTCAACTGGAGCTGATCTAGGCTGCTGTGTGGGAGAGGGATCAGGAACGCGTGCTGCACCAACTTCCGCAGGAGATACACTCTGGAACTCTCGGAGCCGGAAAGCAATTTCCAAGTGTCTTTAATCAGAAGAGCAGCTGTTTTTATACTCTCCAAGTAGGGTGGAAACAGGATGTGATATAGAGAGGGTGGAGAGAAAAGTGACTGGTGAAAATCAGAGTGTGACAAGGAGGGGGCGGAACAGGCGAGAATCCTATAACTGAACCACCAATGCCCTGGAGTGCTTTATGTAAAAGTGATTTATGTAAATAGACCAAACCTTTGGATCAGTAAATCCCTATATAGCCATATGGATAAGAAGAAGCCAGGGGGAGATGGCAACTACCCAACATCTCCCCCTTTCTTTTTAACTTTTTGCCATAGTATCAGGAGTGTGGGGCACTTTGTGAGGCAGGGAGACTGATAAGAGGCACACCTTTTTTGGGGTTCTACTGTCCCTCCTTGCTCAACCTCTCCGTGGAGAGAGAGACTAACAGGATTGACACACCCCTCAGGCTCAAGCCCTTCCAAGCTCAACCATATCCTCACAATTCCCCAACATCTTCCTCTTACTTAATGGCCATATATAACTGGGTCAATGTCTGTAAAAGGCTTCATCTCTGTCAGGGGAATAGCAGTGTAGGGGTGAACGGAAACCTGTTGGGAAGAAAGCAGAATGATAGTGTGTAAGTGTCTTTAAAAAGAACTAGCACAAGACGGAGGGATAAGTAAGAGTAGCAAGAGACAGAGTGAGCCTGATGGGTGGAGGAGTGGGGGCCTGATAAGCCGAGGGGCTAGAGGGGTGATCTGGCATTGCAAAATCCCGAGTCAGCCTGCTACAGTCATTCTTCAAGAAGTCCAGGAGTATAAAAGGAGTGTCCAGCAAGTTCTATAGAAGCATCAGTCCAATGTCAACGGCCAGGAAATAAATGCCACACGTCTATCTTGATGGAGGAGGACGGCCACCGGAACTTTTCTTCTCTGTAGAGAGTGACCTGGAACCGCCAAAACATGATGGGCGAAACAGAAGCAGGAAGAGCAGACACCGATGGTTGAGAGAAAGGCAGTAGGAAAGTCTTGTCCTTCGGAGTCTGTGAATCAGGTTCTCCAGATCGTGTCAGGTCACATCATGGGTTTCTGGGGATGGCTGTAATTGTGGGTGATGTCAGAGGTCAGGGGTCCAAGATGGATTTCTGGGGATTCTATATGAGCAGATGCTTCTTTATGCGAAGGCTTGTCATAGCTGTAGTCAATTACTTATGAAAAAACTTTGTAACAAATTAGAAGTTTACTACAATTGATAACTCAATGATTATAACTGGTTTAGGTATCTTTATAATTTTGTGTAAAGGTCATCTTACGTGACCTCATGTAGCAGTCTTTATATAGCAAAGTTTTCATACCGAGTTTAAGTTACATATATTGATTCTTGACTATTTTTACATTGGGTTTTTAAGCAAACTCAGGTTACTAGAGTTAACACATTTTAGTGACAATTTTTTTTTTTTGGTACATTTACAATATCAGATTGATGCCAAATTTGTTGTGGATTAATTTCCACAAGATAGCTTACAGGACATTTTTGGGGGCCCTCCAAAAATGTCCTGTATAGAGAATTTGTATTTTAACTTAGGAGATGATGAATTGTCACATTGAATATTTAGAGTTTTACCTTAAACACTCAGTTACTTAAATGAATTGATTTTACCTCTTCTCGTAAAAATGTAACTTCGAAGTTACGATTTAACTGTCAAGTTAATGTTTACCAAACTTGAAACACGCATATTAAATATATAGTTTATAACACACAGGAGGAGAAAAACTTGTAAATAAGATATATCATTTCAAATGTGAACTTAGAACTACTGTCATAGTTGAACCATCTTTACTCACATAGTTTAAGACTAAACATTTCATATTGATATCAAGACTTAAAAAAGAAATCAAAAGGGGGAATGAACAATTTTTGGACTGTTTCTGGACGTCTCCAGAAACCATGGCTGCGTCCAGCCGTTTGATATAAAGTCAGTTAACTTTCAGAGTACTCTGAGCACAATGGGTCATACAAAAATTTTGGTCACTCAACTCACTCAATTTTTTTTTTTTTTTCACTCACTCACTCACAAAACACAACTGGCCAGTCATAGCATAAGACATTCATTCGGGGGGGGGGGGAGAGTTCTGTGAATCAGATTTTTTTTTTTTTTGATTCTGCCATGCTGTATTATGGATCCTGGGGTGCATCCTGTAGCCAGTCCTCTTGCAGCCAGTCTTCTTGCAGTGTTTCTTGTTCTTCAGGGATATCAGCACCATCATGTGGGTATTGCCGGACATGGCGGGCAGGAACCCAAACAGGCTTGGAGTAATTTTGTGGAAAAATACATGCGAAACCCCTCCCCATAGTCAACAGGGGGTCAGGTCCTTTCCAAATTTTATCAAGTGGGTCTTTCCATTTGACTTTAATAGCTGGGAGGGTGGGTGGTGTTTGCCAATGAAGAATTATAGGAGGTTGGTCGGAGTTTTTGTAAATATTAAAGAGATTTAATGTAGTTAAGGCTTTTGCCAGCTGGATATTAGGGGGGTACATTTCCCCTTTTTCTTTATTTAATTGAGCCTTAAGAGTTTGATGGGCCCTCTCAACAATGCCTTGTCCCTGTGGATTATACGGAATGCCTGTAGTATGAGTAATGTTCCAGAGGGAACAAAAATCTTTAAATTGTTTGCTGGTAAAAGCAGGTCCATTATCCGTTTTAAGTTGAAGAGGTAAGCCCATTACAGCAAAACAGGAGAGCATATGGCTTATAAGCTTTTTTGAGTTTTCTCCAGTCTGAGCTGTAGCCCACATAAACTTAGAGAAGGTATCAATTGAGACGAACACATATTTTTGTTTGCCAAAGTTAGGTATGTGGGTAACATCAATTTGCCAAAGAGCGTTGGCTTTTAAACCTCGAGGATTAACCCCCAGAGTCTGAATAGCAGGTGTTTTGATTAGACCTGCACAGGAGGAACATGTAGCAAGAATACGTTTTAACTGTGGCAGAGGAATATCAGGAAATCGAGCTCGAAGACCTTTAAGATTAACATGGGTTAGGGAATGAAAGTCAGCAGGATTAGAGACAGAGGCTAGGAGAATTCCTGTGGAGGCAAGGCGGTCAGCTGCAGCATTCCCTTCGGACAGGGGACCAGGAAGAGGGCTGTGGGAACGTAGGTGCTGAACATACAGTGGATGGGTTCGAGAACAGAGCATAGAGGCAATTTGAATTAAAAGAGGAGAAAGTGGGTTGTCATCAATTCTTACATAAGATCGAGCAAGCCATGGAAGTAAGTTAACAGTATACACACTGTCAGAAAAAAGGTTGAAGGATTCTGGTACAGCTTTTAATGCAAGGAAAACAGCATAAAGTTCTTTGTACTGAGGGGAATTATCAGGAAGTTCAGTAAAGAGAGGTTTGGGGTATTTCTGGTCTGGATAATATATAAGGGCAGACGTTCGAATGGGTCGTCGCCGCCACGGGGGGCGTGCGATCGGCCCGAGGTTATCTAGAGTCACCAAAAAGTTGATAGGGCAGACGCCAGATGCCGGGATAGCCTGAGGGTACTTCTTCCCGAGCCGGTGCTCTCTGGGTTGGAGAGAACTCAACTGGAGCTGATCTAGGCTGCTGTGTGGGAGAGGGATCAGGAACGCGTGCTGCACCAACTTCCGCAGGAGATACACTCTGGAACTCTCGGAGCCGGAAAGCAATTTCCAAGTGTCTTTAATCAGAAGAGCAGCTGTTTTTATACTCTCCAAGTAGGGTGGAAACAGGATGTGATATAGAGAGGGTGGAGAGAAAAGTGACTGGTGAAAATCAGAGTGTGACAAGGAGGGGGCGGAACAGGCGAGAATCCTATAACTGAACCACCAATGCCCTGGAGTGCTTTATGTAAAAGTGATTTATGTAAATAGACCAAACCTTTGGATCAGTAAATCCCTATATAGCCATATGGATAAGAAGAAGCCAGGGGGAGATGGCAACTACCCAACACTGTCCTATCCAACAACGAATTGCATCAACAAGGGCAACAATAATAACCACAACGAAGCTACAACAAGGGCAACAAAAGGGGAAAAAAAAAAAAAAAGGCCTCCAGGAGCGGTGGATTCATGGTGCAGGCACCGAGCAAGCAATAACCCTGGAGGAGGAAAAAAAAAAAAAAGCCGAGAGCAACAATGTTGCGGGGTTGTCGGCAGCAGACTCTCCCCTCGTGTGGAAGGGTGTCGGTGGCCCAAGCTTAAGCTTGCGAATAAAGGTTCTTGCTATTGCATGTGATGCTGGTCTTCCTTGTGTGAGATCGGGACTCGAATTTCTGGGCACAACAAAAGTGCATCAGGAATCATGATGATATCATCTGAACAAGTTTCTGTTCAACCACTTATCAGCTGGTTGACTTTGAGATAATCATTTGATTTTCAGCTATCTTTTCACTCATTTTCAAAATTATGATCTAATAATAATACATGTCCTGAGAACTGTTATGAGATTTTAAAAAAACCTGAATGTCTGTAAAGCAATTCAACAGAATGTTTATTATTTAAGAATGAATAAACAATAATTGTCACGATACTAACAAAACAACCCTGTGTGTAAATAAATTTACAACTGAGACTATGGCTTAGAAAGATTAAGTCAATACATGAAGCCACAAAGTTGGTACATAAACTCAGAGCTGTATTTGTGTTGGGTGCAGGCAAAAGATGCAATAGAGAATGTGTCAAAAAATGTATCTACTCAGTAATGATTATTTATGATCTCCATGTAACCTGAAACATGGATATATAAGCTAAAAGTTTTGAATTATATTTTCCTGGGAGTCGGGTGGTAGCGCAGCAGGTTAAGCACAGGTGGCACAAAGCACCAGGACTGGCATAAGGATCGCAGTTCCAGCCCCCAGCTCCCCATCTGCAGGGGAGTTGCTTCACAAGCAGTGAATCAAATATTCAGGTGTCTGTCTCTCTCTCCCCATCTCTGTCTTCTCCTCCTCTCTCTGTTTCTCTCTGTCCTATCCAACGACGACATCAATAACAACAACAATAATAACTATAACAATAAAAAAAGGACAACAAAAAGGGAGTAAATAAGTATTTAAAAATAAATAAATAACATCATCAAAACAGCATGGTACTGGAACAAAAATAGGCACATAGACCAGTGGAACAGAATTGAAAGCCCAGAAATAAATCCCCACATCTATGGACATCTAATCTTTGATAAGGGGGCCCAAAGTATTAAATGGAAGAAGGAGGTTCTCTTCAATAAATGGTGCTGGGAAAACTGGGTTGTAACATGCAGAAGAATGAAATTGAACCTCTTTATCTCACCAGAAACAAAAATAAACCCCAAATGGATCAAAGGCCTGGATGTTATACCAGAAACAATCAAATACTTAGAGGAAAACATTGGTAAAACACTTTCCCACCTAAACCTCAAGGACATCTTTGATGAAACAAACCCAATTGCAAGGAAGACTAAAGCAAAAACAAATCAATGGGACTACATCAAATTGAAAAGCTTCTGCACAGCCAAAGAAACTATCAAACAAACAAAGAGACCCCTCACAGAATGGGAGAAGACCTTCACATGCCATATATCAGACAAGAGACTAACCACCAAAATATACAAAGAGCTCAGCAAACTTAGCACCAAAAAGAAAAAATGACCCCTTCCAAAAATGGGCAGAGGATATGAACAAAACATTCACCTCAGAGGAGATCCAAAAGGCTGACAAACACATGAAAAACTGCTCCAGGTCGCTGATTGTCAGAGAAATGTAAATAAAGACAACATTGAGATACCACCTCACTCCTGTGAGAATGGCATACATCAAAAAAGACAACAGCAACAAATGCTGGAGAGGCTGTGGGGAACAGAGGAACCCTTTTGCACTGCTGATGGGAATGTAAATTGGTACAGCCTCTGTGGAGAGCAGTCTGGAGAACTCTCACAAGGCTAGACATGGACTTCCATATGATCCAGTAATTCCTCTCCTGGGTATATACCCCAAGGACTCCATAACACCTAACCAAAAAGAGGTGTGTACTCCTATGTTCATAGCAGCACAATTCATAATAGCTAAAACCTGGAAGCAACCCAGGTGCCCAACAACAGATGAGTGGCTGAGAAAGATGTGGTATATATACACAATGGAATACTATGCAGCTATCGAGAACAATGAACCCACCTTCTCTGACCCATCTTGGACAGAGCTAGAAGGAATTATGTTAAGTGAGCTAAGTCAGAAAGATAAATATGAGTATGGGATGATCCCACTCATCAACAGAAGTTGAGAAAGAAGATCAGAAAAAGAAACTAAAAGCAGGATCTGAATTGAAAGTAGGGCACCAAAGTAAAAACCCTGTGGTGAGGGGGAGGGTAGACATGCGGCTTCCTGGGCCGGCGGGGGTTGGGGGTGTGCGTGGGTGGGGTGGGACACAGTCTTTTGGTGGTGGGAATGGTGTTTATGTACACTCCTATTAAAGTGTAGTCATATAAATCATTAGTTAATAAGAGAGAGGGAAAAACTGAATGTATGTCTTGAAGTTTTTAAAACACAGACTGAGTCTTTTTAATATATAGGCTGTGCCTTTGATATGTGGACTCTCTCAAAAGCCTAGACCAAGTAGATCAGAAGCAACCGTTGACACAGCTATATACAAGATACTGGGTACTATACAGCAAACCCTAACAAAGAGACTTTTCAACGTTAACCAAATTACCAAATAATGTGATGATAACATTAACTATCAATTGTCTTTTTGAACCCTAAGACAGCAGGAACCTCACATCTCCACTATAGAGCCTATATTTCCCCCAGTCCTGGAACCTTAGGATAGGGCCCACTTTCCTGCATGCCTCTCCCAATTCATATCAAATAATGTTGCATCTGCCAATTGCAGTGTAATCAATGCAACGAGTGCCACCTCAACATGCTTCAGCTCAAACTGTGTCCAGAGACTTCAGGAGTGGAGCGACAGCCTTCAGCTTCATTACTCCGGTGAGATCTTTGCTTTCATAGTATTCTCTAATTCGATCCCAGGTGGTTCACTTCCTGGCAAAGTTCCAAATCCGAGATATAGCCCAGGTTCCAGGAGATAGAGCATATGTTCACACGTATCCATAAACTAGTGCAAAATATATACCTGAAAGCAGAAGTACACTAGAGTTTGCAGTAAATACCCCCCCCCCAACACTTCCTCTCCACTATTCCAACCTTTGGGTCCATTGTTTGGCTTTGTATGTTATCTCTCTTTTCAGCCACCAGATTCCAGATGCCAGCAAGATGCTGACCAAACTTCCCTGGACAGACGACCCGATCAGTGTGTACTGGAGCTCCACTTCCTCAGAGCCCCACCCTACTAGGGAAAGAGAGAGGCAGACTGGGAGTATGGATCAACCAGTCAATGCCCATGTTCAGCAGGGAAGTAATTACAGAAGCCAGACCTTCCACCTTCTGCATCCCACAATGATGTTGGGTTCATACTCCCAGAGGGATAGAGAAGAATAGAAAAGCTATTGAGGAGGGGATGGTATATGGAGATTGGGTGGTGGGAATTGTGTGGAGTTGTGCCCCTTCTATCCTATGGTTTTGTTAATGTCTCCTTTCTTAAATAAAAAATTAGAAATAAATAAATAAATAAAAATTTACTTTCCTTCTTTTATGAAGACTGGTGATATATGGAAGTAAGAATCAAGTTGACTTTCCTGACCAATCATAGTATGTGGTTGTAACAATTCCACAGGTCAACTTCTTTTATAACCAAGATAGCATTATTACAAAGAAGGCACCAAATTCTAACTACATAAATTCAAATGTATGACACAGTTGATCTAAAAAATAAAGGCATATTCGATATAATTTTTTAACAAATAATAGGGACATGGTGCTGGTGCTTAATGTAAAGTATCTGACCTGTACTAAAACCCACTTGAATTTCCTATTACTCTAGCCCATGATGATTATTCGAATTTGAGTGCAAGCTCTTAATCTGCATAATTAGTTCCAGTACCTCATAGAAGCAGATTGAAACCTAATCAAGGAGGTCAAGAGTTGGGCAATAGTGAGCTCCAGAGGAGAGGATGCTGTGTTAACCCCTGCTCTTATATATATGTTTGTGTTCAGGAGTCACTAAACTGGGAACAAAGGGATGGCCTGGGAAACAGAGAAACTTTAGAGAGAAAGATCTCTGGCAGTCTTATAAATTGATGCAGCTGTGAGACCTTCTGCAGAGGAGGGGAAAGAAAGAAGTCTAAAACTCAAGATCAGTTCAAAATAGTTGATCAATGAGGTCTGGGGTGCATGCAGTAATCCAACTGCTAAAATAAGACCCAAAAGCATTATCTGGTAAGATCAAAGTAGATTGCTTAAAGTAGATCATATCAGAGGAGAGAAGACCACAGATGAACAAAACTATCACAAAAGTGGCACCAAAAAACCCCAGTATGAAATTTCCAACCAACCATGCTGGTGAAATAGGTAACATTTTCATAGAAAAAAAAGTACATCCTAAAAATAACAATTTATCTGTTTGTTCTTGCTACATAACCAAGATAAGACTTGGCTGAAAATAATGGACCAACTTTGAACTATGCCTGAGTTGTGTAAGTAACACCAGTGAAGAATCTCTGCTTTGAAACAGTGGACTCAATCCACTCTAGCAGAAGAAGTGACTCCTGAGAATCTCAAGAATGCCACATGCTAGGGTGAGCTAAATCCATTGTTCAACAGAAGGGCCAACATGTAGAATATCAGTAAGAAGTCTGATTGTGCTTTAATTTATGGATACATGTGTACATCTGCCTTATCTCATGGAACCTAGTCTATATCTATATTTTGAGACTTTATTGGGAAGTGAACCACCTGGAATGGAATTAGAGAATCATATGAAAGGAAAGGTCTCACCTGAGTAATGAGGCTGACGGGTTGACATTCCATGCCTGACGTCTCTGGACACAGTCTGAAGTCAAGCATGCCAAGTTGGTACTCACTGAATTGAATAGGTTGGGATGAGCAGATGCAATATCATTTGGAATGAGTTGAGAGAAGCATGCTGGAAAATGAGCCCCATCTAGAGGTTACAGGACTGAGGGAAATTTGGGCTTTGTAGAAGAAGTGGGTGGTTCCTGCTGTCTTAGGGTTTAAGAAGGCAATAGATAGTTATTGCTTTAATCAAATTATTTGGCAATTAGGTTGACATTGAAAATCCATTGTTAGGATTTGCTGTATCATACACAATCTCACCATAATTTTTCCTTTGATGTAATATATATATGTATATACATATATATTATAAAATAACATCACTGGTTGCTTCTGCTCTCCTGGTCTAAGCTTTTAGGAGAGTCAACATTTCAAAGACTCCGCCTATGGTCTGTACATTGAAATGTTTGAGACATTCAATCTATTTTTCCCTTCTCATATTAATTAAATAGTGATTTATATGACTACAGTTATTATGAGTGTACATAAACATCATTCCCACCACCAAAAGATTGTGTCCCATCCCATCCTCCCCCCAGTGAAGCTGAGCATCTACCATCACCCTCCACCCAGAATTTTTACTTTGGTTCCCTACTCCAAACTCAGTCAGATCCTGCTTTGAATTTCCCTTTCTGTTCTTCATTCTCAAATTCTGTTTATAAGTGGGATCATCCCATATTCATCTTTGTCTTTCTGACTTAGCTCACTTAATATAATTCCTTCTAGCTCTATCCAAGATAGGTCAGAGGAGGTGGGTTCATTGTTCTTAACAGCTGCATAGTATTCCATTGTGTATATATACCACCACTTTCTCAGCTGTTGATCTGTTGTTGGGCATCTGGGTTGCTTCCAGGTTTTAGCTATTACGAATTGTGCTGCTATGAACATAGGTGTACACATTTCTTTTTGTTTGTGTGTTATAGAGTCCTTGAGGTATATTCCCAAGAGAGGAATTACTGGGTCATATGGAAGGTCTATGTCTAGCCTTATGAGAGTTCTCCAGACTGCTCTCCACAGAGATTAGACCAATTTACATTCCCATCAGCATTGCAAAGTGTTCCACTGTCCCCACAGCCTCTCCAGCATTTGTTGCTGTCGTCCTTTTTGATGTATGCCATTCTCACAGGAGTGAGGTGGTATCTCAATGTTTTCTTAATTTGCCTTTCTCTGACAATCAGCGACCTGGAGCAATTTTTCATGTGTTTGTTAGCCTTTTGGATCTCTTCTGTAGTGAATGTTCTGTTCATATCCTCTGCCCATTTTTGGATGTCGTTATTTGCTTTTGTTGCTAAGTTTACTGAGCTCTTTTGTATATTTTGGTAATTAATCTCTTGTCTGATGTATGGCATGTGATGATCTTCTCCCATTCTGTGAGGGGTCTCTTTGTTTGAGTGATGGTTTCTTTCACTGTGCAGAAGTTCTTCAATTTGATGTAGTTCCATTGGTTTGTTTTTGTTTTAGTCTTCCTTGCAATTGGGTTAGTATCATCAAAGAGAAAAATACATACCTGAAACAAAATGCACAATAGTCTGCAGTAAGTCAATAAATGAAGCAAACAAATAGAAATACCTAAAAAGATACCATAAAGTACCTAATGAAATAGTTTCTACTTAGACCTAGATACCCTCTTCACCTGCTTCCTATTACACTTTCCTCAGTCACTCCAAAGCTAACCTTATCAAAATAAGGACTGCAAAAACTGAATAAGGGCAAGAAACTGGCATACTTTAATGATGACTCTTTAGTCACCATCAGGCCATCCCATCTTCTGGGGCACTAGTCAGGGAATCCTGGAATTCCCACACAAACACGATGAGCCTAGACCTCGAATAGATTCTTCTCTCCATTACCACTGGTAATCTCTATCAGGAACAACATAATGGACCCCTTGGGGGGCCCCATAGACCTTGCCCTCAGTGTGGATAAACAATGGTAGAGAATGTCCCAGCCTCTGAAGGGGGTTGGAAAATATACTCTACCTAACACCTGAAGAAGATGGGTCCTGAAATTGGTGCAACTTGGAATATTCCTACTCATGACTCCAGAATAAAATTCTGAACCTACAAGGATGTAGAGGTTGCATAGGCTTCTATGCTGAATATGGGCCCCAGATAAAATCAATGGGGTTTATAGTCAACAATATTTATACATTTTCCCCATATTTGGGAGCTACTCTCTTCCCGGATCCAGCTTTCTATCCCTTTTTCCAGCCATTACATCATCTACCCAGAAGATAACCTGGGTCCTCCTGCATATCAGATGTCAGGCTCAGGCAAAAAAATCATGGACCCTTTGGAATATACCTAAAATAGACCTACTAGCTATTTCCAAAACGGAAACCTTGAATCTTCATCTACAATATTCCAGCCTTTAGGTTCTAAATTTGTTTGGCTTTATGTGTTAACTCTTTTTTTCAGCCACCAGGTTCCAGATGCTACCATGATGCCAACCTGGCTTCCCTAGACATATGACCCCCACCAATGTGTCCTGGAGCTCTGCTTCCTCAGAGCCCTGCCCCACTAGGGAAAGAGAGAGAGAGAGAGGCTGGGAGTATGGATCAACCTGTCAATGCCCATGTTCAGCAGGGAAGCCATTACAGAAGCCAGACCTTCCACCTTCTGCCCCCCATAATGACCTTGGGTCCATACTCCCAGGTTAAAGAATAGGAAAGCTATCAGTAGAGGAGATGGAATAAGAAGCTCTGGTGGTGGGAATTGTACCCCTCTTATCCTATGGTCTTGTCAGTGTCTCCATTTTATAAATAAAATTTTTTTTAAAAGTCTGAAGGAAGTCGGGCAGTAGCACAGTGAGTTAAGCGTTCTTGGAGCAAAGTTCAAGGACCAGCGGAAGGATCCCCGTTTGAGCCCCAGCTCCCCACCTGCAGGGGAGTAGCTTCACAGGCAGTGAAGCAAGTCTGCAAGTGTCTCTTTCTCTCCCCCTCTCTGTCTTCCCCTCCTCTCTCCATTTCTCTCTGTCCTATCCCACAATGACATCAATAATAACTACAATAATAGAACAACAAAATGAAATAAATAAATATTTAAAAAGAAGAAGAAGAAGTCTGATTGTGGCTAAAAATGCCATGGCTTCTATCAAGGAAATATTTTGCTAAAGACATCAGGAAGCATGTTCCCTTTTGGGTTGTACATAGCTAAGGAAGTTTTTGAGTGGAATCTTAGACTATGATACATCAAAGATTGGTAATGGCAATTGGAAAATATCATCTTTAGCACCAGTAGTTCTATCTGACAACAGACCCATGATGAAGGCATGAGTTGATTCTTTAATTTTTCTACATAAGTACATTTATTATCCTAAAAGTCAAGCACATATTTGTACTTTGTACTATGTAATTCCACCTTCATTCAAATATCTAAATCTTTCTCTATTTTAATTTAAAATCTACAGAAACATTTCTTCAAAAGGCAATGTTTTTTACTTTTTAAACTACATTTCTAACCTTAAGATAAGAATACTAAAAACTGGTATGGTGTGTGTGGAATTGTACCTCTTTTATCCTATGGTCTTGCCAATATTTCCATTTTATAAATAAATTAAATACATACACAGTCACACATACTCTAACATATATTTATACATCCATGCACTCACACTACTTACATAGAAACTCATGCATAAACACATATGTTCATGTTCAAATCAATGTGCAAAGAACATATATATTTACTTTTAACAAACTCATACATACACTCACAAGTGCATATACATACACACCTAGCACGTTCTCTGCATAAGTATGCTAATTTTATTGAATCAGCACAGTACTGTGAGCTATATTTATTATTATTATTGTAATTTTACTAGTGATTTATAAGATTATAAGATAACAGAGATAAAATTCTACATCACTATCACCACATAAATTCTGCATCCCCACCCATCTCCAGTGGTAATGACCACAGTTTTGTGAATTGAGTCTTACTGTTTGGTACAGATGAGGACATTAAAACCCAAGAAAAGAAAATAACTTGTCCAAGGTCAAGCTGTTAGTAAGTAGGAGTGTGTGTGTGTGCTTTCAAAGTGTGTACAGCTGTGTGTACAGTTAAAAACAAACCAACTCATGGTGTCTATGACCTCTCAGTGATCTCACTAATTAAACCATTTCAGTTAAGAAAACTCAAACATATTTTTGAAACACTTTCTCACTTAATTTTTAACAGTGCATATTCCACATGTTTGTGACTAATTTATACCAAAATCCTCTCAGTATTGTTCCTTATGAGGTATTTGATGCCAAAAGCAGAATTCTTCATTTTTCCAGTGAGATTTTTTTCAAGTTTTATATTTTATTGAAAACAGGCAAAGTCATTGTCCCCAGTTTTGGAAAAATAGGATTTAAGTTAGAGGGTGTTTTGCTTGTATGTTTGCTGTGCTGTTTGTTTTGAGTTTGTCATTTTGAAGATTATTTGCTATACATCTTAGTCATTTAAACAGTGATTAATTCGAATGCTGCATGTCCTTTCTGCTTGAAATGCTATTGTTTTAACTGGTGACACAATTAATTATCTTACCAGTATTGCTATACTGATTTGTTTATTTTCTGTTAGGTTAACTGTAGTAACAGTATAAGTTAAATAAGTGAACCAATCCTAAGAAACTAATAAGAATATTAAAATATATAAGAATACCTTCCACCTTCTGCATCCCACAATGACCTTGGGTCCATACTCCCAGAGGGATAAAGAATAGGAAAGCTATCAGGGGAGGGGATGGGATACGGACACCTGGTGGTGGGAATTGTGTGGAGTTGTACCCCTCTTATCCTATGGTTGTGTCAATGTTTCCTTTTTATAAATAAAAAATTAATATATATATATATATAAATCAAAAGATAGGATTCACATAGACTGAATAGTAAGGAGATGTAAAACAGAGTTGTAGGAAAGCATATAGATTCTACTAAGATGTGGATATTTTGCTTCAAAACTAAAGTTTCCACCCAAAAAAATCATAGATGAACTCCAAGGAAATCACAAGTGACTTTCTGAAGAGTAATGAGTACTAATTAATCATATGAAATCACTTCTAATATTCTGTTCCCTTTGTATATTTCCCTTGGTGAAAAACTTTAAGGCACAAAATTAAATGCAGTCTGCCACATGAGAAGTAATTTTCACCTTTGAGAAGCAGCTCGATCAGCTGACTTGTCATAGGAACAAAGCAGCTGATAACTTTCCCTAAATCCTAAGACATTCTCTTTCTCTCTCACTCTCTATCTCCCATCCCCTTTGAACATTTTTCTGACCTATCAAATAAAATCAATAAATAAACATTTTAAAAGACTTAATAAGAAACCCAAGACAAAGAATGTATAGACAGTGAACGCTTTAATGGGTGTGGTTCTGAGGTAGTACACATAATTCAACTTAATTTAGATCTTAAGGATGTTGGGCTAGCAAAGCAGCTCACTTGAATGTGTACTTGCTTTGTCATGGAAACAACCCAGGTTCAAGACTGGCCCCTATCACAGTGAGAGAAAGCTTAGTGCTGTAATGTCTCTCTGTCTCTGTTTTCTATCTAAAACAGTTGGCCTGCAGCAGTAAAGCTCCAGTAATCTAAAAAAAAAAAGAAGAAGAAGAAGAAAAGAAAAAAAGTAAGCATGAACTGGGGAAATAGCAAAATGATATAATGATTATACAAAAAAAAATTCCATGCTTGAAGTACCAAAGATCTCAGGTTCAATCCCCAGCACCAACATAAGCCAAAGCTGAGCAGTGCTCTGATGTATATATTATGCCTTTTCACTGAATGAAAGCAAAATCTGTTGTGTCCAAGCTGCATTGCAGCTCTCACACATCACTTCCTTAAATCTCATAATCACACTATGAAGCAGATATTTGTAATTATTAACCTTGCTATGGCTATGGCTATTATTAATATTGTTCCCATTTGAAGGCTTAACATAATGAGGTTCAAATTCTCTACTATCTATTATAGCTAAGAGTAAACAAAGTCAGATGATGAGTGAACAAAATAAAAATCTCAAAGGGGAATATCCAAACCCAGGCTGAATGGAAATCAGAGGCAAAACAGGATGTTTGAGAGAAATGAATACAAGTAGAACCTAAACTGGAGAGAGCTGGTGTATTTCACCAAAGTAAAAGACTCTGGGGTGGGGGGGGCAGGGAGATTACAGGTCCAAAAAGGATAACAGAGGACCTAGTGGGGGTTGTATTGTTATGTGGAAAACTGAGAAATGTTATGCATGTACAAACTATTGTATTTACTGTCAACTGTAAAACAGTAATCCCCCAATAAAGAAAAAAAGAAAAAGAAAAAAATGCAGACCATCTGCTAGAGCGCATATAATGCCATGCACAAGGATTGCAGTTCACAGCCCCAGTCTGCAGGAGGGATGTTTCATGAGAGGTGAAGCAGTGTTGTAGGTGCCTCTATTCCTCTATTCTCTCTCTCTCTCTCCCTCTTTCTTTCTCTCTCTCTCTCTCTTCTCCTCTCCTCTCCTCTTCTCTCTCTCCTTCCTTCTCAATTTCTGTCTCTATGGAAAAAAAAAGAAATATATATATATGGAAGCAGAGGATTTGGCATGTAAGCACTGAATTCCAGCTATAAGAGAAGGAAAGGGAAGGGAAGGGAAGGGAAGGGAAGGAAAGGAAAGGAAAGGAAAGGAAAGGAAAGGAAAGGAAAGGAAAGGAAAGGAAAGGAAAGGAAAGGAAAGGAAAGGAAAGTGCATTATAAGCAAACCTCATTGGCCAATTGAAGCCTTTACTGTACCTTTTCAGCCTGCTTCCAATTGCCATGCTAACCTGTGAAATTGTCCTGTGGTCTCTTTCTTCCTTTCTCTTTCCCTGTCTTCCCCTCCTCCTGTTAGTCTTTCTCCCTCGACTATTTCTTTTTAATCTCAATTTCTCTCATCTATGTCTGTCTCAAATTTCAGAAGGGAAGTTATTCATGATGACAAAATCTACCTCACATATGTTGGTTTTATAATTTTATTTTCTACCTGTACAGTTTTATATTTCAACATCTGTATGCACTTAAGATCACCACCAAGATTCTTGATTCTATCCACCAATTAACCCTTTTACCAATTTTGGCTACCTCCTATCTCTCCTCTGGTAAACAACGCTATTGTCAGAATTCAAGGATGCATTATTGCTTATTTGTTTTTAAATATCCACCATGGTTATTGCAGGGGCTCAGTGCCTGCATGATAAATTCCAGCAATTATTTCTTTTTCTTTTCTGATAGAGAAAAGGAGAAATTGTGAGGGTACTGAAGGGAGGGACAGAGGCCTGCAGTACTAGTCCACTGCTTGTGAGGATTCACCCCATGCAAGTGGGGACCAGTAACTTGAACCCATGTTCTTGTACATTGGGACATGTGTGCTCTACCCAGTGTGTCACCATCAGGTCCATGTTTGTTTTGTTTCCTTTTTCTTTTTTTCTTTTTTTTATGAGAGGTGCTGCATTTATTTATTTAAATTTATTTATTTATTTATTTATTTTTACAAAATTACATGTCAACAGGGGGTTGAATACACAGCATTCCCACCAGCAGAGTTCTGAATCTTCACTCTCCCCACTGCAATACACCACAATTCCCCTAAGGTTGTAGACATGGGTCAGCCATCATCTCTACAACTATCTGTCCACATTTACACATAACTGCTACCTTTTCCTCCTGATTCAATACTCTTTTCCCCTCCAAGCCACTCATGACAACACAACTACATCCATATATCCCTTTCCTTTTCCTTCTGTCTCTCTGGGTGCTAATGGAGCTGGAGTTCAAAGCCCTCTTATCTTCTTCCTATCACTTCTCCCCCACTGGGGGTATAGATCAATGTTGTTTTGGGGGTGCAGAAGGTAGGAGTTATGGCTACTAAAATTGCTTCTTCACTGGACGTTGGCAGGTCAATCCATACTCCCAGACTTGTTTCTGTCTTTTTGTCGTGGGCTAGAACTCTGGTGAGTTGAGGTTCCAGGACACATTGGTGAAATCCTCTGTCCAGAGAAGTCAGGATGAAATCATGGCAGCATCTGCAACGTGGTGTCTGGAAAGTGGCAGGGCATAAATTGAGACAAAATGGTTAATGAACAGGAACCAAAAAGCACTAACAGAACATATGAGATTAGGGATGAGGGGGTGGTAGAAAAAGCTAGAAAACCCATTTTAGGCATGTTCCTGGTGGCACACAATTATGGTACTTTTGATTGAATTTCATGGCTAGCTTGAAGTTGGATAAGAATATTGTCTGAGGGGGCCCTAATCAGGAGTCCTGGATTCCCACACAGACACGATGAGCCTAGACCTCGAATAGATTCCTCTCTCCATTACCACTGGTCATCTTCATCAGGAACAACATAATGGACCCCTTGGGGGCCCCCATAGGACTTTGCACTCAATGTGGATCAACAATGGTAGAGAATGTCCCAGCCTCCGAAGGAGGTTGGACATACTCTACCTACCACCTGAAGAACATGGGTCCTGAAATTGGTGCAACTTGGAATGTTCCTACTCATGACCACAGAATTTGAGTTCAGATCTACAGGGACGTAGAGGTTACATAGACATCTATGCTGAATATGGGCACCAGATAAAATCGATGGGGGTTACAGTCAATAATATCTATATATTTTCCCCATATTTGGGAGCTGCTCTCTTCCCTGATGCAGTTTTTTTTATTTTTATTTATTTATTTATTTATTTTAAAAAGAGACATTAACAAAACCATAGGATAAAAGGGGTACAAATCCACAAAATCCCCACCACCAGAGTTTTCTATCCCTTTTTCCAGGCGTGACATCATCTTCCCAGAAAATAACCTTGATCCACCTGCATATCAGATGTCAGGTTCAGGCAAAAACTAATAAAGTCATGGGGCCTTTGGAATATACCTAAAATAGACCTACTAGCTATTTCCAAAACAGAGACCCCAAATATTCATCTGCAATATTCCAGCCTTTAGGTTCATGATTGTTCAATAATTTGTTCTGCTTCATATACAAAATATTTTTTCAGCCACCAAGTTCCAGATGCTAGCATGATGCAACCGGACTTCCCTGGACAGACAACCCCACCAATGTGTCCTGGAGCTCCACTTCCCCAGAGCCCTTACCCACTAAGGAAAGAAAGAGACAGGCTGGGAGTATGGACAGAACTGTCAACTCCCATGTTCAGTGGAGAAGGAATTACAGAAGTCAGACCTCCCACCTTCTGCCCCCCATAATGACCCTGGGTCCATACTCCCAGAAGGTTAAAGAATAGGAAAGCTATCAGAGAAGGGGATGGGATACGGAGCTCTGGTGGTGGGAATTGTACTCCTCTTATCCTATGGTCTTGTCAGTGTTTTCATTTTATAAATAAATAAATTTTAAAACATAATATTGTCTGAGAAAATGGTATCAGAGAAGAGAAAATGTCTAGAAAGTTGGATTAGGGCAGTGAGTAGCTCCCATTCTTGAAAAAAATTCTGTGGGTAAAATTAATTATTTAGTACAGACGAAGAGTTGGGGGGTCTCCGTTTTGTAGATAGCTAGTGGGCATATTTTAGTTATATTCCAAAGGGCCTGTGGCTATACTAGTTTTTTTCTTTTTTGCTGAGTCTGAAATCTGATATGCAGGTGGATCCAGGTTATAGTCTGAGGAGATGATGTCATGGCTGGAAAAAGAACCAGAAAGCTGTATCAGGGATGAGTGTAGCTCCCACATATGGGAAAGGTGTATAAAAACTGCTGACTATAAACCCCACTGATTTGATGTGATCTGGGTCCTCTATTCAGCTTAGGAGTCTATGTGACCTCTGTATCACATTCTGTGGTCATGATTAGGAACGTTCCATGCTTCCTCAATATCAGGACCCATCTGCCTCAGGTGTAGTATAGAGTATGTTGTCCAGCCTCCCTTCAGAGGATGGAACATTCTCTACCATTGTTGATCCAAGTTAAGGGCAAGGTCCTATGGGAGCCAGCAAAAGGGTCTATTGTGTTGTTCCTGATAGAGACGACCGGTAACAATGGAGAGAGGGATTTATTTGATGTTTAGGCCCATCATGTCTGTTTGGGAATCTCAGGACTCCCTGAATAGGGCCCCAGCTGATGGGGTGGCCTGATAGTGTCTAAATAATCATCATTAAAGTATGTCAGTCTCTTGCCCTTATTCAGCTTTTAGGTTCATGATTAGTCAACAATTTGTTTGGCTTTATATGTTACCTATATTTTTAGCCACCAGATTTCAGATGCTAGATGCTAACCAGACTTCCCTGGACAGACAACCCCACCAATATGTCCTGGAACTCCAATTCCCCAGAACCCTGCCCCACTAAGGAAAGAGAGGGGCAGACTGTGAGTATGTATCGACCTGTCAATGCCCATGTTCAACGGGGAAGCAATTACAGAAGCCAGGACTTCTACCTTCTGCATCCCACAATGACCTTGGGTCCATACTCCCAAAGAGATAAAGAATAGGAAAGCTATCAAGGGAGGCGATGGGATACAGAGTTCTGGTGATTGGAATTGTGTAGTTGTACCCCTTTTATCCTATGGTTCTGTCAGTGTTTCTTTATTATAAATAAAATTTAAAAAATAATTATTTAGCTCCATCCACCTGACACAGGTCATATATATATTTAGCACTAGAGCCTATGCACCCTCTGAGTCCCTATTGGTCTGAGTGCGCAGCTCCCGGGTGGTCACAGCTGGGAATACTTTAGGCTGCACTCATTTCAGGACCAGCCTTCCTCTAGTGGCAGGGCAGGATACCCCAATCTCCCTTCAGAGACTGGGGCAGTCCTTACCATAGCTGCTTTATGATGAAAGAAAGGTCCTCGGAGGGCCCACAAAATGACTTATGATGCCATTGTTGATGGAAGTGACCACTGGTGGTTGAGAGAGGGATCCCTTAGAGGTCTAGGCCCATTACATTTGTATGGGAATCTAAGGATTACCTAACAAGAGCCCCAGATGATAAGGTGGTATGATATTGACCAAAAGAGCCATTATTAAGTGGGCCATTCTCTTGCCCTTATACAACTTTTGGAGTCCTTTCTTTATCTGATGAACTTAGACTTTCTCCCACTTATTTAAGAATTGAGTATCATTTGTTGAACCCAACCAGAATTAGGTTTTTTGGGATTTGTCATCTTTGGGCCTTTCTGCTAAGCTGTCCAGCTAATTTGATCTATGTCCAACTAATTAGATAATTTATGATGCCTTCTTTAGGCATTTCAACTTTAACTTTGAGTTATTTAATTGCCCCTTGCTTATAGATACATGTACACTTGTACCCAGTACCCTAAACCTTAGCCTATCTGGTATCTGTTACTTAGTTAAATGATGTGCCATTTAACATATATGTAGGAAGTCCCATGTGTTGGGAAAGGTCTCATCAGATTTGAAGAGTTCTGAAGTTGACTTCTTAGGCTTGGTATCTCTGGTTACAGTCCACAGTAAGAATTCAGTAGCAGCATGATGTAGGGTAGCAACACCAGTAGCGATTTGACTGAAATCGACAGAGGTGATATGGTGGTAGGGAATCATAGAGAAGAAATATCAAAAAGTATGGGCATAGTCCTAGAGGTACCAGGACTAGGATAAAGGAGGATGTTAAAGAGAATGCAATAGGGGGGTTGTTTGCTTTGTTTCTTTACCTTCCACATGAGTGAAATCTTACAGTATTTGCCTATCTCTGTATGATGCACTTCACTAAGCATACCTTCTAGTTCATCCATGTTTTCACAAATGGCAAGCTTCACCATTTTTTTTTGTATCTGACTAGTATGCCATTTTGTTTATAGGCCACATTTTCTTTATATTACCATACACTGATGGCCATTTAACCATGAAGAAAAAATGTTCAACATAATTGTTATGGAAATGCAAAGTGAAAGCACAATAAGGCATCACTTCACACCTCTTGGAATGGCTTACATCAAAAAGACAATGAACAAGTATTGGAGATGATATGGTGCATATCATACATTACTGGTGAAAATGTAAATGGTACAGTCACTATGGAAAATAGTACAGGAATTCCTCAAAAACTTGAACATAGAGAAACTTCTGGAGGCATGGCTATGGAGTAGGAGCTGTTAGAGACAGCTCTCCTGCAAGACTAGAAAAAAAAAATACCTGAAAAAGCAACAAAATACAACCGCAATTTCTTCAGAAATTCACTAAGCCACCAAGTCTTATATGTTACTATGATTTCATCCTGCCCTCCCTAGGCTGAAGATTTTACCAATATGTCTTAGAACCTCAGCCCTAGAGAAAGATAAAAACAGTCTGGGAGTATGGATTAACCTGTCAACATTCATGCCCAGCAGAAAAGCAATCACAGAAGCCAGGACGCCTACCATCTGAATCCCATAAAGAATTTTAGTCCATACACCCAGAGGAGTAGGGGGCAGGGTTAGGGATAGATAAATAGAGGACTCTGAACTCCAATCCCAGCAGGACCTGGAGAGAGAAGAGGAAAAAAAAAAAAAAAGGAATGACATTCAGAAACCATAACTGGTGTAGGTGTGACTCAGAAAGGAAGAGAAGACAGGACTATAGAAAAGTAGGCAAATGCATAAAAATATAAATATAGATAGTTATAGAAATAATAGTCAACCCACATCTGTGACCTTAGGAGAACTACTGCAGGTTCCAGTGAAGGGAATAAGGACACAGAACTCTGTGGTGGTAACAGTGTAGAATTATACCTCTGTTATCATTTTGTAAACTCAATTTAAATCATTAATATTTTTTAAAACAAACATAGAAATATATAAATGCCCATCAACAGATGACTGAATAAAGAAGGTGTGAAATGAATTCAATGAAATACTACTCTACAATTTAAAAAGATAATATATGGAAAGAGAGAGACAGGCTGGGAGTTTACATCAACCTGTCAATGCCCATATTTACTTGGGAAGCAATTACAGATGCCAGACCTTCCACCTTCTGCACCCCATGGTGACCCTGGGTCCATACTCCCACGGGGTTAAAGAATAAGAAAGCTATCAGGGGAGGGGATGGGATACGGAGCGCTGGTGGTGGAAATTGTACTCCTCTTATCCTATGGTCTTGTCAGTGTTTCCATTTTATAAATAAATAAATTTTGGAAATAGATGATATTGTGTCCTTCAGAATAAAATGGATAGGATGGACTTGAGATCATTATACTTAGTGAAATAAGTAAGGATGTGAAAGACAACCACTGAATGGTTTTGCCCATATGTGGAATATAGAGAATTGAAACAAAATAAGTAAATATATATTTACTTCAATTCAAACTGTCTCTAAGACTTTTTGAGACTACAGTGATTATCAATGGGGCATAGAGAGATTAAAGTACAGTACCTTGGCGGTGAGTACAGTATGGAGCAATACCCCTTTAATTTTGTGATCTTATGAACCACAAATAAAATAACGAAATATCGTATGATTCATCAGTCTCACTTCTGGATATTTATCTAAAGACCAAAAAACAAACAAACAAAAAAAAAAAACACTAACTGAAAAGTACATGTAGCCCTATATCATTACAACATCATTTATAGTAATCAAGTACAGAAACCATCTAAGTACCCATTAATGAATTAATAAATAAATGAATTGACTATTTGACAATTCCGTACATGATTTAATTATTTCAGAATGATAATAAGGATCCCAACTATAGTACAATAAAAGGATACCCTCCCCTGCAATTTCTTGGACTTGAAGGTATAGGAAAAGTGTGTCAGACTCTGAGAAGCTCCAGCTTGTCCCACTACTCTAACATACACAGTCTCTCCCTGGACACACACACACACACACACACACACACACACACACACACAGTAGCATATGAATGCTTGTTTCAGCAGTATGTACCTTAACAAGTTGATACAGCATAACAAAGTGAGAAGTCTTGATTTGTAAGACTCGTTAAAACATAGAGTATGATATAAGCTTTCCATCCCAGTGTCTAGCACAAAAGTGAAGTTCAAAAGTGGTATCTATTAGTATTCATGTGTCTTGTTATCAAGAAAAAAGTAAAAGATATTTTAGCTTATAAACATGACCAAGGCTTGAACTTTATCTAAAGTTATAGGACCCTAAGCAGTTCTGTATTCCATTTTATTGGGGGTGGGGCTAATGGTTTACAGAACAGTTCTTGACACATGGGTACAATTTCCCAACTCTATGTGATGGGTGTCTGCCAAACATTCTCACCCTCAATTTAGGACCCCATATGAAACTCAGTCCCATTTCTTACCTCTCCAGAGTCCTATGCTTTGGTCCTATGCACCAACAAAGGCCAAGTTTTCTCTTTCTCTCCCTGTCTTCAAAGTTCTAACTACAAATGAGGTCATCTGTAATTCATCCCTCTCTTCCTGATCCATCCCACCCAGCACTATTCCTTCACATTCCATCCAGTGGTGTTAAGTTATGGCCTAGTTTCGCTTTTCTAAATGTGGCTATCCAGCTTTCCCAGAACAATCTGTTGAGGAAAACTTCTTTTCACCATTGAATGTTTTGGCTTTCTGTCATATATTGGGTGGTTCCACATCTGTAGGCTCATATCTGAGATCTTGATTCTGTCCATTTATACAAGGATTCATTTTCTTCCAATACCACACTATTTTAGTCATTATTACTTTTAAGAATAAACTGAAGTTGGATAGTGTTATATCTCCATACATTTTCTTTTTTCTTTGAGTTGCTTTGACAGTTCATTGTTCTTTTGTAGTTCCACATAAATTTTTGAGTAAGTTGTTCATCTCCTTAAAGAATGTCATTGGACTACTATGAGCATTATATTTGATTTACAATATCCATGAGTCTTTTCTTTTTTTTTTTTTCCTCCTCCAGGGTTATTGCTGGGCTCGGTGCCTGCACCATGAATCCACCGCTCCTGGAGGCCATTTTTTCCCCCTTTTGTTGCCCTTGTTGTAGCTTCGTTGTGGTTATTATTATTATTGTCCTTGTTGACGCAATTCGTTGTTGGATAGGACAGAGAGAAATGAAGAGAGGAGGGGAAGACAGAGAAGGGGAGAGAAAGATAGACACCTGCAGACCTGCTTCACAGCCTGTGAAGAGACTCCCCTGCAGGTGGGGAGCCGGGGGCTCGAACCGGGATCCTTACGCCGGTCCCTGCGCTTTGCGCCACATGCGCTTAACCCACTGCGCCACCGCCCGACCCCCCCATGAGTCTTTTCTTAAGTTGGCTTTGGTTTAACAACACTGTCATATTGTTCTGTCCATTTTGATCTCCATTTCCTATGTCTTTGTTTTCTTTTTTATTTATTCTTTTAATATTTATTATATATTTTATTTTATAAAACAGAAAGAAATTGAGAAGGGGAGGGGAGACCAAAAAGGAGAGAGAAAGAGACACCTGCAGCACTGCTTCAATGCTTGTGAACCATCCCCTGCAGGTGGGGAATGAGATCTTGAACTGGAGTCCTTGCATATGGTAATGTGTGTGTACAACTTGGTACACAACTGCCTGGCCACTCCTATGTAGTTGTTTTCTTCTATTGTTGTTTGTGTTCCTAGTACTATTCTACCACTTATCACTTCATTTAGACCATGTATTCCTTTGCTTCTTTTCATATGGCACTAATTATTGCAGGGCAGGATTGCTGGTGGTAAATTCCTTCAGTTTCTATATGACTGAGAAAAAAAAATACTTATTCCTTAATCGTGGAAGACAATTTTGCAAGATAAATCATGGTTAGCAATTCTTATCTTTTAAAAATTTGTATGTAATTCCAATTACACTTCCTTCTTGCCTCCACTGTCTGAGATTGTAAATCTGATGAAAGTCCAAGGGTTCTACCTCTGTATTTCAGTTTCTTCTTTTCCTGAGAAGTTTGTAGTATTTTTCTTGTCCTTGCTTTTGGATAATATTATTAATATGTGTCTTGGTGTGTGCCATTTTGGATCCAAGAGCTTATGCTTTTAATATTGCACAGATGTGGAATATTTTCTACTTTGATTTCTTTTTTAAAAATTTTTATTTATAAAAAAGAAACACAGACAAAAAGGGTACAACTCCAGACAATTACTACCATCAGAACTCTGTATCCCATCTCCTCCCCTGATAGCTTTCCTATTCTTTAACCCTCTGGGAGTATGGACCCAGAGTCATTATGGGGGGCAGAAGGTGGAAGGTCTGGCTTCTGTAATTGCTTCCCCACTGAACATGGACATTGACAGGTTGATCCATACTCCCAGCAAGCCTCTCTCTTTCTCTAGTGTGGCAGGGCTCTGAGTAAGCAGAACTCCAGGACACATTGGTGGAGTCATCTGCCCAGGGAAGTCAGTTTGACAACATGGTAGCATCTGGAACCTGGTGGCTGAAAAAAGAGTTAACATATAAAGCTAAACAAATTGTTGACTAATCATGAACTTAAAGGCTGGAATATTGCAAGTGAAGATTTGGGTTCTCTGTTTTGAAGATAGCTAGTAAGCCTATTTTAGTTAAATACCAAAGGGCCCATGACTATATTAGTTTTTTCCTGAGCCTGATATCTGATATGAAGGTGGGCTGGAAAAGGGGCTAGAAAGCTGGATAAGGGGAGAGAGTAGCTCCCAAATATGGGAAAAGTGTATAAATATTGTTGACTGTAAATCTCATCGACTTTATCTTGGGCCCATATTTAGCTTAGGAGCCTATGTAATCTCTGCATCCCTGTAGGTTTGAGCTCACACTATGTGGTCAGGAGTAGGAACATACCAAGCTTCCTCAATTTCAGGACCCAATTTCTTCCTAAGGTGGTAGATAGAGTACGTTATCCAGCCTTCCTTCGGAGGATAGAACATTCTCTATCATTGTTGATTCACATTGAGTGCAAGGACTTATGAGGTCCCACAAAGGGGACCATTGTGTTTTTCCTGATGAAGATGATCAGTGACAATGGAGAGACACATCTTTGGCTCACTACATTCCTGTCCCACATCTTGGAATCCGAATCTATACCCAAAATTTGGCGTCGTGCGAAGATAATAGCAGTTTTGAAACCAAAGAAAGACCCAACACTGGCCGCCAGCTATAGACCAATTTCTCTCCTCTCCGTTTGTAACAAACTCCTTGAGAGGCTGCTTCTGTCACGTATTTCTCCTCTTACAGAGAAATTCCTATCGCCAACCCAAGCTGGTTTCCGCCCAGGAAAATTTACCTGCAAACAAGTCCTGGCCCTCTCAACTTACATTGAAAATGGATTCCAGAAGAATTTAAAGACAGGTGCTGTCTTTGTTGATCTCACAGCAGCCTATGACACAGTCTGGCACCGTGGTCTCCTAGTCAAGATCTCAAAATGCCTGCCTCCATGGGTGGCCAACACTATATCGTTCCTTCTCCAAAACAGAAGATTCCGGGTGCATCTGGGTGACAAGTCTAGCAGATGGAGACTTGTTTCAAGTGGCCTCCCCCAGGGCTCTGTTCTGGCTCCTACGCTATTTAATATTTACATCAATGACCTTCCAGAAACTTCTTCAAGGAAGTTCATCCACGCCAATGACATCTGCTGTGCAACTCAGGCATCCAAGTTCGACATCCTCGAGGAAACACTCACGAAAGACATGTGTCTGATATCTGATTACTGTAAAAAATGGCGACTAATCCCTAGCACTGAAAAAACAGTATCATCTGTTTTCCATCTACACCATGCCTCGGCCTTGCGTGAGTTTAATGTGCAGCTTGACGATACGAGAATCCGGCATGAAGCCCAGCCAGTCTATCTTGGTGTTACTCTCGATCGCACCCTGTCATTTCACGAACATCTCATAAAAACTGCAGCAAAGGTGGGCGCGAGGAATAACATCATTGCAAGACTGGCCAGCTCCTCATGGGGCGCGAGCGCTTCCACGCTACGATCATCATCTCCGGCATTATGCTATTCCACTGCAGAATACTGTGCCCCAGTATGGTTCCGTAGCCCCCATGTCCACTTGGTCGATTCCAAATTATATTCCTCCATGAGGATAATTTCTGGAACCATCCGTTCCACCCCGGTTCCATGGCTGCCAGTTCTTAGCAACATGGCCCCGCCATATATTCGTCGGGATGCAGCATCATCTAAGTTCATTTCCCACGTCTACGCTCAACCGGACCTGCCAATATACGCGGATATCTTCGCCCACCCTGTCCAACGCTTGATGTCTTGTCATCCAATCTGGTCCCCTACGCCTACACTGAACTTCTCTGTTCCAGACTCTTGGAAACAGAGTTGGCAGTCAGCTGAGGTAAAGAACAAACACCTCATCACAGACCCCTGTGAGTGTCAACCCGGCTTTGACCTAGCACGTTATGATTGGGCCCTCCTCAATTGCTATCGAACAGGCCATGGCCGGTGCGCCGCTATGTTCCATCGCTGGGGAGCCAGAGACAACCCGAACTGCCCCTGCGTCTACAGAGACTATGACCCACATAGTCAACGACTGCCACCTCTCCAGATTCAAAGGAGGTCTCGAAACTTTACATCAGGCTCAACCTGACGCTGTTGACTGGCTACGGAAGAAGGGCAAATGCTAGAAGAAGAATGGAGAGAGGGAATTATTCAAAGTCTAGGCCCATCATGTCTGTGTGGGAATGCCAGGACTCCCTGACTAGGAGCCCAGATGATGGGGTGGCCTGATAGTGACTAAAGAGTCATCATTAAAGTATGTCAGTCTCTTGTCCTTATTCAACTTTTGCAGTCTGTATTTTGATAAGATTAGTTTTGGAGTGACTGAAGGGAATTTAATAGGAAGTAGCTGAGGAGGGTATCTAGGTCTAAGTAGAAACTATTTTATTCTGAACTTTATGGTGTCTTTTTAGATCTTTCTACTTACTTCATTTATTGACTCACTGCAGACTAACATGCACTTTTGCTTTCAGCTATATATTTTGCCCTAATTTATGGATACATGTGTATGTACACATGCCCTATACCCTGGGACCTGGTCTATATGTAGGTTTGGGGTCTTTGTTAGGAAGTGAACCAGCCAAAATGGAATTAGAGAAGCCTATGAGAAAGGAAACTTCTCACCTGAATAACGAGGCTGAAGGGTTGCCATTCATGCCTGATGTCTCTGGACACAGTCAGAAGTGAAGCAAGCCAAGGTGGCACTCATTGCATTAATTAGGTTGGTATCAGAATTTAGGGAAGCATGCAGGAAAGTGAGCCCCACCCTAGAGGTTCCAGGACTGGGGGAAATATGGGCTTTATAGAGAAAGCAGGAGGTTCCTGCTATCTTAGGGTTTAAGAAGGCAATAGATAGTTATTGCTGCAATCGAATTATTTGGCAATTGAGTTAACTTTGAAAATCCCTTTGTGGGGGCCAGGCAATAACTCAGCAGGTTAAGTGCACATGGCATAAAGCACAAGGACTGCTGGGCTAGCATCACCAGAGAGAGAAAAGACCAGGAACTCATGGTGGAGCATGAACGCAAATCTTTATTCATGTGGATGCCCCAGAGTCGAGAGTGAGCACAGCGGGCTTAGGCCACTTGGAGCTAGCAAAATGGCCACCTCCCACTATGCATGGAAGCCCTTTTCCAGGTCTTCTCCAGGTCAGGACGCAGAAGAGAAAGAGAGGGAGAGCAGAAGCAGAAGTGACTTTTATAGGAGAATTCCAGAAGTGGCAAGTTGGGACAGAATTGGATTGGAATGGGGATGGAGAAAACAAGGCACTCTGGGAAGGTAGAAAGCTTCCATAGCAACAATTGCTAGGGTTTTTAGCTGGCGGGAATGGCTGATACCTTGAGGAGGTAATATGGTGGCGGAAGAGTCATTTTTAAAACAAGACAGAAGACTGATATGTAAATAATAATACTCATATGGAAATATGGCGATTTGTGGGTCCTGCCTAACTCAACCACATCTGTACAGTGTCCCAACAAAGGACTGGATAAAGATCCTGGTTCCCCACCTGCAGGGTGGGTCACTTCACAAGTGGTGAAGGAGGTCTGCAGGTGTCTATCTCTCTCTCCCACTCTCTGTCTTCCCCTCCTCACTCTATTTCTCCCTGTCCTATCCAACAACAACAACAGTAATAACAACAATAATAATAACAACAACAATAAAACTGGAGCAGTGGATTCGTGGTGCAGGCATTGAACCCCAGTGGTGACGTTCTTGTTTATAAGAGGTCTTTTAGAACCTTTTTCAGGGCAGGCTTGGTGATGGTTGCCTCCTTTAACTGGTGCCTGTCTGAAAAGATTTTGATCCCTCCACCTAGTCTGAATGAAAAATTAGAAGGATATATTATCCTTGGTTGAAACCCTTTTTCATTGAGGGCTTGATAGATATCTTGCCATTCTCTTCTGGTTTTGAGAGTTTGAGTGGAGAAGTCTGTTAATAGTCTTATAGATTTTCCCCTGTATATGACTTTTTGCTTTTCTCTTGCATCCTTTAGGATCCTTTCTTTATCCTTACTTCTTTTCATTGTAACTATGATGTGTTGTGTTGTCTTCAGGTCTAGGTTGCTTCTGTTTGGGAGTCTCGGAACCTCTTGAATCTAAATGTCCTTTCTGTTGTTTAAGGCTAGCAAGTTTTCTTCTACTATTTCCTCTAGAATATTTCCCTTTCCATTCTTTCTTCTTCTGGTAGGCCAATTATGCAAATGTTACTTCTTTTCAGATTACCCCATATGTCTCTGTTGTTTTCAGTGTCTCTCAATCTCTTGTTGAGCTCTTTTACCTCTTTCTTAGCTTTCTCTAGCTCATCCTCTGCCTGGCTAATTCTGTTTTCTGCTTCTGTTAATCTGCTTTCCCTTCCATCAGCTTCCTTCTTCAGTTTAGTTCTAGCACTTGTTTATTCAGCTATTTGTCCTTTTAGATCATCTGTTTCAGCTTTCAGTTCTCTAAGTTCCTCGAGGTAGCTAGTATTTTCCTTGAGGGTCTCATCTATTGTTTCCCTATAGCTGATAGCCCTTCCTCCATAGTTGTCTTCATTTCTGTGATTATTAGTTTTACAATTGCTTGCAAACTTTTCTTATCTATGATTACTTCTAACTGATTTGGAGTTTCTTCTGGGCTCCTCTCCTGATTCATTGTGGTAGCAGTTTCATTTGCTCTTGGTTTAACCATTTTTTTAATTGATGTGGTTTGTATTTTTCTGTACTGTCATTCTTCAGTTGTTGTGTTTTGAGTACAAGCCATGCTAAACTAATGTCTTTTCACAAATGCAGTCACAAAGCTCAGAAAGTACAATAGCAACTGAAGCACAATTGATGCAGTTCAACCAAAATCAGTTAGCCAAACAACACATCAAGTCCAAGAATAAAAACAAACAAAAGAAAAAGAAAAAGAAGAGATAAGAAAAAAGATAAAGCAAGAATAGACAATTATGCAAATCAGTTGTCCCCTGTAAATTGTAGAGATAGCAAGAGAAGAAAGGAAAGGAGAAAAGATACACACACACACACAATACACACACACACACAGACACACACACACACACACACACACACACAAAGTCCATTCTGAGTCAGACTTCTTCCACAAGATAATTCACAAAGAAGTGCCAGTGAATTCAGAAAGAAAAAGAAGAAATAAGGGGGGGAGCAGTGAAAGGAAAGCTCTTTTTTGAATTAGCTAGGAGGAGAGAAAAAGGAGGGTGGAAAAAAGAGAGAGAGAGAGAAGCAAGTTCCTTCCACACCCAGTCACCTATCAACGGAAAAAGCAACAACAGTTAATTTTGGTCAACCTGAAGAGGAGGGAAAAGGGACATGTATATGCAATAATAATAATAATAATATAAAAAATCCTTAACAGTCAATCTGCAGCTTGGACTGCTCCAGATTGGCTGCATACAGCCTGATCTCCTTCCTAAACCAAGCAAATACAAACATTTACAAGAAGTAAGTATCAAAAAACTACAAAGGTAAATAGCTAGTCTTTCCCAGCCAGGGCTGAGGCCCTGATTGGTCAGGTAATCTGTCACTCAAATAGAGCTCCAGCCCTCTTCAAAAAGAAAAACAAGTGGGGGCTTAGAATGACACCCCAGCTGAGCCAGGAATCTTGGTAAAGAAATTAGCTCCACAGGAAACCTGCTAGGAGCAGCTGGCCAGCAGGGGGGGACTGGTTTTGAGGTGGAGGGGAGGGTGAGTTCAGAAATAGCCAAGCCAATGATCCTCCTTTTTTTTTTTTGTCCTTTATGGCCTCTGTTTGCCAGCCCAAGAGTTGGTTATAGTACTCTTCTTTGGTGTCACCCTGACCACCCCTTGCTCTTCCCCTCCTCCACTGGCCCAAATCTCCTACCCTCTCCTGAGAATCCCAGGTTGAAAGCTGCTTCTTTTTGGAGCTCACACCAGGTGTTGTCTCCAAGCAGCCATCGTGGCTCCGCCCCTCTCTACTATGATTTCTTTGAATTAGTTGTCTGCTCTTCTCTCCTTCTCTAGGGATCCCAATAACTCTCACATTTGCTTTTCTGATGGAAGCTGCTATTTATTTCACAAGGAATTGCTTCATTTTTCATAAATCTTTCCTTTCCGTCAGCTTTGAGCTCCAGGGAAAGGGAGTGATGGTTTTATCTTTTAGCCTCCACATTCTCTCTTCAACTTGATTTATTCTATTTAGTAGGCTTCTTTTGTAAGTCTTAAATCCATTCAAAGAGTTCTTTATAACCTGTAGTGCTACTCACAGTTTTATTTGTCATTTTATAATTCTTTGGTGAAATGATCTATGAGTTCTTGATTTGTGTTTGTATGCTATGCTTAAATTGAGTTTCCTCCATAATCAGTTTTCTGAATTCTAATTCTGACATTTTTTCCCAGGTCTTTATGTTGATCAGTTGTATTTCTTTCTACATTTTGGTTAAGTGTGGTTTTTGTTGTTCTGCCAACAGGTGGCACTGTGGTTATTATATTTATATGTCCTGGGGAGGGGGGAGCAGAGACTCTAAAGTATGTTCCTAGACAGATCAGTGCCTGTGGCAATGAGTCAGAGTCTTGATTCCTTTTTAAATTCTGTGCTCTGGCTTCTGGATGCACCACTGCTGCATCCTTGGTAGACCACACAGCTTTAGATTTCAACCCAGTTTTTCCCTGTTAAATTCCTCACCTTCTTGGGGCAAACACTATGCTCTGCTATTTAGCTACTAAAATAGTACTTGCTGCCATTTGCCAGCTCAAGCTGTTTCTTTTGCTTTGAGAGTGTCTCCCTTCACCCATTCCCACATGAGGTCTGCACCCACTTGTGGCTCAATAAGTTTATTCTGAAATAAGAATTTGAATGTGGTGATCTAAGCATGTTTTTACTGCCATTTAACTGTCTTCTCCAGAGGGGAGATTAAAAAATGAACTAGGTAAAGTCTTAAGAAAGCAGAATTATGCATTCAGCATTTTATAATTGTTCATCCCTTACCCTTGCTACCTATCTCAGGTCATCATGCAGAGTAAAAACTCACTATTGTTTAAAGAATAGATACATAAACAAATGTTGGTATGCTTCTAGTTCTGCTTCTGGGATCCCTTCTGTTACATTGCTTGAAGTTGTGGTCTATTTACATGGTCATTCTGTTACATTGGTTTGGTCTCACTCCCCCTGCCTCAGGAGATTTTGGTTTAGTCCTTGCTAGTTCGTGCTTCTTCCTTCTCCCCGCCCCCTATCCTACTTACTTCCTTGGTTCCTGACTCTTCTGCCTGAGAAGAGAGAGGCAGGACAGAATTGGGTTGTGATTAGATTAGATTAGTTTTTTGAACCGTTCACTCATGAATAAAGAAATACTGCTTCTCCACTCAGCCATGTGTTCCTGGTCATCTGTCTCCTGCCGCGAAGCTAGCCCGGCATACTGGCACCCTGAACTTTGACTGACAGACAAATGAGTATGTTTGTATGTCTCTACAAATGTCTCTGCAAGCGGCTTGGTGGTGTAACACCTGACTAATTGCACATGTTACCATGCACAAGTACCTGGGTTTAAGCCCCCTGTTCCCACCTGCAAGAGGGAAGTGTTAGAAGTGGTGAACCATTGCTGCAGGTATTTCTCTGTCTCTCTCTCCCTCTCTCTTTCCCCTCCCTCTCAGTTTCTCTCTGTTCTATCAAATAAAATAAATAAAGTTAAAAAAAAAAGGAATGTCAGGGTCAGGCAGTAGTGCAGCAGGTTAAGTTCACATGACGCGAAGCACGTAGGGATCCTGGTTCAAGACCTGGCTCTCCACCTGCAGGGGAGTCGCTTCACAAGCTGTGAAGCAGACCTGTAGGTGTCTATCTTTCTCTCCCCCTCTCTGTCTTTCCCTCCCCTCTCCATTTCTTTCTGTCCTATGCAGCAACAATGACATCAACAACAACAATAATAACTACAACAACAATAATAACTTCAACAACAATAAAAAACAACAAGGGCAACAAATGGGAAAATAAATAATAATTTTTTTTAAAAAAAGAATGTCTCTGCAATAACTTCTAGCCAATAGCATTTTCTGCTGTGTGCTTGTACTCCCATAGCTCTGGACTTGAGTAGGGCCTACTCAACAAATGTTAGTAGAATCTGTTGTAAAGTCTTCAGTCCTTTTAAGGAAGTAGCCCAACTACTTTACCCACCCATGAGCTTTACCTCTCAATAGAGTTTTTCCTTTCTTTCACTCATCTCCTCCAGTAGAAATTTTACCCTCTGAGGTTAAGCACAAATACCTCTTCTTCCATGAAGCCTTCTTTGATCTCCGCATCTGGAAATGATCTTACTCTCCTTTGAACACCATTACCCTTTGTACTTCTCTGTTGGCACTTCTCCCATTCCACCTTATATTAGAACTGTAATACTGCCTTAGCTCCCCTGCTAGTCTGTGAACTCTTGGAGGGCACAGAACAGATTTTATACCCTTTTGGTATTCCCAACAATAATGAGTACTTCCTAGCTCATTGGTGCACACTACATACTTTTATGAATGAATATAAGCTAGGTGCTATAATGCATAACATGATAAAAGTTGGTGAACCTGTAAAGTCTTATTTGACATGAAATACCTAAAAAGATAAAGCAGTATAGTAAAAGCCACCATAGGTCGTGATCATAATTTTTCATGTCAAAAACATCATCCTGAACACTGACTAATAACAGGATATCATCTAAGGGAAATCTGATAGGAAAAACATAAAAATGTGTTAAATCTTAATAAAAAAGAGCATATAATTATTGAAAGAAAACTATACCCTACTGACTATTAAATGATTGTATTGACACTTCAGTGGAGAGCATTTGAAAGACTCAGAACTCTCTATTTCAGTCTTGACAGAAATCATTCATCACCTCAACCTTTTTGTCTCTAAAATATTTCAGAGTTAGCTGGTTTGGCCATTTATCCCCCTTCAGCCTAAGCTCCCATGATTGCTTGCTACCTGGTGGATTTGTAGTCAAGGCTGACTCACAGTTGGGTCAATAAAAATGTTCTTTATAAAAAGAAACTAAGGCCATGCAAAGTTAGTCCTAGCATCAGGTTGTATCTATAAGTACTGAGATTAAGTACTCATGAACTGATAGACAATGAACTTGTAAAGGAATGCCCATATTACTACAAAATATTTCATTTGCCTTATTTTTCCTGTTGTGGGAAAATGCTCTATTTTATTGACAAACTAATGAAATATCTATCTGTAAACACTATGGATTCTGTGCCATCATTCAAAGATTATTGTCTACTGTGTTTTTGTGGACAGTTAGTTATCCTGGCTTTTTCTTGCAATGAGATGTAATTGGTATATAGCCTTACATTAGCTTTCAGTGTTCAGAATAATAAGGAAGAATAATGCTTTTAAATTTAAAAATGGTACAAACCTAGGTAAGTACCTAGTGTGAACTGATTGTTTGTACCCCTGCCCCCCTTTCATGTGCTAATTGCCTAAACTTCAATATAAATGGTATTCAGGGGTGGGACTTTGGGGAAATAATTAGGTATAAGAATGGAGCTTTCATGAGTGTGATTAGTATTCTAATATAGGAATCCACAAAGGAGATACTTTCCCCACCCCTCTACCATGTGAGGATAGCTGACTATCTGCCAGCCTGGAAGAAGACCCTCATCAGAACTCAACTGAGTGGCACCTTGATTTAGATCTTCAAGCCTCCAGAAATGTGAAAAATAAGTATTTGTTACTATTGTTATTTATATATACAAGGAACCTGTGTTCAAGCCCCATGTCCTCACTTGCAGGAGGGGAGCCTCACAAGTTGTGAATCACGGCTTCAGGTTTCTATTTTTCTGTCTCCCTTTCTATCTTCCTTTCCCTCTTGATTTCTTCCTGCCTCTATCCAAGAAAGAAGGAAAGAAGGAAAGAAAGAAAGAAAGAAAGAAAGAAAGAAAGAAAGAAAGAAAGGAATTTAAGTGACTACATCAAAAGGGTTTCTAATGGAGCAAATAGGAAGGAAGCAAAGCAAAGGCAGAAATAAGGTCACTGATCTTTTATTAGTTGAAGAGGAAAATAAACACAAAATTGAGGCAGGGACTGGGTGGTGGTACATCAGGTAAGGCACACACTTTACCATGCGTGAAAACTTTGGTTCAAGATCCTGCTCCCCACTTGCAGGAGGGAATCTTGCAGGCAGTGAAACAATGTTGCAGGTATTTCTTCTTCGTTCTATTTCTCTGTCTAACAGAAGAAAAAGAAGAAGCAGGAAGAGGCAAAATGGGAGGAAGGGAGGAAAGGGGACGGTAAGGGGAAAAGGGAAAGACGGAGGAGGAGAAGGAGAATAAAAGAAAGAAGGAAAGAAGGAAGAAAAGGAAGGAAGGGAGGAAGGAAGGAAGGAAGGGAGGGAGGAAGGGAGGAAGGGAGGGAGGAAGGAAGGCAGGAAGGAAGGAAGGCAGGAAGGCAGGAAGGCAGGAAGGCAGGAAGGCAGGAAGGAAGGAAGGAAGGAAGGAAAAAGGGAGGGAGGGGAGAAGGAAGGAAGGAAGGAGAAAGAAAATTGACAACTCGGCAAAGAACTGACTTTTAACTGTAACCATTCATTCATTCAATAACTATTTCTTGAGCTACTTTCATGTGGCAGATACTATTCTAAATGTTGAAGAACAATCTATGAAGAAAAAAATACACACCTGTTCTTGTGTCACTAGCATTCTAAACACTTAATGTCATCCTCTTTTGTGAGAAACATAAAGAAATTTCTGAAATCTGAATCTTTATCAATTGTATTATCATAGTTCACTTTCCTTGATTCGTAGCTATATCAAGACACCAAAGGAGACTGAGAGTTTGTGATCACCTGTGCAGTCCTACTGGAAGGATTTGGGTACTTAAATTCTATCATCACTGCTCTGCATGAAATACAATAAAAAATGTTGATGGCATTCAATGTCCTCTGAGTCCAGTTTAAAAGGCTTGTTGTGCTCTCTTAAGCTGACTGAGAAACAGGCCCTCCTCCCACTGGACGCCTCTCACTCCAGCACCTGTCATCCATTAGGAGCCCTCCTACTGGGATCTTTCATCATTGAAAATATATGATGATTTTCATTACTGCCTAAGCTAATTGGTAGTGAGTATTCCTTTAAAATATATTCCCCTAAATACTGGGCTTTGGGTTTGCTTTGAAGTTTCTAACACCAACACAGTTGGACTAAAATCATAGATACTAATCACAGGAAAAAAAAAAAAAGTCTAGTTCAGGAACAATCGTCGCCATGGTCCTTTCCTTATTATAGCCTGTGGAACAGTAGGCACACATGTGAAAGGAAACCTCGCAAGCCTTAGTTAAACCATCCAAGGCTTTCTGGTAGTGGTCTTGCTAGACCTTCTGTGTTTACGTGTCCCCCTGTGAAATTACCATCTAAAAGTATGTGTTTGATGTGCCCTGTTTGCTCTCCAAGGTAGTAGAATTGTATTAGATTTAAAATTTAAAAAATGTCCCATAGGGTAGGGTTTCAGTAGTCAAAGTAGTTTGTTGATCCCAGTATAATAAATCCTTGTTTTCTGGAGGGGGGATAGTAATACAGTGTTTTCCTTTAATTAGATATTAGTGGGGCTAGGGAGATAACATAGTGGTTATGCAAAAGACCCTCAAGTCTGAGGCCCAAAATTCCCAAGTTCAACCCCCAGCAACATCATAAGTCAAAGCTAAGCCATGCTCTTCAATCTCTCTCTCTCTCTCTCTCTCTCTCTCTCACACACACACACACACACACACACACATCTCTCTCCTCTATCTCTCTTTAAAATAAATAAGGTATATAATAACAATCTTTTTTAATTAGATATTAGTGTTCAACTTAATAAAAATGTTTAGATTAGGAGGAAAAGACATTTAAAAAGTCTACAAATATGACATTTTTTGGATGGGGATAATCAGAATGCTAGAAGGGTTCAAGACGTATCCAGGGTCACTGATGCCAAAAGAGACCAGTGTTGAGCATGAGTTCCTGACTGCCAGTCCAGCACATCTTCCACTTTGCTAATATTGGGAACTAAATAATGTCACAAGCACAGCTACTGCCTCCCAGCCTTATCACCTACATGAGAGCAGCTTATGTGAAGAAAACAGATACAACAAATGCAGAATTGGGGGAATGTACAGCTATAGATTTTTAATCACAATCAGCTTTTTACATTTGAAAAAGTAGTTAATTTGTTTGTTCGTTTATGTATTTACTGGACAAAGACAGAGAGAAATTGAGATGGAAGGGGGAGATAGAGAAAGAGAGATACTTACAACCTGCTTTACAACTTATGGAGCATTCCCTTGAAGGTGGGAACTAGGGACTTGAACCTGAGTCCTTGCTTATAGTAGCATGTGTGCTCTACTGGGAACGGCACTGCATAGCCAGTTACACATTTACTTTTAAATACAGAGCTGAAGATGGATTGTTATTATCTCTAAAGTCATAAAGTTTATTTTAATTAGTTGATACTGCATTATGGTTCCACAGCTCAGAAAAACTCCAAAGATATCAAAGACAAATCAAACATGGCACACTAATAAAAATTCATAGTGCAGCTACCTAAGACAACACATGCTAAGGCCTTCAGCATACACCATTCTGTTCCCAAGATTCAACTAGACCTTTCAAGAAAAGCTGTGAAATCAGCTAGATATTTATACTAAGCAAAAGACTATGGAGCATGTAGATCAGGAGGGAATGCAGTGGATAAAACATTGGATCTTTAAGCATGAGGTCCTGGGTTTGATCCCCAGCATCAGATGTATTAGAGTGATGCTTTATTTCTCTAACTCATGTTTTAATTAATAAATGTTTTATTTAATAAATAAAATATTTTAACAAAGATTAAGGAACAAATGTTGCAATTAACTTCCCTTTGGGTGTAGGCTCATATGTTTTCAAGTAACTTTTTGGCTTTAGAATTCTCTCTCTCTTTCTCTCTCTTCTCTCTCAACCTGAGACTTCTCACATTCACAATTTTATACCTCCTGAGTCATTTTTTTCATTCAGATAGATAAAAGGAGGAGCAGACACCACAGCACTAGAGGTTTCTTTTTTGGGGGTGGTGGTGGAAGTTAACTGCTTTTTATTGGATTCACCAGCACATACTGATGCATGTAGGTGACATTCTTGATTCATCGACAACAGTGGTTATTCCTTTTTAATTTTTTTTATTTATAAAAAGGAAACATTGACTAAATCATAAGATAAGAGGGGTACAACTTCACACAATTCCCACCACCAGAACTCTGTATCCCATCCCCTCCCCTGATAGCTTTTCTATTCTTTAACCCTCTGAGATTATGGACCCAAGGTCATTGTGGGATGCAAAAGGTTGAAGGTCTGGCTTCTGTAATTACTTTCCCTCTGAATATGGGCATTGACAGGTTGATCCATACTCCCAGCCTGTCTCTCTCTTTCCCTGGTGGGGAAAGGCTCTAGGGAAGTGTAGCTCCAGGATACATTGGTGGGTTTGTCTGTCCAGGGAAGTCTGGTCAGCATCATGCTAGCATCTGGAACCTGGTGGTTGAAAAGAGAGTTAATATACAAATCCAAACAAATTGTTGACCAATCATGGAACTAAAGGCTGGAATAGTGCAGATGAAGAGTTGCGGGAGACTCCGTTTTGTAGATAGCTAGTAGGCATATTTTAGTTATATTCCAAAGGGCCAGTGGCTATACTAGTGTGTTTTTGTTTTTGTTTTTGTTTTTGTTTTTGTTTTTTTGCCTAAGCCTGAAATCTGATATGCAGGTGGATCCTAATTATTGTCTGGGGAGATGATGTCATGGCTAAAAAAAGGACCAGAAAACTGGATCAGGGAAGAAAGTAGCTCCCAAATATGGGAAAGGTGTATAAATATTGTTGACTGTAAACCCCATCAATTTGATGTGATCTGGGTCCCCTATTCAGCTTAGGAGCCTATGTGACCTCTGCATCCCTGTAGATCTGAGCTCATATTCTGTGGTCATAAGTAGGAAGGTTCCAAGCTGCCCCAATATCAGTACCCATCTTCCTCAGTTATAGCACAGAGTATATTGTCCAGCCTCCCTTCGGGGGATGGAACATTCTCTACCATTGTTGATCCAAGTTGAGGGCAAGGTCCTATGGGGTCCCACACAGGGATCTATTGTGTTGTTCCTGATAGTAATGACCAGTAACAATGGAGAGAGAGATTTATTCGAGGTCTAGCACTAGAGAGGTTTCTTTAGTCTTGTAGCACAAACCATCTGGCAAAACACAAAGACCCCTCTACACTGTTAGCTCGCTCACTCTCTCTTTCTCTCTCTCTGGAGTCATAGCTCTTTTTTCCCATAAATATTTCACCAGTACAAGCTGACATTTTTAGATAGAAACAAGAAAGACAGAGAGAGAAAGGGAAAGAGGAAAACACATTGCAGCCCAGTCTCCAAAACTCATTTTTAAACATTGATTTGTTCTAGAAAATATATTGGGTGCCATCACTTCTAGAAATGATTAACATTTGTACAGCTAACTGTTTAATTATGAAATCAGGAATATGCATGGTAATCCATTTAGATAGGAAAAACTGAGTCTAGAATTCTTGTTAATACTGAATTATGTATTTCTCTGAAATGTTTTCAGTTCCTTAGTTTGACCTGTTATTTGTAGGTGGGTAAATTATGCTGTTTTGTTCACTATTGTGTCCCTAGCACCTAGTACAGCATACAGTAAGTGGTCAATAAAATGTACTGAATGAATGAATGAAATTTACTCAAACTATTCATGTGATATGCTTCTGCATGATTTTTGCTATCACTGGAAGTGAACTTAAGTCTCCAGTCCTAATGGTTATATGTTTCAATCTCCAGTGAGTTCTGTTTATTTGGTGTACTTATTCTCAGAATGTTGCAACCTGGGAGTGGGGAGGTGATACATCTAAAATCCTTAATTTAGAAAGCAGTAACATATCCACATAGAAAAAGAATCTGGGGGCTAAGCAGTGGCGCACCTGGTTAAGCACACGTTACAGTAGCCCCTGGTCTCCAGCTACAGGGGGAAAGCTTCATGAATGATAAGGCAGGGCTGCAGGTGTCTCTCTGTCTCTCTCCCTCTCTATTATCCCCTTCTTTCTCAATTTCTGGCTGTCTCTATCTAATAAGTAAATAAAGATAATTAAAAAAAAAAGAATCTGGATTCGAACCTTCCTTAAGACTAGAGGTTAGTATTTCTCATAGTTGCATTATTTTCACATTAGTTTTCACATCCCTTGGTCAGCAGCATCACATAGGACATTGTTAGAAATGGTAATTCGGAAGTCAGGCGGTAGCACAGGGGGTTAAGCATAGGTGGCGCAAAGTGCAAGGACCGGCGTATGGATATCAGTTTGAGCAAGGGAATCGCTTCACAAGCGGTGAAGCAAGTCTGCAGGTGTCTGTCTTTCTCTCCCCCTCTCTGTCTTCCCCTCCTCTCTCCATTTCTCTCTGTCCTATCCAACAACGACGACATTAATAACAACAATAATAACTACAACAACAAAACAACAAGGACAATAAAGGGGAATTAATTAGTTAAAAGACACGGAGGGCGGGGGTAGATAGCATAAAGGTATGCAAAGAGACTCTCAAGCCTGAGGCTTTGTCAAGTCCCAGGTTCAATCCCCCACACCACCATAAGCCAGAGCTGAGCAGTGCCCTGATAAAAAAAAAAATATATATATATATATATGGTAATTCTGGGGTCCGGGCAGTGACAGTGACTCATCAGTTAAGTGCACGTAGTCTGAAGGATCCCGGTTAGAGCCCCCGGCTTCCCACCTGCAGGAGGGTCGCTTCACAAGTGGTGAAGCAGGTCTGCAGGTGTCTGTCTTTCTCTCTCCCTCTCTATCTCCCCACCCCCTCTCAATTTCTCTCTGTCCTATCCAAGAAATCAGGAGGAAAATGGCCCCAGGAGCAGTGGACTCTTAGCGCAAACACCAAGTCCCAGCGATAACCCTGGAGATATATATATATATAGTGATTCTTGGGCCCAACACTATACACACTGCATCAGAATCATCTCGTGTGACCCAGCACTGAATGTTTCAGCCAGTTCTCTAGGTAACTCTGACCCACTTAGTTTTAAGAAGCACTGATTCACATAAACTGTCAGTCCTAGTATTCCATGACCCATGATTTTAGGCACAAAATGAAAACAAAACAAAGATTGTATTTCCCAACTCAATAAATGAATAATTTATAGAAAATTGAAATCGAGGGGGGCTGGGTGACTGCGCACCTAGTTAAAGGCACATAGTACTATGCAGAAGGACCCGCAGCAAGGACTTGGGTCGGAGTCCCTCACCCCACCTACAATGGGGACGATTCCACGAGCGGTAAAGCAGGTCTTTAGGTGTCTTTCTCTTCCTTTCCATCCACCGCCCCACCTTCTTGATTTCTCTCTCTCCTATCAGATAGAATAGAAAAAAAGAGGAAAAGGAAAAAATGGCCACCGGGAGCAGTGGATTTGCAGTGCCGGCAATGAGGCCCATCAATAATCCTGGAGGCAAAAAACAAAAAAAGTAAAAGAAAAAAAAAAAAAAGAAAAAAGAAAAAGAAAAGAAAAGAAAGGAAGGAAGGAAGAAATCAAGGAAAGAAGTGAACAGTGATGCTATTTGTATATTCACATAACCTACTGAGCTTCCTGGCACATAGTAAGCAGTGTTTATTAAAATCATCTTAGTATTTTGGTTTTATTTCCCCCACCCCTTAGTATTTTGTCTCAGTTTCACTGGTGTTTCTATTTTTACTGTATAGCTTATATAATCTGGGAGTCAGTTTCTTGAGTCCTAGAAGCAGAACAAGCTGACTTTGAACCCCAACTTTTCCACTAACTAGCTGTGCAGTGTTGTATGCATAAATCAGTTCTGTGTGGACCTCCCTTTCTCATTTCTGTGACTGGTACATACTCCTCAGTATTGTTGTGTGGATTAGATAAGAAAAAGACATGCAAAGAGCGTAATATAGTGATTTGTACATTGTAATTGCCTAGTAATAGCAGCTATTATTATGATGGAGATGATTGGCATGATCATCATTATCATCATCATCATCGTCATTGTTCTCAAGTAGGATGAATTATTCTTGTGGACACAGATCTGGTATAAATTTAAAACTGATTTTTTTTCAGCTCTTGTTGTTGTTTGGTAGTATTCCAAAGGTTGTGATGTCCATTAAAGAAATGTCAGTTTTCTCTGAATGTTGTTTTATGTGTCTCGGGATTTTTGAAAGTAATTTTGGGCTTCAGCCTAGATAAATGTTTCCTAGGGCTCTCCAGATACAATTCACACCCTAGCTAAATCTTTTAGATGAATTTGGCTATGCTTGGCTTTCCTTCCTAAATGTCAACACACAGCAGAAGACAAATTTACCTCTGAAATGTAGTCTCATATATACTATCATGGTTTCAATGAATTTGCTTCTGCCTTCACTAACCAAATAATAAGGAGGACAGATGGAAAGTCACAGTAATTAAAAAAAAAAAACTAGCTACCAATCTCCCCCTTACCCCCCCCAATACACACACATAAGGCTACATTAAGTTAAGAGAATTATACCTTGCATAATCTTTAAATCTAGGAATTGGGAGAAAATGCACTAAGTATTATTCTTCCCCAGACTGAATGATCCTTCCCCAGGCCAGAAAAATCTTTAGTGAGATAGTCATGCCTCCTTTTCCAGAAGTTTCCCAAGAATCAGGGCAGAGCCTTGTGTACTTTCCTCTTCTGCTCAGGGAGCCAGGAAAGTAGCCACACCTGGAGTGAGTTTGGTGGCGGTGTCCCATGCAAATTCTCCTTTCAAGTCATTTTAAGAATTTCGAGGCTGACAACTTTTATTAACTATTCTTCATGTTTCTGTCATTAAGGGAAAAGGAGGAAACAAGTCTCCCTGGTGTATTCTGCGTCAGAGGCATGAGTATATTACAGTTTCTCAATTTTTGAAGTGAGCTACATTTCAGGAGATGAAACAAAGGTAGCTCTTAACATCTGCAATATGTTTTCAGTTCTTATATCAAAGAAACTGAAATACCCACAAATCCTAAAGAAAGATATCAAGCTTTATAATTTATTCAATTAGAAGATGAGAAATGTTAGGCTAAGTCTACTTTGGCAAGCAAAGTGTTGTCGACAGACACAAATGCTTTCAGGAAGAAGCATCTTAACTGCAAAAGCCTTTGGGGTTATGTTTTGAAAGACTTAGGGCTGAGCTGAGCTCCCCAGATGCTCAAGCAAATGTTTATAAGTTGAAGAAAACTTGTTTCACTTTAGTGCCATGAGCCAGAGAAATCATTGCAACTCTCTCAAGTACATTCTCAAAACAACCTTTGGCCTCAACTTAATTTTCAATAGAAACAGTCACCAGAAAAAAAATTATATATATATATATATATATATATATATATATATATATAGTTTTACAGTTCTTATCCTTTTGCAAACCTACAAAAATAATGCCTATTTAAAATTCCACACTCGTGTAGATGTGGCCTGCGGGAAGACCCATTAGACACAGAGATGATTAATGCTCCCCTCGGAATCTTATTTGCTTCTTCAACTGATTGCTCATATAGAATCTTACTTACCAAGTACTTAAGTACTTAAGTGCCCTATCATTCTTGGAAAATGATACTCACTAGCCTGCTTTGGAAAGTGAGAAGTGCAAGCTCAGTGTTTCCTAAAGGAGGCAAGCAGCTTTGCCCTCAGTGTCATGCCTATAGCTGCCCCCACACATCAAAAACTAAAAACCCCAGCCCTGAAACACTGATGCCTAAATCTCCAGTCTTGTGAAACATGGGCCTGCAGCGTATCTGAATATTAGACATTCTCTAATTGGAAGAACCAGATTTTTTTTCAAATGGATATTAATCTTTGGAATGAGCTAGAAGAAGAGAAAATTATTACTGAGATTATAATTTCTAAATGTCAGCTAGATGTCTCCCCTTGGATAGTTGTAACATAATGAATTTAACATGCTACATCAAAAAGACATTATGTATACCTGTACCTAAGACCTATAAGAAGGGCTTGGCTCCCAATTTCTCTATTGTTGCTCACACCTCACTGAAAACCTCAAAGGCATCCCTGACAGTTTCTGAACCCTCTTAAACTGCACCTCTATCATGTCAAATTTCTTGATAACTATCTCTATTTCTAAATTCAACTTCTTCAGAGTCTAATTTCTTATATCTTTTCTATTAGCACAAACATCCCCTTCATCATATCTTCAACGACGCCCCCCATCAAGCAGCTTCTCTACTGCCTCCCACCATCAAAATCCCTCCGCTGTAATCAGTCCTCCACATCCACCATGAGTGAGAACTTTCTGAAAACACAGGCTTGATCATGTCACTAAAAGTCTTAAATAATAAGATAAAAGAGGTGAGAGGATAAGAGCTGAGTGGGGTTATCAGAACCCATACTCTAGTGCTCCAAATGAACAATTATCCTGATTTTAAGTGTACCCATTATCCTAAGAATTACAATTGATATAGTTAAACTCTTTCCGGCAGTAGTTATAGGCAAGACTGTTATGCAGCATATCTATCTTAAGGCTTTAACCAGCGTATTCCAGGAATCTATTGTTTCCAGTTATGCTTTCAGAAAGACCGCTGACATGAATTCACTTAAACATATTTAATGATCAATGTTATTATTTGTTCAGCAAGTATTTATTGAGCACTTACTATGTATCAGACACTATATGTTAGCTTGGGGTGCATATGTGAATATAACACAATTCCTATGTTTGCCAAAGATTGACTCTGACAAATGGGAAAAAAATACTTTGACAATAATTGTCCATTGTCTACAGAATAGTCCAAACTCTTCACTATGAAACATAAGTAAACAAATATCTGAGCAAGAGAGGACATTTACTAGGTTTCTTCCACAAAATGTTGCTTGAATTTCTCAGCTGTGACTCACTAAGTGCATGACATATGTGATGTTTCCTGACTCTTGCTTTCCTTACCTAAAAATTAATTAATCAATGAATTGATTAATTAATTAATTTTAAAAATTGGGGAGAGAGTAGCAACTACTTCATAACAAAATTGTAAGGAAGAGATCCTTATATTAAGTGAAATTCTTAGCATGGTATCTAGTCCATGGAGATTCCTGAAGAAATTGGAGCTACTATTGTACTCCAAGATATTTTTCTCTCATTTTTTTCTAAAATGTACATGGATATTTTTAAATATATATATGTGTGTGTGTGTTTTACACAAGACAGAGATAAACAACAGCAATAATTAGTTCTGTTATATACGATAACAGCAATCAAACCCGAAAATACATGCGTGCAAGTCTTGTGTTCTGCTGCTAAGATAGCTTCCTGGCCCATGAAATGCATATGTGCATTTGAGGAGGAATGTGAGAAAGTCCATCCAAGTTGAGGTGTGTTAGAAATTGTCCTATTTGCAAGTGGCACAAAGCGCAAGGACCCAAGTAAGGATCTCGGTTCGAGCCCCCGGCTCCCCATCTGCAGGGGAGTCACTTCACAAATGTGAAGCAGGTCTGCAGCTGTCTATCTTTCTCTCCCCCTCTCTGTCTTCCCCTCCTCTCTCCATTTCTCTCTGTCCTATCCAGCACCAACGGTAACAAGAATAACTACAACAAAAAAACAACAAGGGCAAAAGGGAATAAATAAATAAATATTTTTTAAGTTAAAAAAAGAAAGAAAGAAAGAAAGAAATGGTCCTATTTGCAAAGTGCGAGGACCAGTGTAAGGATCCCAGTTGAACCCCTGGCTCCCCATCTGCTGGGGAGTCGCTTCACAAGCAGTGAAGCAGGTTTGCAGGTGTCTATCTTTCTCACCCCATCTGTCTTCCCCCCACTCCATTTCTTTCTGTCCTATCCAACAACAATGACATCATCAACAACAACAATAATAATTACAACAATAAAATAACAAGGGCAACAAAAGGGAGTAAATAAATACTTTTTTAAAAGAATGAAAAAAAATAAATTGTCTTATTATTAAAAGACTTTGGGAAGTATTCAGGGTACTGAGGTTGCATGTGTAAAGATACAGAAAGGGATAGTAGGGGCCTTGAAAAGAATGCTTTATAACCTCACAAGTCTCTCTTGATCTATCCTTGTCCAAGTTCACTTCCTTTCTTAGGGGGGGGTCTCCTGAAATCATATCATCCTGCCCTCTAAATTCCAACAGAAACTCTGCAGCCAGCAACAGCTCTCACTTGAGGAGGTTCCCCACAGCTTCCCATGTGAAGAGGCTGGGCGTGACCCTGTGGCCTGTGAAAATCACTCTGAAATGCCATAATTGCTCTCTGCCAGTGAACATGAAGAGTCACATTAGTACTTAAAAATCATTCAAATAGCAGAGTTCAGTGATTACACTAAATTAACCTAATTTTGAAGTCGCTTCAGTAAACTCGTGTTTGATGTTACCATGTAAGCTAGAGAATTCAATAAAAGAGAACAAACAAGTTGGGTGTATTACTAAGATGACAATGTCTGGCATCACTGTCTTCTAAAGTCCAACACACTTTATTCAGTGCTGTCCAATGTCAAAAATTTTGTGAGCCCAAAGTTTTACTATGAACGATACCTTGCATTATTCATTCTGTGATCAAATATTTTTCTGTAGTTCATATGCACCTCATACTTCTCTTAGTGCTGGGAATGTAGTGGTAAAAAAGAAAACTCTTAGTTACCACAGGAGTCTGTGGTTACCACAGGAGTCTAAGCTCACAGTCCCTGGTGACAGCTAGGAACACTGTAGGCTGCACTCATTTCTGGTCAGATTGATGGTGATAACAGATAATGGTATTTATATATTTTCCTCATATTTTGGTGCTACACTCTGCCAGACTACAGTTTACTAGTCCTATTCTCAACTATGACACCATCTTCCCAGACAAAATTTTCAGCCCACCTGCATGTTAACTGTCGGGCTCAGGCAAAAATTAGGAAAGTCATGGGCCTTTAGAATATACCTAAGATAGACTTTCTAGCTTCTTCCCACACAAAGACCCTAGTTCCATCAGCTCTACTCTTACCTTTAGGTTCCTGATTAGTAAACTATTTCCCCTGCCTTATATCTTACCACCTTTCAGCCACCAAGTTGCAAACACTACTATGATGTCATCCTGACCTCCCTGGACAGACGAGCTCACCAATGTGTACTGGAACCACACCTCTCCAGAGCCCTACCCCACTAGGGAAAAACAGTAACAGGCTGGGGGTATGAATCAACCTGTCAATGTCCATGTCCAGCAGAGAAGCGATTACAAAAGCCAGACCTTCCATGTCCTGCACCCCATAAAGAAGTTTGGTTCATACTCCCAGAGAAGGATTTAAAAAAAAAAGAAATAAAGAAAGCTTCCAATGGAGGGAATGGGACATGGGACATGGAACTCTAGTGGTAGAAACTGTGTGGAATTGTACCCCTGTTGTCTTACAATCTTGTTAATCATTATTAAATCACTAATTAAAAGAAAAGAAAAGAAAAAAGAAAAGAAAAGAAAAGTTCTAGCTCACATGGTGTTTACCTATCAGGAGCCTAAGATAATCAGCACATAAGTAAATATGCATCCAGATGCTAGGAATAAAAATAAAGCAAGGTTATAATGGGGAAGAGAGCCTGGAGCAGCACTGGGATAGCAGTTATCTTAAATAGGCTGTTGGCATCTCTGAAAAGTCAGCATTAGAACAGGTAGTTAGAAGAAGTAATGGATCAATTCACAAGGTGATATGCAATGACTATGATGTAGTAGAAAAATCTAGGAGTTGTTCAGGGGTAGAACTACAACTAAAATAATCAATATAGGGGCTGATAAGATGTGAAGTAAAGAGGTAACCAGAGACCATATGAGGTAAGGCACTGGAAATCATGGCAAGTATCTGAGTTTTTATTCTGAGGGGTGTGTCATGGTTTTGAGCAGAGGGAGCATCTAATCTTCATTTTCTTAGATTGTTTCAATTTTTAAAAAGCACTTCACTCTTTTAATTGTATGTTTTTCAATTGAGGTAACATTGATTTACAATGTAATATTTTTATTTTTAATTATAGTAATATACACATAACACATAAATTTCCATGTCAATTATTTCACGTTCAAAAGTTTAGTAACTGATGATATACACATCAGTATACAGCCATCAACACTATGCAATTCCAGGACCTTTTCATCAGGCCATACAGATACCTAGGACACATTAAACAACACTACCTCATCCTCCTCTTCACCTAGCTGCTGGAAATTACCATTTTATTCTGTCTCTACACATTTTCCCCCAAATACACCCACCAAAGTGGCATCATACATATGACTCCTTGGGGCTGCCTTCTTACACTTAGCATCACATTCTCCAGGTTCACCTGTATTGTAGTTTGTGCAAAGACTCACTTTTTAAGGCTGAATTGTATTCCACTATATGGTTGAACCCCATTGTGTTATCCACTCATCCATCAGTGGGAACTTGGTTGTCTCTACCCCTTTGATGAATAATGCTGCTATGAATGAGGGTGCATAATGATTTTTGTTTTTACAATCTAAATCTAGAGGTGACTGATAACATTCACGGTGTTATCAGTCACCTCTAAATTTAGATCACTTAGCCCACTTAGCCATGTGTCTGTAGTAACAAAAAGTGTCATTGTCTGAATGTTCATGCCCCCCATAAATTCATATGTTACAACCCTACCTCCCATAGATGGATGATATAGGATTAGGATTTAGGGCATTTGGGAGCTACTTAAGTGGTGATAGTCTCATGAATAGAACGAAAGTCCTCAAAAAAAATAATATTGAAACAAGTGTTAATTTTCACAGCTGTGAACCCTTTAAGTACCTTACTTAGACACAAGTCAATCCAGGCAAGAGTGATTGGTAATTTGAAAAGTACTGCGAGGGACATCATAACATACTATATACAATGGTTAAACAAATGAAGAAATATTGGATACATGAACCAGGACAAGAGGCCAGCTAAAAGCCCTCCCCCAAAAGCTGAAGCACAAAATAATGAGATTAACATCCAAACACTAGTTAAGGAAATAATTACAAGAGTGAGTAAAAAGTTTGAAAGAATTGTCATCAGAAATGCATTAACAAAAAATGAGTCTCTGAAAGAAAACACTAATTATCTCAAGGTTATTAGAGAGCTGAAATCTGAAATAGTTGAGCTAAGAACACAACTAGCTGAACAAGCTAAAACAGTATTAGAACAGGATAACAAAATAGATGAACTCCAGAAAACAGTAGAGGGGAGAGAGAATAGAATAAATAAGGCTGAAGACAGAATTAGCAAGATCAAGGATGAATTAGAGACAACTAAAAAATAAATAAGATATCTCAAAAGAGATTAAGAAATACTGAAAACAACAAGAGACATCTGGGATGCCTTCAAAATAAATAATATACACATTACTGGCTTACCAGAGGAAAAAAGAAAAGGAGGGGAAGAAAGCATTTCTTTAGGATATAATAGCTGAGAACTTCTCTAGTCTAGAAAACATCAAAGACAAAGGTTCAAGAAGCCCAGAGGGTCTCAAACAGAATTAACCCAGACTCAAAGACAGCTAAAGACAGCAAGACACATCATATTTAGAATGGAAAGGAATAAGGATAAAGAAAGGATCCTGAAGGCTGCGAGAGAAAAACAAAGAGTCACCTACAGAGGAAAACCCATAAGATTAGCAGCAGACTTCTCCACACAAACACTACAGACCAGAAGAGAATGCCAAGATATCTATAGAGAGTTTAATGAGAAGGGCATTCAACCAAGACTACTGTATCCTGCTAGACTATCATTCAGACTAGATGGAGGCATAAAAACCTTCTCAGACAAGTAACAGTTGACAGAATCAACTATCAACAAGCCTGCCCTGGAAAAAGTTCTGAAAGTTCTTCTATAAACAGACTAACATAAATACGCCATATATCAGAGCACTCTAAAAATCTACAAGAATGGCATTAAAATATATTGAATCACTGATAGCAATAAATGTAAATGGACTGACTTCACCTATTAAAAGGCACAAAGTAGGAAGATCAGATCTTGGATCAGAAAACACAACCCCAGGGCTGGGTGGTGGGGCACCTGGTTGAGCATACATGTTACAATGCACAACTGAGAGAAAATCTAAGATAATCAGACAAAGAGAGGACTACAAAAGTTGGATAAGAGCAAGAGATCGGCCTGTTTAATAATGGCCTATTTGGTCAATATCACACCACTTGATAATCTGAGGCCCTAGTTAGGGAACCTTGGATTCCCATACACATATGATGGGCCTTGATCTCTAAAGGACCGCTTTCTCCACTACTGCTAGTCTATTCCATAAGGAATAGCATCTTGTGGGCCATCCCAGGACCTTGGCTCTACCATAAAGCAATGATGGTAGCAATAGCCACAGTCTCTGAAGGGAGGCTAGAGGTATCCTCCCATCACTCAAAAAAGACTGGTCCTGAAATGAGTGCTGCCTGAAATGTTCCTCAGATGTGACTAGACAAGGATACAACCAAAAAAGAAGACTACAGACCAATATCTCTTATGAACATAGATGCTAAAATATTGAACAAAATTCTAGCCAACCGGATACAGCAGTATATTAAAAAGATTGTTCATCATGACCAAGTGGGGTTTATCCCAGGCATGCAAGGTTGTTTTAATATACGTAAATCAATCAGCATGATCCACCACATCAATAAAAGCAAGACCAAAAACCACATAGTTATATCAATAGATGCAGAGAAAGCCTTTGACAAAATACAACATCCCTTTAGGATAAAAAAAAAACCTACAAAAAATGAGAATAGATGCAAAATTCCTCAAGATAGTGGAGTCTATATATAGCAGACCTATATCCGACATCATACTCAATGGTGAAAAACTGGAAGCATTTCCCCTCAGATCAGGTACTAGATAGGGTTGCCCACTATCACTGTTATTAGTCAACACAGTGTGGGAAGTCCTTGCCATAGCAATCAGGCAAGAGCAAGGAATTAAAGGGATACAGATTGGAAGAGAAAAAGTCAAACTCTCCCTATTTGCAGATGACATGATGCTATACATAGAAAAACCTAAGGAATCCAGAAAGAATCTTTTGGAAATCATCAGGCAATACAATACGGTGTCAGGCTACAAAATTAACATTCAAAAGTCAGTGGCATCCTCTATGCAAACACTAAGTTGGAAGAACATGAAATCCAGAAATCAATTCCTTGTACTATAGCAACAAAAACAATAAAAAATCTAGGAATAACCCTAACAAAAAAAGTGAGAGACTTGTGTACTGAAAATTATGAGTCACTACTCAAGGAAATTGATAAAGACACAAAGAAGTGGAGAGATATACCATAGTCATGGATTGGAAGAATTAACATCACCAAAATGAATATACTCCCCAGAACTATATACAAATTTAATACTATGCCCATCAAGATCCCAACCACATTTTTAGGAGAATAGAACAAATGCTACTAATGTTTATCTGGAACCAGAAAAGACCTAGAATTACCAAACCAGTCTTGAGAAGAAAGAACAGAACTGGAGGCATTACACTCCCAGATCTCAAATTGTATTCTAGGGCCATTGTCATCAAAACTGCTTGGTACTGGAATGTGAATAGACACACTGACCAGTGGAGTAGAATTGAGAGCCCAAAAGTAAGCCCCCACACCTATGTACATCTAATCTTTGACAAAGGTGTCCAGACTATTAAATGGGGAAAGCAGAATCTTAACAAATGGTGTTGGAAAAAATGGGTTGAAACATGAAGAAGAATGAAACTGAACCCCTATATTTCAACAAACACAAAAGTAAATTTTAAGTGGATCAAGGACGTGGATGTTAGACCTGAAATTATCATATACTTAGAGGAAAGTATTGGCAGAACTCTTTTCTGACAATCAAGACATTCAATGAAACGAATCCAATTACAAAGAAGACTAAGGCAAACATAAACCTATGGGACTATATCAAATTAAAAAGCTTCTGCACATCAAAAGAAACCACTACCCAAACCAAGAGACCCATCACAGAATGGGAGAAGATCTTTACATGCCACATATCAGACAAGAGTTTAATAACCAAAATATATAAAGAGCTTGACAAACTCCAACAAGAAAACAAAGGACACCATCCAAAAATGGAGAGACAACATGGACAGAATATTCACCACAGAAGAGAGTCAAAAAGCCAAGAAACAAATGAAAAAAATGTTCCAAGTCTTTGAAAAAAGGTAACAGCAACAAATGCTGGAGAGATTATGGGGCCAAAGGGACCCTCCTGCACTGCTGGTAGGAATGTAAATTGGCCCATCCTCTGTGGAGAACAGTCTGGAGAACTCTCAGAAGGCTAGAAATGGACCTACCCTATGATCCTGCAATTCCTCTCCTGGGGATATCCTAAGGAACCCAACACACCCATCCAAAAAGATCTATGTACACATATGTTCTTAGCAGCACAATTTGTATAGCCAAAATCGGAAACAACCCAGGTGTCCAACAACAGATGAGTGGCTAAGCAAGTTGTGGTATATATACACAATGGAATACTACTCAGCTATTAAAAATGTTGACTTCACCATTTTCAGCCCATCTTGGATGGAGCTTGAAAAAACCATGTTAGCTGAGATAAGTCAGTTACAAACTCCTTGAGAGGCTGCTTCTGTCACGTGTTTCTCATCTTACAGAGAAATTCCTATCACCCGCCCAAGCTGGTTTCCCCTCAGGAAGATCTACCTGCGAACAAGTCCTGGCCCTCTCAACTTACATTGAAAATGGATTCTAGAAGAACTTAAAGACGGCTGCTGTCTTTGTTGATCTCACAGCAGCCTATGACACGGTCTGGCATCATGGTCTTCTAGTCAAGATCTCAAGATGCCTGCCTCCATGGGTGGCCAACACTATATCGTTTCTTCTCCAAAACAGAAGATTCCGGGTGCATCTGGGTGACAAGTCTAGCAGATGGAGACTTGTCTCAAGTGGCCTCCCCCAGGGCTCTGTTCTGGCTCCTGCCCTATTTAATATTTACATCAATGACCTCCCAGAAACTTCTTCAAGGAAGTTCATCTACGCCGATGACATCTGCTGTGCAGCTCAGGCATCCAAGTTTGACATCCTCGAGGAAACACTCACGAAAGACATGTCTCTGATATCTGATTACTGTAAAAAATGGCGACTAATCCCTAGCACTGCAAAAACAGTATCATCTGTTTTCCATCTACACCATGCCTCGGCCTCGCATGAGCTTAATGTGCAGCTTGGCAATACGAGAATCCGGCATGAAGCCCAGCCAGTCTATCTTGGCGTTACTCTCGATCGCACTCTGTCATTTCACAAACATCTCATAAAAACTTCAGCAAAGGTGGGCGCGAGGAATCACATCATTGCAAGACTGGCCAGCTCCTCATGGGGCGTGAGCGCTTCCACGCTACGATCATCATCTCTGGCATTATGCTATTCCACTGCAGAATACTGTGCCCCAGTATGGTTCCATAGCCCCCATGTTCACTTGGTCGATTCCAAATTATATTCCTCCATGAGGATAATTTCTGGAACCATTCTTTCCACCCCGGTTCCATGGCTGCCAGTTCTTAGCAACATCACCCCACCAGATATTCGTCGGGATGCGGCATCATCTAAGTTCATTTCCCACGTCTACGCTCGACCGGACCTGCCAATATACGTGGATATCTTCGCCCACCCTGTCCAACGCTTGACATCTCGTCATCCAATCTGGTCTCCTATGCCTACACTGAACTTCTCTGTTCCAGTCTCTTGGAAACAGAGTTGGCAGTCAGCTGAGGTAAAGAACAAACACCTCATCACAGACTCCTGCAAGCATCAACCAGGCTTTGACCTAGCACGTTATGATTGGGCCCTCCTCAATCGCTATCGAACAGGTCATGGCCTGTGCGCCGCTATGTTCCATCGCTGGGGAGCCAGAGACGACCCGAACTGCCCCTGCGTCTACAGACAGACTATGACCCACATAGTCAACGACTGCCACCTCTCCAGATTCAAAGGAGGTCTCGAAACTTTACATCAGGCTCAACCCGACACTGTTGACAGGCTACAGAAGAAGGGCAAACGCTAGAAGAAGAAGAAGTCAGAAACAGAAGGATGAATATGGGATGATTTCAATCTCAGGAAGAAGTTGAAAAACAAGACCAGAAGAGAAAACACAAGTAGAACCTGAACTGGAAGTGGTGTATTGCACCAAAATAAAAGTCTCTGGGATGGGTGAAGAGGAGAATACAGGTCCAAGAAGGATGACAGAGGACCTAGTGGGGGTTGTATTGTTATATGGGAAATTGGGAAATGTTATGGATGTACAAACTATTGTATTTACTGTCGAATGTAAAACATTAATTCCCTAATAAAGAATTTTTTAATTAAAAAAAAAAAAGAATTCAAGTCTTCTAGAAGAAAAATCCCCATTCTTTTCTACCATGTGCTAAGAACACTGAAATCTGGCCTTGAATTCTCCAGAATGAGTCACACTAGTGCCTTGTTCTTGGATTTTCATCCTCTAGAAATGTAAGAATTACATTTTTATTATTTGTCAGCTATAAAGTTTTTGATTTTTTTTCTTACCAACCAAAATGGACTAAGGCAGGGTTGCAAATTACAAAAACTCTGGAGCAACTAGAGCACTAGACTGAAAAGTACGAGGACTTGAGATTGATCCTAGACATCACACATGCCAGACTAATACTCTGATGTTCTCTATTTCTCCATTATTTTTCATGATAAATAATAAATAAATACTTAAAAATATTAAAGTTAGTTACTCATGATTATGCTTCTGAAGCTCTACTGACTAGGTCTGTTTACAAGGAAACCCCCCCAACACACACACACACACACACACACACACACACACACACACACACACACACACACTCTAGATATTTCCTTAGTACTATTACCTGCTGTCATGCTTAAGAACTAGCCAGCCAAGTTTTCATGGAGGAAAGTGCCTTCAGTTTTGCCAATAACTGAACAAAGAACTATATTCAAAGGTCACATCTAGCATATTTACATTTTCCTTTTTATTAGTGATTTATACTATGAGATAACAGGGGTATAATCCCACACCATTCCCACCTCCAGTTCTGCGTCCCCATTCCCTCCACTGAAAACAGCAGTGGTTTCGTGTGTGTGCGCGCGTGCTCATTTTTACTATGGCCCTGCCTTCTTTTCCTTTTCAAGTCATACTCACATCTATTACTACTCTCAAATGTTTTTCCTTTTTTCCTCTTATCTCTCAAGGTCCTGATAAAATTGGATTCCGAGCCTGCTATTCATCTTCCCTTAACATTTCTTTCCCTCTGTTAGGATGAACCAAAATTCATCTATCATATTCTTACAGGACCCAAAAAGAGAATGAAAGCTTTCCTTGTATCCAGTGGAAGCCACAATAATTTTTGCAGGGATGCTTCTCTGCTTCTCTACCCCCCACCCCCAAGATCCCTACAAACACTCATCTACAGAGCAGATTAGCTCTTCATTTTCTGTTTTAAAAAAATTATTTTATTTGATAGGACAGAGAGAAATTTAGAGGAATGAGGGATAGAGAGGAAGAAAGACAGGGGCCACCAGGTGGTGGTGCAGTTAGTTGAGTGCATATGTTACAATGCACAAGGACCCAGGTTCAAGCCCCCCGCCCCTACCTGCAAGGGGAAAGCTTTGCAAGTGGTAAAGTAGTGCTGCAGGTCTCTCTCTCTCTCTCTATCTATCTATCTACCTCTTCCCTCTTTATTTCTGGCTGTCTACATCCAAAAATTAAATAAACATAATTAAAAGACATTCCCTTTTTTAACAGAAAGTGAAAAGGAGAGAGACAGAAAGACACCTACAGCACTGCTTCACAATTATTCATGAAGCTCTACCCTTGTAGATAGGGACTGGGGGCTTGAACTCAGGTCCTTGTGCACTGTAATTTGTGTACTTAATCAGGTCCCTAGTTCTTCATTTTCATATCTTCATCCTAGAACAGACACTGAGCTAGAGCTTTGCAAAATCAAAGATCCATTGAAATTAATTTTTTTCAAAGAGAGTAATATTTTCCCAGCAATTAATTCTTTTTTTTCTTTTTTTAAATTTTTTATTTAAGAAAGGATTAACTAACAAAACCATAAGGTAGGAGGGGTACAACTCCACACAATTCCCACCACCCAATCTCCTTAACCCACCCCCTCCCATGATAGCTTTCCCATTCTCTAGCCCTCTGGGAGCATGGACCCAGGGTCATTGAGGGTTGCAGAAGGTGCAAGGTCTGGCTTCTGTAATTGCTTCCCCGCTGAACATGGGCGTTGACTGGTCGGTCCATACTCCCAGTCTGCCTCTCTCTTTCCCTAGTAAGGTGTGTCTCTGGGGAAGCTGAGCTCCAGGACACATTGGTGGGGTCTTCAATCCAGGGAAGCCTGGCAGCAATTAATTCTTAAGACAAAAGAAGATGTTGACAGCTTTAAACAGCAGCTCATCTCTGCTTCTGCTGAGTTTTTTTTTTCAGTGTGTGTGTGTGTGTGTGTGTGTGTGTGTGTCCTACTTTTTCCTCTGCACAAATTTCTAGAGCTCTTATTCCATGAAGTATTATATCTGATCATATAATTCTTCTCATACTGATTATTTGTTCTACTTGTCTTTTCTGATGGCCTCACCAGGAGTGTAGGGTCCCTGGATAGGGTAACTGTGGCTACTTTGTATAAAGAATCATACTCCTATAGGGAGTAAGAGCTAGATTCCAGAGCCAGATCTCCTGGCATAGAGTAAGAACTAAGTGTTTCCTATTACTGGAATGTCTCTTTCTAGAGAACTGAGGCTGGATGGCTCACAGAGGCTCATTATCTTTAATGGCCACAGGCTGAGTTCAAGGGCTGAGTGGTGATCTAAATTATGAGAAAAAGCTAAGCACAGCATCCAAGGTACATATCTAAGAAGTGATGCCATGGGCAGGGAGCCAGGCAAGATCAAGAACTGCAGAAATCAAGAGGCAGAAAGTGAAATCCAAGACAAGTTTAGGCTGTAGTCCACTGACAGGACCAGGGAGCAGGTGTTCATCATTAGGGTGTGGTAAAGAGAAGACAGAACCAGGCTAACTAGCCTGGGCCCTCTTCAAGATTTACTTGACTTTTTCTCCCACTCTTGGCATTTTTTTTTTTGCCTCCAGGGTTATCTTTGGGACTCCTAATCTTCTGCTCCTGGAGGCTATTTTTTCCTTTTTGTTGTACTTGTTGTTTATTGTTGTTGTTATCATTGTTATTGTTGCCACTGATGTTGTTGTTGGATAGGACAGAGAGAAATGGAGAGAGGAGGGGGAAGACAGAGAAAGGGAGAGAAATATAGACACCTGCAGACCTGCTTCACTGTTTGTGAATCAACCCTCCTGCAGGTGGGGAGCCGGGGGTTCGAACTGGGATCCTTATGGTACCTGCACTTTACTCCATGTGCACTTAACCTGCTGCGCTACCGCCCAGCCCCCTACTCTTGGCATCTTAAGTCTCCATCAACAACTTGAAAGGTTACTTCCACAAAATAGCATTTTGCAATATTTGCAACATTTTTTTTTCTGAAGAAAACACAAATTCTTCAGGAAGTAAATAGGTATATGGTAAAATCCATTTGGGATTTGTAGCACTCCACGCGGTTGGAAATATGTTTCCTCACTGCTAACATCCCTACAGGATGTTTATATGTGGTATGAATCTCCAGAAGAGAAGGAGAGTGTGTGACATGGCCCTGAACATACTTGAGAAAAGATCCTTCTCTTAAGCAACAATTCTCCGTGCCATTACTCATAGCTACAAAGCACCTTTGCTCATCATGATGGAGACCATGATAGCTCAATGCTATTTTATGTTGCAGATGGATAAAGTTAATCACAGTATTAAGCAGTGAACATCAAAATGAGGAGAAAACAGATTGCAATGAACTGCTCTGAAGCAGGTTATCGGTGAAGAAGTGGCAGAAATCAATCATTTCTTTTAGGGTTTGGGAAAGCCAAGAAAGGGGAGACTGGGAAGAGTAGGAATCAAAGGGAGCAACTCTTTCTCTTGGAGAGGAAAACTCTCAACAATGAAAGTTTCCTGGGGAACTTTTTCAGAACACTTTTTCTATGCCCAACACACAACTAAATTCTCAAAATACAATGTTTTATCAACATTCCCAACAACCTCATACTTTTACTTTGCAGATTAAGAAATTTAGATTCAATAACTGGAGAGATAGCATAATAATATGCAAGAGACCTTTATGCCTGGGGCTCTGAGATCCCAGGTTCTATATCCAGTACTACCATATGCCAGATGCAAGCAGTGCTATGGTATGCACCTATTATCTATCTATCTACCTGTTTATCTATCTATCTATCTATCTATCTACCATCTATCTATCATCTTTCTCTCTGCATTTATCTCATTAACATAAAATAAATAACATATTTTGAAAATTGAGATTCAGTACATGTATGTCACATATATTACTGATTTATCATTGTTTTATAATTGTATGGAATCAAAAAGTTATGGCTTTATACCTCTCTTTGTATATTAAACTCACCAACAATAGTCTCGTGTCAGCTCACCAATAAAATTTTATCTGTGGACATTGAGAATGAAAATGCAGAGAGGTTGTATAAATTACCTACGGTCACCCATCTTACTAGTTTATAGTTGATATTCAAGTTAGGTTGAACTGTTTCCAAAATCTGTGCTCTTGACTCTCTACACTAGCCCACGGGGCCTGACCAGATCTGTGCTCAGTGATTTCAGACCCACACCCTAAAAGCGAGGAAGACAAATGAATGCTAATAACACTAGTAGAGGTATGCTAGGTTTGTTTGAGGTGAGGTGGGGCATAAAGAGAAGGTGGTGTCAAGTGGGCTAAGGTTATGTGCCTAGGGAGCTAAAGCCCCTTGAGAAACCCTGAAGAGAATCGAAGGGACAAAGAGTGGGTGGTGGGTGAACAGTGAGTGTGGAGAATGTTCATGACACAGGAAGCAGTGTCCACACAGGGACTTTCATAATTGTTTTTTCAAATGAAAAAGTACAATTCTGTTCATGTTTAAAAAGTCTTACTGCACTTCATTTCAGAAGTTCACAGACCTAACTACCAAAGGAAAACACAACAGCCTCACAACAAAAAAACCCAAAGATATTGCTAATCTGTCATCTGCACCAATGGTGTAGGAAAATAAATGGTGAGCTAAGCAAAACAAAACAAAAGCATTTAAAACCCCCAGAAAATTCTCTCTTGAGACAGGAGGAAAGCTTTGTCCCCCAACCTCACGCAGTCGCATTTTTCGTGTTTATACTGTGTTATAACTAGAGCTTCAGATAAGCGGGGGGAGTGTGTTCCTTTTTGTGTAACATGGCTTAATCTGTCTCCATCACTTCCCAGACTCAGCTGGGAACTGGCTTGAAATGCCAAGCTTGGTTTCAGCTGTGTGCTGCCTGCCTTCCAAGTCATAACATCTGAACACAGCCTCCTCCCAGGCAAGGAAACAGTCAATAAGGAAATACCATAGTTAGGCTCTTTGCAACTTGCTGGAAGTGTGAGGAGGCCGCTTCATTTCCTGATCTCTCAGGTGGAAATTGTAAAAACAATTAAGAGCAATGACTAATCACCAAATCAAAGCAGGTTGCCCAACTCATTTGCAATTGTGTGCTCAGTTCTGTGTGCCAACAAACAAAGACTTAGGGAGTTTATTATTTAAACCACTTAAAAGCTTTAGGCAAAGCAAGTAGTCAATTTGTGGCCACGCGGTGGGAAAGCATCATTTGGAAGAGCTTGTGGAATTTTGAGAGCAGAGCCATCTGGCCAGAATCGGAACCAAGCGCCCAGGATCACTGGGAAACTAGGTCCTGAAAACAATTTCATAATCAAAAGCTTCACCAAGCAAAGCCAGACCTCTACTCTGCACTAGCCTGCCCCCCATCCACTGCTCACCTCACTTCTTGTGTCCCAACCTCCCACACCCCCACACCTCTGTTCCTAGCCTGCCTATAAGGCTGATTGCTCTAGCCAACAGTAAAAGAAAAACGAAGTAACTAAACTCCAAACTCTGACTGTTCAGCAAGAGACATTGCTAAATTTCCTGTCCACCATTTGCACTTTTATGTATTTTAGGGCTACCTAGAGAGTTCTTAAAGGCCCAGATGATGAAAATCGGCCGCCCTTCTTCCCAAATGAGGTGCTCGGTCCATCTGGAGAGGGCACTCACACTTTTGTATAAAGCTGTAGACCGTAAAATGGAAAGTAAAGAATTAAAAACTGAAGCCATTTGGTAGCAGTTATTTAAAAAAAAAAAAAAAGAAAGAAAGAAAGAAAGAAAGAAGGAAAAAAGGAGGGGAGGTAGGAGGTGGTGGGATGGGGCAGTTACTACAGCAAATTAGATTTACAGAATGGCTGTTATGGAGTAAGCCTTTGTTGAAAGTTGCTTTTCACATTCACATCCCCATGAGATATTTTTCACTTCAGTCTTTTTTTTTTTTTCTGACCTGCAAGTCCCTTTGCTTCTAACCATTCCCTAGCTATGTCTCCCTCCCTTTCCTGCATTTTCCTGGAAAATCTGCTAATTCCTGTAATCCCAGTGGATTTCACTTCTTAAGTTCCTGGTTCCTTTTGTCCTTAAGTTCCCTCCAAAACAAGCATTCTCAGGCAATCCTGATTACAGAAGGAGGAAGAACAATTGTACCGGAACCAACTGGAAAAATTGTGACAGCTAAGTCAGCTAACTGCAGCTGTCCTGCTCCATGTTGTATATTATAAGCAATGCACTGAGATTAAATAATTGCTGTACATCAATAAACAATGTGGTTTATGGTATGCAGACAAGTAAATTGAGTAAAAACAGTAACACAGAATAACAGCTGTAATGTCATTTCTTTAAAAAGAAAAGGCTAGCACTGTCAATACTTTCAAAATTAATATGGCACACCTGTTAGTGTCTTGTGCCCTGCAAGGGATGGCTGTTCAGACTATCTGCAATGCCGAGGAGGATGCAGCAGAAAAGAGGTGGAGAATTTTCTATGCTGTCTGCCAGAGCTTATCTAAGTTGTTATCTAAGGACATCAGTGTCACCTCTTTTCACTCCAAGTTGGCAACAACAAAAGCAACTTGTATAATAAATGTATTTTTCCATTTCTTTTTTATCTTTATTTATTAGATAGAACAACCAGAAATCAAGAGGGTAAAGGGGGATAGAGAGGGAGAGAGATATAGAGACACCCGGAGCACTGCTTCACCTCTCACAAAACTTTTCCCCTGCAGATAGAGACTGGGGGCTCAAAGCCAGATCCTTACACACTGTAACATGTGTGCTCAACCAGATGTGCCAACACCCAGCCCCCATTTCTACTTTATTATTATTATTATTATTATTATTATTATTATTATTATTCAAGTAACATCACAGTACATATAACATGTTTCAGGTATACGTCATTGAAAAACAACAAGTTGGGGGCCTAGTTAAGTGCACACATTATAATACGCACAGGCTTGCGTTCAAGCCTCTACTCCCCACCAGCAGGGGGTGGAAACTTCACATGCCACTTCAATATGCCCTCCTTTCCTTTCTAATAACCATTAGCTGGTCTTAGAGTACAAAATTTCATTTTACAAAAACATTTTATGGGAGTTGGGCGGTAGCAGAACGGGTTAAACACAGGTGGCACAAAGCTCAAGGACCAGATTAAGGACCCCGGTTCGAGCCCCCGGCTCCCCACCTGCAGGGGAGTCGCTTCACAAGCGGTGAAGCAGGTCTGCAGGTGTCTATCTTTCTCTCCCCCCCTCTGTCTTCCCCTCCTCTCTCCATTTCTCTCTGTTCTATCCAACAACAATGACATCAATAACAACATCAATAACAACAATAAAACAAGGGCAACAAAAGGGAATAAATAAGTAAATAAATATAAAAATATTTTATTTATTAATACGACAGCTATATAGAGAGGGGAAAGAGACCAGAGCACTGCTCAGCTCTGGCTTATAGTGGTACTGGGGATTGCACCTGGAACCTTGGAGCCTCAGGCATGAAAGTCTCTTTGCATAACCATTATGCTATCTCCCCAGCCCTAAAAGTTCATTTTTGTTTTATGTAGTTGATCAGTTTGATATGCCATTTTTTTCATGTGCCACACAGATCCATCTTGTCTAAAATAGCAGAGCTTCATCTTTTTTATACCTAATATATATGTATATTTACATGAATATTTATATATACATATATATATAACTGGTATGTAAGGGGTTCCCACTGCCACTACATCAATAGCATCCTAATCCTATTGATTGATTTCCTTATTAATTTTTGTAAACCATTGTTCCCCCAATAAAGAAAAAATTGTGCACTTTCTTTTTTATGATTTGGGTTAAATAATCTGTGCATTTTTAAGTCAGAAGCCTGTAAAGTGTGAAGATGAAAAACTCAAAACTACAAGACCTGTACATTCCAAGCTTGACTGTTAGTAGAAGCTAAAAAGTCTTCATAAAATTAGACATATCTGAAACCTGTTTTATTCTCCAAAGAATCTTCCTTCCTAAACTGTCAGACCTGAGGGATCCTCAGACAGTCAGGAACCTGAAAGCATACCCCCATTTCTAAACCATCAGGAACAGCATGACATGTCAGAGACTAAGTGAACTGATTTTAAATAGTAGATTTCAAAGAAACGACTAAGGGGCCTTTTTTTAAAAAGAGGAAATGTGGCCCTAAATGCAGGTATCTCTGAAGTTCAATGCTGTGTAGACTTGGGCTGACCTTCACCTGTTAATAGCACTAGGACCCCTGACTAATTTATAAAACAGAATGTCAACCCTGTCACCTGACTTTCTGTCAAGTGTGATAGGCATTACAACTGCTAAATAAGATATAATTCTTCTCTAGAAGACATGGGCACACAGAAGACTGCAAACCCCAGTTACTTTGAAATTAGGCCATGTGATGAAACACTAATTCAAAGGGAGGTATACATACCTATGTGCATAGTCACATTATTCACAGTAGTCAAAGAGTGGAAGCAGCCCAAATGCCCATTGATAGATGACTAGAAAAAGAAGTTATGAGATACATATTCCATGGGATACCACTCTGCAATTTAAAAAAGGTGTTATTGTGTCCTTTGGGACAAAATGAATGGAACTAGAGGTGACTATGTGTGGCTACATGAGTAACGGAGTAAAAGACATCTTATATTGGAATATACAGAATTGAAACACAAATTTGGAGGAAAAAAAACAATAGCAAACAAACTAGTACTTAGCAAGATCTATGGTGGCTATCTTTAGGAGGGTGGAGGAGACAGAACTGTGGAGGTGAGTATGGTGTGGAAATACAACTACACACTGTTATCTTACAATGTTGTAAATCACGATTAATCACAGATTTAAAAAAAATGGCTTGTAAAAAAGTTAGACCATGTGACTTGCTTTGGCTTTTAAAGTGTAAGTAAAAGCATCATGTAATCTGTCTGGATCTTCCAGAATTCTCTTGTGCTAGACTGGTAAACCTTGAAGTATAGTGGTGAGAAGATGCCAGAAGTTCTAGAGTGATTACACAGATCAAATTTGACCCTGACTGGACAAAATCTTTTTGTTGTGTGAAATGTATATGATTTGGGTGATGATTGTTATAGCAGCATATTCTAACTTGTTCTGATCAGCAGAGGTCTGAAATCTCAGTCTATAGTTCTTTCTATTCCTACACTTCTACCTTTTTCATTCACTGGAGAGTTTAATTTTTAACTAAAAAGCTACTTTACCAAATGGAAAACATCATTTAGATAAGTGATATTAAAGGGAAGTCTAAAGGGCATGTTGACCATCCAACCCTTTAGACTCTCCAAGGTCTAATTTTATGCCAAATTAAATAATTGGAAAGTAATTTATTTTGACTGACTGAGTTTAAGTCCGTGTAGGAATGCATTCATTAAGCCTTAAGCTATTATTCAAAACTGATCTTAAAAAGTCATTCTCTGCAGAAAGCAATGGAATGCTATACACAATGTGCTTTATGTCATATTCTATGTGATAAAATCTGCCTGGAGTCTGGTTCCAAGGCAGAAAATCACTGTATTTAAAAGATAATTAGAATCATATTTCTATTTTTACTTTAGCTTCAAGAAAGCTGAGTGAAATGTATCATTCCATTTGAGGAGATTTTTCCCTACTTGCAAAATTCCTTTTGTTTATAACTCCAGTCTTCTTACCTATGTAACAGACCTACATATATTTATATATTAATTTTTATTTTTTTAAACTGCTTTGACACCTTTTGGTGGGCTGGGGGTAGAATATCTAGTGAAGAGTACATACTACCAAGTGCAAGGACCAGGGTTCAAGCCAGCACTCCCCACCTGCAGGGAGGATACTTCATGAGCAGTGAAGCAGGTCTGCAGTTATGTAGTTGTCTGTCTTTCCCTATTTCCTTTTCCTCTCTCAATTTATCTCTATCATATAATGATGATGATGATGATGAAGATAATAATAATAATAATATTCTACTTTAAAAAAGAAAAATTTTAGAAATAAAAATGGGGTAACTATTATATACAATTTTATTTTCAAAACAAGCTAACTTGAAGAGTCAAACTACATCTACAATGTAAAACATGTCCACTCAAATGAGAATTAGCTCCCCACAGATGTAGTCTTTCTCTTATTTAAATTATATATTTTTTATTTATTATTAGATAAAAACAGAAAGAAATTAAGAGGAGAGGGGGAGATAGAGAGGGAAAGAGACAGAGAGACACCTGCAGCCCTGCTTCACCACTCATGACGCTTTCCTACTGAAAGTGGGGGCCAGGGGTTTGAACCTGGGTCTTACATACTGTAATGTGTGCGCTTAATCTGGCATGCCATGACCTGATCCCAGTTGTAGTTTTTCTCTGTCTACTATTTTCAAAGGGATGAAAATACTGTCTAAGGTTATTGGAGTATTATTATTATTATTTTACCACTGTTGTGATTTTATCTGATTCAGTTGGCAAAAAAATCAGACTAAAAATGAAGAAATAATCAAATTATCTGGCATCTGGAACAGAAGGTAATAATAGTAAGAGGTGATACAGCATTATAGGACAATACCATTGCAAAACTAGCTTAACTAAGATGGAATACAACCATAGATTGTCCTGATATTTTATTGTTCATAATCCCAATGCACTGAAAGGAAGGAAGAAATATATAAAACTGACCACTAAATCAAATGGTAATCTTGAAGTCCCAAAAAGCTTATGAAATTGTGCTTCTCAAAACAGGGCGGCACCATTGACATTGCTGGGATGGGTAGCCTTTAAAAAAAATTTTTTTTAATTTGTAAAAAGGAAACACTGACAAAACCATAAGATAAGAGTGGTACAACTCCACATAACCCCCCCCACCAGAACTACTTATCCCATCCCATCCCATCCCCTGATAGCTTTCCTATTCTTTAATGTCTGGGAGTATGGAACCAGGGTCATTACGGGGTGTAGAAGGTGGAAGGCCTGGCTTCTGTAATTGCTTCCCCACTGAAAATGGGCATTGACAGGTCAATCCATACTCCCAGCCTGTCTCTCTCTTTCCCTAGTTGGCAGGACTCTGGGGAAGCGGGGCGCCAGGACACATTGGTGGGGTCATCTGCCGAGGGAGGTCCAGTTAGCATCACGGTAGCATCTGGAACCTGGTGTCTGAAAAAAGAGTACACATAAAAAGTCAAACAAATTGTTGACTAATTATGAACCTGAAGGCTGGAATATTACAGATGAAGATTTGTAGTCTCTGGAAGATAGCTAGTAGGTCTATTTTAGCTATATTCCAAAGGGCCCATGACTATACTAGTTTTTCCCTGAGTCTGACCTCTGATATGAAGATGAACCCAAGTTATTGTCTGGAGAGGTGATGTCATGGCTGGAAAAAGGGCTAGAAAGCTAGATCAGAGAAGAGAGCAGATCCCAAATATGGGAAAGGTGTATAAATATTGTTGACTGTAGAGCCCATCAGTTTGGTCTAGGGCCCATATTATCCCTTCTTTTGGAAGCTTCCCTTTTCTTTATCCTTCTGAGAGTATGCCCCAAAGATCAGCATGCAGAAGTTGGAAGTAACCTTTTCTGACATGGAGGACTATCTCATTGCAAGATATTTATCAGCAACCCTGGCTGGAATTTACTCTATACTAGCAGCACTCCCTCCCCTGACACTCCCTCCTCATGACAATGGAAAACATCTCCAGTCATTAGTAAATACTGCCCCTAAAATAGGGAGGTGATGAGGTACAAAATCTCCCCTAAACAAAACCACTGAATTAAGATAAACCTCCCCTCCCCCAGAAACTTCTGCCATAGGTAACCATACATCTACTCTGGACTTCTGTCTTTCACATAAGAAAAATAGTGACTTAGCTGGGGCCCTAATCAGGGAGTCCTGATATTCCCAAACAGACATGATGTGTCTAGACCTCAAATAAATCCCTCTCTCCATTGTTACCGGTCATCTATATCAGGAACAACAAAATAGACCCCTTTGTGGGCCCCCATAGGACCTTGCCCTCAACTTGGATCAACAATGGTAGAGAATACTCCATCCTCCAAAGGAAGGATGGACAACATACTCTATGCTACACCTGAGGAAGATGGGTCCTGATATTGGGGCAGCTTGGAATATTCCTACTAATGACCACAGAATATGAGCTCAGATCTACAGGGATGCAGAGGTCACATAGGCTCCTCAGCTAAATATGGGCCCAGATCACATCAAATTGATGGGGTTTACAGTCAAGAATATTTATACCCCTTTCCCATATTAGGGAGCTATTCTCTTCCCTGATCCAGCTTTCTGGTCCTTTTTCCAGCCAAGACATCATCTCCCCAGACAATAACTTAGATCCACCTGCATATCAGATTTCAGGCTCAGGGGGGAAAAGAAAAACGAAAAAAAAAAAAAAAAAACTAGTATAGCCACAGGCCCTTTGGAATTTAACTAAAATATGCCTACTAGCTCTCTACAAGATGGAAGACCCCTCCAACACTTCATCTACACTATTCCAACATTTAGGTCCATGATTGTTCAACAATTTCTTTGGATTTTCATGTTAACTCTTGTCAACCACCAGGTTACAGATGCTAGCATGATGCTGACCAGACTTCCCTGAACAGACAACCCCACCAATGTGTCCTGGAGCTCTGCTTCCCCAGAGCCCTTAGCCACTAAGGAAAGAGAGAGACAGGCTGGGAGTATGGATCGACCTGTCAACACCCATCTTCAGCAGGGAAGCAATTACAGAAGCCAGACCTTCCACCTTCTGCATCTCACAATGACATTGGGTTCATAATCTCAGAGGGTTAAAGAATAAGAAAGCTATCAGGGGAGGGGAGGGGATACAGAGTTCTGGTAGTGGGAATTGTGTGGAGTTGTACCCCTCTTATCCTATGGTTTAGTAAATGTTTCCTTTTTATAAATAAATATCTTTTAAATAGTGACCTTACTGTGTACTTACTATGTATCAGATACTTTACATACACTGCCTCATTACTGTAATGTTTATCTTAGGGAGGTGTACATGTGGGAATACAGAACTTTGAAGGTGGATGTGGTATGGACTATATCTGAAATTTACAGGTGAAATTTATTGTTTTTGTTACATAGTGGGAGAGAGAGCAAAAGAGATCACAGCACAAAAACTTCTTTCAATGAAGTAAGGTTCAGGCTCAGATCTGGGTCACAGCTATGGCAAAGCAATGCACTGTCCACGTGACAGTTAAAGTTTAGAGCAGCTTGCACAGGTAAGAGGAAGAGCTAAGAGACAAACTGAAGACAGCTTGGCTCTAAACATATGTTCTAATTCACTGTTCAGCTCAGACTAATAATTGTGAACAGGTCTATTTATTCTGATTTTACAAATGAGCACACTAAAGTTATTTCAATGTAAATCATTTAGTCATGCAGCATAAAGTCTTCCATTGAGAGAGGATTCTAATAGACATATCTATCTTCAAAAGTACACCTATTTTTCTCCGTATGTATCAAGTGATTACTGGACCATTTGTACTCTCTCCCACTTGGGTGCCAGTAGAGGCAAAAGGGTGAGACATCTGGAACCAATGAAGTCCAGAGCTTGCACCAAAGGGAAATAACAAAGCAATGGCAACAAATACAAGAAAAAAAATTGTCACTACTAAGAAGGCCACACAGCTACCAAAGTTTTTCACTGAGAAGAAACAGTTCAACTGCTACCACCGCTTAGGGAACCATTTGAGTATTTTTCTGGTAATCCTTGACCCTCACCTGTTTCACTGAATTCCTAAGACAGGGGGAAAAAACTGTGCAACCCAGTACAGTTTTCTTAAGGCACTTTATAATTATTTGGCATTATGTCTGCTAATGACTGAGCCAGGCAAAATCATATTTTTGCAATGATTGTGATGAAAAGTCAATATCAAATGAACTTCCACGTGCCTGAACTGGAATTTAACATAACAAAATTGATGTGTGAACTAGTGTTGCTATTTAATGTGGTTTCTATCAACGTGTTCATAAAACCTGAGTCTGCAGCTGGACCCTATTATGTAGTTTTTTCCTGGTGAAAGTTTTCTGAGGAAAACTTTTTTTAACAACTTCATAAAGCCAGGCACAAAGAAGCAGTGCAATCAGTGACTAACTAAATGATCTGGAACAATTCATCTCAACTGAAATATTGAACGAGGACTTGCACTATCTGTTTCTGAAAGAAAGCTTGTAAGGCATACAGGTTACATTATGAGCCTTGCACAGCTCTGTTCATTTATTCGTATGTTAATTTGTTCAACATTTATTTAGCACCTACTAGATGCCAGGCATTATGCCAAATGCTGGAAGGAACAAAAGGATGACTCACACTTGTGTTCTTGTGGCAGTGAAGGAGGAGAGAGATAGGAGAGAACACAAATAACTGTAATTCAAAGGAGACTGTGGCAGAGTTCAGTGCTAGAATTTGTAAAGCTATCTGGAAAAGTGCCTGGTGCCAAGGAAGTGCTCAGGAAATGTGTGCTTATTCGTTCTACATGTACAATTAGATGATAATGCTTTGAAGATCGTCATGCATTTATTTCTAAAAGATAACTATCAAGTCCACATAAAATGTTTTGGGCCCAATTTGAAAATGTGCGATTGATTTTAGGATATGTTTTCATTTGAACAACCAAATGTATCTGTTAGTTTTGTAGATATCACCACTAAGCCTTCCCCATAGCCATATATATTCTTTCTATAGTTTTTCTTCTATATATTCAGAAGACTTATACACCAGTTTGAGAAGATTACACTATTACTTCTTATGGATAAAATGAGAAAAATGTCTCCCTTCCCAGCAGGCTATCATACACAGGCCCTCATTTGGGTAAGTATTGATCATTCATCTAGCTGACCCTTACATTCAGCCATCATGCATAGCAATGCTACTGTAGTTAGAGGAACAACTTGATCCTCTAGGGAATGAGATTATCAGGAAAGGCTTTGTGAAAGTGACTCTCTCTTGAAGATAAGTCTTGAGTCTGTAGCATGTACACAAGTCCAAGGGAAGAATAAAGACATTCCAGAGTGTAAATTACCGAATAAATGTTACAGAAGTAGGACTGTGCTTATTAGCATGTCTGGAGGATTTGTGAATAAACCAGTGTAGCAGAAACACAATTCATTTTTTTTTATTTTGTTAGTGATTTAATACTGATTTACAAAACTACTTGTCAACAGGGGTGTAATTTCACACTGTTCCCACCACCAGAATTCTGAACCCCCAATCTCCGCACTGTAAGCTGCCACAGTTCCCCTAAGGTTACAGATATGGGCCAACCATCATTTCTATAACTATCTGTCTGCATTTGTACATAATAGCTCCTTTTTTCTTCCAGGTCCAGTCCTCTCGCCCCCTCCAAGCCAACCATGACACCATTACTACACCCAAATGTCCCTCTCCTTTTCCTCCTCTCTCTCTCTCTCTGGGTGCTAATGGAGCTGGAGTTCAGAACCCTCTAATCTTCTTCCTCTTATTACTTCTCTCCCACTGGGAACATGGATCAAGACTGTTATTGGAATACAGAAAGTAGGAGTTCTGGCTTCTGTAATTGCTTCTCCACTGGACATGGGTGTTGGCAGATTGATCTATACCCCCAGCCTGTTTCTATCTTTCCCTAGTGGGGTGGAACTCTGGAGAGGTCAAGGTTCCACGACACACTGGTGAGGTCATCTACCCCGAAAAGTCAGGGTGGAATCATGGCGGCATATGCAACTTGGTGTCTGGAAAGTGGCAGGACATAAGGTGAGACAAAATAGTTCATAAGCAGGAACCAAAAAGTAGGAACAGAGCAGATGAGATTAGGGATCTTAGGCAGGAAGAAATCTAGGAAGATCATTTTAGGCATGTTTCTTCTTTTTAAAAATTTTTTATTTATAAAAAGGAAACATTTACTAAACCATAGGATAAGAGTGGTACAACTCCATACAATTCCCACCACCAGATCTCTGTATCCCATCCCCTCCCCTGATAGCTTTCTTATTCTTTAACCCTCTGAGATTATGAACCCAAGGTCATTGTGGGATGCAAAAGGTGGGAGGTCTGGCTTCTATAATTGCTTCCCCACTAAACATGGGCATTGACAGGTCGATCCATACTCCCAGCCTGTCTCTCTCTTTCCTTAGTGGCTAAGGGCTCTGGGGAAGCAGAGCTCCAGGACATATTGGTGGGGTTGTCTGTCCAGGGAAGTCTGGTCAGCATCGTGCTAGCATCTGTAACCTGGTGGTTGACAAGAGAGTTAACATGAAAATCCAAAGAAATTGTTGAACAATCATGGACCTAAATGCTGGAATAGTGTAGATGAAGTGTTGGAGGGGTCCTCCATTTTGTAGATTGCTAGTAGGCATATTTGAGTTATATTATAAAGGGCCTTTGGCTATACTAGGTTTTTTTTTTCTTTTTCTTTCTTCCCCCGAGCCTAAAATCTGATATGCAGGTGGATCTAAGTTATTGTCTGGGAAGATGATGTCATGCTGGAAAAATTACCAGAAAGTTGGACCAGGGAAGAGAGTAGCTCCCTAATATGGGAAAGGGGTATAAATATTCTCGACTGTAAACCCCACTGATTTGATGTGATCTGGGGCCCATATTCAGCTGAGGAGCCTATGTGACCTCTGCATCCTTGTAGATGTGACCACACATTCTGTGGTCATGAGTAGGAACATTCCAAGCTGCCCCAATGTTAGGACCCATCTTGCTCAGGTGTAGCATAGAGTATGTTGTCCATCCTTCCTTTGGAGGAATGAACATTCTTTACCGTTGTTGATCCAAGTTGAGGGCAAGATCCTATGGGGGCCCACAAAGGGGTCTATTTTGTTGTTCCTGATAGAGATGACAGGTAACAATGGAGAGGGGGATTTATTCACGGTCCAGGCCCATAGTGTCTGTTTGGGAATATCAGGACTCCCTGATTAGGGCCCCAGCTGATGCGGTGACCTGATAGTAACTAAAGAGTCATCGTTAAAGTATGCCAGTCTCTTGACCTTATTCAGTTTTTGCAATCCTTGCTTTGATTAGATTAGCTTTGGAGTGAATGAGAGAACTGTACTAGGAAGTAGGTGAGGAGGGTATCTAAGTCTAAGTAGACACTATTTCATTATGAACTTTATACTGACTTACTGCAGACTATTGTGTACTTTTGCTTTCAAGTATATATTTTTCTCTAATTTATGGATACATGTGAACATATGCTCTGTCTCACGGGACCTGGTATATATCTCTGTTTTGGGACTTTGTTAGGAAATGAGCCTCCTGGAATGTAATTAGAGGATAGTATGAAAGGAAAGGTCTCACCCAAGTAATGAGGGTAAAGGGTTGACATTCCATTTTAGGCATATTTCTAAGGGGCCCACAACTATGGTAATTTTTGCTTGAGTTTGATAGTTAGCATGAAGTCTGATAAAGATATTGTCTGAGAAAATGGTGTCAGAGTAGAGAAGAGGGCTAGAATGTTGGATTAGGACAGTGAGTAGTTCCCATTCTTGAAAAAAAATTCTGTGGATAAAATTAACACAGGAACACAATTTATATCACAGTGAACACCAAGTTGCAGTCAAAAGTAATGCATAAACTTATCTGTCTATATATGTTTCATGTGTAAAAAATTTAATTATCTTTACTCATTTATTGATAGGGATAGCCAGAAATCAATAGAGAAAGGGGTAATAGAAAAGGAGACAGACACCTGCAACATTGTTTCACCAGTTGCAAAGTTTTCTCTCTCTAATAGATGAAGGTTGGGGGGCTCTAACCTGGGTCACCTTGTAACATGTGGGTTCAACCAGGTACACCATAGCCTGCCTCCTACGTGCTTCGACATTATTTATGAAATAATATAATACAAGGATTGTATTAAATGTGAAGATTCTCAGCATCTCGTAATCAGAAGTATTATTTATTATGTTAAGTCTTAGAAATACTTATCCTTCTAAATGCTTCTCATATTATGGAATAGGATTCTAAGGGTCTATGAAAGGAAAAGTCTTGAGAACACATGTCAACACTATGTATGGTAACTGTGTCATTGAGAAGAACTGGTATTTGCAAACATTGAGCAGTGCTTTATACATATATTCTTTTTTAAATTTATTTAAGAAAGGATAAATTAACAAAACCACAGGGTAGGAGGGGTACAACTCCACACAATTCCCACCACCCAATCTCCATATCCGACCCCCTCCCCCGATAGCTTTCCCACTCTCTATCCCTCTGGGAGCATGGACACAGGGTCATCGTGGGTTGTAGAAGGTAGAAGGTCTGGCTTCTGTAATTGCTTCCCTGCTGAACATGGGCATTGACTGGTCGGTCCATACTCCCAGTCTGCTTCTCTCTTTCCCTAGTAGGGTGGGTCTCTGGGGAAGCTGAGCTCCAGGACACATTGGTGGGGTCTTCAGTCCAGGGAAGCCTGGCCGGCATCCTGATGACATCTGGAACCTGGTGACTGAAAAGAGAGTTAACATACAAAGCCAAACAAATTGTTGAGCAATCATGGACCCAAAGCTTGGAATAGTGGAGAGGAAGTGTTAGAGGGATACTCACTGCAAACTCTAGTGTACTTCTGTTTTCAGGTATATATTTTGCAGTAGTTTATGGATACGTGTGAACATATGCTCTCTCTCTCTCTCACAGAAACTGGTGTATATCTAGGTTTTGGGACTTTGTTAGAAAGTGAACCACCTGAGATGGAATTAGAGTATACTATGAAAGGAAAGGTCTCACCCAAGTAATGAAGCTGAAGGGTTGTCATTCCACACGTGAAGTCTCTGGACACAGTCTGAAGTGAAGCATGTTGAGGTGGCAATCACTGTGTTGATTAGGTTGTGATCGGCAGATGCAATATTATTTAATGTACTTGAAAGACTCTTATAAAATAGCTTCTAATATTATCCCCACTTATATAGGACCTTATTATATTCTAGACAGTAGATAAAAATAGAATGCAAACTCCTACTTGTTTCATTCTCAATCAAGTATTCTTTCTTTCATATCACACTGCCTCCTGCAAAACTTTGAATTAGGATATATTATGATTTAACCATACCTCTAATTTTTATTCTTCCAAATTTTTTTAATATTTATTTATTCCCTTTTGTTGCCCTTGTTGTTTTATTGTTGTAGTTATTATTATTGTTGTCATCGTTGTTGGATAGGACAAAGAGAAATGGAGAGAGGAGGGGAAGACAGAGAGGAGGAGAGAAAGATAGACACCTGCAGACCTGCTTCACTGCCTGTGAAGCGACTCCCCTGCAGGTGGGGAGCCAGGGTTCAAACCGGGATCCTTATGCCGTTCTTTGTGCTTTGCGCCACCTGCGCTTAACCCGCTGTGCTACAGCCCGACTCCCTATTCTTCCAAAATTTTGTAAAATTTCTATTTTGTCTATTCTCCAACCATGAATGTAATATCTTTGGGGATTTGAACCAAGTCAGGGGGAATGATTTACTTGAGAACTTTCAGAACAAACAAGTCACAGTACCACCATATTCAATCAATTGTCAAGGAACTATATAGCAGTGATCAGAGAAAATATCAACTGGGACAATCTACATTGCTCAGGTTGAGAGCATATCTATCAAGCCATGGGTAAATATGGGTTTACTACAGTGACCAGATTAAGCATTCCATTAATGAAATATCACCACCCTCAACTTCACAAGTGAGGGAACTAAAGTTCAGGAAGACTAAGTAATTTGCCTACAGTCACATATCTTTATAAGTGGTAAGGTTGAGATCCAAACCCCAGGCTGTTAACCTCAAACTTCAACGTATTACTCTTTTAGTGCAAGATATCCATTTAACCTTTTCTGACAAAATGACTAGTTTAAAGACTACAATAAACTACCAACTTAACTGCTTTTGATTTCTCTGTGCTAAACTAGCAGTTTCTAAGGTTTTTCTTTCTGGTCTCAGCGGTGATCAAACTTCTGTTGACTGGACTGTAGACAGACTATATGTCATATGTGCCAAGTAACTCCACCTCAAACTCCCAAGTGCAATAAACATAACTTTTAACCTTAAGGAAATCTAAAACACATGGTGACCATAAAAATGGCATTGGACATATTAACAACAGGTTATCAGAGCGACAAGAATTTCCAGTAGTATTATATAGGTAAGCTATCAGTAGTCGCTATAAAAAATTAAAACCTGGAAGATATAATAGTATAGATGACAGAGTGAATGTAGGAGCTACCTATTAAGCTAGGCAAAGAGGCTGAAAAGTCCCTAAATTACAGCTATCAAATCATTCTATTCACTGATTACCCTGCTCTATTACACATTTTTAGAATATATATAAATATAAACATATAAATATTCCCACCACCAGGAGGTGGTGGGAATGGTGTTTATGTACACTCCTATTAATTTGTAGTAATTAAAAATTATATATATATATGTATATGTATATGTATATGTATATGTATATGTATATGTATATGTATATGTATATGTATATGTATATGTATATGTATATGTATATGTATATGTATATATGAAATCTCTAAATATGTTGGTTTTGGAACATGAAAATCCATCAGAATCCCCTGGAGGGCTTTTTAAGCCACACACTTCTGAGTCCCATCCTCAGGGTTTCTGACTCAATAGGCATGAGACAAGGGTCAAGAATTTCCGTTTGGGAGTCGGGCGGTAGTGCAGCGGGTTAAGCGCATGTGGCGCAAAGCGCAAGGACCGCTGTAAGGATCCTGGTTCGAGCCCCGGCTCTCCACCTGCAGGGGAGTCGCTTCACAAGCGGTGAAGCAGGTCTGCAGGTGTCTGTCTTTCTCTCCCCCTCTCTGTCTTCCCTACCTCTCTCCATTTCTCTCTGCCATGTCCAACAACGAAGACATCAATAACAACAATAATAACTACAACAATAAAACAACAAGGGCAACAAAAGGGAATAAATAAATAAAATAAATATAGAAGAAGAATTTCCATTTATACATGTTATCGGATGCAGTGGAAATCACCAGTACAAGGACCACACTGGAAGAACAAAATTCTGTACAGCCAACATAGAAAACACTCATTTTGTTTACTTCACTCTATCAAAAAGTTCCATGGCAGTCAGCTGTGTCCAGATAAAATTGAGACTCTAATTGTTTGAGTTGGCAGGTTTCCTCTCCCTCTTGCTCCTCCTCCCCCCCTCTCTCTTTCTCTCTTCTTGCCCTCTCCTTCCCTTTCCCTCCTACTCCCACCCCCACCTCATTTCTCAACACACACAAGCACAAACCTCCCCATACAGCTAGGAAGTTTTCTTCAATAATATCTGAACTCAAAACTTTTACTGCTGGCTTCAGTTTTTAAGCTGTTTCTCTCAAAACAATAGTCTTTACTTTGTCCACCAAGATTCACAGTTTCTGGCTCCTTCACTATTTTCTATAAGTTCCCGTTCCTGACTGTTGTGGCTGCATTAATAATTAGTGTCATTTTAAAACTGGTAGAACTTGGCACAACTGTAACTTTTTTTTGTCAGTTAAGGTAGTTTTGTTTGTTTTACATTTCTTTCAAGCTCTGAGTTTTTCAGAGGACACTTACATTTGTGTAAAAAAAATATGTTGAGAATGGATGTGACAATATGAGTACAGTCTATGCATTTGCTGATCACTGCTGGATATTCCCCAATATTCTCACACATGGTGCACAGACCTAATTTACAGAATTCAACTTAACCCTCTGGTAACACAGATGCATCATAGGTGCCTTTGACCCAGATCAGCACAGAACACTGATCTAGACATATGCTAATTAAGATTTCATTAATGAAGAAAATACCCTGCCTTTGAGGAATGCCTTGGTGAAACTGGAGGGAGATTAAAAGACAATTACATTTCTTAAATCAACCCCTTGTTCTTTATGAAATACTTTGAGGCCTATTTGCTTTAATTCCACCTTTTAAAAAAATCTCACTTGAGGGAAAATGGGAATATAAAAAGAATAATTTCCCAAAGCAAATTTAAGCTATTCTAACAGGGACACAGCATGCAGAAATCAAGTGATGTCTTAAATTGTGCTGTCTGGGTTCATCCTCCCATAAAGTCTGAATTAACGAGAGAAAAACTGATTCAAAATGTATCCACACACAAACCACTTTTTATCTAATTTTTGTTATTAGTGACTTAACAGTAGCTGAAAAAATTTAAAACTTCAGAGGTATAGTTTCACACCAAGTCCTCTGTGGCCCCCTCCCAGACCCTTTCACTTCTCAGAGTCCAAGAGATAGCCTGGTAACCACTTGTTTCTTTGCAGGTTCACCTATGAATGAAACATTCAATAATTCTCCTCCTCCTCCTCCTTCTCCTCCTCCTCCTCCTCCTCCTCCTCCTCTCCCTCCCTCCTCCTCTCCTTCCCCCCTCTTTCTTCTCCCCCACTCTTCGCTATAGCATCAACATTCCAACCAGACTCCTTTTCAGGGAGAAATACAAAGACAGGGGTCTGGATGGTGACACCCCCTGTTGAGCCCAAGCATTAGGATGCTCAAGCACCATCACCATCACCACCATCCATCAGCATCACACCTCCACAACTGCAGGGGGGACGCTTCATGATCACTGAAGTAGATCACTGAAGCAGATGTCTGTGTTTCTCCTTTTCTATCTCCCCTCTCTCAATTTTTCTGTCCTGTCAAAGTAGAAAGGAAAAAAAGAAAAATGGAAGGAAAAAAAAAGGCTTCCAGGAGCAGTGGACTCAATAGTGCTAGCATGGACCCCCAGCACTAATACTGGTGGCAATTAAAAAGAAAAAAAAAAAGGGAAGACAAAGACAGAAGCAGAGAGAAAGATACCATAGCACCAGAACTTCCATCAGTGTGGTGTAGACCATGCTAAAATCTGGGCCCGTGCACAAATCAAAGCAAGCAAGTATACTGTCTTGTCAAGTCCATCCTTCACTTTTTTTTTTTTTTTTTTTTTGCTTCCAGGGTTATTGCTGGGGCCACCACTCCTGGAACCATTTTTTCCTTTTTTTTTCTTCTTTCTGTCTAATTTTTATTGGATAGGACAGAGAGATATTGAGAAAGGACAGGGAAATAAAGAGAGAGGAAGACACTTGCTGACCTGCTTCACCGCTCCTGAAGCATAGCCCTTGCAGATGGGGGAGCAGGGGCTCTAACCTGGGTCCTTGTACATGGCAGTACCTGTACTTATCTAGGTGCACTACCTTACAGCCCCCATTTTTATTTGTTTAAGGACTCACTGTACTGTTTTCCTTAAGGACTTCACCATCACAAGTGAATTTACTTTTTTATATATATATACTTTGCTTCTAAACAGATGACTAAAATGGACTTGATTTTAGTCAAATATTTAGCGCTTTTACTATATAATGTCTTCACTTCAGTCTGGTATAATCACACATAGATTATTTTTAGGACATGTGAGGGGACAATGTCACCTGGTAGCTGGACATCATTCCAGTAGCAGTGTTCCTTAATCCAGTAATATTAGTTTGAATTGGCAGTAGATTTTGACATTGTCTTAAATTTCCTCTACTCAAAAAGGGACTTTCCAACTGAAAATACTTTGTTTGAAAACCACTTAAATGATTGCAAAGTAACAAACTTGTTGGACTCTATGGCAGGCCATACATAATCACCATAGAAATATATAATTACACCTGTCAACTTCATCTTGTGTCTAATTGATTCAAAGACTAACAATGTCAGTGGCATACTAATCTTTTGAGGTCTCACTGTGAGAAAATACTTATACATGGCTAAACATCTTGCTGTATTAATTGCTTGTCATAACGCCAAGGTTCCTGTTTTGTATCTATCTCCACAGCAACAGACTAGAATAGATAAAACACATTTAATAGCTGAAAAGTGAGTTGATCACTCTGTTTTTGTTTTATTGGCCCTGTAAGAAAATTATGGAGTTGTATAAAAAATCATCTGGTCATAAACCCAGATTTGAAAGAGAAATCTTAATTATAATCTGTGAACTAAAATTATATGCACACATTATGCTTTTCAAAACAGAATCTTCTAATTATTATTATGGGCAGAGATCAACCCATGCTTAAACATGTCCAAAGTCCCAATGTGACATGAAGTTTTAATCATACTCATTGTCTTTTCAGGAGTTTCTGGAACATAATAAAGTTCCTCAAACATAATTCAAAGAAGAATTATAAATTATTGGTTATTGGAAGGTATTTTTTAGGAGGTGGTATGTAGGTTCAAAACCATCAACAGTGGAAACCAGCATACCAGTCACATCCACATGTAATAAAAATGGAAAGTGTAACAATGCACAATAGGTTACTTTTGACATTTAACAAATTATGTACTATGGTTAGTGTTCTGAAAGAATGGTGACTAATTGAAAGTTGTCAAGAAGCTTACGAATTCACCCTGTTTTACTCAAAATAAAATTATCTTGATGCATTTCACAGGTGCAAAGTAGCTCTTAAAGCAATCCCTGGTTGCCTCTTATTTCTCTTTAGTAAACCATATGTTTTGATTTTTTGTTTTGTGACTGTATGGTACCAGGAAAACAACAAAGGATTTTATGCATGGGAAAAAAAAATCTACAAAGTGGTCTCCTTGGCCCTCTTTTTTTTTTCATTCTATATCCTTAGAACGAAATAGTGAAGAGGACAGACAACTAAACAGTGCTTTGCCATACATGGAACACACTCTGTGCTGTTAATGGTATGCTCATGTGGTTCTAGGGTTTGAAATCAGGAACCTTGAGGCCTACCTGTTAAGATAACTCCCAACCTCAACAAGTCATTTGTTGTACAAACCATACTCAGGCAACTTCTTTTCAAGGCTATCAAGATTCATTCGGTCATTCGTTTGTTCATTTAAGTTCTTCACAAAATTTTCAGCATTTAAGATGTTACTGGGATTGTGATAAGTTTTAGAATGCAACAAGAAAGTGCCATAAAAGCAAGTATGAGAGACATTATTCCAGACACAGATGCTAAAAAAAAAAAAAAAAAAGAACTTTTAAAAGGAAAACGGTGAGGGAATGGGAACAAAGGAAATAAATGTATAGTAAAGGATAGAATTGGTTGTCAGATTAATGTTATACAAATGTCAATTTTCAATGATATGCAGATATATATATGATATAGCTTACGTAATTCTGTAGTGTTACTTTAAAAGATAAATAAATCAATTCGTCAAAAAAGGTATGTATGATAAACCCTACAGAAACTACTTAAAATTAAAGGAAAATCATTAAATTAATTAACATGGAGATAGCAGTGACACAGTTGGTTGAGTACCCATGTTACAATGTGCAAAGACCCTGGTTCAAGTTCCACTTGCAAGGGAGAAGCTTCATGTATGGTGAAACAGAGCTTCAGATGTCTTTCTTTATATCTCCCTCTCCATCTCCCCTTCTCCCTCTCAGTTTCTCTCTGTCCTATCAATAAATAATAGTAAATTAATTTTTAAATAAACAGATAAAATTAACATACTATATTATAAAATAATCACATAATTTTACAAAACAATAAAGGATTAATAGAAAAATAAGAAAGAAGGGGGAAGCTGTGGCACACCTGATTACGTGCTCACATTACAGTATGCAAGGACCCAGATTCAAGCTCCTGGTCCCCACCTACAGGGGGAAAGCTTCATGAATGATGAAGCAGGACTACAGGTGTCTCTCTGTCTCTTTTCCTCTATATCTACCGCACATCCTCTCAGTTTATCTCTGTCTTTATCCAATAATAAGTAAGTAAATAAAAATAAAGATTTTTTAAAAAAGAAAAAATAAGAAAGATAAAAGGCAGGCATATTGAATCCAGAAAATGAATGACAGACATGGAAGAAACTTAGAACATCTTTTAAACAATCATTTGTGTGGACATAACTCGCATCCTATAAACTTAATGTCAACATTGGTATGACAGGGTCAGCAAAATACCTCATTTAGGAAAACTGGGACGGAGATATGGTGACCTACTCTATGGAAGTTGACTTTTGCCACAGAAAACAAATACTACAACAAGATAATTCAATAAATTTCATCAAAGCACAGCTGTAATTTCTGTGGCACATCACTATCTGAAGGTTGATGACTGTTCATAGCAAGAAAAAGAGAGAAGGAGAGAAATATTCAAAAAAGAAGCATAGTATTGCATTGCCTGTGGGCACTGTATTTGCAATTCCTTCAGGTTCACCTAGCAGATTTAAAGGGTCCATGCAGAACTATTCAGGCACTACATGACTTTAAAAGGGGAACTAAAGGCTCCTGTTTAGAGCTATAGAAGACACAGGGTCCTGATTTCAGGGAACTGTTTGTGGGAACAAGGAAAGTGAACATTGTACCTTTGTGGTATGAGGAAAGCCAAGCAAACCGCAAGGTACCTCAGCAGATATAGATTCAGACTGCCCTGCAGTTGGGTAAGGGACTTTGACCTCACATCAGAATTCCCACTTTCAGGAAACAACCTAGGAAGAGAAGGATATCTAGGATCCTCCCCACCACATACATCCCAAACTAGGACTCTGTTTGAGGAATACCAGGTGCGTAATACTTTCTTCTTCTAGCGTTTGCCCTTCTTCCGTAGCCAGTCAACAGCGTCAGGTTGAAAGCTGTCAGGAGCTGCTTGTTGCTGGCTTTGAAAGTGACTGGGATCCATGTGGATTCAGTCGGCTAGGAAGGATCGTCAGTTTCCCCAATGAAAGGGTACTCACGGGATGCACCACGAGAAGGTTGATCCAATGCATCCCTGCGTAATACTATGACGCTTCTTCACAACTCTCTCCTTGCACCTGCAACTCACACAAAGCAGTTCCACCTGCTGGCCAACAGCAAAAAAATAAAACAAATTAGGAAAACCCCAATACTGGAAAATCAAAATAGCCTAGGCACTTAGTGATGTACATCTAGAAGAACTATCAGAGAAGAAATTTAGAAAATGCATTGTCAGGAAGTATGAAAAATACAAAGCTCTCAATTTAATATGGAGAAATAGATTAAGAAAAATCCTTGATCTTAAAAACCCATGGGCTAGAAACATGAAAACAGAGCTACAGGGTTTGAAGGACACTTTGAATACATTCCAATATTAAATATATTCCAATATTAGGTCAAGGGAGTAGACTTACCAATGTACAAGAGACAATATCAGAGACAGAAGACAAAATGGATGGGATAGTATTGGAGTTGATTATGCATAGTGAAATAAGAGATGAAAAACAGCTACTAGATGGCTGCACTCATGTGGATCTAGAAAACTGAAATACATAAATTTTGGGGAAAAAAGAAGAAAAGAAAGGGATTTATTTATTTACGTGAAGGATTAATGATTTACAGTAGATAGTTGTTAGTACATGCATAAAATTTCTCAGTTTTCTGAAAAACACTCTAACCCCACACTTAGGTCCTCCTCCACCATACTGCACTAGGACCTGAAAGCCCCCACACAGAGTCCTTTACTTTAAGGTATTATACTTATCTCAGTCCAAGTTCTACTTTGTGTTTCCCTTTTGTGTTCTTATTTCTCAACTTCTTTCCATGAGTGAGATCATGCCATATTCATCCTTCTCTTTCTGGCTGATCTCACATAACATGATTCCTTCATGTTCCATCAAATGAGGTTAAGATGGTGAACTCATCATTATTAATAGCTGAATAGTATTCCATTGTGTATATATTCCAAAACTTTCTTAGAAACTCACCTGTTGTTGGACACCTAGGTTGTTTCCAGGTTTGGGCTATTACAAATTGCAATAATATGAACATAGGTATGCACAGATATTTTTAGAAGGGTGTGTTTGATTCTTTAGGATATATCTCCAGGATTTTTGAATATTAGGTATTTCTGTCATCTTACATTATTAAACTTTGTTTCAGAATGCAATTATTTGGAAACATTCACCTTTTCAGACCTTGCTTCTAATAATTGTAAGGCAGCAACAGAACATAGTTTAATGTTATTTTGTCCAACTACTACGATAAAATCCTTCTCAGTATTTCACTAACTACCCAGTGAATTTTTAAGTTTTACATTCAGGTTAATGGAAGCAGTAACTATATGAAGTGAGGGAAGAAAATTTATGTGAGATTAGACTCAGTTTCCCTCACCAACTCCCTATGTTCATGACCTGAAAATTCTTTTAAGGCAATAAACTAGGCTTTACTTAGCCTGTTTTCTATGGCATAGAGCTTGGTGTCTTTTATTATATGACATGCAGTATCTTGAAAAATCATTGTTTGTTTTATAACATTTGTCTAGTTTGAAAGTTTACTCACTTCAGAGGGTAAATCCAGTCCCTTCTACCCCATCTTGGTTAGAGGCTGAATTTTTCTTTTAATAGTGTGTTTTATCCCATAATATATTTGAATTTTATTAAGTCAAGTGAACTATTTCCCAATCATCTCATCTTTGGCCAGGAAAAGAGAAATTTCTCTGAATAGCATGTTTTGTGTCACTTTCGTGCTCATACATTTATAGTCTATAAATATATAATTATATAAATATAGTATAATATAAACATTATATCCAATATTATATTATAAATTTAAATTAAAAATTATTTGATAACCATATGGGAAAGTGGGCCCTACCCTAGGGTCCCAGGACTGGGGGAAGTTTAGGCTCTATAGTGGAAATGTGAGGTTCCTGCTGTCTTAGGGTTCAAGAAGACAATGGATAGTTACTGTTATCATCACATTATTTGATAATTGGGTTAACTTTGAAAAGTCCCCTCTCATATTAATTAAATAGTGATTTATATGACTACAGTTCAGTAGATGTGTACATAAACACCATTCTCATAATTAAATAGTGATTTATATGACTACAGTTCAGTAGATGTGTACATAAACACCATTCTCATCACCAAAAGATTGTGTCCCATCCCAGCCACCCACCCCCACCCCCACACCCACCCCACCCCACCCCCGCCAGTCCAGAAAGCCGCATGTCCACCCTCCAGCTCACCACAGGGTTTTTACTTTGATGAGAACTTAAAGATTGATTATATCCTGGGCATTGACTTGGGGAGAAGACATTGTGTTTTGCCTGTAAACTTGAGAAAGGCTGGGCCGTGTGGGTGTGGTTAGCAGACATCATTAGCATATGGCAGATATCACACACAGCATAAATGAAGGGGTTTCAGGAAGAGTCTGACAGAAATCTTTCCATTTTACCTTTTTATTTTTTAAATTTTTTTGTCTGTTGTTGTTCCCCAGCTGCATCTTCTTGTCTTCTCTTGGGAACTGCATATCCTGAAGCTGAATGCTGGTAAATGTTTCAAGACTCATGGCTGGCTGGTCTTTTCCTTCTCTTCTGCTATTTTCCCTACTTTAGTTTTTAAGTATCTAATTAATATGTCACATTTATAAAATTCACACTGAAAAGAGACATTTTTTATTTTTACAATAGTGATTGGATATGGTTTTCTTATGCATTACTAACTGTTTGATTCAGAGTAATCTATCTCAAGAAATTCCAACAGATTTCAGATATCAGGATGAGGAGCAAGGATGAGAAGGTAGGAGTTCAACTGAAAAGACAGGGTAGAAGAAAATCCAGAAACAAAAGGATCACTAATCTTGGCGAGAGGGTCACAAACTAAGCAAAGTCATAGATCTGGAAACTTCTAACAGTTTAAATTAGTGGTAGCTTCAGATATTGAAGACAAAGATAAGAATGTAAGTCACATATGAGTAGAAAAGCCAGATTTGATGCTGTCAATGATTGAAGTCAGGACACAGCAAGGGGCAAAAGTGTATAGGTAGGAGCCAAGAGGGTAAAGGCACCCAAGAATAGAGGAATATGGAAACTCCAAAATTCAGAAAATTTGGAATCAAAAGATTTATAGGAAACAGATAAAACAGTAAGGGGTAGAGATAAAATGTCAGTAATAAAAGGTGATCTCAATTTGCTTTTGCTGTATCCAATATAGAATTCAGATATAGAAACTATAATATATATATATATATATATATATAGCAGTGAGGTACAAAACTCTGAACCCCCTCTTTGTATGTTTAACCCCCCTCTTTGTATGTTTAAAGTTCCTAGTTCCACACTGCACCTACTACCAAGGTTTATGTATTTCAGTTATCTAGATCCACATATGAGTTAAATCATCTGCTAGTTGTCTTTCATCTCTTTACTTATTTCACTAAGCATAATCACCTCCAATCCCATCCTTTTGTCACAAAGGACACATGACATTATTTTTTATTGTTATGTGATTGAGTATTATTCCATGAAGTATATATCCCATAATTTCTTTATCCAGGCATCTGTCCATGGGTATTATGGTTGCTTCTACTCTGACTATTGTGAATAATGCAATTATGAACATAGCAGTGCACATTTCCCTTTGAGTTAGGGTTTGAGTGACTTTTGGATAAATGTCTAAAAAAGGGTATTGTTGAATAAGGTAATTCCATTCTTATCTATTTAAGGACTCCCATGCACTCTTCCAAAGGGGTTGAAATGCTTGAACATGTTTCATGCACGCTTGAAAAGAATGTATATTCTTTTCTTTTTGGATGAAAGTTTCTGAATATCTGTTAAGTTCATCTCATCAGTGATTACTTCATTCCAACCCCCATTTCATTGCTAATTTTTTGTCATAATGATGTATCTCTTGTTGTAAGTAGTGTGTTACTTTCTCCTACTAGTATTGTGTTGCTGCCTATGTCTCCATGATATCAATAAGTATCTGAGTGCACTCATATTGGGGACATATATATTATGATAGCTATGTCTTCTTGTTGGATTTTTCTCCACCACCAATATGTAGTGTCAACCTCTGTCTCTTATTACCTTCTTTGCCAGAAAGTCTATTTCATAAATTAGTAGAATAGCTGTCCCTGTCCTTTTATCTGTGTTATTTGATATAATTCCTTTTTCCAGCCTGTCACTTCAAGCTACTGTTTGTCTTTCATATATATATATTTGTGTCCTGGAAACATCTAATCATGCTTTTTTTAATTCATTCAGTCACTCTGAATATCTTGAGTGATGAATGTAAGTCATTAACACTTAGGAGATCATTGATGAATCTGGTTTACTTATGGCCATTCTGACTCCTATTTTGAGGTTGTTTTATGTTTCTGTTTGTTCTTCTCCTGTTTCATTCTGCTTGTTACTTTGTTTTGATGATTTTCTATCATGGTCTTGCCTACTCTATATATGTTTCCTATTTGTCTATGTGCATTATTTTGTTTTGTGGCTATTATAAGTATTCTGTCTAACTCACAACATCTATAGCAGTCTTTCCTAAGTTGGCCATGGTTGATCAACATTTAATTGTATTGCTCTGTCCATTTTGCCATTTATGTCTTTGTTTTTCCCTACTGTTGTATTTGTGTTCCTGGTTCTGTTCTACCACTGATCACCTCTTCAAGAGTTGGAATTCCTAGCCATATGCACTTAGTCTGCTATGCTACCGCCCGACCCCTATGAGTTGGAATTCCCTTGCTTCTCCCTTTCTTGTGGGACTCCTCTCATTAATTTCTTGCAAGGCAGGATTGACAGTGGCAACTTCTTTTTTGAATTTTTGAGAAGATCTTTACTTCCCATTCATACCTGAATGATAATTTAGTAGGAAAGAATATTCATGTCTGGTAATTCTTTTAGTACTTTGAGTATGTTATTCCACTCCATCTTTGCCTCTATGGTTTTTTATAAGAAATCTGATAAAAGCTTAATGGCTCTACTTTTGCATATCAGTTTCTTCCTCTCCCTAGTTGTCTACAACAATTTATCCTTGTTCCTGCTTTTGGGTAATATTATTTTAAGATGTCTTGGTGTGTTCTATGTTGGATTCAGGAGTTCAGATGTTTGCTCATCTTTCTGAATGTTTGTATTTTTACATTGCCCAGGTATGTAATTTTATGCTATGATTTATTTGAATATTTTTTTCTGCTCCCTTTCTTTTTCCTAGAAAATCCCGATAACTCTTACACTGGTCTTTCTGGTGGAATCTACTATGTCAAAGAGAAGTGCTTCATTTTTTTAAAACCTTTCCTCTTTAACAGTTTTAAATTCACAGATTGTGGTAGTTATGTATTCTACAGCTGATATTTTCTCCTCAGATTTAGTCTACTTCCTAGGCCCTGTACCAGAGTCTAAACTGCATTCAAAGTGTTCTTCACATCATGCAGCTCTGTTTAGAGGTTTTTTTTCCCCTGAATATTCTTATTCTATGGGGAATCATCTCTGAGTTCTTAAATTTGTATCTGTATATTTTATTTTTTAATTGTCTTCATAGTTTTCTGAATTTTTCTCTGTCATTTTTTTTCTAGATTTTGGGTGTCTAGTCTTTTGTGGTGTCAAGAATTGCTGAATTTCTAAGCTTGCACATTCAGTGTGGCTTCTGTTGTTGAACTTGATGGTAACAGTATAGTTATGGTGTTGGATTTCTCTGTTTACATATTGTGGTGAGTAAAAGAGAAAAGGAGATTTTATCACATGTCAGCAGTGGGCTTAGTGCTTGTAAAAGGAGTGTAAGGTCTTGCTGCTGTGTATCTAGCCTCTGGGAAGTAAATGCATAGCAGAATTGCTTTCTCTTGAGGGATCAAACAACAACATTAATTATTTTCCCAGCCACATTTCAGGGCCTGAGCATCTCTTTCATATATTTTCCACCCACTAGCCACATGTATCTGCACCCATTTACAGCTAAGTGAGTTACTTAAGAAATTCTACTTGTAACTGGTAAGTTGTCAAGTGATTTTCCATTGCTTGAATCAATTGATCAGGGGAGTAAAATGCAGCAGTTGCTCCTCCCTGGCCACACCACTGGAAGTTGGCCAGGATTTATTTTCCTTACCAACTTCTGGGACCTGAGTAGACCATGGGGCTTTAGTTCTTGGCCAGGTTTTTCACTTAAACACTGTTTAGTCCTTGTGCTGAGTTCTGGCTTCTGTAATTGCTTCTCTGCTGGACATGAATGCTGGTAGTTTTATCCATACCCCCAGTCTGTTTCTACTTTTCCCTAGTGAGGTAGGACTCTGGATAGATAAGGCTTCAGGACACATTGGTGGGGTCATTTGCCCAGGGAGGTCAGAATGGAATCATAGTAGCATCTGCAACTTAGTGGCTGAAAAACAGCTATATATATATATATATATGATTGCAAGCAGTCTCAAGGGAGAGCCACCACAGGTTTTTGGGTTTTTGTTGGAGGTTTTTTTTGGTTTGGGGTTTGGGTTTGGGTTTTTGTTGTTGTTGTTGTTTGTTTTCTTACCAGAGCACTCAGCTCTGGCTAGTGGTGGTGCAGGAGATTGAACCTGGGACTTTGGAGCCTCAGGCAGGAGAGTCTGTTTGCATAACCATTATGATGTCTCCCCACACAGGCAGTAACATATAAAGCAGGATAAAATGTTTAATAATCAGGAACCAAAAAGTGGGAATAGGGAAGATGAAAATAGGAACTTTAGTGTGGAAACAAACTAGGAAGTCTATTTTAGGTACGTTCCTAGGGATCCTTGACTAGTAATTTTGTTTGATCTACATGGATAACATGCAAGTGAACTAAAAATATTGTCTGGGAATGTGCTTTCAGAGTTGAGAATAGAACTAGAAAACTGGATCAGGGTATAAAGTGGGTTCCAAACATGAAAAAAATATATATAAATAAAATTAACTGTTTACCCCATCAAGCTGACTCAGGACACATATATATTCATATTTAGCACAGGTGCTTGTGTAACCTTTGAGTCTTTGTCAGTCTGAGATCACAATCCATGGTAACAGCTAGGAACATTCTAGACTGCATTCATTTCAGGAGCAATCTTCCTCAAGTTGCAGGGTAGGATGACCCAGCCTTCCTTGGAGAGTAGTGCAGTCCCTACCATTGCCACTATATAGTGAATGCAAAGACCTGAAGAGACCCAAAAAGGTCTTATAATGACATTCCTGATAAAACTGACCAGTGATGGTGGAGAAGGAATTTATTGGAGGTCTAGACCCATACTACATATGGGAGGATGCAAGGATTCCCTAATTAGGGCCCCAAATGATGGGGTGGCCTCATATTGACAAAAAGGCTATTATTACGTAAGCCAGTCTCTTATCCTTATCCATATTTTGTAGATCTTTCTTTATATGATGAGTTTAGACTTTCTCCCAGTTGTTGAAGCATTGAGTGTCAACTAGTATATATCCAAATTGCTAATAAGTTCATAGGGTCTGGCCTCAAGTTAGGGAGGAAATAGACCTAGGGTTTTATTGTGGTCTAAGTTAACCTTAACCTTTACTGTATTTACTTGTTTGATGATTCTAATAAAGGTTGTTGTAGGGATAGTAATTGTTTTTTAGTATATATATCACCAGTATATCTCTTGGCCAATTGTATACAATGTTTATTCTAAAGATTATCAAAGGGTGACAATAATGCTGATGCTTTCAGAAGAGATTAGGAGAAATATCTTAAATTCTTTTGTATAGTTAGTTGAGTTGACATAGTGTTTGAGTGATGTGAAGTAGGGAGTATGAAAGGATTTATCAGCATCAAGAGTCTAATAAAGTATGTAGATGTTGAATAATAGTGTAGTACACCTGAAACTTACAAAATGTTACATATCATATGATCTCCATGAAAATTTACTGATCAAAAAGAAGCAAGGACTTTGTATATACTGGGTCAAACTCACCTTCAAACTGACAAATTGACACTTTTCTCCTTGAGTCTTTGTCATATCCAAGTCAGTAGTGTTTAAAGAACTATACCTGCAGAAATTCACTGAATTAGACCATCCTCTGTTTAGTACTCAAAAACCAATCTCTTTTTACATTCAACTCTAGCAGCTGCTTCAGTCCCACAATTTGCTTGATCCCTGAACAGCTTTAAGATTTGTTAATTATATTGTCTATGGCCTCATTTCTTTGACAGCTCTTCCCACTTGAGACTCATAAAGTCTTAAACCTCTCCACTACCAGTCTTTTTGAACCATTCTGATTTCATAATGTGGCTATACAGTAATAACAACACATAGTAAATTATAAGTCATTGTGCCTACCCTCAAATAAATGCTACACCTGCATCTTTATTTGAATTGGAAGAGGAAGGCTCTGCCTGAGAGAATGGGAAAAATCAGTTCTTTGTAGTGTAAGTCATAGGGTAAAAACAGAGATAGGTGGCTTTTCCCATAAACTAAAGATGAAGCAACACCACTCTGTGGCTTCCAATAATCATAGAAAGCAAACTAAGAACAGTGTTTATTGAACAATTTGCTTTATATCTTACTGCCTTTCAGCCATCAAGTTGCAGACACTACTATGGCATCATCCTGTCCTCCTCAGGCAGAGGACCTCACTAATGTGTCCTAGAATCTTACTTCTCCAGAGCCCTACCCCACTAGGGAAAGATACAAACAGGCTGGGGGTATGAACAGACCTGCCAATGTCTATGTCCAGTGGAGAAGCAATTACAAAATCCTGACTTTCGACCTTCTGCACCCCAAAAAGAATTTGGGCCCATAAGCCCAGGGGGATAAAGAATAGGGAGGCTCCCAGTGGAGGGGTTGGGACATGAAACTCTGGGGGTGGGAAATGTATGGAACTGTACCCCTGTTATCTTACAATCTTGTTAATTATTATTAAATCACTAATTTAAAAGTAAAATAAAGAACAAAAGGAAGATAGAAAGGAAGGAAGGAATAAAGAGGAGAAGGAAAAGAAAGAAAGGAAGAACAAAGAAAGAAAGAAAGAAAGAAAGAAAGAAAGAAAGAAAGAAAGAAAGAAAGAAAGAAAGAAAAGAAAGAAAGGAAGGAAGAAAAAAGACTTTCATTCAATCTCCCGCATCACCATAAGCCAGAGCTGAACAGTGCGCTGGTTAAAAAAAAAAGAAAAGAAAAAGAAAAGAAAAAAGACTTTCATGCCTAAAGCTCCAAGATCCTGAGTACAATGTTCTGCCTCAACACAAGCCAGACCTGAACAGTCAGTGCTACTAATGCAGCCTAGAATGTTCCTTGCTATGACCATGAAATGCAAGTTCAGACCAGTGGGGATGCAGAGAGGTTGCACAGGCTCCTTTGCTAAGTGTGGATAAACATGAGCCCTAGGTCAGATCAGTAAGGACTACAGTTAACACTGTTTATACACTCTTCCCATATTTGGGAGCTACTCTTTGCCCTGATCCAGCTTTCTAGTCCTCTGACACCATCTTCCCAGACAATACTTTCAGTCCACGTGCAAATTAGATACTGGGCTAAGGCAAATTAGTAAAATCACGGGTCCTTTGAAATATACCTAAAATGGAGTTCCTAGCTACTTCCAACATGAAGACCCCAAATCTCATATGCTATATCATTTAGGTTCCTGCTTACCAAACAATTATATATTGATGCTTTTCAACCACTGAGTTGCAGATACTACCATGATGCTAACCTGACTTCCCTGGGCAGATGACCTCAACAATGTGTCCTGGAATCCCACCTCTCCAGAGCCCTATCCCATTAGGAAAAGACAGAAACAGGCTGGAGATATAGATCCACCTGCCAATGCCCATGTCCAGCGAAGAAACAATTACAGAAGCCAGACCTTCCACCTTCTGCACCCCATAAAAATTCTTGGTCCATACTCTCAAAGGGATAGGAAAAGAATAGGAAAGCTTCTAATGGAGAGGGTGGGATGTGGAACTCTGGTGGTCGGAAGTGTATGGAATTATACCCCTCTTATCTCACAATTTTGTCAATAATTATTAAATCACCAATAAAAATTTTAAAAATTAAAAATACCACTTGCAAAGACCCAAGTTTGAGCTTCTGCTCCTCACATACGGGGGCGGGGGGGGGGGGTAGAGCGATGCTTCACAAGTGGTGAAGCAGGTCTACTGATGTCTCTTTTCTCTTTGCCTCTCTATCCTCCCCCTCTCAATTTCTCTCTGTCCTATTCATTGAAAAAGAAAGAAAAAATGGCTCATAAGTTATGATTCTTTCACCAACCTAACTTCCCTGGGTAGACAACCTCACCACTGTGTCCTGGAACCTCACTTCCCCAGAGCCCTAACCTCACTAGGGAAAGATAGAAAAAGGCTGGGAGTATGGAAAGACCTATCAAAGCCCATGTCCAACAGAGAAGCAATTACAGAAGCCAGACCTTCCACCTTATGCTCCCCATAAAGACTCTTGGTCCTGGGGGCTGGTGTGTGGCACACCTGGTTGAGTGCACATGTTATAATGTGCAAGGACCTGGGTTCAAGCCCCTTGTCCCCACCTGCAGGGGGAAAGCTTTGTAAGTGGTGAAGCATTGTTGTAGGTGTCTTTCTGTCTCTCTCCCTCTCTTATCACCCACTTCCTTCTCCACTTCTGGCTGTTACTATCCAATAAATAAAGTTAAAAATTTAAAAAAAAGATTCTTGATCCTGTCATCTGGATGTGACACAGTGGATAAAACATTGGATTCTCAACCACAAGGTTCCAAGGTTCCAACCCCTAGCACCACATGTACCAGAGTGATGTCTGGTTCTTTCTCTCCGTCTATCTTTCTCATGAATAAATATACAAATTCTTTAAAAAAAATATTCTTGGTCTATACTCCCAGTGGAGGAGATGGGACAGAGAACTCTGGTGGTGGGAACTTTATAGAATTGTATCCCTGTTATCTTGCAATTATGCTAATCATTATCAAATTACTAATAATTTTTTTTAATTTTAAAAAAGTTGTGAGTCTTTGAAAAAGCATCTTCCATTGAGAGTAAAGATGTTTAGCTACTAGAGATAGAGGTTATGGAAAGGGTATGTGTGATTAGAAAATGTGGAAATTAAATATAAAATAAGAAAAAATATTTACATTTTATCATGAGAAATTATAGAAGCCATGGAACAACATATTCAAAGTGCTGAAAAAATTGTCAACCAAATATTCTATATCCAATAAAGCTGCACTTAAAAAATATGAGTAAATTAAGATATTTTAAGTTAAGTAAAACTGAGTGAGTTCATTACCAGCCAGGCAAACACAACATGAAGTTCTAAAATGTCTTCCAAATGAAAGGAGATATAACTAAATGACAGAGTAATCCTAAAAATTCTCATTATAAGGGAAAAAATTGTATCTTTGTGTTGATGAATTTAGGTGAGATTACTGTAGTGATTATTTCACAGTGTATACACATATTAAATCATTATGCTAGTGGGTTTTACACAAGTAAAAATAACCCACTGCAGTATATCACATATCACTCAATAAAATCATTTTGAAATAGAATATATATATTAGTCTCATATGAAATTATAAATATGTCTATGACCATATTATCCTGAATATGCCCAATCTTTTCTGAAATTATAAATATATGTAAAGTGTAAAGAACAAAAGGTTGCTTATACAGTAGTATGAGGGAAAATTTTGAGGTGAAATGTGTCTTTCATTTTATGATTGTGATGGTGTATATATGTTTATCAAGACCTATAAAATTTTTCACTTAAAAGCGATAAATGTTGACTGATAGAATTTATATTTTAATGAAAAATGATGCTGTTGAAAGTAAAAAAATCAGTATGCACATAATAATACATATGGATATGTAAGTTAGATTTAAATGTACATAATAGGGCCAGTTAGTTTTTTCATTTGAAGTGTCCTAATCAGAAATCCACACTCCAGGGATGATCAGTTAGCACTTGAAGGACCCTAATCAGGAATCCACACCCCTTACATGACTATAGCAAGTGCTTTTAAAATCTTACCCAAATATGCACCCAAGTGTTCATTATTAAACACAAGGGCTATTAGAAAGTTTTTATGAAGAAATTAATCACATTCAAGAAAGATAAAAAGGTAACTCTTTCCTTATATGAACAAGGTATAAGAATCTGGCAGAATCATCAGTCTAACATTTATGAAGAGCACCCTGAATAATTTGCTCCCCACTTAAGAGAGAACTCTCTCACTATTCTAGCCAGAAAATTGGCTAATCATAGCACGAGACTATTAGCTGCATCCTCCTCAGAATGACCCTTACACAGAAAATACTTGTTGAAAGATATGAAAAGACGAGAAACGGGGCATTCTGTAGGTTTCTCTATTTCCCTCCTACTGAATATCTGTACTTATTGCAGAATTCAGACTAGGACCTGCTGTCATTGTGGCAGCACAGTGAATTTGTTGGGGTTGGGGAGGCATCCCCCCACCAACATGCACCCCATCTGCAATTATCAGAAAACAACAGTAAGGTATATAGCCAGAGAAGTTCAAATCTGTTGCAGAAGTATCCCACTGTGTCTGGAAAGACATTGTATTCTTTCCTTCCTGCTCAACTCTCAGGTAATGCAACATATACATGTTCCTTATATCACATAAGTTCTTAGATGTAAACTTCCCACTCAATTTCCCCGACTTTTCCAGCAAAAGGCTCTTTTCTTGTGACTTGAGCCCACAGAGACTGTTCAGACAATCAGTTAAAGTGAACAATTAATATCATGGTTTTATTCTTGTCAATAATTACACTGTTAACTTCTGTGTGAAATCCTTATGAACTGTATGTATGCAAGTAGTACTGTTGAAACAGAACTACCCAAAGAAGGTCATTGAGTATTCTTGATTCTGGTTGAATTCTTCACTTAAAAAGTATAGTTTTATTGGAATATAGCCACACACATTTATGTGTTGCTTATAATTTTGTGCTATAATTATAGATTTAGGTAGTTAAGATAGAGTCCACATGAAATACAAAGTCAAAAATTTTTATCTGACCCTTTAACTGAAATTTGTCAACCCATGCACTAGAACCATGCCATTTCTAAATCAGTAATGTCATACCTGACTATATATAAGAATCACCATTAATTTCCTTTTTTTCCAGAGAAAGTGATATAACTATTAAATACAATTCAAAATCCAAAAAACAGAATCTCAAATGAGAAATAAACATCAAGATTCTTACTGAAGAAACTTAAGATTTTAAAAATGCTAGTAGTGCACCCTAAATGGATTTACATTCAGCACACTCACAAATATCTTTCCTGTGATTGGGTTTTTCTTAAAAATAAAAATCAAGTTTAAAAGGTGGACAGAAGTGGTAGCCAGTGAGATATCTAAGATTCTATATCACATGATTTGTATGTCTGAGGCCCATACCACAGTAGTACTTTGATCTCCTTTCTGTCTGTCACTCTCCAACTCTATATATTATATAAAATAAATAGATCTTTTTAAAACAGAAGGGTCAGGTAGTAGTGCGCCTAGTAGAGAGCACACATTACTATGTAAGAGGTCCTTCTACCCTATGGTTTTGTTAATTTATCCTTTCTTAAAAAATAAATTAAAAAAAAGAAAGGTCCTGGGTTCTCCTACTGAGGGAGAAGCTTCACAAAAAGCAGAAAACTGCTGCAGGTGTCTCCTTTACCTGTCTTTCCATTTGTCTCTCACCTCTATCAATGGAAAAGTGGCATCCAGAGCCAGAGTCATCATGAAGATACTGAGCCCCAGAAATAATCCTGATGGGGGGGAAATTACATATATTTTTAAAGTAGAAAAATAAAAGATTATTCTATCATATATTAAAATAGACTGTAATACCAAAATAAGCTATAATATTTTAATAAACAAATCAATCAATGAGAGATAATAATCATTAAGTTTAGCATGTGAAAAAGGGACTTTTAATTATAAAGGACATACTGAACTAAGCAATACTGGGATAATTTTTGGTATGTTATCAATTAAAAATGAAAAAAATAATGTTTCAATTGATATCATACAACTACAAATTCTTTTTTTTTAATTTTTTACTTATAAAAAAGAAACATTGACTAAACCATAGGATAAGAGGGGTACAACTCCACACAATTCCCACCACCAGAACTCCTTATCCCATCCCCTCCCCTGAACGCTTTCCTATTCTTTTTTTTTTTTAAGAAAGGAGACATTAACAAAACCTTAGGATAAGAGGGGTACAGCTCCACACAATTCCCACAACCTGATCTCCATTTCCCATCCCCTCTCCTGATAGCTTTCCCATTTTCTATCCCTCTGGGAGTATGGATCCAGGGTTGCTGTGGGTTGCAGAAGGTGGGAGGTCTGGCTTCTGTAATTGCTTCCCTGCCAAACATGGGTGTTGACTGGCTGATCCATACTCCCAGTCTGCCTCTCTCTTTCCCTAGTAGGGTGGGTCTCTGGGGAAGTGGAGCTCCAGGACACACTGGTGGGGTCGTCTGTCCAGGGAAGTTTGGTCGGCATCATGCTGGTGTATGGAACCTCGTGGCTGAAAAGAGAGTTAACATACACAGCCAAACAAATTGTTGAACAGTTATGGACCTAAAGGCTGGAATAGTGCAGACGAAGTGTTGGGGGATACTCCCTGCAGACTCGTGTACTTCTGCTTTCAAGTATATATTTTTCCCTGGTGTGAACATATGCTCTATCTCAGGGGACCTGGACTATATCCAGGTTTGTGGACTTTATTGGGGAGTGGAACACCTGGAATGGAATACTATGAAAGGAAAGGTCTCACCCGAGTGATGAAGCTGAAAGGTTGTCATTCCACACCTGAAGTCTGAAGCAATTACTGGGTCATATGAAGGTCTATGACTAGCCTTGTGAGAGTTCTCCAGACAGCTCTCCACAGAGGCTGGACCAATTTACATTCCCACCAGCAGTGCAGAAGGGTTCCTCTGTCCCCACAGCCTTTCCAACATTTGTTGCTACTGTCCTTTTTGATGTATGCCATTCTCACAGGAATGAAGTGGTATCTCAATGTTGTTTTTATTTGCATTTCTCTGACAGTCCGCGACCTGGAGCAGTTTTTCATATGTTTGTTAGCCTTTTGGATCTCCTCTGAAGTGAATGTCTTGTTCATATCCTCTGCCCATTTTTGGAAAACATTAGTGGAACACTTTCCCACCTAAACTTCAAGGGCATCTTTGATGAAACAAAGCCACTTTCAAGGAAGACTAAAGCAGAAACAAACCAATGGGACTACATCAAATTGAAAAGCTTCTGCACAGCCAAAGAAACTATCACACAAACAAAGAGACCCCACACACACACACAGAATGGGAGAAGATCTTCACATGCCATACATCAGACAAGAGACTAATCACCAAAATATACAAAGAGCTCAGCAAACTTAGCACCAAAAAAGCAAATGATCCCATCCAAAAATGAGCTTTCCTATTTTTTAACCCTCTGGGATTATGGACCCAAGGTCATTGTGAGATGCAGAAGGTTGAAGGTCTGGCTTCTGTAATTTCTTCCCCACTGAACATGGGAGTAAATTAAATAATTTAAAGTCAGTGATGCTTTTGATTCTATAGTAAATTGTCAAAAAAAAAGTATAGGAGATTTTTTCTGTCATAGGGTCAGAAATATCATTTAGCAAGACTCAAAGAAAGTATCCTTAGGAGCTGGGCAGTGATGCACCAAGTTGAGTGTAAGAGTTACCAAGTCCAAGAACCCAAGTTCAGACCCCTAGCCCCGTATACAAGGATATGCCTCACATGTGATGAAACATGGCTGAAAGTGTCTTTTTTGCTTGCTCCTTCTCTATCTACCAGTCCCCCTCTCAATTTCTTTCTTTTTTTTAATATTTATTTATTCCCTTTTGCTGCCCTAATTGTTTTTTTATTATTGTAGTTATTATTGTTACTGATGTTGTCATTGTTGGATAGGACACAGAGAAATGGAGAAAGGAAGGGAAGACAGAGAGGGGGAAAGAAAGATAGACACTTCACCTCTTGTGAAGCAACACACCTGCAGGTGGGGAGCTTGGGGCTGGAACCAGGATCCTTAACACCTACCTGTCCTTGCACTTTGCACCACCTGTGCTTAACTAGCTGCGCTACCACCGGACTCCTCCTCCCCTCAATTTCTTTCTGTTTTACCAAAATAAAAAGAAAGAGGAAAAGGAACAGGGCCACCAGAAGTGGTGGATTTGTTTTGCAGGCACTGAGGTCCAGGAATAACGCTGGTGGCAAAATTAAAAAAGAAAAAGCGAAAGCATCGTAAAGAACAAGTACACATATTTTAATTATACAATTGATGGATTTTATAATAAATTATATAATATAATTATGTCGTTGGTTAATAGACTCTATGAATTACATTAAAATTACATGTAGCAGATAGGAAGAAGTATTTGCAACACCTGTAATAAAGGATTCACACCTAGAATATACAGCGGGAAAAAGTTTTTGTTTATTTTAATTGTCACAAGGGTTATCACTGGGGTTCAGTGCCTCCTGCATGATGAATCCATCACTCCCAGTGGTTATTTATTTATTTATTTATCTCTCTTCATCTTTCTCTCTTCCTTTTTTTTGAATTTGATAGAGACAAAGGAAAATTGATATGAAAGTGGGTAGATAGAAAGACAGAGAGACACCTGCAGCACTGTTCCACATCTTGCAAAACTCCCCGCCTTTAGGTGGGGACCAGAGGCTTGAATTCAGGTCCCTGTGCATTACAGCATGTCCACGCTACTCAACATGCCACTGCTAGGTTGCAAGGAAAATAGCTATCTTAGAAGTAAGTCACGAATTCATTATCAAGGGAGGTTGAAAATGTGTTTGCATCGTTCAGAGAAGAAAACATTTAAATAGCAATTACATATATGAAATGTATGCAATTTCAGTAATTATCAGGGTAAAAAATAATATTTGTGGTTGTTGCAAGGGCCTCACCCCCTGGGCTGACTTTTTCAGACAAAAAAATTAAAAAGAAAGAAAGAAAGAAAGAGTCCAGGAGGTGTCGCAATGGATAAAAAAAAGAGAGAGAGAGAAAAACTGAGACATGTGGGGAGAAAGAAAGAAAAAGACATCACAGCACTGAATCTTTTCCCAATGTAGAGAAGGTCAAAGTGGAAACTGGGTGGCAATCATAGCATAACAGGAATCCACCCAGGAAAGCTATTTTGCTAGACCCATGGAAATAAATACTAAGCAACAATGGGGCTAGGTGGTGGCACTCCTGGTTGAGCACACATGTTACAATGTGCAAGGGCCAGGGTTCCATTCCCGGGTCCCCACCTACAGAGAGATAACTCTGCAAGTGGTGAAGCAATGTTGCAGGTGTCTATTTGTCTCTCTCCCTCTCTATAACCCCCTTTCCTCTCTATTTCTGACTGTCTATGAAATAAATAAGTAGATATTTTTTAAAATAAAGAAATATTAAGAAACAATATTTTTCTTAATCAGATTGATTAAAAATTCTATTTTTGTTTTTATGGTGGACTGCCACCAGAGATATGGAGTCTGATATGTCAACCTAGCAACTCTTCAAACCCGGTGAGATCTTTCCTAACACACGGGACTACCTATATCCACTTTAGACAGAAAATCATCTAATGAAGTTATAGATACTAGGTATGGAGTAGCATTTAGGGTACTAGGTAAAGGTGTACATGTCGCCATAAGCTAGGGTCAATTATATAACACAAAGTAATAGTGTTTAATAGTCATTAATGATTAGACTTAAAGCTAATAAACCTGGACTTTTAGTTGTAGTGCCAAAAGAAGGCATCATAACTTCTCTAAATCAATTAGAATTGGATGAAATTATGTTAGAAACCTAACAGAAAGGCCCAAAATAAATAAATCCCAAAAAAAATTAATTCTGGTTGTACTAAACAAATGACATTCAATGCTTAAACAACTAAGAGAAAGTCTAAGGTCATCAGACAAGAGAGGACTACAAAAGTCGAATAAGTGTATGAAATAGGCTCACTTAATAATACCCCCTTTTGGTCAATATCACAGCACCTCACCATCTGGGACCCTAGTCAGGGAATCCTTGGATTCACAAATATGATGGGCCTGGACCACTAATGGATCCCTCTCTCCACCACCACTACTCATGTATATTGTTTTATTATCTTTATTTATTTATTGGGTAGAGACAGCCAGAAATTGAGAAGAAGAAGAAGGAGAGAGAGACAGAGAGACAGAGAGAGACAGAGAGAGACCTGCAGCACTGCTTCATCACTTGTGAAGCTTTCACCCTACAGGTGGGGACCAGGGGCTCGAACCCAGGTCCTTACACATTGTGGCATATGCGTTCAACCAGGTGCACCACCACCTGGCCCCCCGCCACTGCTCACTTTTATCAGAAACATCATCACAAGCCATCTTGTGTGCCCTCTTAGGACCTTGCCCTCACCGTAGAGCAGCTATAAAGGGAAGCTGGGGATATCCTGCCCTGCCACTCAAAAAACATTGGTCCTGAGATGAGTGCAGCCTGCACTGTTCCCAGTTGTGACCATAAGCTATGAGATCAGACCAATAGGGACTTAGAGGTTACACAGTCTCAGGTGCTAAATATATATATATGCCCTAGATGAGATGGATGGAGGTAAATAATTCTATCCATGTTGTTGTGCACGGGCCGCGGAGAAGAAAGGGGGTCCGGAGCGAAGAGGAAACACAAATCTTTATTTGTGCTGGCACCTCAGAGTTGGGTGCTAGAGAAGCAGGTTGGGCCACGTGGAGGTAGTGAAAATGGCCGCCTCATGCAGTAACCTTTCCTGTGTCTGAACACTGGAGTGAAGCGTTGGCAAGAGAGCGAGGTGCGGAAGAAGAAAGGCTTTTATAAGAGCAGCTTTCGCGAGAATGGGAAGGGGGAGGAGTAACCATAGCACTCCAGGATAGGATAATAACTCTCATGAGAATGGGAGGGGGGAGGAGTAACCAAAACACTCCAAATATCGCGGGGATATAGACAATGCCCTGAGGGCACAACATGGCTGAACAGGCACTCCGAGAATGTCCCAACTCTCGAGGGAACTAGCAGTAGCCTGAGGGGACAACATGGCAGATGTGACTGTATCGGCACAATTTCCCAGCATATCCATATATATATTTTTTAAAGAATGGGAGCTACACACTTTCCTAATCCAATTATCTAGCCTTTTCCTCTACTCGACACCATTTTCTCAGATAATGTTTTTATCCAACTTCATGCTATCAAACTCAAGTAAAAAGTTTCTAGTCATAGGCACCTAGAAACATGCCTAAATTGGTTTTCCTAACTTTCTTCCACCTAAGACCCTAAACTCATCTGCTCTGTTCCTACTTTTTGGTTCCTGTTCATGAACTATTTTGTCTCACTTTATGTCCTGTCCCCTTACAGACATTAAGTTAAAGCTGCTGCCGTGATTCCATCCAGACTTCTCTGGGTAGATGACCTCACCAGTGTGTCCTGGAACCTCGACCTCTCCAAAGCTCCATCCCACTAGAGAAAAATAGAAACAGAGTGGGGGTATGAATTGAACTGCTAATAAAAAAAATTTCAAGTTAAAGGAGAAATAAATATTTTCTCATACAAACAAATGAACAAAAATTCCATTTTTATTGAAAGAAAATAGAATTGAATGCTCTCGTGGAAGAAATTTTGTGATAGCTATCAAAATAAAGAATATGCATTTTTCCACTCATCTTAAATGTATACAAAGAGATGAGGGGGGCAAGTGATGTGCACACCTGGTTAAGTGCTGGTGTTACTGCAAGCAAGGACCTGGGTTCATGCCCCTGGTCTCCACCTACAGGGGGAAAGTTTCACAATCAGTGAAGCAGTGCTGCAGGTGCCTGTCTCTCTACTTCTACATCCCCTTTTCTTCTCAATTTCTCACTGTTCTATCAGATAAATATATAAATGAAGTTTAAAAAGAGAACAAATGTATCTATTGTTGCTTGATTTTTACTTGCAAAAGTTGAGAAACAATCTAAATGTTCATCGGCTGTTACATAGCCATCTATCCATATTATATACTTGTTAAAAGAAATGAAGTAGGTCAATATGCACTAAAATTAAAAGGAATGAAAGGAAGAAAGTCACTAAAAAATTTATGGTATGGTCTCATGTTATTTGGGTGTTAAACCAAACTGGCGTGTAAGATCACATATACGAAAATCTATAGGGAGTAGATTGTAAAGATAAGCACCAAAATGATGACAATGTTTATTTCAGAGAAAAGTGGAGCAGGGTGGTAGAATGTGAAAAATACAGTTGGGTATTTTTTTGTTCTGTACTTTTGAATAACTTGAATCTTTCCCAGTGGGGATATTTTTATATATTACTTGTGTAGTTTTTAAACATAATAAAAAATTTTAAACACCAAATAAAACTAGGTAATGAGAAGACAAAGGGCAGGGAAGTGCTGTTTCTCATTACAAGCCTTTGAATAATATTTGATTTTTAAAACTATATTATGCTATATTTTAACAGAAAAGATAATTACAAGTCAAGGTTTTAAAAATCATTCATATATATAATATATATTACATATATATTTACTAAAGATCTCATAGCAATAAATGGCAGAGTTAACATTGGTTTGCAGAAAGAAATTTTTAAAAAGGTGTAATCTAATAATGCATTATAATTAAAAACTACTTAGCTTTTATGTACACTGAGAAAGATGATTATGGCTCCATTATAATTTATATAAGGGGGGTTCCCGGAAGATGGTGGACTGAGAAGCTGCTGGGCGTGACCTCTAATCACATCTTCTGGAAACGGTAGGATTTTCTGCCTTTAGCAGGCCAGTCAATAAGAGGTCCTAGTGGTGACACCAAGGAGGTGACTATAACTTAATTTGGGTTAAGAATTAGAGTAAAGGTGGCATGGACTAGCAGGCGGCTACTCCAGACTTCCCAGGCGGCGGCGGGCAAGGCGGGTGTGCCGGGCACTGTCCTCGGCCCGGGAAGGCGGCTCCTCCGCTGGTTGCAGAGCGCTGCTGGGCGACCGGCAGAGGACCAGGAGGGAGCACTGTAGCTCGGGGGCTTTCTCTTGGGAGTATCCAGGGACCACCACGACCCTGAGGGCGGATCCAAAGACTTCTTGAGTATAGCTCTCATTGAATCAAAGGACTTGGAGCTAGTTTTCATTTTCGAGAAATCCTTTAAAAAAGTCTGGAGGGAAGGTTTCCTGGAAGATGGCGGACTGAGAAGCTGCTAGCGGCTGAGCTCCGAACACATCTCCTGGAAACAGTAGGATTTTCTGCCTTTAGCAGGCCAGCCAATAAGGGGTCCTAGCGGTGACACCAAGGAGGTGACTATAACTTAATTTGGATTAAGAATTAGAATAGGGAAAAAAGGGGAAAAATTTTTTTTTCTTCCTTTTAATTTTCAAGCATACCTCCTTCCTGTCCCCCCCCATAAGCAGTCCTTGGGGACCAGCTCCTAGCAGGAACCCCCACACCACCAAACAGGGTGCTTTTTTGAATTCACTGATACACATTTGGGAATTTCCTTTCACTGCTCTTTAATTACAACTCTTTTTCTTATCTTCTCCCTTTTCTCTCTCTTCTCTCTGTCTCTCTTTTTTTTTAATCTTGTCATACACTTCTTCCTTCTTCTTTGCCTTTCTGAATTTGTGAATTGTTTTGGGGAAGAAATCTGACTCAGAGTGGACTCTCTATGTGTGTATCTCTGCTCTAGTTCCCTTTCACCTCTTGTTACCCCTAGAATATACAGTGGATAGTAGATTTGCATAACTGTCTATTCTTGCTATCCTTTCTTTTCTCTTTCTTCACTGGGATTTGGTTACTATTTTTTCACGGAATGGAGAAATTGTTTGGCTAACTGGTAACAATTAAACTACTTCAATACTTACTTCAGTTGCTACTGTAATTCCTGAGGTTGGTGAGTGCAATTGTCATAAAGGTATTTAGTACAGTGTTACTTGTACTCAAGACACAACAACTGAGGAACAACAGGGCATAAAAAAAAAGAAACACATAAATCAAAAAAAATGGGTAGATCAAAAACAAATAAAACTGCTACTCCAATGAATGAAGACAAGAGCCCAGAAGAAACTACAAATCAGCCAGAAATAACCATAAATAAGAAAAGTATGCAAGCAATAATAAACTTATTAATCACAGAAATGAAAACAACATTGGAGGAAAGGAATGGCAGTATTAGGGAAACAACAGTTGAGACCCCCAAGGAAAATACTGATTATCTTGAGGCAATTAGAGAACTGAAAGCTGAAATAGCTGTAATGAAGAAAGAAGATGAGGCAAGGGAAAGCAGACTAACAGAAGCAGAAAACAGAATTAGTCAGACAGAGGATGAGTTAGAGAAAACAAAGAAAGAGGTGAAAGAGCTTAAAAAGAGATTGAGAGACACTGAAAACAACAACAGAGACATATGGGATGATCTCAAAAGAAGTAACATTCGTATAATTGGCCTGCCAGAGGAAGAAAGGGAGGAAGGGGAAGCAAACATTCTAGAGGAAATAATAGAAGAAAACTTCCCAGACCTGAATAACAGAAAGGATATCAAGATTCAAGAGGCCCAGAGAGTCCCAAACAGAATCAACCCAGACCTGAAGACACCAAGACACATCATAGTCACAATGAGAAGAAGTAAGGATAAAGAAAGGATCCTAAAGGCTGCAAGAGAGAAACAAAAAGTCACATACAAGGGAAAACCCATAAGATTATCTGCAGACTTCTCCACTCAAACTCTAAAAGCCAGAAGGGAGTGGCAAGATATCTATCGAGCCCTGAATGAAAAAGAGTTTCAACCAAGGATAATATATCCTGCTAGACTTTCATTCAAACTAGATGGAGGGATCAAAACCTTCTTAGATAAACAACAGTTAAAGGAGGCAACCATCACCAAGCCTGCCCTGAAAGAGGTACTAAAAGACCTCTTATAAACAAGAACATCACTGTAATACTTGCAATATATCAGAGCAAACAAATTTTTTTTGAACAATGGCACTACAATACATTAAATCCATAATATCAATAAATGTCAATGGCTTAAACTCACCCATCAAAAGGCAAAGGGTGGGGGGATGGATCAGAAAACATAACCCAACCATATGCTGCTTGCAATAATCCCATCTGTCACAACAAGATAAACACAGACTTAAAGTGAAAGGATGGAAAACTATCATACAGGCTAATGGACCACAAAAAAGGGCAAGAACAGCCATTCTCATCTCAGACACGATAGATTTTAAATTAAAGAAAGTAATAAAAGATAGGCAAGGACATTACATATTGATTAGAGGATCAATCAGCCAAGAAGACTTAACAATTATTAACATCTATGCACCCAACGAGGGACCATCTAAATACATTAAGCATCTACTGAAAGAATTTAAAAATACATCAATAGTAATACAATAATAGTGGGAGACTTCAATACCCCACTCTCACACCAAGACAGATCAACAAAGCAGAGAACCAATAAAGATATAAGAGAATTGAATGAAGAGATAGACAGACTAGACCTCTTGGACATTTTCACACTCCTCCACCCCAAAAAATTGGAATACACCTTCTTTTCAAATCCACATAGCACATACTCAAGGATAGACCACATGTTAGGCCACAAAGACAGCATCAATAAATTCAAGAGCATTGAAATCATCCCAAGTATATATTCAGACCACAGTGGAGTAAAACTAACATTTAACAACAAACAGACAATTATTAAAAGTCACAGAATTTGGAAACTAAACAACATGCTCCTTAAGAACCACTGGGTCAGAGACTCACTCAAGCAAGAAATTCAAATGTTCCTGGAAACTAATGAAAATGAAGACACAACCTATCAAAATATTTGGGACACAGCTAAAGCAGTACTGAGAGGTAAACTTATAGCCATACAATCACATATTAAACACCAAGAAGAAGCTCAAATGAACGACCTTACTGCACACCTCAAGGACTTAGAGGAAGAGGAACAAAGGAACTCTAAAGCAACCAGAAGGACAGAAATCACTAAAGTTCAAGCAGAAATAAACAACATCGAAAATAAAAGAACCATACAAAAGATCAATGAAGCCAAATGTTGGTTCTTTGAAAGATGAAACAAAATTGACAAACCCCTAGCCAGACTCAAAACAAAAAAGAGGGAAGACTCAAATTAATAGAATTGTAAACGATGGAGGAGATATCACAACTGACACCACAGAAATCCAGAGAATCCTGCGAAACTTCTATAAAGAACTATATGCCACCAAGCTAGAGGATCTGGAAGAAATGGAATAATTCCTAGAAACCTATGCACTTCCAAAACTGAACCAAGAAGAACTACAAAATCTAAATGCACCAATCACAGACAAAGAAATTGAAACCGTTATTAAGAATCTCCCCAACAACAAAAGTCCTGGACCAGATGGCTTCACAAATGAATTCTACAAAACATTCAGGAAACAGTTAATACCCATACTTCTTAAGCTATTCCATAAGATTGAAGAAACAGGAATACTCCCTTCCACCTTCTATGAAGCCAACATCACCCTGATACCAAAAGCTGATAGGGACAGAACAAAAAAGGAAAACTACAGACCAATATCTCTGATGAACATAGATGCCAAAATATTAAACAAGATCTTGGCCAACCGGATACAGCAACATATCAAAAATATTGTTCATCATGACCAAGTGGGATTCATCCCAGGAATGCAAGACTGGTTCAACATCCGTAAGTCAATCAATGTCATTCACCACATCAATAAAAGCAAAGCCAAAAACCACATGATTATCTCAATAGACGCAGAGAAAGCCTTTGACAAAATCCAACACCCATTCATGCTCAAAACTCTACAAAAAATGGGAATAGATGGGAAATTCCTCAAGATAGTGTAGTCATATATAGCAAACCTACAGGCAACATCATACACAATGGACAGAAGCTGAAAGCATTCCCCCTCAGATCAGGGACTAGACAGGGCTGTCCACTGTCACCATTACTCTTCAACATAGTATTGGAAGTTCTTGCCATAGCAATCAGGCAAGAGAAAGAAATCAAAGGAATACAGATTGGAAGGGAAGAAGTCAAGCTCTCACTATTTGCAGATGATATGATGGTATACATAGAAAGACCTAAAGAGTCCAGTAGAAAACTACTGGAAGTTATTAGGCAATATAGCAAGGTTATAAGGCTACAAAATCAATGTACAAAAAACAGTGGCATTTCTTTATGCAAACACTAAATCTGAAGAAGAAGACATCCAGAAATCACTCCCATTTACTGTTTCAGCAAAATCAATCAAATACCTAGGAATAAAGTTGACCAAAGAAGTGAAAGACTTGTATGCTGAAAACTATGAGTTGCTACTCAAGGAAATAGAAACTGATACCAAAAAATGGAAAGATATCCCATGCTCATGGATTGGAAGAATAAATATCATCAAAATGAATATTCTCCCCAGAGCCATATACAAATTTAATGCAATACCCATCAAAGTTCCACCAAGCTTCTTTAAGAGAATAGAACAAACACTACAATCATTTATCAGGAACCTGAAAACACCTAGAATTGCCAAAACCATCTTGAGGAAAAGAAAGAGAAATGGAGGCATCACACTCCCAGACCTTAAACTATATTATAAAGCCATCATCGTCAAAACAGCATGGTACTGGGACAAAAATAGGCACACAGACCAGTGGAACAGAATTGAAAGCCCATAAGTAAATCCCAACACCTATGGGCATCTAATCTTTGATAAGGGGGCCCAAAGGATTAAATGGAAAAAGGAGGCTCTCTTCAATAAATGGTGCTGGGAAAACTGGGTTGAAACATGCAGAAGAATGAAATTGAACCACTTTATCTCACCAGAAACAAAAATCAACTCCAAATGGATCAAAGACCTAGATGTCAGACCAGAAACAATCAAATACTTAGAGGAAAACATCGGTAAAACACTTTCCCACATACACCTCAAGGACATCTTTGATGAATCAAACCCAATTGCAAGGAAGACTAAAGCAGAAACAAACCAATGGGACTACATCAAATTGAAAAGCTTCTGCACATCCAAAGAAACTATTAAACAAACGGAGAGACCCCTCACAGAATGGGAGAAGATCTTCACATGCCAGACATCAGACAAGAAACTAATCACCAAAATATATAAAGAGCTCAGCAAACTTAGCACCAAAAAAGCAAATGACACCATCCAAAATTGGTCAGAGGATATTTCAGAGAAATGCAAATTAAGACAACACTAAGATACCACCTCACTCCTGTAAGAATGGCATACATCAAAAAGGACAGCAGCAACAAATGCTGGAGAGGATGTGGGGACAGAGGAACCCTTTTACATTGCTGGTGGGAATGTAAATTGGTACAGCCTCTGTGGAGAGCAGTCTGGAAAACTCTCACAAGGCTAGACATGGACCTTCCATATGATCCAGTAATTCCTCTCCTGGGGTTATACCCCAAGGACTCCATAACACCCAACCCAAAAGAGGTGTGTACTCCTATGTTCATAGCAGCACAATTCATAATAGCTAAAACCTGGAAGCAACCGAGGTGCCCAACAACAGATGAGTGGCTGAGAAAGCTGTGGTATATATACACAATGTTATACTATGCAGCTATCAAGAACAATGAACCCACCTTCTCTGACCCATCTTGGACAGAGCTAGAAGGAATTATGTTAAGTGAACTAAGTCAGAAAGATAACGATGAGTATGGGATGATCCCACTCATCAACAGAAGTTGACTAAGAAGATCTGAAAGGGAAACTAAAAGCAGGACCTGACCAAATTGTAAGTAGGGCACCAAAGTAAAAACCCAGTGGTGAGGGGTAGACATGCACCTTCCTTTGCCGGTGGGGGTGGGAGTGGGCGGGAGGGATGGGTCACAGTCCTTTGGTGGTGGGAATGGTGTTTATGTACACTCCTGGCAAAATGTAGACATATAAATCAGTAGTTAATTAATATGAGAGGGGGAAAATCAATTGTATGTCTCAAAGTTTCTCAAAACACAAACTGAATCTTTTTAATATATAGGCTGTGTATTTGATAGGCAGACTCTCTCAAAAGCCTAGACCAAGTAGATTAGAAGCTTCCAATAGCACAGCTATATACAAGATACTGGATACTGTACAGCAAACCATAACAAAAGGACTTTTCAAAGTTAACCCAATTAACAAATAATGTGATGACAACATTAACTATCGATTATCTTTTCGAGCCCTAAGACAGCAGGAACCTCACATCTCCACTATAGAGCCCCTACTTCCCCCAGTCCTGGAACCCTTGGATAGGGCCCACTTTCCCGTATGCGTCTCCCAATCCATACCAAATAATATTGCATCCGCCGATCACAACCTAACCAACGCAGCGATTGCCACCTCAACATGCTTCACCTCAGACTGTGTCCAGAGACTTCAAGTGTGGAATGACAAACCTTCAGCTTCATTACTCGGGTGAGACCTTTCCTTTTATAGTACACTCTAATTCCATCTCAGGTAGTTCACTTTCTAACAAAGTCCCATAACCTAGATATACACCAGTTTCTGTGAGAGAGAGCTTATGTTCACACGTATCCATAAACTACTGCAAAATATATACCTGAAAGCAGAAGTACACAAGAGTTTGCAGTGAGTATCTCCCTAACACTTCCTCTCCACTATTCCAAGCTTGGGATCCATGATTGCTCAACAAATTGTTTGGCTTCGTATGTTAACTCTCTTTTCAATCACCAGGTTCCAGATGTCATCAGGATGCCAGCCAGGCTTCCCTGGACTGAAGACCCCACCAATGTGTCCTGGAGCTCAGCTTCCCCAGAGACACACCTTACTAGGGAAAGAGAGAGGCAGACTGGGGGTATGGACCGACCAGTCAACGCCCATGTTCAGCGGGGAAGCAATTACAGAAGCCAGACCTTGCACCTTCTGCAACCCTCAATGACCCTGGGTCCATGCTCCCAGAGGGCTAGAGAATGGGAAAGCTATCATGGAAGGGGGTGGGTTATGGAGATTGGGTGGTGGGAATTGTGTGGAGTTGTACCCCTCCTACCTTATGGTTTTTCTCATTAATCCTTTCTTAAATAAAAAATTTAAAAAAAAGAAAATCTATCAGTAGTAATCTATTGTTTAAAATTTAAATATCTTTGTCTACAAAATCACACTGAGTGTTTTCTTCCTTCATTCTCTAGATTTTGCCTTAGAGCTGGTGCAGTTAGGGTTAGCTCAGTGTTACATTGCCTTTACTAATTTCTTTTTTTTCTAATCACTTTACTGTAAGGTTAATGGCTTACTATACAGTTGTTGACACTTAAGTTCAATTTCTCATCTCCTCCATAATAGGTTTCTATAAAAAAACTCTCACCCTCAACTTAGGTCCTTTTCCACCATCATGCATGCCTTGATTAATTTTCAAGAGTAGAATTTTGGCTAATTTATTAGAAAATACCCACTTTAAACATAATGTCTGTTAGTTTTTGTTTTATTTTTAGTGCATCAGAATTAGATCAAAAAGATAAAAGCTATCTGGGTTTCAAGTTTGTGTATTTTTCTACATGAAGGGACATTCTTGGTTCCACAAAACTTTATTTACAGATCAGCATGTATTCTTGGATGTCCCTAAATATGACAGCACATAGTTTTGATTTTCTATTTTTATACATTGTTATTCTTTTGTTTCTGTATTAAGGACAAATAGTTAATGACAAATTACCATCTTTTTTGTGCATGAAACATGTTTCCTCCTAAAGTTTAGGAAATTAAAAATTACCATAGAGAGGGAGTCGGTCGGTAGCGCAGGTGGTGCAAAGCGCAAGGACCGGCATAAGGATCCCGGTTCAAACCCCGGCTCCCCACCTGCAGGGGAGTCGCTTCACAGGCGGTGAAGCAGGTCTGCAGGTGTCTATCTTTCTCTCCTCCTCTCTCCATTTCTCTCTGTCGTATCCAACAACAATGACATCAATCATAACTACAACAATAAAACGAGGGCAATAAAAGGGAATAAATAATAAATTTAAAAACCTAAATTTAAAAAATACCATAGAAGAAACACATAACTCTTATCTTCAATGATTATTTATTTGCCATCATTTTAAGTAACCTATGCCAGGGTACATAAGGCAAATGAAGGTAGAAATTCATAATTGAGAAAATTTTGCACCCATTGGCCATGAGACTTAAAATGAAAATAAATATTTAATATTTGGTAAACATATACAATGTGTCAACTTCTATTATGTGGCATTTCTCGTTGACTCTTACAACAAACTACTGAAGCAAACAGTCATGTTCTTCTCATTTAGTGTAAGACAAAACCAAATCTCAAGAAGGCTAAAGACTTACCTGAAATCACCTATCTAGAAAATAGCCCTGAACTGTGAACTCAGACTTACTGGAACCCAGAGGTTATACAGGCTCCTGTGATAAATATTAATAGACATGCAGCCTGGCTCAGATAGATGTGGTAAATAAGGTAATATATATTATATATATATATATATATATACATATAATATATATTAAGCAATATATATTGTTTTATATATATATATATATTTCAAGTTTTGGAGCTACTCTCTGCCCTAACCCAGTTTTTATGTTCTATCCTCTACTCTAACACCATGCTCCCATATAATAGTTCTAGTAAATCTCCATATTAGCCCATGTGATCATAAATAAAATTGATACCCTAGTGTCTTTCCACTGTATGATTCCTATTCTCATTCACTTTATTCCTACTCTTTGGTTGCTGTTTAGTACACATTTTGTCCTACTTTATATTTTGCATCTTTTCAGCCACCAAGTTGCAGGTACTACTACTATTCCATCCTCACCAACTTATCTGGAACCTCATTTCTCTAAAGCCCTACCATTCTAGGGAAATATAAAGGCTGGGGATATAGATGGACCACCCAATATCTATGTTCAGTGAGAAAGAAATTACAGAAGCCAGAACTCCTTCTTTCTGCACCCCCCAAAAAACTGCCCCATACTCCAAGAGGGGTAAATATAAGGAGAAGATAACCAGAGGTCTCTGAACCCCAATTCCACCAAGATCCAGAACTTTTGTGACCAGGAACCTTTGGCTTTCCACATCACTGAAAGGGAAGAGAATTTGGACAACACCTGAGGAAGTCAGGCTCTGTTTCTTTCTTTTCTTTTGTTTGTTATTTATTTTACAAAATTGCATGTCAACAGGGGTTTGAATCCACACCATTCCCACCACCAGAGTTCTAAATCTTCAGCCTTCCCACTGCAATCCACCACAGTTCCCCTAAGGTTGTAGACATGGGCAAACCATCATCACTACAACTATCTGTCCACATTTACACACAATTGCCCCCTTTTCTCCTGATTCAATCTTCTCTTCCCCTCCAAGCCACTCATGACAATATAACTACTTCCATATATTCTTCTCCTTTTCCTTATGTTTGAGTGTTGATAGAGCTGTAATTCAGAACCCTCTTATCTTTCTCCTATCACTTCTTCCCCCTCTGGGGGTATGGATCAAGGTTGTTTGGGGGAGCAGAAGGTAGGAGTTCTGGCTTTCATAATTGCTTCTATGCTGATCATGGATATTGACAGGTTGATTTTTACCCTCAGCTTGTTTCTATCTTTCCATAGTGGGCCAGAGCTCTGGAGGTGTGAGGATCCAGGACACACTGGTGAGGTCATCTGCCCAGAGAAGTCGGGATGGAGTCATGGTAGTATCTATAACTTGGTGTCTGGAAGGTGACAGGACATAGAGTGAGACAAAATGGTTAATGAACAATAACTAAAAAGTAGGATTAGCACAGATGAGGTTAGGGATTTTAGGGTAGAAGAAAGCTAGGAAATCCATTTTAGGCATGTTCCTGTGAGGACACAATTATGGTAGTTTTACTTGAGTTTGATAGCTACCCTGAAGTTGGATAAAAATATTGTCTGACAATAATTTTGGTCCACCTGCATATCAGATGTCAGGCTCAGACAAATACTAGTAAAATCATGGGCCCTATGGAGTATACCTAAATTACACCTACTAGCTTCTTACAAAATGGAGACCCCCAAATCTTCATTTCCACTATTCCAGCCTTCAGGTTCATGATTAGTCAACAATTTTTCTGATTAATATCTTAACTCTTTTTCAGCCACCAGGTTCCAGATGCTAACATGATGTCAACCAGAAGTTTCTGGGCAGATAACCCCACCAATGTGTCCTGAAGACCTATTTCCCCAGAGCTCTGCCCCACTAGGGAAAGAGAGAGAGAGGCTGGGAGTATGGATTGACCTGCCATATTCAGCAGGGAAGCAATTACAGAAGCCAGACCTTCCACCTTCTGCACCTCATAATGACCCTGGGTCCATACTCCCAGAGGGATAAGGAATAAGAAAGCTAACAAGGGAGGGCATGGATACAGAGTTCTGGTGGTGGGAACTGTGTGGAGTTGTACCCTTCTTATCCTATGGTCTTGTAGGTGTTTCCATTTTATAAATAAAAAAAAATTTTTAACTAAAAAAAAAATAATATTGTCTAAGAGAATGGTGCCAGAGTAGAAAAAAGTGCTAGAAAGTTGGATTAGGGCAGAGAGTAGCTCCTGTTCTTGAAAATAAAAAATTATATGACTAGAATTAACTATTTACCTCCATCCATCTGACCCAGGACATATATATAGCACCAGCATATTCTGTTTTCCATACCTGAGAGAGAAAAGGAAAAAGGAAACACACCTGGATGTTGTAATGGGTGTAGATTTGGCTTAGAAAGGAAGTGAAGCCAGGGCCTTAGAAGTAAATTAAAAAATGAACATCAGATTCCACATGGGGCCAGGAATCTTTTCTCAAATGACCCATGTGCTTTTCTGATGCATAACTATTTATTTGCCTGACTAAATGTTTCAAATATCAAAAAGAAGAAGAAGAAGAAGAGGAAGAAGAAGAGGAAGAGGAAGAGGAAGAGGAAGGGGAGGAGGAGGAGAAGGAGGAAGAGGAGGAGGAGGAGGAGTAAGTAGGAGGGGAAGAAGAAAAGTAAGAAAGAAAGAAAAGAAGGAAGAAAGAAAGAAAGAAAGAGAGAGAGAGAAAGAAAGAAAGAAGAAAGAAAGAAAGAAAGAAAGAAAGAAAGAAAGAAAGAAAGAAAGAAAGAAAGAAAGAAAGAAAGAAAGAAGGAAAGACTCTGTGGACAATATTTAGATAGTGTAAGGGGGGAAAGCCTTTAACATTGGAATAAAAATACCTAATTTCTGTCATACCGATACAAAAATTTAAAAAATCATAGGACATATTCTCAATGGAGTACTACTCTGCAGTGAAAAAAGACTGTACTGTGTCCTTTTGTGCAAAAAGAATGGAAATGGCAGTGATCATGCTTAGCAAAGTAAGGAAGTAATGGATAACTACCAGATGATTTCCTGGCTCATAGATCATCAGCTTCTCACTGTGCCTTCATATGGGAGAGAAGGGAGGGAGCTCTCTGACTTTCTGTCATAAAGACATTAATCTCATTATGATGACTCTGCTTTCGTAACTTAGTCATATCCAAAAGCTTTACTCCAAACACTATCACACTGGAGATTAGATTACAACATTCAGATGGGGGAGCACATTCAGTCTATAGTAATCTTCAGTGTTTATTTTTACCCCTTTATGTTAATTAAGACTTCCTTGATTAAAAGTAGCAGAAACCCATTTCACTATAAAAAATGATAATTATGTGATATGATGAAGGTGTCAGCTAACACTATGTTGGTCATCACTAAGCAATATTGAAGTGTACAAGTCAAGGGGCCAGGCAGTGGCACCTGGTTAAGCATTCACATTACAGTGTGTAAGGACCTGGGTTCAAGCTCCTGGTCCCCACTTGCAGGGGGAAAGCTTCATGAGTGATGAAGTAGGGTTGCAGGTGTCTCTCTGCCTCTTTCCCACTTTATCTCCCCCTTCCCTCTCAATTTCTGGATGTCTCTATCCAGTAATAAATAAAATTTTAAAAAAGAAGTGTACAAATCAACATTGTACATTTTAAATTTATATAGTGTTATATATGTCAATAACAGCACAATAAAATTGGTAAAATAAATAAGATGATGTGTTCTTAGCAACCTGGTACATAGTTTGTTGTCAATAAATGTTACTTCACCCAGAGATCTTCCACAGGTACTGGCAGTTACAGAGTTTCTGTCTTGATCACTATGGTGATCCTAGACAATCTCATATAAAGTAGCAGAAACTCAAGTAACCTTAAGCAATCTCTCACTCTGTCTCTCTGTCTCTCACTTTCTCTCTCTATCACACACACACACACACACACACACACACACACACACACACACACACATACACATACACACACACAATTCTAACTGCAATACACAAAGCATGTTAGCTTCATTTCAGATAGGTCTATTGTGAAGTACAAAGTATAGTGTAATAGGCAGTTCCCAGTCAGGAAAAACTTGATTCCATAAGGAGTATTTCTTAAATGTCTGAAGATGGAGAGGGGTTGCCAGTGGTATCCACTAGGTAAAAGTCAAAGATGCTGGTAAGCATCTTACTCTTGTTGTCTTACAGGACAGCACTACATAACAAAGAATTACCAAGTCCTAAATGTCAATAGTGCCAAGATTAGCAAACTCTGGGTATAGTCACACTGATTAGTAACTGAGCTATAGTAAACAGAAGAATTTGGGAAGAAAGTGAGCTGGAACTGTGAAGTTGGGACAGTGATAACTTTAGGTTTACTATAAAGGCATGACTTAAAGGTGGCAGGTGGCATGCTGATTAGAAGTAAAAACTTAGTTTGCCTCTCACTTCTGTAAGATTGAGTAAATGCTAATTGTGCATATCAAAGAGTGAGCAAGCCCCTGAATTTCTACCCTGTTAAGAGTACTCCTGACTCAGGAAGTTAAGGCAGTTAGCAAGTTGGATGTTTAATCCCTTACCACAGTAGTGCTGGGAGAAGGTGCAAGTAAACCACAGATTGAAAATGGGAAGGCTTGCGTTCCTTTTTCACTTTCCCTCTTTGCTATAATTTAGAGAAAGTCACTTTTCCTCAATAAATTCCAGTGGTCTCCTTTGGAAACTAGGGAACTTAGTTTCATTGTTTCCACACTTCTTTTCAGCTCTAAGAATTGTGACTCTGTGAGGTGATTAATTTTGAGTTGATCAGAATAAGGTCTTAGTTTTTTTTTTTCTTTGCAGAACAGGGGTCTTCCTCTGGTGCTATTTCACTGCTTCTAGGCCAGTATCTCATTCATACTATTCATACAGAGAGGTAGAAAGAGAAATGGGAGAGACTCCACAATTCTGTAACTTCCCCAGGTGCTGCCGTGGTGGCCTCATGTGGTACCAAAATACAAATGTATACTTCACTCATGGCAAGGTTTGCACCCTACCAGATGAACTATTTCTCTAGCCCCCTAGGAAAAGTTTTTGGTGGTTTTCTTTGATAATTCCTAAGTATGGCCAGTCTTAGAAAAATATTCTACAAACATTGATGAAAATCAACTATTCTTTCCTACCATTACTACAGCAGAAACAGGAAATGCCACTGCTGTGGATTTTATCCAGAAAAAGAAAAATGTTAACTGGGTCAACAATAAACAAATTGTCCTTCCTGCTATAGAATCACATAAACTGAAAGTCTGATTATTGGAATATATAGTAACTTCAGAACTTTTTGAGGTGCCACATATATACATATTATTTGCAACAAACAACATAATTCTGTGAACAGCTCAAAAAAGATTTTTTTCTGATTATTTTACCACATTTAATGTGTTGAGAGAAAAAGCTATTTCTAAAGACTTAGAAGAGCTGTTCCAGTCTTAGGGAATGGAAATACTCATCAGAAGCTATCTTTATCATCTCCCTGCTTGCAGAGTTTGTCATGGGCTCAAGATTTTGGATCAGGACTTATTTTAAATGTAAAATATTTAGCAGGAAAAGGTTTTATGAGACAGTTGAAGTGCTCAATACTCAGTTCTAAGGGAACATAAAAGAGACCATTTGTCTTTTGTCACTTATGCTTAAAAATCCATTCAAAGTCAAACATTTAATGAGGGCTTAGAGAAAACTTTGAACTGTTATTAGGTATACAGAGCCCAGATCACTTCATAAGGCTGGACAGGTTATTCAGTGAACAAGGGCACTCTGCAGAGAGAGTAAATTGAGGTTGAAATCCATATTCCTTTCTCCATTCTCCAAGCCAAGCAAGCACCTTGGTAGGGGGGGCTGTATCTGTGAGGAGAAAGCCTTTTTCCAATTCAGACAAAAAAAGTGCCATATGTCATGAGGAGATGGGGTGATGTCATCCAAAATTGATTGAAATGTAGTATTGTAAAGTCTTATTCTAAGCCACAGTAAATATATAAACTCATAAAATTGCCCAATCAAGAAATCTGACAAAAGTAAAAAAGAAAAAGGAGGGAAAAGAAAACAGACTATAGACTAGTCTTAAACTGAAAACATTTTTGATATAATAATAACAAAATTGTTTCTGAATATTAGAAAGTAAAGAGACAAATAAAATATATGTATGGGAAGGTTTTGATGAAAGGAAGCAAATAATTTGGCTAAGTCCAGTTTCAACCCTTCAGGAAAAATTAAATTCACTGAAAAACACCCACATTGTGTGACCGAGAAGGTTATCCTTTTGGACATCACTCATTCTGGCTTTAGAAAGATGAACAATACATAAACAAATCAATCATGAGTATTTGTTCTAAAAAGCACTTTCAGACATGTCATTGGGTCATTACTTTTTCAAGCTAACTTTCACATCTGTTATGCAAAGTGAATTCATATTACAGTGATGAGTATAAGAAAACTAATGTTTCTTCAGAATCATTAAGCACTTTTTGTTGTTGTTCTCTTGAAATGATTATTTTTTATTTTTATTTATTTATTTAAAAAAGGAGACATTAACAAAACCATAGGATAAGAAGAGTACAACTCCACATAGTTCCCACCACTAGATTTCTGTATCCCATCCCCTCCCCTGATAGCTTTCCTATTCTTTATCCCTCTGGGAGTATGGACCCAAGGTCATTGTGGGATGCAGAAGGTGGAAGGTCTGACTTCTATAATTGCTTCCTCGCTGAACATGGGCATTGACTGGTCAATCCATACTCCCAGACTGCCTCTCTCTTTCCCTAGTGGGGTGAGGCTCTGGGGAAACGGAGCTCCAGGACACATTGGTGAGGTAATCTGTCAAGGGAAGTCTGGTTGGCATCATGCTGGCATTTGGAACCTAGTGGCTGAAAAGAGAGTTAACATACACAGCCAAACAAATTGTTGAACCATTATGGACCTGAAGGCTGGAATAGTGTAGATGAAATGTTGGGGGCACTCACTGCAGACTATTGTGTACTTTTGCTTTCAGGTATATATTTTGCCCTAGTTTATGGATACGTGTGAACATATTCTCTATCTCATGGGACCTGGTCTATAGCTAGGTTTTGGGGCTTTGTTAGGAAGTAAACTGCCTGGAATGGAATTAGAGAATACTATGAAAGGAAAGATCTCACCCAGGTAATGAAGCTGAAGAGTTGTCATTCCACACCTGAAGTCTCTGGACACAGTTTGACGTGAAGAATGCTGAGGTGTACTCGTTGCATTGATTAGGTTGGGATCGGCAGATGCAATATTATTTGGTATGACTTGAGAGCAACATGCAGAAAAGTGCACCCCCACCCTAAGTTTCCAGGACTGGGGGAAATATAGACTCTATAGTGGAAATTCGTGCTGTCTTAGGGTTCAAGAATACAATGGATAGTTATTGTCATCATCACATTATTTGGTAATTGGGTTAACTTTGAAAAATCCCTTTGTTAGGATTTGCTGTATCATACCCAACATCACCATAATTTATGTCCTTTGACTTTATTTGTATATAGCTGTGCCACCGGTTGCTTCTGTTCTCCTTGGTCTAGCATCAAGCACTTTTATAGGAATTAGATTCTATAGGATTTTATAGGCTTAGATTCTCTTTTTCATACTGACATAGAGTTCATTCCTAGATCACTGAATGTTGTGGACTTACAAGACAATGAATTAAAATGAAGGATATAGGGAAATAATAAAATACATTTTTCTGACTTAATTTGAAAAGTTTGATCACTTTTAAACCATTACAAAGATCTATATCTTCCCAGTGTTTGTTTTTTTATTTATTTATTTATTTTTTGGACTCCAGGGTTATGGTTATTGGTGGGGTTCAGTGCCTGCACTATGAATCCACTGCTCCTGAAGGCTATTTTTTCCCTTTTGTTGCCTTTGTTGTTTATTGTTGTCATATAGGACAGAGAGAAATGGAGAGAAGACAGGAAGACAGAGAGGCAGATAAAAAGACATCTGCAGACCTGCTTCACTGCTTGTGAAAAGAACCCCCTGCCTGTGGGGAGTCGAGGGCTCAAATCGGGATTCTTAAACCAGTCCTTAGGCTTTGGGCCAAGCATGCTTAACCTGCTGCACTACCTCCCAGCACCCCCATGTTTATATATCTCTAAATAATTAGGAAATTCATGTCACATAGTCACCTACTTCTTTACTGGCACTCTCAAATGGCATGATGGAGACTGCATCACAGTTTGGGAATATACAATTTTGTTCTCAGAGTCTAAGACTATTTTCTGTTGAGTCTTGTTTGTTTAGTGTCTCTTGCAGCGGTGGCAGAACTCAGAAAAAGGAGGTTTGGAGCAGAAAGAGAACACAATCCTTTATTTGCGCTGGCACCTCAGAGTTGAGTGAGAGAGCAGCAGTTTGGGCCACATGGAGGTAGCAAAAATGGCCGCCTCACGCAGCAACCTTCCCTGCGTCTAATCACCGAAGTGAAAGGCGGGCAAGAGAGTGAGGGGCGGAAGAAGGAGGGCTTTTATGGGAATAGCTCTCTCAAGAATGGGAAGGGGGAGGGGTAACCAAAGCACTCCAGGGTAGGATAATAACTTTCGCAGGAATGGGAAGGGTGAGGAGTAACCAAAGCACTCCAACTATCCTGGTGAATTGACAATGCCCTGAGGGCACAACATGGCGGAACAGGCACACCGAGAATGTCCCAACTCTTGCTGGAACTAGCAATAGCCTGAGGGGACAACATGGCAGATGTGACTGCATCTGCACAATTTCCCAGCAGTTTAGCATGTATGCAGGCTGGCCACTGCTTCTAGCACTTTCATAGTTTTACATACCATTTCAAACATATCTAATTTTGTTTTTCGTCCTCACAACAATACTGAAAAATCAACATAATATTCAGAGCAGGTATTAATATTCTATTTTTATCAGTGAAGAAACTGAAGCTCAGGGAAAGTTAAGTAACTTGCAAAAGGTCACGTGATTACCAAATGAAGGGAAAATACACATTAAATGATCTGAATGAAAAAGCCCATGTCCATGTACAGGTGTACACAGACATTCTTGTTTGGCAACCTAAGGTCACTTTCTTCCTTTGAGTTTGAATAAATCCTGATGATTACCAGATTAGCCAAACTACTGTGAAAGCAGTACATTTGAATTTTTTCTTCACAATCTTATACTGGGACTACAACACCCCTCGAAGCCCTTCTTACCTCCCCCTTTAAAGTCCTTGATTCTACTGGAATAGATCACAGCTGGTCTGATTCATCTTGTGTTTTTCCCTTTTTGCTAAGTTTCACCTATAAGCAGCATCATCCACTACTGGCTGGGATGTGCAAACAACTATCTTGGGAAGGTACGAAACTGCACACATGTGACAACCATCTTATAAATCATGATTTTCCCAATAAAATGAAATTTAAAAGAATGGATTTTGATCCATACTCCCAGTGAGGGAGAAATTATAGGAGGGAGAGGATAAGAGGGCTCTGAACTCCTGCTGCATCAAGACCCAGAGATAAAGAAGGAAAAAGGGATGGACATTTGGATGTAGTAATAGGGTTATGTGTGGCTTGGAGGGGAAGAGAGGACTGGACCTGGAAAAAAAAAAGGGGGGGTAAATTGTGTACAAATGTAGACAAATGTAGAGATGATCGTTAACCCTTGTCTGCAACCTTAGGAGAGCTGTGGTGGCTTGCAATGGAGGCGCTGGGGATTCAGAACTCTGATGGTGAGAACGGTGTGTAATTATACCCTTGTTGATAGGTAGTTTTGTAAATCGATATTCACTAAAATTTAAAAAAGAAGAAGAAAGAAAGGCACAGGGAAATTCGGTAACCTAATTAAGTTTACAAAGATGTGGGAACTTCTGGGAGGTATGACTATGGACTAACAATGAACAGCAAAGACTATCTCCCCAAAAGAACAAATATTGACAAGCACCAAATCCACAAACTTCACTAAACTGCAGAATGTAAAACATTAATTCACAAATAAAGAAATTTTAAAAATTCAAAACAGCTACATGGATTAAACAATATGACCCATCTGTTAGATGTCTCCAAGAAACACATATTCAGAGAAAAGATAAACAGAGTTTTAATGTAAGAGGATGGAGAAAAGTGTTCCAAGCCAATAATGCAGAAAAAGGGGCAAGAACAGCAATTTCGTTTTCAGATAAAATACACTTTCACTATGGTAACTTTGTGTTTTTTTTTTAAAAAAAAAACTTCTTTGTTTGATGGATGCTTAAATTCTTTTTTAATTTTTTAAAAAATATTTATTTGTTTATTATTTATTCCCTTTTGTTGCCCTAGTTGTTTTATTGTTGTAGTTATTGTTGTTGATGATGATGATAATGTTGTCATTGTTGGATAGGACAGAGAGAAATGGAGAGAGGAGGGGAAAACAGAGAGGGGGGAGACTCTCTCAAAAGCCTAGACCAAGTAGATTAGAAGCTTCCAATAGCACAGCTATAGACAAGATACTGGGTACTGTACAGCAAACCATAACAAAGGGACTTTTCATAGTTAACCCAATTAACAAATAATGTGATGATAATATTAACTATTGATTGTCTTTTTGAACCCTAAGACAGCAGGAACCTCACATCTTCACTATAGAGCCCCTACTCCCCCCAGTCCTGGAACCCTTGGATAGGGCCCGCTTTCCCGTATGCATCTCCCAATCCAAACCAAATAATATTGCATCCGCCGATCACAACCTAACCAAAGCAACGATTGCCACCTCAACATGCTTCACCTCAGACTGTATCCAGAGACTTCACGTGTGGAATGACAACCCTTCAGCTTCATTACTCGGGTGAGACCTTTCCTTTAATAGTACACTCTAATTTCATCTCAGGTAGTTCACTTTCTAACAAAGTCCCATAACCTAGATATACACCAGTTTCTGTGAGAGAGAGCTTATGTGCACACGTATCCATAAACTACTGCAAAATATATACCTGAAAGCAGGATTACACTATAGTTTGCAGTGAGTACCTCCCTAACACTTCCTCTCCACTATTCCAAGTTTGGGATCCATAATTGCTCAACAAATTGTTTGGCTTCATATGTTAACTCTCTTTTCAATCACCAGGTTCCAGATGCCACCAGGATGCTGGCTAGGCTTCCCTGGATTGAAGACCCACCAATGTGTCCTGGAGCTCAGCTTCCCAAGAGACACACCCTACTAGGGAAAGAGAGAGGCAGACTGGGGGTATGGACCGACCAGTCAACGCCCATGTTCAGCGGGGAAGCAATTACAGAAGCCAGACCTTCTACCTTCTGCAACCCTCAACGACCCTGGGTCCATGTTCCCAGAGGGATAGAGAATGGGAAAGCTACCATGGGAGGGGGTGGGTTATGGGGATTGGGTGTTGGGAATTGTGTCGAGTTGTACCCCCCCTACCTTATGCTTTTGTTCACTAATCCTTTCTTAAATAAAAAATTTAAAAAAAAATTCTTTTTTAATTTTTTAAAAAATATTTATTTGTTTATTATTTATTCCCTTTTGTTGCCCTAGTTGTTTTATTGTTGTAGTTATTGTTGTTGATGATGATGATAATGTTGTCGTTGTTGGATAGGACAGAGAGAAATGGAGAGAGGAGGGGAAAACAGAGAGGGGGGAGAGAAACACAGACACCTGCAGACCTGCTTCACCACTTGGGAAGCGACTCCCCTGCAGATGGGTAGCCTGGGGCTCAAATGAGAACCTTTCGTGGGTCCTTGTGCTTTGTGCCACCTGCGTTTAACCTGCTGCTCTACCGCCCGACTCCCTTTAAATGTTTTTGATTATCTTTTTATTTATTTAATGGATAGAGAAAGCCAGAAATTGAGAGGAATGGGGAGATAGAGAGGGAGAGAGATGAAGAGACACCTACAACACTGCTTCACCACTTGTAACGTTTTCCCCCTGCAGGTGGGGATCGGTGGCTTGAACTCAGGTCTTTGTGCAATGTAAAATGTGTGCTCAACCAGGTGCACCACCACCCAGCCCCTCACTATGGTAGTTTTGCTTGAGTTTGTTAGCTAACATGAAGTTGGATAAAGATATTGTCTGAGAAAATAGTGTCAGAGTAGGCCACTAGAATACATAGCCATTATAAGTATATATGCTTCAAATTTAAGTGTGCCCAAATATATAAAACAAACACTCCCTGAACTTAAGGTAGATACTGACAGTAATACAATAATAGTAGATCTTAACACAACACTCACAGCAAGAGACTGACCATGTGGACAAAAATATCAATAGGGAAATAGCAGTTTTAAATGAAGCAATTGATGAAATGGGTCTAATGATACATATAGAACTTTCCATCCCAAAAGAAATGAATACAAATTTTTTTAAATATTTATTTTATTTATTTATTCCCTTTTGTTGCCCTTGTTGTTTTATTGTTGTAGTTATTATTGTTGTTGTCATCGTTGTTGGATAGGACAGAGAGAAATGGAGAGAGGAGGGGAAGACAGAGAGGAGGAAAGAAAGATAGACACCTGCAGACCTGCTTCACCGCCTGTGAAGCGACTCCCCTGCAAGTGGGGAGCCAAGGTTCGAACCGCGGTCCTTATGCCGGTCCTTGTGCTTTGCGCCACCTGTGCTTAACCCGCTGCGCTACAGCCCGACTCCTGAATACAAATTCTTATCAAGTACACATGGACCATTCACAAAGATTGACCAAATGCTGGTTCACAAAGACAGCCTGAATAAATATGTGAATGTTAACACCATAAAATGCATCTTCGGGACTGGATAGTGATGCACCTGGTTGAGTGCACATGTTGCATTGTGCAAGGACCCAGGTTCAAGTCCCCAGTCCCCACCTGCAATGGGAAAGCTTTGTGAGTGGTGAAACAGTATGGCAGGTGTCTCTCTGTCTCTCTCCCTTCTTTACCACCCTCTTTTTTCTCAATTTCTGACTCTCTCTATCCAATAAATAAATAAAGATAATAAAAATTAAATAAAAATAAAATGTGTCTTCTTTTATCATGATTGTGTGATGCTAGAAATCAACTACAAAAATAAAATAAACTACCTCAAAATCTGGAGACTAAACAACATGCTTCTGAACTATATGTGAGTCACTGAAGAAATCAAAAAAGAAATTAAGAATTACCTTGATATCAATGAAAATGAAGAAACCAGTTATCAGACTCCATAGGATACAACAAAAGCAGTCTTGAGAGGGAAGTTCATAGCAATACAGGCCCACATTAATAAAGAGAAGAAATCACTAATGGTTTCAGGTGGTGGCACACCTGGCTAGACACATATATTACAATACGCAAAGAACCAGGTTCCAGTCCCCTGTCCCCACCTGCAGGGGAAAGGCTTTACTAGTGAAGCAGTGTTGCAGGTGTCTCTCAGTCTCTCTTCCTCTCTATCACCCCCTTCACTCTCGATTTCTGGCTGTCTATATTCAATAATGATAATTAAAAACCAAAATGAAATAAAAAAGAATTCACTAATAAAGCATCTAACAACTCAACTGAACCAATTAGAAATGGAGAAACATGGCGTATTGTACCAAAGTAAAAGACTCTGGGGTGGATGGGGGCGGAGAATACTGGTCCAAAAAGGATGACAAAGGACCTAGTGGGGGTTGTATTGTTATATGGAAAACTGAGAAATATTATGCATGTACAAACTATTGTATTTACTGTCAAATGTAAAACATTAATTCCCCAATAAAGAAATTTAAAAAAAAGAAAAAGAAAAAACAATATTGGCTGTGAGGAAGTGGATGACAATACATGGAGGCTCATACTTTTATATACACCGTGAATTTTTCCATAAAAATTAAAAGCAATCCCACTGGATGTTCAACAGTGTGACTGAAATGTAGTACCCAAGAATTTCCACTATATAAATGTTTTTTTTCATGATGCGTGCTACTCAAATATAATGCAATAAGAATCCCACAATGATAAATTCCTTGTTTATTTAAGGTTGAAATATAACACCCAATAAATACATGAGATAATTGAAAAAGATAAGTTAAGTTGTAATCTCATGAGAAGATAAGTGAAAAAGAATGGCAATTTTGAATGGAAATGTAATTTTAAAGACACCAAATGATAATGTTCACTTCATTTAAGCAGTGATACTACAAAATGAATACTTTTATAGAACATTTTCTTTTTTCATTAACTCATTAAAGCAGAACTAAAGGAAAATAATAGGTCTCCATTCAGTTAAGATTGTGAGGAAAAGATTATACCCTGTTAAATGTGAATTTCAAATAAACAATTACTTCTTAGTGTATGTCCCAAATATTTTTATTTACTAAAATTTTATTTACTAAATAAACTTGCTAAACCATAAAAAAAAGAAAGAAAAAGAAATGGAGCAACAAAGATATCCAAAAGACAGCAGGAGATAGGAAATAGTTAAAAATCAGAGCAGAAATCAATGAAATATTAAACAAGAAGACCATCGGGAAAATTAATGAAATCAAGAGTTAGTTCTTTGAAAGGATAAATATAATAAACCACTAGCCACATTCATTAAGAGAAAGAGAGAAAGCTATGATAAAATTACTCAAAAACAAAAGAAGTGATATTAGAACAAATAAGGCAGAGATACAATGGATCAAACAAGACTGTTATGGACATCTGCATGGAAATAAATTTGATAACTTAAAAGAAATGGACATTTTCTTAAAGTCATACCAACTGCCAACCTTGACGTAAGAGTAAGTAAACAAACTTAATTGGCCAGTCACTAGTGTAGAAGTTGAAACAGCAATCAGAAGCCTCCCCAAGAACAAAAGCCCAAATGGCTCCACTAATGAATTCTTCTTTTCTCTCTTTTTTTTTTTACTAACAAATTCTATAAAACACTCAAATAAGAACTAAAACACATTCTTTTCAAACTATTCCAGATAATAAAAGAGGGAACACTCCCAAATATATTTGATGAAGATTATCAATATAATTGATAATAAGATTATCAATAATATCATTCTGTTCCCTAAAGCAGGAAAAGACTCCACCCAAAATGAAAACTATAGACCTATAGCCCTGAAGAACACTGATGCAAAGACCCTTAACAAAACCTTGGCTAATCTAATCCAACAATATATTAAGAGACCATGTAGGATTCATCACTATGAAATAGGAAAGGTTTAACATCTGCAAGTCAATCAGTGTAATCAACGATATCAACAAAAAGAAAGATAAAAATCATATGATCTTATCAATTGATGCTTAAAAAGCATTTGATAAAGTCCAATACCCATTCATGATAAAGGCCCTCAAAAAAGTTGGAGTAGAAGGAAAATTCCATAATATAATATAGTCAATATATAACAAACCCATAGCTAACATCATACTGAATGGGGAAAAATTGAAAGCCTCACCCATAATCAAAATGTCCACTCTCACCACTTCTATTCAACATAGTCCCAGAAGTTCTTACCACCGCAGTCAGGTAATAAAGAGATATCAAAGGAATTCAAATTGGAAAGGATGATGTAAAATTATCATTATTTGCAGATGATAAGCTATTATACCTAGTAGACCCCAAAATCTCTGCCAAAAGAACTACTAGAAATCATCCATAAACTCAGTAAAATATCAAGTTACAGTGGTCAGGGAGGTGGCACAGTGGATTGGATTCTCAAGCATGAGGTCCTGAGTTCAATCCCCAGTAGCACATGTACCAGAGTGATGTCTGGTTCTTTCTCTCTTTCCCCCTATCTTTCTCATAAATAAATAATTTTTTTAAAAAAAGAAGAGCAGGTTACAAAATTATTAACCACAGATCTGTGGCATATCTCTACATGAAAGATGGGCCACAGGAAAGGGAACTCAAGGAATCAATCCCATTTACAAATAAACCCAAAAAGACAAAATACCTAGGAATAAATCTAACAAAGGAGTTGAGGAATCTTTTCGATGAAAACTATAAGACATTGTTAAAAGAAATGGGGGAATGACACAAAGAAATGGAAGAACACCCCCTATTCATAGATTGAAAGGATAAATATTAAAATGGTAAACCTGCCAAAAGCAATCTTTGATAAAGGGGACCAATGTATTAAATGGAGGAAGGAGGCTCTCTTCAATAAATTGTGCTGGGGAAACTGGGTTGAAACATGCAAAAGAATGAAACTGAACCACTTTATCTCACCAGAAACAAAAGTCAACTCCAAATAGATCAAGGACCTAGATGTTAGACCAGAAACTATCAAATACTTCGAGGAAAACATTGGTGTAACACTTTCCCACCTGAACCTCAAGGACATCTTTGACGATACAAACCCAACTGCAAGGAAGACTAAAACAAAACCAAATCAGTGAGACTACATCAAATTGAAAAGCTTCTGCAGAGCCAAAAAAACCATCACACAAACAAAACAAGCCCATGCAGAATGGGAGAAGATCTTCACATGCCATACATCAGACAAGAGACTAATTACCAAAATATACAAAGAGTTCAGCAAACTTAGCACCAATAAAACAAATGACCCCATTCAAAAATGGTCAGAGGATATGAACAGAACATTCACTACAGAAGAGATCCAAAAGGCTAATAAACATATGAAAACTTGCTCTAAGTCACTGATTGTCAGAGAAATGAAAATAAAGACAGCATTAAGATACCACTCCTGTGAGAATAGCACACACCAAAAAGGATAGGAGTATCAAATGTTGGAGAGGCTGTGGGGACAAAGGAACCCTTCTGCACTGTTGGTAAGAATGTAAATTGGTCGAACCTCTGTGGAGAGCAGCCTAGAGAACTCTCACTAGGCTGGACATGGACCTTCCATATGACCCAGTAATTCCTCTCCTAGGGATATACCCCAAGGACTCCATAACACACAACCAAAAAGATATGTGTACACCTATGTTCATAGCAGCAAAATTCATAATAGCTAAAACCTGGAAGAAACACAGGTGCCCAACAACAGATGAGTGGTTGAGAAAGCTGTGGTATATACACACAGTACAGTACTTCGCAGCTGTGAAGAACAATGAACACACCTTCTCTGACCCATCTTGGGTGGAGCTAAAAGGAATTATGTTAAGTAAGCTAAGTCAGAAAGACAAAGATGAATACATGATGATCCCACTCATAAACAGAATTTGAGAAAGAACAGAAAGGGAAACTCAAATTAGCATTTGACTAATTTTGGAGTAGGGCACCAAAGTAAAAATCTCTGGGTTGAGGGTGAGGGTGGATGTTCGGCTTCACTGGGGGGGGGGGGGGTGGAGTATGGGATGGGACACAGTCTTTTGGTGGTGGGAATGGTGTTTATGTACACTCCTATTAACTTATAGTCATATAAATCACTACTTAATGTGAGAGGGAGAAAACTGATTTAATGTCTCAAACTTTTAGTTCACAGACCATAGGCTGAGTCTTTGAAATGTTGACTCTCTCAAAAGCTTAGACCAGGGAGAACAGAAGCAACCAGTGGTGTTACTCTCTAAGACACAGCTATATAAAAATAATGTCGGGAGTTGGGCGGTAGAGCAGCTGGTTAAGCTCATGTGGCGCAAAGTGCAAGAACCGGTGGAAGGATCCCAGTTCGAACCCCCGGCTCTCCACCTGCAGGGGCATTGCTTCACAGGCGGTGAAGTAGGTCTGCAGGTGTCTATCTTTCTCTCCCCTTCTCGGTCTTCCCCTCCTTTCTCCATTTCTCTCTGTCCTATCCAACAACAAAGACATCAATAACAATAATAATAACTACAACAATAAAACAACAAAGGCAACAAAAGGGAATAAATAAATAAACACCAAAAAATTTAATAATAATGTCAAAGGACATAAATTACGGTGATGTTGTGTATGATGCAGCAAATCCTAACAAAGGGATTTTCAAAGTTAACCCAATTGCCAAATAATTTTATTATTGCCTTCTTAAACCCTAAGATAGCAGGAACTTCCCACTTCCTCTGTAGATCCTATATTTCCCCCCAGTCCTGGAACTTCTAGGGTGGGGCTCACTTTCCTGCATGCTTTTCTCAATTCATAACAGATGATATTGCATCTGCTGATCTCAACCTAATCAACGCAATGAGTACCAACTCAACATGCTGCACTTCAGACTGTGTCCAGAGACGTCAGGCATGGAATGTCAACACTTCAGCCTAATTACTTGGGTGAGATCTTTCCTTTCATAGGATAATCTAATTCATTTTCAGGTGGTTCACTTCCTAACAAAGCCCCAAAATCTAGATATAGACCAGTTCCCATGAGATAGGGCATATGCTCACATGTATACATAAAATAGGGTAAAATATATACCTGAAAGCAAAAGTGTACAATAGTCTTCAGTGACTCAGTATATACAGCAAGCAAGTATAAAGACCTAAAAAGAACACCAGGGAGGCTGGACAACATACTCTATGTTCCACCTAAGCAAGATGGGTCCTAAAATTGGGGCAGCTTGGAATGTTCCTACTTATGACCACAGAATGGACATCTAATCTTTGATAAGGGGGCCCAAAGTATTAAAATTATTTTTTTTATTTTTATTTATAAGAAGGAAACATTGACAAAAATCATAGGATAAGAAGGGTACAACTTCACACAATTCCCACCAGAACTCTGTATCCCATCCCCTCCCCTGATAGCTATTGTATTATTTATCCCTCTGGGAGCATGGACCAAGGGACATTATGGGGTTCAGAAGGTGGAAGGTCTGGCTTCTGTAATTGCTTCAAAGCAATGAGTGCCACCCCAACATGCTTCACTTCAGACTGTGACCAGAGACTTCAGGTGTGGAATGACAACCCTTCAGCTTCATCAATACTTCCTTTCATAGTATTCTCTAATTCCATTCCAGGTGGTCCACTCCCCAGTAAAGTCCCCAAACCTAGATATAGTCCAGGTCCCCTGAGATAGAGCATAGGTTCACACGTGCCCATAAACTAGGGCAAAATATATACCTGAAAGCAAAAGTACACAAGAGCATGCAGGGAATACCCCCCAACACTTCATCTGCACTATTCCAGTCTTTAGGTCCATGATTATTCAACAATTTGTTTGGCTTTGTATGTTAACTCTCTTTTCCGGATGCCAGCAAGATGTTGACCAGACTTCCCTGGACAGACGACCCCATCTGGAGCTCCGCTTCCCCAGAGCCCCACCCTACTAGGGAAAGAGAGAGGCAGGCTGGGAGTATGGATCGACCAGGCAACACCCATGTTCAGTGGGGAAGCAATTACAGAAGCCAGACCTTCCACCCTCTGCAATCCACAATGACCCTGGATCCATACTCCCAGAGAGACAGAGAATGGGAAGGCTATAAGGGGAGGGATGGGATAGGAGATCAGGTTATGGGAATTGTGCGGAACTGTACCCCTCTTATTCTATGGTTTTGTTAATGTATCCTTTCTTAAATTAAAAAAAAAAATCCTATGTAGAGGTTACATAAGCTCCTGTGCTGAATATGGGCACCAGATCAAATCAAAGGAGTTTACAGTTAATAATAGTTATATACTTTTCCCATATTTGGGAGCTACTCTCTTCTCTGATCCAGCTTTCTAGTCCTTTTTTCAGCTATGACACCATCTCCCCAGACAAGGTCATTTGCATATCAGATGTTAAGCTCAGGCAAAAACTAGTAGGGTCATGGGCCCCTTAGAATATACCTAAAATGGGAGTCGGGCTGTAGCGCAGTGGGTTAAGCGCAGGTGGCGCAAAGCACAAGGACCGGCATAAGGATCCCGGTTCGAGCCCCCGGCTCCCCACCTGCAGGGGAGTCGCTTCACAGGCGGTGAAGCAGGTCTGCAAGTGTCTGTCTTTCTCTCCTCTCTGTCTTCCCCTCCTCTTTCCATTTCTCTCTGTCCTATCCAACAACGACGACAACAACAATAATAACTACAACAATAAAACAACAAGGGCAACAAAAGGGAATAAATAAATAAAATTTAAAAAAAAAAAAGAATATACCTAAAATATACTTACTAGCTTTTTCCAAAACGGAGACCCCAAATCTTCATCTGCAATATTCTGGTCTTTAGGTTCATATGGTCTGCTTTGTATCGTAACTCTTTTTAAGCCACCAGGTTCCAGACACCATCATGATGCCAACCTGACTTCGCCTGGCAGATGAACCCACCAATATGTCAAGAAAGAGCAGGGGAGAGACAGACTGGGAATATGGATCAACCTGTCAATGCCCATCTTCAGTGGGGAAGCAATTACAGAAGCCAGACTTTCTACCTTCTGTACCCCACAATGATCCTGGGTCCATACTCCCAGAGGGATAAAGAATAGGAAAGCTATTAAGGGGAGGGATGGGATATGGATTTCTGGTGGTGGGAATTGTGTGGAATTGTACCCCTCTTATCCTATGGTCTTGTCAATGGTTCCATTTTAAATTAAAAAATTAATAAATTGGGGCCGGATGGTAGCGCACCTGGTTGAGCATACATGTTAAAGTGCTCAAGGACCCAGGTTCAAGCTCCTGGTCCCCACCTGCAAGGGGAAAGTTTTTTAAGTGGTGAAGCAAGGCTGTAGGTGTCTCTCTCTGTCCCTCTCACTTCCTATGACCCCCTTCCCTCTCAATTTCTGGCTGTCTCTATCCAAATAAATAAATAAATATTTAAAATTTAAAATATAAATAAATAAAAAGACCTTTATAAGGATATTTATCATAATGAATAGTGATCAAAGTATAGCTTACATATTTTTTAATTTTTATTTATAAAAAAGAAACACTGACAAAAACTATAGAATAAGAGGGGTACAGCTTCACACAATTCCCACCACCAGAACTCCATATAGAAACTCACTACATGTTAATGATAAAATAAAGGAATAACTATCAGAGATGCAGCCAGTTAATTAATGTTGCATAAACTCAAATAATAATGTAATACCTACTTAGAAAATTTAAAGAATGATAGCAAACAGTCATTAATGGAGACAATAAGAATTTTGGTTAGTTTTGTAGATCTTTCCTTAATACAATTTTCCGTGGGAGTAAAAACTCTTTTATACAAATATAGATGTGACAATGACCTCAGGATACAAAGCTCTTCCTCTCTTTTCTTTCTAAAAATTTCTACATTTCTTTCTTCCTAAATTTATGGAATGCATAAGCTGTTTTTTAATTGTGAAAAGAATAGATTATTAAAGTTAATAATTCATTTTTTCTTTCTAAATACAGAAAAATAACCTCCCCCACCCCACCTTGGAACAGGCTACAGTTATTCTTTTTTATTTTTTCTCTTTTTTTTTTAATTTTTTTTTAAATTTTTTATTTAAGAAAGGATTAGTGAACAAAAGCATAAGGTAGGAGGGGTACAACTCCACACAATTCCCAACACCCAATCCCCATAACCCACCCCCTCCCATGGTAGCTTTCCCATTCTCTATCCCTCTGGGAGCATGGACCCAGGGTCGTTGAGGGTTGCAGAAGGTAGAAGGTCTGGCTTCTGTAATTGCTTCCCCGCTGAACATGGGCGTTGACTGGTCGGTCCATACCCCCAGTCTGCCTCTCTCTTTCCCTAGTAGGGTGTGACTCTGGGGAAGCTGAGCTCCAGGACACATTGGTGGGGTCTTCAATCCAGGGAAGCCTAGCCAGCATCCTGGTGGCATCTGGAACTGCAAACTCTAGTGTAGTCCTGCTTTCAGGTATATATTTTGCAGTAGTTTATGGATACGTGTGCATATAAGCTCTCTCTCACAGAAACTGGTGTATATCTAGGTTATGGGACTTTGTTAGAAAGTGAACTACCTGAGATGAAATTAGAGTGTACTATAAAAGGAAAGGTCTCACCCGAGTAATGAAGCTGAAGGGTTGTCATTCCACACGTGAAGTCTCTGGACACAGTTCTTTCTAAATACAGAAAAATAACCTCCCCCACCCCACCTTGGAACAGGCTACAGTTATTCTACTCAAGAGATAAGAGGGTAAGAGGAAGCTGAGGAAACAAAGTTGAGAAAGGGCAGAGGTTATTTAGATTGATAGAAAAGCTTAATGAAGTCATTTTCTTTGTATATACTGTCATCATTTCTGCCCATTGATCAAATGTATTGTGAAGACTAAAAGTTTCCTAATGAGGTAAATGAATAAAACAAAAGCATCCACTTAAAAAAATTACGAAGATCTTAGGTTTATTAGACAAAAACAAAGAGGTTTTTCTAACTCCAATTCTAGTGGCACTTCCTGCACACTGATCAACAAATACTGAAATAGTTTACTTAACAAGTGGCACTAGGGGAATTGGACAGTAGCGCAGCGGGTTAAACACAGGTGGCACAAAGCGCAAGGACCAGCAGAAGGAACCCGGTTCCAGCCCCCCCCCATCCCCACCTGCAGGGGAGTCGCTTCACAAGTGAAGCAGGTCTGCAGTTGTCTGTATTTCTCTCCCCCTCTCTGTCTTCCCCTCCTCTCTCGATTTCTCTCTGTCCTATCCAACAATGACAACAACAGTAATAACTACAACAATAAAACAACAAGGGCAACAAAAGGAAATAAATAAAATATTTTTTAAAAGTGGCATGTGGTCTGAGAGGTGGCGCGGTGGATAGAGCATTGGATTCTCAACCATGAGTTCTTGAGTTTGAGCCCTGGCAGCACATGTACCAGAGTGGTGTCTAGTTCTTTCTCTCCTACTATCTCTCTCATGAATAAGTAAATAAATTCTTTTTTTAAAAAAAGTGGCACTAGGTAAATAAATTGTCTACAGGCTAGGGATACAGATCAGTTGGCCAATGTCCATGTCCAGCAGACTCAGTAGAAGGTGTTAGGGAGTGCTCTTGTGTCTGATATTTTGAAGGCGCTTGAGGAGTATAGGTAGTAGCTTCTCCTTAAAAGTTCTGTAAAACCATCTGGGCATGAGCTTTGCTGTTGGAGGAGTTTTTGTTTACTGTTAAAATTTCTTTGGCTGTGATCTATCTGTTCAGGTTTCCAGTTCCTTCTGGTTTAGTTTTGGGAGGTTGTAAACTTCTAAGAACTTATCCATCTTTTTCTGGCTCTCTAGTTTGGTGGCATACAGTTGTGCATAGAATTCTTGAATAATAATTTGGATTTCTACTGTATCTTTTGTGATCTCTCCATTATCATTTACAATATGACTTATTTGGGTTTTATCCCATTTTTAAGTGAGTCTAGTAAGGGGTTTATCAATTTTGCTTACCTTTTCAAAGAACTAACTCTTTGACTTGTTGATCTTTTGCATATTTTTGTTGTTCTTGTTGTTGTTTTTCATCTGTTCATTTTGTTTTGCTTTCATTGTTGTTGATTTCTGCTCCAATTTTTATTATTTCACCCCTTCTGGTGGTTTTGGGTTTCTTCTGTTCGGTTCTTCTTTTTCTAGATCCATCAAGTGAGTAGTCATGTTGTTTATTTTGGTTTTTTGTTTTTTCTTGCTTCCAGATGTGTGATTGTATAACTATGAATTTCCATATAAGTACTGCTCTAGTTGTATTCCACATATTCTAATAGTGCATGTCTTCATTTTTATTTGTTTCTAGGAACATTTTAATTTCCACTTTAATTTCCTCTTTCACCTTGTAGATATTAAGTAATGTACTGCTGAGTTTCCACATTTTGGGGGCTATCCTTAACTTTCTGTTTGTTGTTGAGAATTAGTTTAATTCCACTGTGGTCTGAGAAGATGCTTAGAATTATTTTGGAAGATACCAATCTTTTAAATTCTTGCATTTCAGTTAGAAAGCTACCTTTTTGTGGATGTTAGCAGTTTACTGACCTAATATGAAGGCCCAAACAAAAAGCCCCGATTTTAGATGTGATATCTTGGCTTTCATTCCAGTTTGTTTTTGTCTTTTCTTGTTTAGAATTATTTTGGTACACCTATATTTATTGACGCTATCATTGTGGCCTAGCATGTGGTCTATCTGTGATAATGGTCCATGATGGTTTGAGAAGAATGCATACTCTGTTTTCTTGGCGTGTAGTGGTCTGAAAATCTCCAAGTCTAACCTATCCATTTTTTCATTTAACTCCCTTGTAACCTTGTTAAATTTTTGCCTGATTGATCTGTCAGCTTGGGAGAGTGTGGAGTTTAACTCACTTACAATTATTGTGTTGCTATCCAATGTACTTTCTCAGGTGTCTTAGTAACTGTTTTACATAATTTGTGCCTCTTCATTCGGGACATAGATGTTAATTATTGTGAGTTCTTTCTGTTTGACTGACCCCCTGAGCATTATGAAGTGTTCATCTATACCTTTTATTGCTTTAATTGTTTTTTAATTGCCACCAGAGTTCTTAGCAAAAGAAGTGAAAGACTTGTATATTAAAAATTAAGTCAATACTCAAGGAAATAGAAAAAACACAAAGGAATGAAAAAATATCTCATGTTCAGGGGCTGGGCAGTGGCAGAACCAGTAAAGCACACATGATACAATGTGAAAGGACCCAGGTTCAAGCCCCTGGTCTCCACCTGCAGGGGATAAGCCTCATGAGTGGTGAAGCAATGCTGCAGCTGTCTTTCTTTCTCTCTTCCCACTCTCTGCCCTCTGTCTCAATTTCTCCTGTCTCTATCCAAAATAAATAAATTAAATATGTTTGAAAATATATACTATGCTTATGGATTGAAAGCATTAACATTGCCAAAACGACCGTTCTACCCAGAGTCATACATATATATATATATATATATATATATATATATATATATATATATATATATCCCATCAAGGTGGCACCAGATTTCTGTGCTAGTATAGAACAAAATCTACAAAATATTTTATTTAGAACCATAGAACACCTAGTATCACAATGACAATGTTGAGGGCATAGAAAGAACAGAAATGTAAGCATCACACTTCCAGACCTCAAACTATACTGTAGGGCTACTATAATAATAATAATAATAATAATAATAATAATAATAATAATAATAATAATAATAAACTACCTGCTGCTGGGAAAAAAAACAGACTCACAGTTCAGTGGAATAGAATTAGGAACCTGAAAATAATCCCCCACAGCTACAGACATCTAATTTTTTCTTTTTTTTTCTTTCTATATGTGTGTGTGTGTATTTTTTTATTTCTTTATTGGGGAATTAATGCTTTACATTCAACAGTAAATACAATAGTTTGTACATGCATAACATTTCCCAGTTTTCCATATAACAATACAATCTCCACTAGGTCCTCTATCATCCCTTTTGGACCTGTATTCTCCCCACCCACCCACCTCAGAATCTTTTACTTTGGTGCAATACACCAATTCCAGTTCAGGTTCTACTTGTTTTTCTTTTTCTGATCTTGTTTTTCAACTTCTGTCTGAGAGTGAGATCATCCCATACTCATCCTTCTGTTTCTGACTTATTTCACTTAACATGAATTTTTCAAGGCCCATCCAAGATCGGCTGAAAACAGTAAAGTCACTGTTTTTAATAGCTAAGTAGTATTCTGCTGTGTATATATACCACAACTTGCTCAGCCACTCATCTGTGGTTGGGCACCTGAGCTGCTTTCAGGTTTTCACTATTACAAATTGTGCTACTAAGAACATACATGTACACAGATATTTTTGGATGGGTGTGTTGGGTTCCTTAGGATATAGCCCCAGGAGAGGAATTGCAGGAACACAGGGTAGGTTCATTTCTAGCCTTCTGACAGTTCTCCAGGCTGTTCTCCACAGAGGTTGGACCAATTCACATTCCCACCAGCAGGGAAGGAGGGTTCCTTTGATCCCACAACCCCTCCAACATTTGCTGCTGCTACTTTTTCTGATGTATGACATTCTCACAGAAGTGAAGTGGTATCTTGTTGTCTTGATTTGCATTTCTCTGACAATCAAAGACTTGGAGCATTTTTTCATGTGTTTCTCAGCCTTTTGGATCTCTTCTGTCCATGTCCTCTCCCCATTTTTGGATAGGGTTATTTGTTTTCTTATTGTTGAGTTCGGCAAGCTCTTTATATTTTTTGGTTATTAAACTCTTGTCTGATGTATGGCATGTAAAGATTTTCTCTCATTCTGTGAGGGGTCTCTTGGTTTGGGTAGTGGTTTCTTTTGCTGTTCAGAGCTTTTTAATTTCATGTAGTCCCATAGGTTTATTCTTTCCTTAGTCTTCTTCGTAATTGTATTCATTTTATTGAAGATGTCTTTAGGGAGTCAGGCTGTAGCGCAGCGGGTTAAGCACAGGTGGCGCAAAGCACAAGGACCGGCATAAGGATCCTGGTTCGAACCCCGGCTCCCCACCTGCAGGGGAGTCGCTTCACAGGCGGTGAAGCAGGTCTGCAGGTGTCTATCTTTCTCTCCTCCTCTCTGTCTTCCCCTCCTGTCTCCATTTCTCTCTGTCCTATCCAACAACGACAACAACAATAATAACTACAAGAATAAAACAACAAGGGCAACAAAAGGGAATAAATAAAATTTTTAAAAAATTTTAAAAAAAAGATGTCTTTAAAATGTATGCGGAAAAGAGTTCTGCCAATATTTTCCTCTAAGTATCTGATAGTCTGTGGTCTAAAATCCAAGTCCTTGAACCATTTGGAATTTACTTTTGTGTTTGGTGAAATATAATGGTTCAGTTTCATTCTTCTACATGTTTCAACCCATTTTTTCCAACACCATTTGTTGAAGAGACTCTGCTTTCCCCATTTAACTTTCCCCATTTAATATTCTGGGCACCTTTGTCAAAGATTAGATGTCCATAGGTGTGGGGACTTACTTATGGGCTCTCAATTCTATTCCACTGGCCAGTGTATCTATTCAAGTTCCAGTACCAAGCAGTTTTGATGACAATGGCCCTATGGTAGTGTGATTCCTCCAGTTCTATTCTTTTTTCTCAAGATTGTTTTGGCAATTCTATGTCTCTTCTGGTTCCAGATAAACATTTGTTGGGATCTTGATGGGGATAACATTAAATTTGTAGATGGCTCTAGGTAGTATATTCATTTTGATGATGTTGATTCGGACATCTAATTTGTGATAAAGGGAGACAAATCATGAAATGGAATGGGAAAAAAGTAATAAATGGTGTTGGGAAAATTGAGTTGAAATATTCAGAAGAATGAAACTGGAACACTACATCTCACCACACACAAAAATAATCCAAATGGATCAAACATTTGTATATTAGGCAATAAATAATTAAATATGAAAAAGTAAACATTGTCAGAACATTTTTTCATGCAAACTTTCAAAACATCATCAGTGACTCAGACTCAGTCACAAGGAAAACAGAAGCAAAAATAAAGCTATGGGACTACATCAAGCTGAAAAGGAACCATGAATTAAACAGAGAGACTCTCTACAGAGTGGGAGAAGATCTTTACATGCCATACATCAAAGGACTAATTACCAAAACTATAAAAAAACTCAACCAAACTTAGCAAAAGAAAACAAAAAAATTAAAAAATAGGGAGAGGATATGGACAGAATATTCCCTAAAGAAGAGATTCAAAAGGACAATAGACATGTGGAGAGAAAAAATGCTCCAATTCATTCAACTCACTGATTGTCAAAGAAATGCAAATAGACTCAACAATGAGATACCACTTTTTGTGAGAATGTCATATATTAGAAAGTACAGTAATAACAAATATTGGAGAGGATGTGGAGAAAAAAGAAACACTTCTACACTGCTAGTAGAAGGAAAATTGGTTCAATCCCTGTAGAAAATAGTCTGGAGACTTCTCAGAACACTAGAAATGGTCCTAACCTATGACCCAGCAATTCTTGTCTTGGGGTATATAGGAGGGAAACAAACACGCCATTTGAATAGTTATATGTATGAGTATGTGTATAACAGTACAATTTATAATAGACCAATATTGGATACAACCCAAAAGTCCAAACACAGATGAGTGACTAAGAAAGTTGTTGTATGTAATGGAATACTACTCAGCTCTCAAAAATGATGAAGTCATCTTTTTTTTTTTGCATACAAGTCTGCCTCCCTATAAATTTTGAGCAGACATTTGAAGCCAGTCAGAAATATCGCCATACCTAATTCCACTGTGGTAGGCAGAATGGTCTACCAAATATGTCAATTCACTAATTTCTGGAACATGTAGATATGTTACATTAATGGCAAAAGGCAAAAGAGATTGTGTAGATGAAAGTAATGGTAAGGACCTTAAAAATCAGAGAGATTAACCCTAGTTAATTTCTAACCAGGTGTGGTAATCTAATCAGATTAGTCCTTAAAAAGCCAAGAACTTCCTATAGGTAAAAGCAATGCAGTATATATCGGAAAAAGTCATAACTAAGAGGAACTTAACCAGCTATTGCTGAAGAGAGGTAATAAAAAACATGAAAAGGGGGAGCCGGGCAGTGGCTCAGCGGGTTAAGTGCACCTGGCACAAAGCACAAGGACCGGCATAGGGATCCTGGTTCAAACCACTGGCTCCCCACTGTAGGGTTGTGTGGCGGGAGAGAGAAGAGACCAGGAACTCGTGGCGGAGCAGGAACACAAATCTTTATTCATGTGGATGCCCCAGAGTACCGTGTTATCACAGCGGGTTTAGGCCACGTGGAGCTAGGAGAATGGCCGCCTCCCACTATGCATGCCAGCCCTTCTCCAGGTTGGAACACAGAAGAGAAAGAAAGAGAGAGAGAGAGCAGAAACAGGAGTGACTTTTATAGGAGAATTCCAGAAGTGGCAAGTCAGGATGGAATTGGCTAGGAAAGGGGGTGGAGGAAACAAGGCACTCTGGGAAGGTAGAAAGCTTCCGTAGCAATGGTTGCTGTAGTTTTTTAGCTCACAGGAATGGACAATACCCTGAGGGGGTAATGTGGTGGTGGAGGAGTCATTTTAAAACAAGGCAGAAGATTGATATGTAAATAATAATGCTCACATGGAAATATGGTGGTTTGTGGGTCCTGCCTAACTCAACCACATCTGTACAATATCCCAGCACCCCACCTGTAAGGGGTTTGATTCACAGGCAGTGAAGCAGGTCTGCAAGTGTCTATCTTTCTCTCCCGCTCTCTGTCTGCCCCTCCTCTCTCAATTTCTCTCTGTCTTATCAAACAACAATGACAGCAACAACAATGATAAACAACAAGTGCAACAAAAGGGAAAATAAAATAAAAAAACATGAAAAGGAATGAAAGTAACATTTAAGACCAAAGACTTAATTGGGATAGATGTCCATCAAAGAAACTGGTCTTCAGTCCTACAACATGTAACTGGACTCAGCCAATGCCCGAATATAAGTGGACACAGATTTCTTCTTTGGAGTCTCCAGTAAGGAATGCAGTTCTGTCAACACCTTGATTTTAGTTGCAAGAGATGTTAATCTGAGAACTGAGTCAAACCTACTCATAAGTCTGACCTTCACTTGCTAAGTTCATGACAGTATATCACAGCAGCAATATAGAAACATAAAAACACCAAATGGGGGTAGAGAAAGAGCTCAGTGCGTCATGACACAATGCTTGCCTTGACTAGTATTGCTCTAGTTTCAAACTCTCATTTGATTAATTAACGAGTTAATTAATTAACATCACTAAGTTTTTTTCTTCCCAACTGCTTTATATATTCCTGATAGCATAGGATTTCTACCCTCTTATGATACATCTATACCCATACATTTGTCTGTGACCTTTTGTAAATTTCAGTGCTTATTGTCACAATGTGAACCTACTGATCAGTTTTAGTATCAGTTAATAGTAAGACAAACTAGATCCTGCAAACCTCTGGATGAGGTGAACAAAGAAGCAAACTGCAGAATCCATGAGATAGTCTTGCCAAAAGTATCTATAAAGTGTGTCTAATCAGCCCTTTCCAGCTAGTGCAAAGAGAGCAAGAAATCTGAGGTTCAGAGGAACAAGTTAAATGTTACCACAAGAAAGCAAGCAGAAAATCCAGAATGTAAGAATGAACGACAACTTTTTTCAGATCATTATACTAGTGGGATAAAGATGTTAACATGTGAGTACAATTTCTTATATCCCCATGATAGGTGTCTGCAAAAAAAATTCACTCTCAGGGGAGTCAGGCAGTAGTGCAGCACGTTAAGCGCAGGTGGCACAAAGCACAAGGACCCATGTAAGAATCCCGGTTCAAGCCCCTGGCTCCCCACCCAGAGGGGAGTCACTTCACAGGCAGTGAAGCAAGTCTGCAGGTGTTTATCTTTCTCTCCCTCTCTCTGTCTTCCCCTCCTCTCTCCATTTCTCTCTGTCCTATGCAACAATTACTACAGCAACAGCAACAACAACAAGAACTACAATAATAAAACAAGAGCAACAAAAGGGAACAAATAAATAAATATTTTTAAAAATTCACCCTCAGTTTAGGTCATTTTCCAGCCCTCAACTTAGGTCCTTTCCCCCTTCAGGCACCACGACCCTATTGCCCCACAGCCCTGCAGATTCAGTATCGAATGGTATGGATCCAGTGAAGCATGCAGGAAGACAAGTCATGTCTCAGAGTTTCCAGTACTGGGAGAAATACGGGTTTTATAGAGAATGGGCAGGGTTCCTGATGTCTTGGAGTTTAAGAAGGCAATAGATAGTTATAACCAAGTTATTAGGGAATTTGATTTACTTTAAAAGTCCCATGGTTAAGATTAATCGAAGCTGACTTTGAATCCTAATTTAACCTGCCTTGGTAAAAAAAAATAAACTCACTTAAATTTTAAAAATAAATAAATAAAAATCCCATTGTTAGGATTTGTTGTATCATACAAGACCTTACCATGATTTGTGCCATTTAATGCTATTTACATATAGCTGTATCATATATTAGCAGATGCTTCTGGTCTCCCTGGTCAATATAAGTATACCTATGTTCATAGCAGCACAGTTCATAATAGGCAAAACCTGGTGCCCAACAACAGATGAGTGGCTGAGAAAGCTTATATACTCAATGGAATACTAATGGTAGGGAATTCTCTGAAGGGAGGTTGTACAACATACTCTATCTACTACCTGAGGAAGATGGGTCCTGAAATTAGTGCAGCCTGGAATGTTCCCAGCCGTGACCTTAGAATGCGAGCTCAGACCTACAGGGATGCAGAGGTTACATAGTCTCTTAAGTTGAATATGGGCCCCAGATCAAATCAATAGGGTTTACAGTTAATAATATTTATATACTTACCCCATATTTGGGAGCTACTCTCTTCCATGATCCAGTTTTCTAGTCCTTTGTCCAACTATGACACCATCTCCCCAAACAATAACCTGGGTCCGCCTGCATATTTTAGCTGTCAGGCACAGGCAAAAACTAGTAAAGTCATGGGCCTCCTTGGAATACACCTAAAATAGACCTACTAGCTATTTCCAAAATGGAGACCTCAAATCTTCATCTGAAATATTCTTGACTTTAGGTTCATGATTAGTCAACAATTTGTTCTGCTTTATATCTTAACTCTTTTTCAGCCATGAGGTTCCAGATGCTACCATGATGCCAACCTGACTTCCCTGGGCAGATGACCCCACCATGTGTCTTGGAGTTCCACCTCCCCAGATCCCTGCCCCACTAGGGAAAGAGAGAGACAGGCTGGGGGTGTGAATCGACCTGTCAATGCCCATGTTCAGTGGGGAAGAAATTACAGAAGCCAGACCTACTACCTTCTGTGCCCCACAATGATCCTGGGTCCATACTCCTAGAGGGATAAAGAATAGGGAAGCTATCAAAGGAGAGGGTGGGATATGGAGCTCTGAGGGTGGGCATTGTGTGGAAATGTAGCCCTCTTATCCTATAGTCTTGTTAATATTTCCATTTTATAAATAAAAAATGAAATAAGAATAATGAATCCACTTTCTCTGACCCATCTTGGATGGAGCTAGAAGGAATCATGTTGTAAGGTAAATTAGAAAGAGAAAGACAAAGACAAGTATGGGATGATCCCACTCATAAACAGAAACTGAGAAAGAAAAACAGACAGGGATAAACAAAGTAGAATTTGACTGAGTTTGGAGTATTTCACCAAAGTGAAAAACTCTGGGTGGGGGGAGAGGGTAGATTTTTAGCTTCACTATAGGGGGGTGCGGGTGGGAACACATGCCTTTGGTGGCGGGAACGGTATTAATATATACTCCTATTAACTTATTATAATCTTATAAATCACTATTTAATCAATATGTGAGGGGGAAAATAGATTGAAACTCTCAAACACTTTTATGCATAGACTCCAGTTCTGAGCATGTATTCTTTCAATCTAAGCACTTAAGGTTTCAAATTGGTAAACAGATTGAATTTTAACAGTGAGCTCAAATTGTTAACACATTTCTAATAATTATTGTTTAATTGAAGTATTAAATATTAAATTCTTCATCTATAGATTACAGTGTGTTTTCACATAAATTTCACAAATAGCCTGTGATTAAGCCATTTTATAAATGCATAAACCAACACTCACAAAAAGTAAAGACTAACATAATTTCTTGAGGTGACTGAAGAAAAAAATGTGTAGAGCACAAAGGTGTGTGTATGTATGAAGGAGAGATTACCTAGGTAAAAATCAAGCATCACCCCAGCTCCCCACCTGCAGGGGGGTTGATTCACATGTGGTGAGGCAGGTCTGCAGGTGTCTGTCTTTCTCTCCCCTTCTCTTTCTTCCCCTCCTCTCAATTTCTCTCTGTCCTATCCTATAAAAAAAAAATGAAGCATCAAAGATGAGAAAGATACACAAAAGTAGAGATTCAGACCCCCTTCTGCAGAAGAAAGGAAGTGTGAAAGAGATAGTTCAGTTCTTTGTACTCACCAGCAGGGGGCATAGAACATTCACTAATCAATTTCCTCATCTGTAAAATGGGGTTAAATTCCAAGCTTGACTGTTTCTTGATAGGATCAGAAGAAAGCATGTACAGAAAGTTTATAGCATCTGTGCTTAATCTATGGTGGGCACTCAGTAGGAATTAGTTCCCTTTCTCCAAGTTCCTGTTCCTAGACTTTTCCAAATAAAATAAGGCTTAATTTTTCTGAAGTTCTTTTCATTTATTTATTTTTTAAAAATATTTTTAATTCTTTTTTTAAAACTTATTTATTTTTTATTGGATAGAGACAGAGAGAAATTGACAGGAAAGGAAGATAGAGACGGAGAGAGACAGAGACACCTGCAGCCCTGCTTCACCACTATTGAAGATTTTCCCCTGCAGGTAGGGATCTGGGGCTTGAACCTGGGTCCTTGCACACTGTAGTGTGTGCGCTTAACAAGATGCGCCACAACCTGGTCCGTTTTCTGAAGTTCTTAACTCCACTTAAAGCTTCCCTGTTACTAGGGATTGTAACCAAGATGGTGGCACCTCTACCACCAATCCTGTTCTTCCACATTTTTTCTCTCATTACTATTTTGCTTATTTCTGTCTTCATTTGGCCACTCTATTGATAGCTTGTAGTGTTCGAATATCATCAGAGCACATATTTCACATATCCTTTGTAATAATCTCTACTACGAAATGTTTGTAGTTACTGAAGATTCTGTTTTCCAGTTCCCTTGTTTGGTACTCATAATAATTTGATTCACTAAAGTGAACTTAGCAGACCAGTGTGTAGATTAGGAAAATGAAATTCACAGAGTTTCACATGACCTTTCCAAAATTAAACTGTAAGTAAATAGTAGAACTGGAACTAAGCACAAGGCTGTCTGCCTCTAAATCATCTTGTACCTGAAATATGATATCGTCATGTACCATGCATCAAATTCCAAAAGTATACCACTAAAATTAACAATACCACCATTTTTCCCTAGATAATATTTGTGATCTTTCATAAAGAACATAATGTACTGGTCTCCTAAGCAAAAGCAATAGTCACATACTCCTATAGGAAAGCCACAAACATTGACGTGCAAAATGGAACAGAAATACTAACAGATAGATAATAATTTTGGAGAAGGTGATTTCCACCACCACAATAAATGCTTCAATTCTTTTTTCTGTTTCCAAAAGATGTATTCTGATCATTCTCTCAAACCCTCACTCCCAACTCCCCCGCTTTTTTTTCTGTGCTGCATTTTGCAGATTTTTTAAACCTGTCTATAAAAGGATCTCTACAAAAGTTAACATCTGGAGTGAGATTCAGTTTTAAGCTATGAAAAGGTAGTACCTTCTTGAGTCATTTAGCTTAGTTCATCAAGTACACAGTACAATATCATCAGATATAAAAACTTGCTCTGAGGAAGTGGAGCTCCAGTACACATTGGTGGGGTCGTCTATCCAGGGAAGTCTGGTCGGCATCATGCTGGCATCCGGAACCTGGTGGCTGAAAAGAGAGTTAACATACAAAGCCAAACAAATTGTTGAACAACCATGGATATAAAGACTGGAAGAGTGCAGATGAAGTGTTGCGGGGTATTCCCTGCAGGCTCTTGTGTACTTCAGCTTTCAGGTATATATTTTTTCCCTAGTTTATGGGGTATGGAAAGAGAGAAGCAGGATAGGAGTATAGATCTACCAGTCAACGCCCATGCTCAGCGGGGAAGCAACTACAGAAGCCAGACCTTCCACCTTCTGCAACCCCCAACGACCCTGGGTCCATACTCCCAAAGGGATAGAGAATGGGAAAGCTATCAGGGGAGGGATGGGATATGGAGATCGGGTGGTGGGAATTGTGTGGAGCTGTACCCCTCTTATCCTATGGTTTTGTTAATGTCTCCCTTCTTAAATAAAAAAAAAAAAAACTTGCTCGTCATATCTTTGCATATTAATGAGAAAATATACAAGGGTATGGCTTACTGAACCCCTATTTAATCATTTCTGCTTTCATTTTCTTTTGTTATGATGACTGATCTCTTACTAGAATAATAGCTCTGTGGTTATTACAGGTGGATATGGTTTCTCAACCAAAATATTTTACTAGCATATTGCCTAGAAAAAAATGTGAATAATTATTTAATAATCAAGAATCTAAAGGTAAGATTATGGTCTTGTTGATCATTATTAAATCAATTAAAATTATGAATAGCACTGAGCTTTCTTTAAAACAATGAAATAAATGTTAAACCATCAGTAGTATTTTTGCAAGTGCTTCATTCAGTGGCTGTAGTAATGAGAAACTGATAAAGCTTCCACATGGAACAGAATATTCAAAAGCTAAATGTTCACATTCATGAAAACTTTTGTACATGATGAAGGTAGTACTTACAATCAATGGGTTAATACATTTAAGGAAATAAAATAGATTCCCATTCCGTAGATCATGCAAAAATAAATTACAGATAGTTCAAATAATCAAACAAATTACATAAAGACACATATATAGCCATATATTTTAGTATTCTTGTGACGGAAACAGCCTTCTATAAAAGATCAGCATTCCCAAATCATGAAATACAAAAGAAGTAAAGCTGGTGCATAAAGTTTGCAATTTAAAAAGATAATGTTGTCGGAGTCAGGCAGTAGCATACCAGGTTAAGTGCACATGATCATCTGAAGGGGGGTTGCTTCACAAGTGGTGAAGCAGGTTTACAAGTGTCTATCTTTCTCTCCTGCTTACTGTCTTCCCCTCTTCTCACCATTTCTCTCTGTCCTATCCAACAACAATGACATCAATAATAAAAATAATAATAACCACAACAACAATAAAACAATCAGGGCAACAAAAGGGAAAAGAGTAGCCTCCAGAAGTAGTGGATTCATAATGCAGGCACAGAGCCCCAGCAATAACCCTGGAGACAAAATAATAATAATAATTAATAATTATAATAATGTATCCTTCAGGACAAAATAGGTAGAACTTGATGTGACTGATTTGGGGAAATAACACAGTAGTTATGCAAAAGTCTTTCATGCTCGAGGCTCTAAAGTGGGTTAAATCCCCAACACCACCATAGCCAGAGCTGTGCTCTGGTCTCTCTCTCTCTCTCTATCTCAATAAAATAAAATAAAAAATAATTTTAAAGAATTTCATGTGATTATGCTTAATAAAGTAAGGAAGGAAATGAAAAACAAGTACAGGCTGGTTTTGCTTATATGTAAAATATAGAGAATTTTAACACTCCACATTACCAAGGAGAAGTTAAGAGTAAGAAGAAGAGAAAGAGGACCAGGAGGAGGACAAGGAGGAGGAGAGAAAAGGGAAGAAGACAGATGGGGGACAGGCAGTGGTGCACCTGGTTAAGTGCACACACTAGAGTGCACAAGGACCAGGGTTCAAGTCCCTGGTCCCCACCTGCAAGAAGAAAGCTTCATAAGTGGTGAAGTAGAACTGCAGGTGTCTCTCTTTCCCTCTCTGTCTCCTCCCCCCCTCAATTTCTCTCTGTCTCTATCCGATAATAAACAAAGAATAAAAGATTTTAAAAATAGTTTCTTAAAAAAGATAGAGAGGGAATGACAGGTAGAGAGGCACCTGCAACAATGACTCACCACTCATGAAGCTTCTCCCCTGCAGGTGAGGATGGACAATGTCCTTGTGTGTGGTAGTATGTATTCTCAACCAGGTGTGCCTCTGCAAGACCCCAAAGTTTATATAATTCTTATTTAGTGCTTTGTTTTATTGCTACCTCAAGACCTCGAGCATACATAATTACACCACTCACAGGCAAGCCTTTTGATTCTTTTTTTTTTTTTTTTTTGCAAATCTTTCCTAGTTTTTTTTTTAATTTCTTTATTGGGGAATTAATGTTTTACATTCAACAGTAAATACAATAGTTTGTACATGCATAACATTTCCCAGTTTTCCATATAACAATACAACCCCCACTAGGTCCACTGTCATCCTTCTTGGACATGTATTCTCCCCATTCATTCACCCCAGAGTCTTTTACTTTGGTGCAATACACCAATTCCAGTTCAGGTTCTTCTTGTGTTTCCTTTTCTGAACTTGTTTTTCAACTTCTGCCTGAGAGTGAGATCATCCCATACTCATCCTTCTGTTTCTGACTTATTCTGACATGAATTTTTCAAGGTCCATCCAAGATTGGCTGAAAAAGGTGAAGTCACCATTTTTTATAGCTGAGTAGTATTCCATTGTGTATATACACCACAACTTGCTCAGCCACTCATCTGTGGTTGGACACCTGGGTTGCTTCCAGGTTTTGGCTATTACAAATTGTGCTGCCAAGAACATATGTGTACATAGATCTTTTTGGATGGGTGTGTTGGGTTCCTTAGGATATAGCCCCAGGAGAGAAATTGCAGGATCATAGGGAAGGTCCATTTCTAGCCTTCTGACAGTTCTCCATACTTTTCTCCACAGAGGTTGGACCAATTGACATTCCCATCAACAGTGTAAGAGGGTTCTTTTGACCCCACAACCTCTCCAGCATTTGCTGCTGTTACCTTTTCTGATGTATGACATTCTCACAGGAGTGAAGTGGTATCTCATTGTTGTCTCTATTTGCATTTCTCTGACAATAAGAGACTTGGAGAATTTTTTCATGTGTTTCTCAGCCTTTTTGGATCTCTTCTGTGGTGAATATTCTGTCCATGTCCTCCCCTCATATTTGGATGGGGTTATTTGTTGTCTTGTGGTTGAGATTTGCAAGTTCTTCATATATTCTGGTTATTAGCCTCTTGTCTGATATTTGGCATGTTCAATATTCTCCCATTCTGTGAGGGGTCTCTTGGTTTGGGTAGTAGTTTCTTTAGCTGTGCAGAAGCTTTTTAATTTTATGTAGTCCCATAGGTTTATGCTTGTCTTATTCTTCTATGTAATTGGATTTGTTTCATTGAAGATGTCTTTAAAATTTGTGCGGAAAAGAGTTCTGCCAATATTTTCCTCTAAATATCTGATAGTTTGTGGTCTAACATCCAAGTAATTGAACCATTTGGAATTTACTTTTGTATTTGGTGAAATATAGTGTTTTAGCTTCATTCTTCTGCATGTTTCAACCCATTTTTTCCAACACTATTTGTTGAAAAGACTCCGCTTTCCCCATTAAATAGTCTGGGCACCTTTGTCAAAGATTAGATGTCCATAGGTGTGGGGGCTTATTTTTGGGCTCTCAATTTTATTTCACTGGTCAGTATGCCTATTCATATTCCACCACCAAGCAATTTTGATGACAATGGCCCTATAATACAATTTGAGATCTGGGAGTGTGATGCCTCCTGTTCTGTTCTTTTTTCTCAAGATTGTTTTGGCAATTCTAGGTCTTTTCTGGTTCCAGATAAACATTTGTAGCATTTGTTCTATTCTCCTAAAAAATGTTGGGGATAGCATTAAATTTGTATATGGCTCTGGGTGGTATATTCATTTTGATTATGTCAATTCTTCCAACCCATGAACATGGAATATCTTTCCACTTCTTTGTGTCTTTTTCAATTTCCTTGAGTAGTGACTCATAATTTTCAGTATACAAGTCTTTCACTTCTTTGGTTAGGTTTACTCCTAGATATTTTATTGGTTTTGTTGCTATAGTAAAAGGAATTGATTTCTGGATTTTAATTTCTTCTAACTTAGTGTTTGCATAGAGGAATGCCACTGACTTTTGAATGTTAATTTTGTAGCCTGACACCTTACTGTATTGCCTGATGATTTCCAAAAGCATCTTGCTGGATTCCTTGGATTTTTCTATGTATACTATCATGTCATCTGCAAATAGGGAGAGTTTGACATCTTCTCTTCCAATCTGTATGCCTTTAATTCCTTGCTCCCGCCTGATTGCTAGGGCAAGAACTTCCAACACTATGTTGAATAGTAATGGTGATAGTGGGAAGCCCAGTCTAGTACCTGATCTGAGGGGAAATGCTTCCAGTTTTTCACCATTGAGTATGATGTTGGATGTAGATCTGCTATATAAAGACTCCACTATCTTCAGGAATTTTCCATCTATTCCCATTTTTTGTAGTGTTTTGATCCTAAAGGGATGTTGTATTTTGTCAAACGCTTTCTCTCCATCTATTAATACAATCATGTGGTTTTTGGTCTTGCTTTTATTGATGTGGTGGATCACATTGATTGATTTACATATATTAAAAAAAACCTTGAATGCCTGGGATAAACCCCACTTGGTCATGATGAACAATCTTTTTAATATATTGCTGTATCTGATTGGCTAGAATTTTGTTCAATATTTTTGCATCTATGTTCATCAGAGATATTGGTCTGTAGTTTTCTTTTTTGGTTGTCTCCCTGTCTGCTTTTGGTATCAAAGTGATGTTGGCTTCATAGAAGTTGGAAGGGTGTATTCCAGTGTCTTCAGTCTTCTGGAAGAATTTTTAAAGTAGAGGTATTAGTTCTTTGAAGGTTTTGTAGAATTCATTTGTAAAACCATCTAGTCTAGGACTTTTATTCTTGGGAATATTTTTGATAACTATTTCAATTTCATTAGCTGTGATGGGCCTGTCCATGTTATCTACTTCCTCTTTACTTAGTTTTGGAAGTTGGTAGGTATCTAGGAAATCGTCCATTTCTTCCAGGTTCTCTAGCTTGGTGTCATATAGTTGTTCATAGAAGCCTCGCACAATATGTTGAATTTCTGTTGTGTCTGTTGTGATATCTCCTCTTTCATTTAATAACTGATTTATTTGGGTCTTATCCCTTTTTTGTTTTGTCAGTCTGGCTAAAGGTTTGTCTATTTTATTCACTCTTTCGAAGAACCAGAATTTACTTTCATTGATCTTTTGTATTGTTTTCTTATTTTCAATGGTATTTATATCTGCCCTAACTTTAGTTATTTCTGTTTTTCTGGTTGCTTTAGGGTTCCTTTGTTCTTCTTCTTCTTCTTCTAGGTCTTTAAGATGTGCAATCAGGCTGTTTATTTGTGCTTTTTCTTGTTTCCAAATATGTGCTTGTGTGGTTATAAACTTCCCTCTCAGTACTGCCTTAGCTGTGTCCCAAATATTTTGATAGCTTATGTCTTCATTTTCATTGAACTCTCGTGTGGGATAATGTGAAAGCTTGGCAGAGCTTAGTGGAGTTCTCCCATCCTTGGATGGAGGTCTGGAAAGACACCCCACTTGTTAGCCTCTCTCCTTATAGAGATGAGCCAAGAGGGAAAAGTCTCCCAGACTCAGTTTCTCCTTGTTAGTCTCTCAAGCTCACAGAAAGCCTACAAGCCTCTCACACTTAGTTCCCTCAGCTAGCAGGCCAAATGGTTGCCTGCTTGAGGGTTCATTCAAAGTTCACACACCCACTTCACCTTTTGATCATAAAATAGAACACATTCTATCATACACCTCGCCAACACCAGGCAATGAGACCGTCAAATTCTATTTGTTTGTGCCGTTTGATATCTGTGATTTACAACAAGCTTTGTTTTTCTTCTTTTCTACCTCACCTTACTGGTTTAACCCCTATGCTTCTCTCAAATACCTTTGGATAATTAACTCACCTGCATCATAAAGACTAATCATTTGGACCTTTATGTATCTCATCAATTCTTATCATACCAGCCCCCTACCATAGGGGCAAGCTTACCTTTAAGAAACCTGTAATCTCTGACATATGTGAAAAATGTTCTTTGTTTAACTCAGTATAAAGACCTGTACTCTTCTACAAATAAACGAATGTTCATACCAGAATGTTCTCCAACGTCTCTTTCTGAATTCACGTGGCCTCTAGAGCTGGTGAGGGAGGGTCGGAGGCTTACCCCCTGGTTGAAACCACTCCACATGAACCCCAGCACTCTCAAAACATTTTGATTTCTTCCTTTATTTCCTCTTTGACCCAGAAGCTGTTAAGAAGTGTACTGTTGAGCTTCCACATCTTGGGACTATTACTGATCTTCCATTGATTGTTAAGTGTTAGTTTAGTTCCACTGTGATCTGAGAAGATGCTTGGGATGATTTCAATGCTCTTGAATTTGCTGATGCTGCCTTTGTGGCCTAACATATGGTCTACCCATGTGGACTTGAGTAAAATGTGTATTCCAGTTTCTTGGGATGAATGACTCTGAAAATGTCCAATAGTTCTAGTTTATCTCCTCATTTAGCTTCCTCATTTCTTTGTTGATTTTCTGTCTGGATGATCTGTCAAGTTGAGGGGTGTTGAAGTCCCCTACTATGACTGTGTTGCTGTTAATATATTGCTGTAGCTCTTTCAGTAAGTGTTTGATGTATTTAGATGGCTTCTCATTGGGTGCATAGATGTTAATAATTGTTAGGTCCTCTTGATTGACTGATTCTCTGAGCATTGAGTAGTGTCCATTCCTATCTTTTTTTAATCTTATATATTTTAAAGTCTATCATGTCAGATATGAGAATAGCTGTTCCTGCCCCTTTTTGTGGGCCATTGTCTTGTATGATAGTTTTCCATCCTTTCACTTTGAGGTTCTGTTTGTCTTGTTGAGTTGGGTGGGCTTCCTGTAGACAGCATATTGTTGGGTTGTATTTTCTGATCCATCTTCCTACTCTGTTTCTTTTAATAGGTGAATTCAGGTCATTGACATTTACTGATATCAAAGATTGAAGATATTTTAATACCATTCTTATAGAGTTTTAGAGTGTTCTGATATATGGCCTATTTATGGTGGTCTGACTGTTTATAGGAGACCTTTCAGAACTTCTTTCAGGGCAGGCTTGGTGATAGTTTATTCCTTCAACTGTTGCTTGTCTGAGAAGGTTTTTATGCCTCCATCTAGTCTGAATGACAGTCTAGCAGGATACAGTATTCTTGGTTGAAAACCTTTCTCATTGAGCACTCGATAGATATCTTGCCATTCTCTTCTGGCCTGTAGTGTTTGTGTGGAGAAGTCTGCTGCTAATTTTATGGGTTTTCCTCTGTAGGTGACTCTTTGTTTTCTCTTGCAACCTTTGGGATCCTTTCTTTATCCTATTCCTAAATATGATGTGTCTTGGTGTCTTTAAGTCTGGGTTAATTCTGTTTGGGAACCTCTGGGCTTCTTGAATCTTTATGTCTTTGATGTTGTCTAGACTAGAGAAGTTCTCAGCTATTATGTCCTGAAGAATGCTTTCTTCCTCTCCCTCTCTTCCTTCCTCTGTTAAGCCAGTAATGCGTATATTGTTTCTTTTGAAGTCGTTCCATAGGACTCTGTTGTTGTTTTCATCATCTCTTAATTTGAGATCTCTTACTTCATTTTTAGTTGTGTCTAATTTGTCCTCGATCTCGCTAATTCTGTCTTCAGCCTCATTTATTCTATTCTCTCTCCCCTCTACTATTTTCTGGAGTTCATCTATTTTTTTACCCTGTTCTGATACTGTTTTAGCTTGTTCAGCTAGTTGTGTTCTTAGCTCAGCTATTTCAGCTTTCAGCTCTCTAATAACCTTGAGATAATTAGTGTTTTCTTCCAGAGTCTCATTTGTTGTTCCTGTATTTCTGGTTACAATTCTTTCAAACCTCTTACTCACTCCTGTGATTATTTCCTTAGCTAGTGTTTGGATGTTGACCTCATTATTTTGTGCTTCACCCTTTGGGGATCTTTTAGCTGGACTCTTGTCCTGGTTCATTTCTCCAACATTTCTTCTTGTTGGTTTAACCATTTTATATATTATGTTATGAGGTCCCTCTCTCAATACTTTTCAAATTCCTGATCACTACTGCCTGGATTGACTTGTGTCTAAGTAAGGTAATTAAAGGATTCACAGTGGTGGAAGTTAACAGTTGTTTCAATAGTATTTTAATCCTTGATTTGGAGCTCACTGGCTTAAAATTATCTTTTGTGCTTTTTCTTCCCTGTATGTTATGGGAGCCTGAGGACTTTTAAACTATAAGTAAGCTTCTTAGCTTAATCACTGACTCCTGACCAAGAGAAAAACAGGGTGTGGCAGAGATAATCCAGTGGTTATGCAAAGAGACTTCCACAGACCCATAGCTATGCCACCAACATATAGTCCTCTCCTGAGTTTCCTGGTTAGATCTCTGTCCCCTGGTGTCCCTCCCTGCTGCTGCTCCAGATTCTGAGGGCAGTAGCAATGGAGACTCACAGTTGCACTTGATGAGTCTCCGGGGAGTCCTCTCCTCCCTTCAGCCATCCCCTTGTTGGTGGAACAGACCGAATGTGGTGTCTCTGATAAACTGTCGAACTGTTACCAGCCACTTAATCTCTCCCTAGGCACCTCTATGTCCACCAGCCACAGGTGTTTGCACTCACCAGTGATTTGGTGAGTTCCTGAAGTCGTTCTAGTCCTGTCTTGTTTCGGTTCCAGGTGGTCTCCTTTGGTATTCCTAGTTGATCTGGGAGAGGAGAGGAGAGGAGAGGAGAGGAGAGGAGAGGAGAGGAGAGGAGAGAAAGAGATCTGCTGCTGCTCGTAGCCCTGCCTCTAGAACAGGATTCCTTTTTTTTTTTTTAATCTTTTTTTGTTTCCTTTATTGGGAGGACTAAAGGTTTACGGTTAACAGTAAAATACAGTAGATGCTACCATGATTCCAACCTGACTTCCCTGGGCAGATAACCCCACCATGTGTCTTGGAGCTCCACCTCCCCAGATCCCTGCCCCACTAGGGAAAAAGAGAGATAGTCTGGGAGTATGGATTGGCCTGCCAATGCCTACATTCAGCAGAGAAGCAATTACAGAAGCCAGATCTTTCACTTTCTGTACCCCATAATGATCCTGGGTCCATACTCCCAGAGGGATAAAGAATAGGGAAACAGGGAGTCATGCGGTAGCACAGTGGTTAAGCGCAGGTGGCACAAAGAGCAAGGACTGGCCTAAGAATCCCGGTTTGAGCCCCCGGCTCCCCATCTGCAGGGGAGTCACTTCCCAAGTAATGAAGCAGGTCTGCAGGTGTCTGTCTTTCTCTCCCCCTCCCTGTCTTCCCCTCATCTCTCCATTTCTCTCTGTCCTATCCAACAGCAATGACATCAATAACAACAATAATGACTGCAACATTTAAAAAAAAGGGCAACAAAAGGGAAAATAAATATTTTTTTAAATCTTTTTAAAAAAGAATAGGAAAGCTATCAAGGGAGGGGATGAGTTATGGAGCTCTAGGGATGGGCATTGTGTGGAAATGTACCCCTCTTATCCTAGTCTTGGTAATATTTCCATTTTATAAATATAATAAATAAAAATAAATAAATATCCAGTAGTTCCTACATGTATAACATTTCTCAGTTTTCCATATAACATTCTAACCCCCCACCTAGGTCCTCCTCTGCTATCATGTTCCAGTACCTGAACATGTCCCCCTGCCCCAGAGTCTTTTACTTTGGTGTAATATACCAACTCTAGATCAAGTTCTGCTTTGTGGTTTCCCTCTGTTCTTTTTCCCAGCTTTTGTCTATGAGTGAGATCATCCTAAAGAGATTATCTTATCAATAGTCAACAAGATATTTCTCAAAATTCCACATAGAAGGATGGGTGGTGGTATACCTGCTATGTTACACACAGGTGGAGTTACTAATCTCCAACATATCAAGTTATTAATGGTTTCATTATTTTTATTCCAGCTAGAGACACAGAGAAAGAGACACTACAACACCAGAGCTTCTTTCTGTGCCACAGAACCTCCCATAGGGTGTCAGGTCTCAAGTCAGGGTCTGATGCATGACAATGTAGTCACCCACCCAGGCGAGCTCTCTCTTCAGAAGTCAGTTTTTTAATCGCTTTATTTGGGAAGAAACCATGATTTACACAACAGTTGTTGACAAATGAGTACCTTTCCTTATTTCCCCATGATGGATGTCCATATACCATTCTCATGAACAAGTGAATTTTTTCTCCCCCATAGTGCACTGGGCCCCCCAGCACCCACTCAGTTCCCTCCCACCTCCCTTCCCCCTTTAGAGTCTTTGGCTCTGCTGCAATAGACCACAGCTAGTTTGAGTTTCATCCTCTCCTTTTCTTGGTTTCTTAACCTCCACCTGTGTGTGAGGCTATCCAGTATTAGTCTTTTTTCCTTATGGTTTATCTCACTCAATAAAATCACCTCAAGTTCCATTCCAGATGTAGCAAAAGAGAAGATTTCATCATTTCTTGCAGCTGAATAATAGAATCATTTCTTCATAATGAAACAAAATGATGTATGCTAACCCTGTATGCTAATTCTAACTTCTCCCTTTCCCTGCCCTAGAATATTTTGCTAGCTTACTCCTTTAGAACAGAACATTGATACTGGTATAAAATGGAAGTGAGTCACATACTAGGAAGCAAACTTTGAGTTAGCCATGAGTTTACAGCCTTAAAACTTTACATCCAAGCTGAAGTGGAGGCAAGAAAGGGGAGAGATACTGAGACAATTACCTCCAATACAAAGCAGAGTAAAATATATGTGATCATTGAGAAAAGTGGGGGTCACAATATTTCAGACCAAAGGAAAATATAACTTTTAACTGACTGAGTATTGAGTAAGGCTTCCCAGGGAATGGAAGGAATTTACATTTTAAATTGGACCTGAGAGGATGAGGAGAATTTCCATAGCTAAAGTGAGGAAGATAGTCTCTATGTACTATGTTGCCCTATAAACAAAGGCAGTCATAGTCGTGTACCAGGCTCAAAATTGAGTTGGGTTAGGGTGATGAAGAAAGTGAGATAAAAACACAGTTAAGATTATATATTGGAGGTCAGGTGGTGGCGCAGTGGGTTAAGCACATGTGGCGCAAAGCTCAAGGACCGGCATAAGGATCCCGGTTCAAGCCCCCGGCTCCCCACCTGCAGGGGGGTCGCTTCACAGGCGATGAAGCAGGTCTGCAGGTGTCTATCTTTCTCTCCTCCTCTCTGTCTTCCCCTCCTCTCTCCATTTCTCTCGGTCCTATCCAACAACAAACGACATCAACAATGGCAATAATGATAGCCACAGCGCGGCTACAACAACAAGGGCAACAAAAGGGGAAAAAAATGGCCTCCAGGAGCAGTGGATTCATGGTGCAGGCACCGAGCCCAACAATAACCCTGGAGGAAAGAAAAAAAAATTTTTTTAGTTTTTTTAAAAAAAGATTATATATTATATCCATTTCATAAATAAATAAATTTTTAAAAGATTATGTATTATAGCAGCAAATATACATTCTGGCAATGGATAAATGGATCATCATGAATCACTTGCTTTATCCAGACTCAGGGGAAGAAAAGGAAGAAGAATTGGAGCTGAGTATTGGGATAAAATAATTTTACTAGAAATATGGTTTTGATTGTGAGACAATTCCAAGGGAAAAGAAAAGAAGCCTTTGCTTGTGCATTCCATTAGCTAGAAAATACCTTGGATACATTTGAATCTTTTGATTGTCTGGTTGAATGAAAAGTCTTAAAAAAAAAAAAAAAGGAATGGAGAACATTCCCTTGGAAACTGTGTTCTGGCAATCAACACGGTAGCCTGCCTGTATACATTTCAACATTTTCTACAGCAAATAATATTTTATTGGACTTTGGGTCATATAGTTGTTCATAGCCTATTTCATGGCCATGCATTGCCCAAGTGGATTCCAGGCATTATGAGATCAGGATTACTCTGTCAGAATTCAGCACCATCCTAGACACAGTCTCCCAAGCTTGAAGTTTTTCACTCAGTCATTGTTCCAGTCCTTCCAGCTCTTCGTTATTAGATGGCAAACTTGAGTGAAAACAGGACCCATGTTAGCACATTTGCCCTTGTTTTCTAGGTTGATCATTGTCCCTGAGTTTATCCTTGTCAGAAGGACAAAAAACAGCATTAATTTTTGACTATGTAACAATAATGAAAATAGAGAATTTGGTCTAATTCCTAGGGGTTCAGTGTTTAATATAGTTGCTTTGTATGGTTGAGACTGAATCTTATAAATGGCCTCCCTGAACCCTTGAAGACATTAAACGTCTGCCTATATATAGCACATTACTAACCTATAAGCAATACAGAGAAAATCAGTTCTCTTCTGCATATAAGGGTATCCATGTTTCATCCTGGGTATACTATATGGAGTGTAAAACATGCATCAGAAACCAGGGGAACCTCTCTGCTGGTAGAGCCTGGCCTCAGGCTGGTATACCTGAGGTCCCCAGTTTGATCCCAGGTGTTGTATATACCAGAGTGATGCTCAGACTTTTCTCTGTTCTTTTTTTTTTCTCTTTGTCTTATGTGAAATTCAATTTTATGAGAAATAAATCATTTTTGAAAAAGTCTTTGGGTAGTGGTTCCTGGAAGGTTCCACTAGGGTCCCAGGTGTGAAATAGATTGGGGAACAAGAGGGAACATGGTTTAGAAAAGGGGACAGAGTGTGGTCCAAAACATGGAGCAATGAATAAAGCATTAGATTCAATCCCCTGTAGCGCATGTATCAAAGTGATGTCTCTCTCTCTCTCACTCTCTCTCTCTCTCTCTCTCTCTCACTAGAGCACTGCTCACCTCTGGCTGATGGTGGTGCAGGGTACTGAACCTGGGACTTGGGAGCCTCAGGCATGAAAGGTTCTTTGCATAAACATTATGCTATCTACCCCACCCTCTGGTTCTTTTTCACACTCATCGTATCTTTCTCATTAATAAATAAAATCATGGTCCGGGAAGTGGCACAATGGATAAAGCATCTGACTCTCAAGTGTGAAGTCCTGAGTTCAATCCCCGGCAACACATGTACCAGAGTGATGTCTGGCTCTTTCTCTCTCCTCCTATGTTTCTCATTAATAAATAAATAAAATCTTTAAAATAAATAAATAAAATCTTATAAAATAAAAGAGAGAGAGAGAGAGAGAGAACAAGAGTGTGAGGGTGATTTTGCTAGTTGAGACAGAATGCTAATCTCCTGCTCTTCTTTCTTAGATGACTACACCTTTCACTATAGAAACTTGTCAAAATGCAGTCCTAGGTCTCCCTTTAAAAAGATCTCTGGATGATTCATATGGCACAGTAAAGTGCACATCCCAGGCAGAGCAATAGTGCACCAGGTTAAGCACGCATAGTGGAAAGTATATGGACCCTTGTAAGGATCCGGGTTCCAGCCTCCAATTCACCCCCACCCCCCACCCCCCCACCCACACTCCCTCACCCCCCAGGCCCCAGGTCCTACTTGCAGCTCCCCACCAGCACAAGGTTTGCTTCACAAATGGTGAAGTGGGTTTGCAGGTGTCTTTCTCCACCCCTCACTAGCTTCTCCTTTCTCAATTTCTCTCTGTCCTATCCCATGGCGGAAAAAAAGGGGGGATGACCTCCAGGAGCGATGGATTTGTAGTGCCAACGCTGAGCCCCAGCAATAACCCTGAAGGCAAATAAATAAACAAAGTCTGCACATCCCTGCGTGAAGCCTCTGCCTCTGTTTCCTCATCCATTAAATGGGGTGGAGGACACCTAACTATCTGAAATGACTGTGCTTAGCAAAGGAGATAACCTGGGCTGACAGTTGGCTGGGGCTATATATTACATTTTCAGAAGTTTTGGAGGTCACTTCGGCTGCCAGTGGTTTGAAATCAGGCTGTGGTGGCAGTATTTGCAAACCCTAGAAATCTGCCGACCTTACAGCTTTGGGTTTGTTTGGTTGATTGGTTTATTATGTTTCTCTGCACTCTTCTACCTTAAACATTAGGAGTTTTTGGAACTAGGAGCACCAGCCTAAGTTTGCTCCTTGGTTCTGGATGCTAAAGCAGAGAGCTAAAGGCACTGAAAGACAGGCTTGCCTACACCAACTAAAATTTCTCCACTCAAGGTCCTACCAGTTCCCTGGAACCTGCACTCCACAGCTGGAGCTCATTACTGTAGATCTTACCTGTTAGTGGCTCAAAGGCCTGGTTCTGTTCTACTGCAGAGAGTCTGCACTTCGGCAGCAAAGGAAGCCAGGCAGGCACAACACCACTGGGCCCTGTCCGAGGGACCATTGAAAATAAACTTTCCAATCATTAAGGAAATGAACATGCAAAAGCGAACCTTTGCAAGAGGAGCAAATCTGCCTCCTAGCCTGCTGATTTCATGAACCACTTGCATGAATGAGACACTCAGGTCACACCCAAAGGGCAGAAGCACTTGAGTTCTACAGCTCTTAGTTCACACAAAGCAAGGATGAACTATGTGCCTGTGGAACATTTGTGTGCTTCAAAATCATTGCAAGATGATGATCTGCCTCTCAGAGGTACCATAAGCATTCTGTGATCCTTAGGTTGCTATGGCGGCTGCTTTTGTGTTGAATAACACACTACCATATAAACTTGGGCAAATCTGCATAAATTATGTCTGGTCAATGGCTCCACAGCCCTCTAACACACCATGATTTGTAATTGAAGAAACATGCTTGGACACAGAGCAATCGGGCATGGACATATGTTCCGCCAGTAAAGGGACTGCTCAGGTAGTTTCAGAAAGTGGGCTATTTATTTCCCTCTGACTGAATAGCCATTGATTGCCAGCACACCCTTCCTGGAATTATTTTGCAAGCCTTTTAGGACAAGGGCTATGATGAGGAGCACTTGGTATTTTTTTCATATAATACAGAGTGCAGTCTAGTGATCATGTTTTATGTTTCCACTTTTTATGCACAGAAACATAATACTCCCCTTTTACGTACATTCAGTCCATATCTGTGACAAAATGATGTTTTAATATAATATTGAATCCTTAAAATTTACCACTATATTGTTTCTCTTTTATCTCTTGCCTCTCTCAGCCACAACATTCCGTGGAATCCAGAATTATATTATCACCGTCCGACTTCCTTTTGTTCAAACAGAACACATTGCTCTTCTCTGAAAATAATGTAACACTGTCAGTTCCAAGCACCTCTGCACTCATAACCCCTACCCTTTGGGGATTCCGTTACTTTTTATAAAGAAGTTTCAGTAGAACAGAAAATCTGTTTACAGCTAGTTTGCAACCTGCAAAAGGGGTGTGAAGCGTGCTTCAAACATATTTCGTATAATTCCTCATGCCTTTGCTTTACCTAAGTCAGTAACCAGGATATGGGATTACCCCAGAAGCAAGATAGCTACACTCCAATTTTTACACTGAGTAAGATCAAGCTGTAATGTGCTTTTATTTTTGTCTTAATGACCAAGATAAATACCTACACCATGAATATTTTACTCTCTTCTGGAAATGGAGCCAACCAACAGTCCACACAAATGCAGCTGGAAAAGCTACTCTCATCTCAAAGGTGAGTGGGCCATGGGGATGAGTCACGAGAGCTTACAAATGACAAAACCAGGTGTCTGGGTTTCTAACTAATATTAAAGGATCTCCCTGACATCCCTGGTACTTGACTGGGATTGAACTTCAACTTGGTACCAACTGCAACAGGGAAAAGTGTACAGGCGTTTCTGATTTTCCTGCTGCATTCTTTCAGACAGCCAACTTTTACAGAGGGTAGCCACATGATTAGAGCCTGGGATTTCACTTGGCCCCAAGCCACCAGCACTAACACATGTCTAAGGACTCACAGCTGCCTAACTGGTAGGCCCCCAGCACCTCTATCACAGATGTGGGTTCTCAGGCCATACAGTGTCTGCTCCTCAAGCTTCCATGAGAGAGAAATGAGTGAATGGATATGAGTTCCACCAAGTGCCCAGTCACAGATGGAGTGGTCTCTAGCAAGCAAGTCAGGCTAAACCCCATCCTGATAGGAAGTAGACAGGTTCTCTGGATTGCAAACACTGACTGATCCTTATTGGTCCCAGCTCAGTCCCCAGTCTTGGACAAATGCAATTTGTCCCTGGAATTAATCACTGCTACCTGCCCCCGACAAAGTTTGGGGAAATTACTGAGCTATTTATTTCCTTGCCTGAAATTGAATCATTTGGAACTTTCTGATGATAAGCAAATGATAATGACAAATGAGTCTTTGTACTTATCTGAAATGTCATGGTAACATCTGCAAGCTGAAGAGTCAACACACTTCCCAGTTTGTGTTGCAAAGGATTGCTGAAGTGGAACTCTAAAACATCGCTGACACACTAGCTATCCTCCAGCAGGTCACACTTGCCTTTTAAGACTCAGTTGTTTCCATCTGTTCAAGAAGGAAGTTGGAATAGATGGCCTGCAGGGTCACTTCCAGTTCTGATATTGAATGAATCTGTGTTGCACACGTTGCTTTTACAGCTAGGCTGCCCAGATGGTCATCAGAAAGTTCTCTCTCTTTCTGCCATGTGCCCACCTCAGACCAAACTTGCTATAAGACTCAGCAATAGGCTGGTGGCTGCAATAAGCAATAAACTCAGCCCACACAGCAAGAACATTTGCCACCACATGGTATTTTCTCAGCTAAACAGATTCCAGACACATCTGCAGAGCACCTAAGACACAAATCAACAAGAAAACACACAGACTTCATGGGTGGCCTTCTCAAGATGTTCAAAAGCCGTCTAGAATATAAACTCACCAGGTTTATCTCTACTTTAACCTTCTGAAAAAGACTGCATCCATCTGATATCAGGTCCTGCCTTGGTTGCAACAATCCAGCAGCCTAGTCTTTAGTCACCTCTACCTCATATCCTGAAATCATCTCAACTCTAACCTCCCAGGTCCTAGGTCTCTTTAGTCCCTACCATGGTGTGAATTCTGTCCTGTCCAGAGCTACGGCTAAAACGACAACTGGGTGTGAAATCTACTTATAATGAAAGAAGATCTGAAGTCTGATTTTTAGCATGTTACTACATGCTAGCTTACTTCTAAGTAACTGCTAAGTTACTATCCTTCTCTGTGAGTCCGTATTCTCATCTCTGCTGAAGGGAAGTTGGATTTGATGACCGGCAAAGGTACTTCCAGTTCTGATACCAAGCAATTCTGTGTTCCAGGACGTGCTTTAGGCGTGAAGGAAGGGTATTTGAATTCCAGTCTAGAGGTCACAAGACACAGGTTCTACTTGCACTTTTGTCACTTAGTAGCTGTGGTTTTCTTACTTGTTCAGATGGGAAATGACAAGGAAGTCATATATTTCACTGTGAAGATTCATGAAATAGTGACAAGAAGTTTGGCCAGCAAAAAAAAAAAAACAAAAAACTTTTAGTCTTACTGCATGTGTAAATGTCTCTGCTTCAAAATAACAGTAGCAAGAACTAGGGAAATAGCTCAACAGGTAGAGTGCTTGCCTTGTAGGATGCTTGTGCATGTGCATCCTGGGTCAAACACAGACATGACATTGCGGGTACTGTGGTGCCAGAGTAAGCTCTGGTGCTGTGATTATCTCTCCCTCTCTACCTTCAGATAAATATTAGATATATTAAATAGGTGTTAAAAAGAATAATGCCGACCAGACTTCCCTGGACAGACAACCCCACCAGTGTGTCCTGGAGCCCTGCTTCCCCAGAGGCCTTCCCCACTAGGGAAAGAGAGGCAGGCTGGGAGTATGGATTGACCTGTCAACACCCATGTTTAGCGGGGAAGCAATTACAGAAGTAGACCTTCCACTTTCTGCATCCCACAATGACCTTGGGTCCATACTCCCAGAGGGATAGAAAATAGGAAAGCTATCAGGGGAGGGGATGGGGTACGGAGATCTGGTGGTGGGAATTGTGTGGAATTTTACCCCTCTTATGCTATGGTTTTGTTAATGTCTCCTTTTTTAAATAAATAAATAAATAAGAATGAAGCCAACCTTGAAGCAATAAAATCACATATGCTCAAAAGTCTACCACCACAAAAATTAATAGCAATAACAAAACAATAACAATATCAGTACCCAAAACATTTTAAGAAGTCATATATTGTGGTTCAGGGAGTGGCACAGTAGATTAAGTGCTGGGTTTTCAAGCATGAAGTCCCAAGTTGGATCCCTGACATCATGTGTATAAAGAGTGATGCTCTGGTTCTACTTCTCCTCTCATAAATTAATCATTTAAAAAGAAGAAATCATATATTTGTTCCTGTTTTCCAGCCTACTCATTTGCTGGCTCTTTGCTCATTTTTTCACCTACAAAAATTCAACTGTATAAGGTCCATGTGATCCTTTCCCTGTTATCAACCCCTAGCAGTTCATCCTTGGTCTCCCCCACCCACTGCTAACTCCATTGACTTTCTTGAACTTCCTAGAATATTGCTTACATGCTTCCCCTCAGGGACTTTGTGCATATTGTCTTACTGGCCTGGAATTATCCTCTCTTTCATTCCCTTCAGGTCAAAATGTCACTTTCACAGAAGGTTTTCCCTTGTTTCCCCATCAAATATTCCCCTATCAAATCCCCATCCATATCTCTCTCTCTCTCTCTCTCTCTCTCTCTCTCTCTCTCTCTCTCTTTCCCTCCCTCCCTCCCTTCTCTCACCTCTTGTCCCTGCTATATCTTCTATTTAACCTATTTCTCCCAACTATTCTCTCCCCCCCCCATTACAGTGCAAGTTCTACACGAGTAGGTACTTTTGGGAAAGGCTTCCATTATTGTCAATGAGCAACTGGCACTTGAGGCCACTTCTGAAACCCCAGTGATCCTCAGAAGGGGAGTTCAGATCCCTGAATGGAAATAGTCTCTCTCCATGTAATATATTCTTGCTTACATTAGCTAATCAAGTAAATTTAACTTCCTAGGCACTAATCTGCAATTCTATATGGGAACATCCAGGAGTAGGCAAGGACACAAAGTCCTCTAGAAATAAAAGTACTCACAGAGAATGTTTCCGAGAGCCTGGCCTTGTGTTCTATTCCAGACCTAGTACTGTCAGGAAAGCTCACAACCACCCTAGGAAGTGGATACCACTAGATCCCTGTTTTTTAAGTGAGCAAACTGAGTCTCAGTGATTTTGTTTCTTGCCTAAGTACACATAGCTGGAAGGGGCAAGGTAAGCCTTTAAATTTGGGTCTTAACCTGCCAACATCCATGTCTAGCAGAGAAGCAATTACAAAAGCCAGAACTCCCACCATCTGCACCCCATAAAAATTTTTGGTCCATACTCCCAGTAGGGGAGAAATGATAGGGGGGAAGATGACCAGAGGGTTCTGAACTCCAACTTCATCAGGACCCAGAGAGAGAAGAGGAAAAAGGGAGGGACATTTGGATGTAGTAATAGGTGTATGTGTGACCTGGAAAGGAAGAGAAGATAGGATTCATGGAAAGAAATGAGCAAATATCTATAAATATAGACAGATAGTTACGGAAATAATGGTCAACCCATATCGGTGACCTTGGGAAACTACTGTCGTTTTCAATGAAGGGAATAGGGATACATAACCCTGGTGGTGGGACTGGTGAAGAATTACACCCCTGTTATCTTATACTTTTGTAAGCCAATAATAAGTCACTAATAAAATAAAAATAAATTTAAAAATTATAATAAATGTGGGTCTTAAACACCAAGTTCTACACTATTCTTATCTCCTATAGTCTATTCCCTTCTTGTTGAAAGTTCTCTGCCTATCCCCATCCTCACCCTCCAACTCTGGATATTTGCTGATTAAGCTGATTTCACCCTCTATTTGAAGGTAGAATGTGTCTCTGAAACTGCCCGTAAGTTAAAAATGGTTAAAGCAAAGAAATAATTGCTGTTCATTTGTATAGAAACGTGTTTGAGAATTCCCAGATCCCCAAAGTAATCTACTAAATCATACCAAATAGCACATAAAACCTCAAAATCACACTCACATCTAGTAAAAGCTGGAATAGCGTGATGAACACAGGGCTGTAGAAAGCGGTTTCAAGGGAAGGAGTTTGGGAGGAGGCCCATTTCTGCTCTGGGTGTTGCTACATCTGTACCCACTGCTGCCAAGCCCACACCCACTGTTTATGCTCTTCATCTTTTTTTTTTTGTAAGCATGGAAATCTGCAAATATTTTCCAGTTAGGATAAACAGGTACTGATAAAGCTCTTTCAGAAAAGCAAAGTGGTATAACTCAGAGTTTCAGAAAGTGACGAGAATACCTGTATTGATGACCACAAGCCATCTATTCTTCTCCATGGGCAGATTTAACAATGCTGGCACCAGAAAAAGAAGAAGAAAATCAAACAGAAAAGAAACTCTTTTTTCCCTGACTCAGCCAATTTAGTGAAGTAAATTACGTAACATGGTGCCCATTCCCTCAAGTTAAAAAAAAAAAAAATTGTCGGGGGGAGTGGTGGGGGGACACTATAGACTTCACAACATTGTCCTGAGGATGAAATGAGATAATATTTTGGACTCAGCTCAGCCCAGTGTCTGGCACCTAATAGCAGCTAGGTGAATGCTTGTGTCTTTCCTGTCTTTTAAAGCCTAGATCTAAGCAGCCTCTTCTTTGTAGTTACCTCCACCCTGCAGGACACTGCTGTGTGAGTGGGGAAAGACAACTTCTTCACCTTAAGGTAAGAGAAGATCTGGTTTTCCCTTTTATTCATTTGCCTTCCCTGACACTTTGATGGTCCTTATATCAGAGGAATGGAATTTCAAGAAGTAGAGATGACCTAAAAAAATCAGGCTCCTCTTTAAAATGAGGAAGATCCAGACATCCTTCATTATAAAGAAGTATTGCTCAAGTATTTCCCCTTTTTTAAATGCCATAATTGAAATATATATATATATGTATATATGTAGATGACAAATGACCAATCTGATGTTCATTGTGCTGATGATCCTCAGTGAAATAACTAATAAAATTAACTTTTTCAAAGATGGAAAAAAAAAAGAAAGAAAGGACATTAACCTCAATCTGGAATCTTTTCTGCAAAAGACACGCTTCAGAATTTTTTAAGTTTCATTTTGTTGCCATGGTACCATCACTTCCAACTACTTTCAGCTATCCTGAAACACTCAGTTAGGGTCAGGCATTTCCTATGATATCAAAATGTTTTCCAAGGTTTATTTTTCACCACAGGTTTATTTAAAAGTATCTTTGTGCAAATGCAGCTGAATGTTTGCAAACATCTGAAGATTAATAATGAAATGAGAATGTTTAGCAAGATGTCTAGCTTTAGATAATGCCATAATAATACTTCAAGTTTCACTAGTGTCTTTGTTCTGAGCAGCTTGAATATCTCATTAATCAAATAGTACATTCCTAAACTAGACTATCATGGTGTGGATGGTTAGTGGTATCAGCAGTTCCGCTCTGGAAACCATATATTGTTAACAGAAGACTATTGGAGCAAAATGAAGTGATACAGGGGTGAATAATCATCACAACTATTTCAATATGCAAGTCCTAATATAAATCATGTTTTCTATCAAAGTATTTCTCAGAACCATACTAGTGACTTTTATGTCTCCCAAGCAGATATTAGGAAAGAATTTTATTGTTTCCCAAACTATCAATAATAATGCAAAAAATGTTGGGAAATAAAATGAAACTTAAATAGCAGCAAATTGATTTGTCTTTAACTTCCTAGGAGTCCTACTCTGCATTCGTTCCTTCTCTCTACCAAATTTCCTTGCCTGGAAAAAGAGAAAGCTAAACAGACCAGTGCCTTTGTGTGGTGTCTTGATGATGAAATGCTTTCCATCAAACAGTGGGACTTCTCATTACTTTCATTTGTCTTTATGTAAGTATGTGTGAGATCTCATGGCATAGAAAGAACCTACTCCCATATTTGTAGCAGCATGAGTCAAAATGGATGGATGGATGGATGGATGGATGGATGGATGGATGGATGGATGGGTGGACAGACAAAATGTGACACATAAATGCAATATAAAGTTCTTTAATATTTTTTAACTTTAAAAGTGAAAAATCTGGCACATGCTAAAACATTAATGAAGTTTGAGGACATTATACTAAGTTAAATAAACCAGTCAGAAAAGAACAGCTATTGTATAGTTCAACTTATATGAACTACCTAGAATAGGTAAACTCACAAAGATAGAAAGTAAAATGGTGTTGATCAGGGACTAGGAGAATGGGAATAATTGGGAAATTGCAACAAAGTGTCTCTTTTGAAAGATGAAAAAAGTTCTGGAGACGGACAGTGATGGTGGTTACACAACAGTGTGAATGTGCTTAATTTACTTAATGCCAATTAAAAATTATTAAGATGGTGGGCTGGTAGGTGGCTCACTCAGTAGTGTGCACAACTTACAATGCACAAGGACTTCGGTTCAAGCCTTGGATCATCACAAGGCAGAGCCTGTAAAGGGAAAACTTCAGGAGCAGTACTTCGCTGCCTCTCCTTCTCTCTGTCACTCTCCCCTATCTTCTTCTCTCTCTCTCTCTCTCTCTTTCTATTTATCACCCTCTATCTAAAATATAGGCTGCCAGGAATGGTGGAGTGGTGTAGGCACTGAGCCCCAATACTAACTCTGGTGGTAAAAAAAAAAAAAAAAAAAAAAAAGATTAATATTAAGATGGTTAAGTCGTATGCTATGTCTATTCTTAGAAATAAAAAATTAAGTTCTACTACTAAAGACCAATTTGAAAATAACAAGATTGGTAAAATCCCTTCCACACCTACAGTTTATTTATGTGTGTATGAAAATAAATATTATGAATTGAGAAAAAAAAAGGCGATTGCTCAAATTTGACTCAGGTATCAAAGTAATACACAAAACAAAACAAAATAAGTCCTTAGATTCTGACAGAAAAAAAAATAGTGGTTTCAGAGGAATAGATAATCAGAACAAGAAGAATGAATGGAGACAGTCAATGGAATAGGGAAATAATCAAGGTGTGAAGCTGTATTCTTGACACTTATGTAGTATTATAAGCCAATTAAACATTTTTACTCCAAAAAAATAAATTTACACCGTGTAACAAAATTGATCTTGTTGTTGTTGGAAAACCAAATAAATGACTTCGGATAATAAACAAACAAAAAATACCACTCACTATTATCAAAGTGGGTTTGCATTGACAGACAACTGCTCTCCAGAACTCTCTAGAAAGGCTCTTGAGCAGCCAAGAACAAAGCTCAACTGACAGAGCACTGGGCTTGACTGTCTGAGGTTTCTAAACATATCCTTGTTACCACAGGCGCCGGAGTGGTGTTCTATCTTCTGTTTGTCTCAAGTGAAACTCTCTCTCTCTCTCTCTCTCTCTCTCTCTTTCTTTCTCTCTCTCTCTTTTTCTCTCATCTAATAATTAATTAAAATAACTATGAAAAATAAATGAACTCTTAGTCACTGCTGCCTAACTTACAGATCTATTACATATACAGGTATACCAAGTTGGATAGGGGCTAATATGAGTCACTATTTTTAAGACTTACTTCACAAAAAAAAAAAAAAAAAAAAAAAAAGAGTGAGTGAGAGAGGAAGCACCAGAGAAAGAATTCTGGCATAAATGTTTCCAGGGATAGAACATAGGACTTCACACTTGTAAAACTGGAATTCTACCGCTGCGGCACCTCCCAGACCACAAATCACTTCTTTTTAACATTTTTAAATTAGATAATAAGGAGATAAGGGCAGGTGAGAATGAGATTTGCACTTAGAATGCCTGAGAGTTCAAATGAAAGAAGTCTGATTTGCAGTGGACACTTTAGCTAGGAGACAATCTGAGATTTGTTATAGCAGCAGCATTCTCTGCCCTTCCATCAGTCCTTCCATCCATGGCCCAAATCAAACAAGGCCCAAATTCACTTCTGAATGAAAGAACTGGAGTCCATTCCCCATTATTCAAGTCACAAATATAAGATTAAGTGTAAGCCTACTTACAAAAGGTGAGATAACCTGGAAACTTGCAGTGACACACTATGAATTTACATTATCCACCATCAGTCAAATGTGAATGAAATAATTAAAGCTCTTCCTAGTCTACTGCTGGATAATTGCAAATAAGTTCCACTGAAAGAGTTAACTCACAGGCATTCAGATGTAGTTGAATCTGGGCAGTTTGGAGGGAAAAGACTCATACAGGAAATCTGAAGAGAGGAATAAAGGTTGAAAGGAACAGAAGTGTGTTGCCTCATTCTTGGAGTAGGGGAGAACCAGGTTGCCAAGTTCTTTATGTTCAGACTTCCATGTTACAGGGATTAATTGAGGAAGGGCCCTGTGGTAATGCACTTCCTCAGAGAGGAAGACTAAAGGTTGCCATGGGAACTTTGGTTCTGTCTTTCTGACTGGGATAAATGTGTACAAATTGCCTAGTTGGAGATTTTATATTAATCACTAAATGTCCTTTAGTAGAGGTTTAAAGAATTCTCTTTAGCAGATACATCTCAAAACAAAGCAAATTTCTCACTAAACCCAAACTGTGAAGACCCAGTTCATTTAGAAGTAGGGTGCAAAGATGACATGAGGAGTTAGAAAACTTGGATTTCAGCCACTGCTTGGTCACTTGCCAGTTGTGAAAACACCACAGGTTCACTGAGTCTGAATTTCCTCATGAAAGAAGATAAGACCTCCCCTACAGGATTTCTTTTCCTAACCTGGAAAGGTGGAACAGAAAAGAAAGCCCAGTGCCCTAGCCCAAGGGTAAGATTAAGCTTCCCTCCAGTGATTTTGCATCTCACTGTTGTTATAATAACCAGAGACCAAGACAAGCTCTTCAACGTTTCATTTCACAGACTCTGAAAACAAGTGGGGATTATGAACCTATTATTTGACGTGTGTGTGTGTGTGTGTGTGTGTGTGTGTGTGTGTGTGTGTGTGTGTGTGGTGATGAGGCCTAATGCTTGTGTGAGTTCAACATACCCAGGTCAACTTATTCCTTTTAGATAGATAGATAGACTTATTCCTTTTAGATAGATAGATAGATAGATAGATAGATAGATAGATAGATAGATAGAAAGAAATAGAAATAGAAACCGGCAGGCATGCTTCACTGCTTGCGAAGCATCCCCCTGCAGGTGTGGAGCCAGGGGCTTGAACCAGGATCCTTGTGCTTGTGCAGGTCCTTGTGCTTCATACTGTGTGCTTAACCCATTGAGCCACTGCCTGGCCCCCTGAAATTCAACTTTAGTGACTTGCCCAAGGTCACACAGCTACGAAGTAGTAAATGTGGAATTCAAACCCCAGTCTATCTTAATGCCAGTTCCGTGTTCTTTCCCCCATACCAATGAGTGGTAAGAAGAAATGAACCTGGTAAAAGAATTTTCTGTATCTCATAAGTTCAGGAAGGAAAACCTAATTATTTAAATGCCTGTATTGGCGTGTGTGCATAAACATAGCATGAATGTATTAGTTTTGCTTGGGATTTCCAGATTAATTCAGCTTCATTTTCCTAAAAAGCAAAGTATTGCTTAAGTGACTGGCAAAAGTGTAGCCCAAGAGGTGGCACCATAGGAGGGAGGTAAGCACCCATACTTGGAATTCCAAGTTTGATTCCCAAGAACATAAGTACTTCTTCTTCTAGCGTTTGCCCTTCTTCCGTAGCCAGTCAACAGCATCAGGTTGAGCCTGATGTAAAGTTTCGAGACCTCCTTTGAATCTGGAGAGGTGGCAGTTGTTGACTATGTGGGTCATAGTCTGTCTGGAGCCACAGGGGCAGTTCGGGTCGTCTCTGGCTCCCCGGCGATGGAACATAGCGGCGCACCGGCCATGGCCTGTTCGATAGCGATTGAGGAGGGCCAATCATAACGTGCTAGGTCAAAGCCGGGTTGATGCTTGCAGGGGTCTGTGATGAGGTGTTTGTTCTTTACCTCAGCTGACTGCCAACTCTGTTTCCAAGAGTCTGGAACAGAGAAGTTCAGTGTAGGCGTAGGGGACCAGATTGGGTGACGAGTCGTCAGGCGTTGAACAGGGTGGGCGAAGATATCCGCGTATATTGGCAGGTCCGGTCGAGCGTAGACTTGGGAAATGAACTTAGATGATGCCGCATCCCGACGAATATCTGGCGGGGCGATGTTGCTAAGAACTGGCAGCCATGGAACCGGGGTGGTCATCCCACTTCCGGTTATCTTGTCCATCTCCAAAACTCTCTCCCTTTACACTGTCTGAACTGGAAGACGCTTTGAAGAGGGTTAAACCGGAAACAGCTGCTGGCTATGATAACATCACCCCAGAACTCATTCTTCACCTGGGTCCCGCGGCAAAGAGGTGGCTCGCTTCATTCCTGTCCCACATCTTGGAATCTGAGTCTATGCCCAAAGTTTGGCGTCGTGCGAAGATTATAGCGGTTTTGAAACCAAAGAAAGACCCAACACTGGCCACCAGCTATAGACCAATTTCTCTCCTTTCCGTGTCTTACAAACTCCTTGAGAGGCTGCTTCTGTCACGTATTTCTCATCTTACAGAGAAATTCCTATCACCCGCCCAAGCTGGTTTCCGCCCAGGAAGATCTTCCTGCAAACAAGCCCTGGCCCTCTCAACTTACATTGAAAATGAATTCCAGAAGAATTTAAAGACGGGTGCTGTCTTTGTTGATCTCACAGCAGCCTATGACACGGTCTGGCACCGTGGTCTCCTAGTCAAGATCTCAAGATGCCTGCCTCCATGGGTGGCCAACACTATATCGTTCCTTCTCCAAAACAGAAGATTCCGGGTGCATCTGGGTGACAAGTCTAGCAGATGGAGACTTGTCTCAAGTGGCCTCCCCCAGGGCTCTGTTCTGGCTCCTACGCTATTTAATATTTACATCAATGACCTCCCAGAAACTTCTTCAAGGAAGTTCATCTATGCCGATGACATCTGCTGTGCAACTCAGGCATCCAAGTTTGACATCCTCGAGGAAACACTCACAAAAGACATGTCTCTGATATCTGATTACTGTAAAAAATGGCGACTAATCCCTAGCACTGCAAAAACGGTATCATCTGTTTTCCATCTACACCATGCCTCGGCCTCGCGTGAGCATAATGTGCAGCTTGGCGATACGAGAATCCGGCATGAAGCCCAGCCAGTCTATCTTGGCGTTACTCTCGATCGCACTCTGTCATTTCACAAACATCTCATAAAAACTGCAGCAAAGGTGGGCGCGAGGAACAACATCATTGCAAGACTGGCCAGCTCCTCATGGGGCACGAGCGCTTCCACACTACGATCATCATCTCTGGCATTATGCTATTCCACTGCAGAATACTGTGCCCCAGTATGGTTCCGTAGCCCCCATGTCCACTTGGTCGATTCCAAATTATATTCCTCCATGAGGATAATTTCTGGAACATAAGTACTGAAATAATGCTTTGGTTCTCCCTCTCCCTCTCCCCTCTCATTAATGAATAAATAAAAAATTTTAAATGATTGGTGAAGAAGATAAAACAGGATAGAAAAAATCTCTGTTTATTAAATATCTGTTGATTTCTTTTCTTTCTTTCTTTTTTCTTTTTTTTTTTTTAGTGAATCATTTCCCTCCCTTATTTCTTGGTTTTTATTTATTTTGTTTTTTAGATACAGAGTCAAAGAGTGAAAGAGACCACAACACTGGAATTTTCCATCAGTGCAATGAGAATCATGTTCAAAGCTTAGTTATGCACTTAGAAAAGCAGCACACTACGCAAGTGAGCTATTTTACCAAGCTCAAAGAATCTCTCTCTCTCTCTCTCTCTCTCTCTCTCTCACTCTCTCTCTCTCTTAAATCCTCACTGGGATTTACTGGGGGTTCAATTTACTATGCTGACTTCTTCATATAGAAAGAAACAGAGAAAAACAAAGTCACCACAATGTGACTGACGCTTCTTCCAGGATGGTAATGGTGAGGCTCAAATCTGGTCCCTGTACACAACAAAGCAAACACACAATGTGAGTGAACTATTTTGCTGGCCAGAGAACATTATTATAGTTAACTAGATTTATTTGGATGATTTAAAAGATAGTTATAATTTCTTTCTTTCTTTTTCTTTTTTTTTTGCTTCTGTGCATTCATTAAGAAAAAAAATCTGTTTAGATTTGCACACATCTCAGAACAATGCCTTCCTAATACCTCCAGAGGCACACAATAGCTCCAATTAGAAAATCTGTGTAAGATTGCACACAACTGAATCAATGATTCAAAAAAAAATAGTTGTTTAATGTGGTTTGTTTTCTTCTTTAAAAAAAAAAAAAAAGCATCTATCTTTACCCATCAAGCAGTTTGAAAAACAGGCCATCATTACTTATTCTGTTTTGATATTTCTCTACACTTTAAGATTTGCAGTTCCTTTCCCATGGCAATCAAAGGTTTTATACAAAATCCTTCACGGCTAAAGTAAAGCCTTAGTTATACATCTTTCTATTCTCTGATGATTAAGGCTGTGTTTTTGTTATGGTAAATAAGTATCTCATAGAAGTTCAGAAGGTCTTTTTTTGCAAAGTATCTGAGGAAAATAGTCTCTTCCTAACCTTTATTTTAGACCTGTGTGGTTCTTTTCTCCAAGAATCCCTGGACCAACTAGCACAAGATAAGCTTTGTAACAAAGCTAGATGAGTTGGACTAACTCTTAAGTAAATGAGTGGCCTTTTCAAGAAGATACTGTTGGAGGAGAAAGATGTTCTGCACAATTAATGTTTGCAAGAGGGTCATTGAGTAGGTCAAATTTTAACTGGTGGCAATATATCACTCAACATCCAATGGTGAGCTGATGAAAGCGTTTGATTGGCCTCAACCATATGAACCCAAAGCCAGGAATTTCTAAATCCTGCAGGGGGAGAGGAACAGTGGGGGTACAGCCTCTAAAACAACTGTAAAATGTAGCAGTTCCAAACAGCAACTCCCTTCCAAAGCCAATGGCTATGCAAACACATACATTTTAGTCAGTTGCCCTTCATAAATCTGTTGATGGAAAGAAGTTTCTTATGTCCCATACAAGAGACTTACACATTTTAATCTAATTTTGTCCCTGAACAGACTCAAGTCATTCAGAACAGATCTTCAGTATTGCTGAATTAGTTATTCCCACCACCAGCACTCCACCCCTACTGGCTCTTACAGGAAGATGAAAAGCAAGACAACAGGAGATGCAGATTTGAAGAATGTCAGATCTGAAAGGGAACTTAAATTTCACGGAGAAGCCCTCCTCTCAGTTTTACAGATGAGAACACCCAACTCCCCAAAATGACTTGCCAAAGCTCCCAAAAATCTTCCTCCTCCCTCCAGACAGTTACTGTTTAACCACCGATTAAACTCATTAAAAAATAATAATGTCAGGGCTTTTGTGCTATTTCATAAATTTGTCTCAAAGAGCTGCGTGAGTGTAAAGTATTCTGCCACCCCTTTCTCAACCTCTCCTAACAAAATTCCCAGTTTAAAGCTCGTTTTCTCACTATGCCCTTCTAGTTTTCTCTGTCTCCTCCCCTCCATAAGGGTAGGTCCAATTACTCGGTAGTCCACTTAGCATAGCAAAGAGCAGCAGTACAGAAATGTTGTGTGGAAAAAGCAGAGGGCCCCCAGTGGATGCTTTGTTCCTCCCAGCTGTGCTTACTTCCCAAGCAGAGCTGCAATACCCACTACTGTGGCTTCCCTCAGGGCTGGGTCAGGCCCTGGACACACTGTTATTACATAATTTTGCATTGTTCCCCAAAGCAAAAAAAAAAAAAAAAAAAGTAATGAAGGAGAATGTCTACACCTCTCATTCCATTTTCCTTCATTGGAAAAAAAAATGTGTATCATCATCAGGGCAGTTCTCTGAACTGGGCCTTGCCCAGGACAACAATAGGCTTCTGAGGACAAGGTGATTAGGCTGCAGTACAGTATGTTTGATTAGCGCCAACCAGCTCTTTGTAGAGGGACAATATCAGGCCATACAGTAACAAGATCACATCTTTTGATTTGGGTTCACTCCCTCTGTTGATACAATCCTTTATCCTGTTTGCCTTTCTTACTACGCCAAGGCATTGCACCAAGAGCTTCAAGGATTTTTTTTTTCTATAATAACCTCCAAATCCCTCAGCACCTGCCTTCTGCCAAAGTACCTCCCTCTTCACATCCCTGCTTTTCTTTGTCCTTTCAACAGCACTTTGAATAGTTAGGTAAAGCTATACTTCCATCTCAAGGAGAAAGAAAACTAGGGCGACCACTATAGAGCCTCATATTTAATCTGAAACAAAATTAGGCAAAGCTATTGAGTCACTGAGTCATCGTTTGCTTAACCCTTTCCCTGCTGTCTTAGTTTCACTACACCATCTTTTCAGCCATTTAAATAGATGTGATGAAGAAAAGACGACAAGTTCCAGAGCTTGGGGACTACAGCCAAATGATTCATTAGTGCATTAGTGAGATTTGCCATCACAAAGGCAATTTCCTACCAATTAAACACACACAGAGAGAGAGAGAGAGAGAGAGAGAGAGAGACCGAGAGACCAGTATTAGGGATTCCTGAATTGTTCAATCTCTAATGCAGAAACATATACCCTTCCAGAATTTTTTCCAAGCTGCCTAAACCTTCATTATGAACAGTGTCAGATGAATGGAACCTCTTGGATTTTAAAGGTTCCTTTCTAACTTTGGAAACAGTTGAAAACATTTCACTTTCAGTCACTGTCACAGGAAGATTCATGCCAAAAGAAAAGCTCTTGAGGAGCCCCTTGGTAGCATTTGTTGATAGAACTGGCCCATGGATAAGAAAATATAGAATGTCAAGAATTGAGACTTCTGGCAGAAATAATGAGTTGTGTTTTTATAGGGACTGCCCAACCCCTGTAAGCTCTGGCAGAATTCACATAATGCAATGTCTTTTTTCCAACTCCCACCCTTTCTCTAGGATCTTATTTATGTTTATGCAAGATACTCCAGCTTAATTAGGATTCATCTCAATTTCGACTGAAATTGAAGGCAACTTAATAATTTAGGGGGTGGGGGAGGGAAGACCTGAACCCTTTTCTCTTGCCTTCATTCCTAGGTCAGCCGGCTCATTTATGAATTAGTGCTCGAGCGGCCTGAATAGCAGAGAATGAATGTTTGACTAAATCCTCTAAGTATGAAAGCTCTTCACACCATTTGGTCTTGAACTGATCCAATAGCGAGGTGTAACCACTAGTGACAATAAAGCGCCATCTGGCAAAGTGAACTCTAGGCAAACAATGACAAGCAGAAGTGAAAAGAATTGCAATGATTTCCACAAACATGTGAAATACTATAAACTGTGGGACTTAGCAGCTTCCTCCCAAGGCAAGTAAACAAATGCAACAGCGGCAGTAGCTGCTGATGTGTGGGGCTCTATCTCTGTGAGCAGGCGAGGCTCCATTTGCATTTAGCTAAGGGAAAAAAATGTATGCAGATTGGCGAACAAAAAATATATAAGCACTACTAACCAGACGTCACTTTTCCTTCGCTCTTTACTGTCAGGGTGATGTACTGGAAGTCTTTATTTCTTTCAGCTTGGGCCTCTCGAAGCCTCATTCTCCTTCCAGCCTGTTCTCATGCCTTTCTCATCACCTGCTGAGGCCTTGATCACGGACAGAGCAGACGAGCAGCGGGGGGACAATTAGAGAGGAGTTCAGACTTTGATCATTTGACCATATGTGAATACAACAGCTGACCACATGTTTTAAAAGACAACTAACTTAAATGTATTTTAAAAAATCACAAAGCAAGCATAGATACTGAAATTTACATTTTAATTATCTGGCACAATGCGGCATTCAACTTTTTCAAAATATTTAATATGGAAAAATACATCTTGCCCCTTCAAAATAGGAAGGGAAAGCACTTTTCTGTGTTTCCCCCACCCCCATCCACACCCCCCCCCCAATGTGTTCTCTTTCAGCAGAATATTTAACCACTGTCGGTGGTGGGGAATTCTGCACCAGAGATTTCAAAGGCATATTCAAAGCTGCCAAAAGTTGGATTATGATTACTAAAGGCAAATTAAGCTTAAAGAAGCATACTCATTTATTTTTTAAACAGATTTATAGAATTTTCATACTATAGAACTAGTTTTTTTTTTTAATGAGAGGAACACTTTCAATAATTTAACCTCAGCTCCTTAGTTCTATAAAATGAGCAACCATTACACAATTCTAAAAGGCATAACCTAACATGGGTGGAGATAAAAGACTTTTCTTGCTGATAAAATAAGGCTACACAATATTTAGATAGAATACAATCACATTATAGCAACAGCACTCAGATGGGGGTTTAGTCCTGGTTAATTCTATCAAAACATTGTTACTTCTTTTCTAGTTCTCTTTACACACCAAAGTTGAACTGATTTCAGTCTGCTGAAATGTGGTCTATTCAACTTAGAGCACTTTCCTGTTTTGTTGTATACAATCGATGATTTATCGGTTGCTTCAGGAGATATAGGATCCTCCTTATCTTCTCCACCTACTAGATAATTAACATATTCATGAATGATTATTTACCTTCAAATAGGAGGATAATAGAAAAATAACACTAATTGTTTTGACAGCAGTTTATTTAAGACTTATCTGGGAGAACAAATGTTTCTTTTGTACTGCTAGGAAGACAAGAATTTATCTATGTATTAAGCTTACTTTTTTTGTTCTTTTGATAGACAGACCAAGGAAATCTTGGGTGAGGAAAAATTCTAGAAGAAATAATTTAAGTGAAATTACATCTGAAGTTCCCCAAAATATGTTAATGTCCATTAGTTTCTTCAGTTGGGAGGGAAATTAGTAATGTGATACTTATTTTACTAGCTATGTATGCTAGCTTATTTATTCATCATCCATGAGACATTGTATATTAAAATTATAGCTTAATTTAATTTTTAATACCTCCTAGTTATACTTTATTGTGGTATCATCTTAAGTGTCGCTGGTTTATATCCAACATCATGGGAACTTTAAGCATGAGTATTCATATTTTAAGACACTGGATTTTTCTTTGAAAAAAAGCTCATTTTTAATACAGTCTTTGAAACAAATGTTCTTTTTAAATACAGGGTTTTTTTCTCTCAAGTACAAGTGTCTTTACTGGGGTTTGTATGACACCTTGAGACCTTGGGCATGTCAATAGCTCTCTCTGGGTCTATTTTCTCCTCTGTAACACAAGTTAATTAAACTATGTGATCCCCAAGGGCTCTTCCAGCTACAAAGAATTCCAGGCTCTGTAATTCCACAGCCCAAAACAAAATCTGCCAGCAGATCTTCATCACTATTTTCTGTTTTTCCCTTTGGAGTAGAGAGATATGTGAATAGACCTTTATATTTTACCTAGTATGTTCAGTATTTCATAGTCTTTCTTTGTTGTTGTTTTGCTTTTTAATCTTTACAACTGTACTGCAAAGTAAGACTTATCTTCTTTTTGTATATGAGAAAGATGAAGCGCTCACAGGCCATGTACCTTGTAACAAGAGTCACAGCTAGTAAGTTGTAGAACTAAGGCCTATCACCAGATAAGAATTCTTCTCACTCTACAACACTGCCTCCAAAGAGATAATGGATATCAGAAGACTAAGTCGATAGTCCCACTTTATCACTGATTTCCTGGGACAAATCCTGTACCTCAATTTCCTTAGCTGACACAGGCATTGTATCTATAGGATCATATCACCTAACTCAGAATGGATAGAGACAAAATTGCAATGGTAATAGTAAACTAAAAGTAAATCATGCACTTCCTCCAGGATGATAGAAGAAATACTCCTTGCAGATGGCAAGAACATAGAACCACGCTTTCTGAATACAGAATGACAATTTATGGTTTAACTAAGAATTTGGACAAATAACTTCAAGTATAGCAGAATTACAGCATTTTTTGAGGGCAAAAAGAGTTTTACATGAAGTGTGAAACTTCTGAAAAACTTCAGTAGCTTCTATCAACTGAAGTAGAGTCAGTAGGGCTCAGGAATCCCAATGAAAGAAATTAAAAAGTCTACCTGGCAAACATGTTTTATTTTTAATTACTGTGCACTCAACACTTTTCAAATGAACACCCTGAAAAAGTCACATTTGAGCCCAATTTAGTAGTATCTGAAGCTGCAGGAAAATGTAGAATGATTTTCCAGAAAATCCATTGTAAAATGAGATTTGGTAAGAGATGAACATCTTCTTTAACTTTTAAAACATACAGAAGTAACCTGAGGGGAAAAAATGCAAAAATTACATGAAATTCCAAAATAAAACCTAAGGCATTTTAAAAGACCCTAAAAGTCCCCTTGGGAAACATAGTGATCCCTGTATTTCTTGGGAACTCTCTGGAAGTATAGTGCTGGGATAACCTTTCCCAGAGGACAAAGGGGGATTTTGAAAAAGGCACCTGGTTTAATTCAGCCTCCTAGATGAGGAAACAATAAACTGGTCCATGTAGCCTACTCATGTTTTTCTCTCAACAAAGATTTTACATTGTGTGTGCCAGAGACCAGAAATATTCCAGGGGAAAAAACCTAAGATAGACTCAGAATATTGTATGCCAGGGAAGAAAGGGCATCAAGAGTTATAGAAAGGGAATATGGGCATCTTGGGTGATTGCCATAATTTGGCAATTTTCCCCAGTTTTTGTTCTTTTTCCATGTTTATTAATTTTTTCTACTTCTCTTTATTAATTTGCTGTGAAACTCTTCCAGCTTTAGTTTATAACTAATTTGAGGTCTGGACTTCTTTGGAGAACTGGAAGATTATGAGAAATTTTCCTACCCTATCCCTCACTCCTGAAAAACAAACAGGAGCACAATTGCATGAAATTTCCCGGGAGTTGTAAGTCTATGAACCCCAGGTGACAGTGATATAATCAAGATACAAATGCACAATTTTCAGATATCAGATGGACAATGAGTAGTAAAAAGTCTCAACAATTCCCTGTGTAGCTAAATGAGCAAGTTACCATCACACTGATGGGAGTTCTTCTTCTTCTAGCGTTTGCCCTTCTTCCGTAGCCAGTCAACAGCATCAGGTTGAGCCTGATGTAAAGTTTCGAGACCTCCTTTGAATCTGGAGAGGTGGCAGTCATTGACTATGTGGGTCATAGTCTGTCTGGAGCCGCAGGGGCAGTTCGGGTCGTCTCTGGCTCCCCGGCGATGGAACATAGCGGCGCACCAGCCATGGCCTGTTCGATAGCGATTGAGGAGGGCCAATCATAACGTGCTAGGTCAAAGCCGGGTTGATGCTTGCAGGGGTCTGTGATGAGGTGTTTGTTCTTTACCTCAGCTGACTGCCAACTCTGTTTCCAAGAGTCTGGAACAGAGAAGTTCAGTGTAGGCGTAGGGAACCAGATTGGGTGACGAGACGTCAAGCGTTGAACAGGGTGGGCGAAGATATCCGCGTATATTGGCAGGTCTGGTCGAACGTAGACGTGGGAAATGAACTTAGATGATGCCGCATCCCAACGAATATCTGGCGGAGCAATGTTGCTAAGAACTGGCAGCCATGGAACCGGGGTGGAAAGAATGGTTCCAGAAATTATCCTCATGGAGGAATATAATTTGGAATCGACCAAGTGAACATGGGGGCTATGGAACCATACTGGGGCACAGTATTCTGCAGTGGAATAGCATAATGCCAGAGAGGATTATCGTAGTGTGGAAGCGCTCGCGCCCCATGAGGAGCTGGCCAGTCTTGCAATGATGTTATTCCTCACGCCCACCTTTGCTGCAGTTTTTATGAGATGTTTGTGAAATGACAGAGTGCGATCGAGAGTAACGCCAAGATAGACTGGCTGGGCTTCATGCCGGATTCTCGTATCGCCAAGCTGCACATTATGCTCACGCGAGGCCGAGGCATGGTGTAGATGGAAAACAGATGATACCGTTTTTGCAGTGCTAGGGATTAGTCGCCATTTTTTACAGTAATCAGATATCAGAGACATGTCTTTTGTGAGTGTTTCCTCGAGGATGTCAAACTTGGATGCCTGAGTTGCACAGCAGATGTCATCGGCATAGATGAACTTCCTTGAAGAAGTTTCTGGGAGGTCATTGATGTAAATATTAAATAGCGTAGGAGCCAGAACAGAGCCCTGGGGGAGGCCACTTGAGACAAGTCTCCATCTGCTAGACTTGTCACCCAGATGTACCCGGAATCTTCTGTTTTGGAGAAGGAACGATATAGTGTTGGCCACCCATGGAGGCAGGCATCTTGAGATCTTGACTAGGAGACCACGGTGCCAGACCATGTCATAGGCTGCTGTGAGATCAACAAAGACAGCACCCGTCTTTAAATTCTTCTGGAATCCATTTTCAATGTAAGTTGAGAGGGCCAGGGCTTGTTCGCAGGAAGATCTTCCTGGGCGGAAACCAGCTGATGGGAGTGAAGATGGGTGACAGAACTTTGAAGAACTTTTTAAAATGTGCATACTCTTTGATCTCACACACCCATGTCTGGGAAGCAGTATCTTTAGTAAGAGGAGATCAGTTACTAAAGACAGGAATGGCCATGTTTCTGTGGTAATATTTGTTGTACTTTTAAACGAAGAGACTATCCTCTTCTCCTTTTAGTTATTAATGAGAAACTGGCAATGAGAAGATCATTTTCAAGATTTAACAGTGAGTTATCTAATGGGCCTCCAAATGAGGCAGTCCTGCTACAATGCAAATACATCTGGGGCAGTCCCGAAGGGCTGTATTATAGAGTAAGTATTAGATTTTTGTAAAAGTCATGATGTACTTTTCTTTGTTTTTCTATGCAAAAAATGTGCCATGGCTTTTCCAGTAACCCAATATATCAGCAGTGTTCTGAATCTTTTAGTATTCAAAAACTTCTTTGAAAATCTAGTGAGAGTTAAGGACTTTTTTTCCCCATTCTTTTCATTCTATAGGACAAACAGAAATTGAGAAGAAGGGGGAGATAGAAAGGAGGAGAGAAAGACAGACACCTGCAGACATGCTTCACCACTCATAAAACACCCCCCCCACACACACACACAGGTAGGGAGTGGGGGATCGAACTTGGGTTCTTGCACAGATCCTTAGGCATAGTACTATGTGCGTTTAACTGCACTTGCCACCACCTGGCCTCCAGAACCAATTCTCTAGAAAAATGCACATAAGCATATATTTTGCACAAAGGTTCCAGTGATCTTGACTCTCTTAAATTCTTGGATACCAGAGTGAAATACTTTCCTTAGGCTTCCAACAAATGGGAAAATTATTTTAAGGAGGGGTCTATGGGGGTGGGGGGAGCTGTGTTTAACTGGGAGCAGAGGAAACACCAGATGTGGGCACACTAGATTTATTCAAAATTCCTGATCTCAGATCTCTAATGAATCCTTAAAGGTTGGACTATCCTTAGAAATTGCTCCTATTTCCTAAGACAGCTATTTCACACCTACCCTCCTCAACTGTGAGCTTTTTGCCATTTACCTTATTTAGAAAATGGAAGCCATTAAACATCAGTGACTCCTCTTCCCATTACCAACCTACAAAACTAGACTTCCTCTTAATGTCTTTCTCTAGCTAAGACTGAGGAAATGCCATTTCTTTCCAAAGCCAAACCCACCGCTTTGCCTTTCTGGATTCTTTTCCTAATCTGTCCTTTCCAAGGTATTCTATTACAAATCAAAATAAAAAACAAAACTCTCTGTGACCCACAGGGATAACACACAGTATGATTGAGACTTTAAAGTTAACACCCACTGTTGTGTCTACATTTGGATTGGCAAAGGGACAGCAGGGCAAACTGAAAGGTAACATATCTAATGAGAAGGGCCAGATGATGGTGCACCCAGTGGTAACACTCGTTACCATGAACAAGGACTGTTTCAAGACCTTAACAGCTGCCTTTAAGAGGAAGCTTCAGGAGAAGTGAGGAAGCTTCAGGAGAAGTGGGGCAATGCTGTAGGTCTCTCTTTCTCTCTCTCTCTATCATTTCTCTCTGTCTTTATCACAAAAAGAGAGAGAAAGCTAGGGGATGCTGTTAATGGTAGAGTTGAGAGGGAAGGAACAAATAGGGAGTATATACTTCCAGAGGGGAGAAATGTTAGGGAGAAATGACTAGAGGGCTCTGAAACCTAATTCCATCAGGGCACAAAGAAGAGGAAAAAGGAAAGACATTTGGATGTAGCAGTAAGTGTAGGTGTGACATAGAAAGGAAGAGAATGCAGGACCATAAAAAGTGGGCCAAAAATCAATAAATGATAGATGGATAGATAGATAGATAGATAGATGACATATAGAAAGATGGTTCTAGAAATAATAATCAATCTGTATCCATGACCTTGGGAGAACCACCACAGTTTCCAATGGAGGGAATGGGGACACAGAACTCTGGTGGTGGGAACAGTGTGGAATTGTACCCATGTAAATTTATTATTTTGTAAATCAATATTAAATCACTAATTAAAAGAGGCAGTATATCTGTGTCTTTCACTTAATATTACTATGAATCTAAAAATTATAAATGAAGTCAATTATTTAATTGATCAGTATAATTACTGGCATGTAAGAAGCATTCAGTAAATAGCACATGTTACTGTACTCATATCATTATGTTATAATATGCTCAGGGACCTGATAGCTGACCATCTGTTGCCACCACAATAGTTGCCACTACAGTTGTCTTCACTCCCTACAGACCCCTGTGCTAGTTCCAGCCTTGTTCATGTAAGAAATTCCACTAAGTCAACCACTCTGTCCTCTCCATTGTCTGTCTGTGGCCCTGGAGGGCTCAACCATTCAGACCTCACTATAATGACCTCTTTTCCTCCCTTTTTCCTCCACGCCACTTCAGCTCAAACTCCCCTGGGATAATCATAGACATTCCTCTCTGCATTCCCAGCTCCTAACTCCAAATCTGGCACCAAAACAGAGTAACTGAAGTTCTTACTGGAAGGATAAATGAATTTAAAATGAACACTATCCCAAGAACTGGTACAGTGGGCAGAGCAGAGTTTCTCAAGCATGAAGTCCTGAGCATCGCATGTACCATAGTAATGCTCCAGTTCTCTCTGACACTCTTTTTACAAATAAATAAATAATTATTTAAAAGTTAATGAATGAATAAATACAAACAGGCGCTGTCACTACATAACCTGTTGATTCAAGTCCAGTGTGAATAGAGCTAATACTTTGACTCTCTGCCTCTGCCATTCACACTTCTGATTCCCCAGTAGTAGTTATCAATGTCTTCCAAGCAGCATAAGGTGGGCCTTCTTATTCTGGAGAGAACATTTTATTTTGCTCATCAGAAAAAGAAAGAAAAGCATTTTGAGACTTCATACCTGTGAGGTTGGATTTTAAACATCCTCTAATGCTCAGATCCCATATAGGGAAACCCTGAGAGTAAAGCTTTTGAGTCAGATGAGCTCTCCTCCCAATGAGACCACCATTATTATGCTTACCATGGATTACTGAGAAGAACAAATCCTACAAGATTTTCCAGCATTCCAGTATCATTTGCCTCTTCAGCCCACCATCACAAATAAGAGTTCTGAATAAAGATAAAGACTTCCACATTTTTCTTTTCTCCATCCTTCCTCCCCATCATCATATATACCATTATGTGTACATACATACACACATCATCAGTCATCATCAGAATGTTTGGGGCCAGGGGAGAGCTTACCTGCCAAGGTGCATGGCTGATCAACATGTGAAACCCTGGAGTTGAGCCTTCACACCACAGGGGTGGAGCTAGGGAAAATCCATTTGTGTTGTACAGCAGTGCTATGGTGTTTTTCCCTTTTCCCTGTCTGCCACCCCTTCTCTCTTCTCTCTAGCCCTCTTTCTAAACTAATGTTCTCTGGCACTATAACTCTCTAAAATGATGTTTAATGCCACCGTACCACCCATGGGAGGAGGCGGAGAGAAGAACTGGGTACGTTAAATAGTTCACCAGGAGAGTGTGTTGTTTTGCCATGTGCGTGACCCAAGTTTGAGCCCGGCCCCCACTGCATTTAAGGCAATTTTGGTTGTGTGGTCTTTTCACTCTCTTAATCTTTGCCTCTCAAACTAAAAAAAAAAAAAAAAAAAAAAAAAATTTAATCAAAATTTGTTCATTCTCTGGTATTTTTATTAATTTTTAAAAATCTATTTGGAGGCTGGACAGTGGCACAACGGATTGTATGCACACATTACCATGTACAAGGACACTGCTTCAAGCCTCCAGTCCCCACCTACAGGATGGGCGTTTCATGAACTATGAAGCAGGTCTGCAGATGTCTCTCTATCTCTCTATCTTCCCTACCCTCTCAATTTTTCTCTGTCCTATCAAGTGAAAAAATAAACTTTATAGAAAGAAAGAGCAGATATTTCATTTGTTTATTTATTTATTTACTTAGTTATGAGAGATAGGTGAGAAAGAGAGAGAAACAGTATAATAGCAATACTGGGGATCAAATTCAGGATTTCATGCCAAGCATCCTATGTCTTAATATTTCCATTATAAGAACAAAAATGAAGGAGAATTTGTATAGAGATATAGTAGAAAAGAAAAAAGCAGGCATGGTATAAATAATCAGTGCATGAATATTGAAAATGAAAAAAAATCAATAAAAGGAAGAAGTTCTGCATCCTGCTTTGATCCAAGTGCTGGCATGTAGACAAGTAATCATGAAGGACAAAGTGGTGGTGCAGCTAGTTGAATGCACATGTTACAATGCACAAGGACCCGAGTTCAAGCCCCTAGTCCCCACCTGCAGGGGGAAATCTTTGCAAGTGGTGAAGCAGGACTGCAAGTGTCTTTCTGTCTCTCTCACTCTCTATCTCCCCCTAACATCTTGATTTCTGGTTGTCTCTATCCAATAAGTAAAGATAATATAAAAAATTTTTTAAAAGAATTGTAATCATGAAAATGTAGAAAAAGCTCAGTGGGAACTGGAAACTGGACAGGTTGGGTTTGACAACTGTTTCTGCAAAAATAGATTCTCACAGGCTCAGTTTCTCCATCTGAGGGTAGTGATACCTAAGTCACAACATTCCTGTTTCTAAAATATACGATATAGAGAGTTTCTAAGTGTTTTATCTAAATTACAAGTTCTCAGATTTTTGTTATTTTGAGAATATCTTTTGAATGTCAACTATTTCATAGGCCCATTATACTCATGCACACAACCACACACAAACACAAACACAGATAATAGTTACCTGAGAAGCCATGCAACAATTCTTGTGAAAATGGCCTATATCTTTAAAACAAGAAATGAAAAGTATTAGAAAAGATGGAAAGAAAAATAGACTCTGTTCCCCTGTTGATGGAAATACAAACTGGTATAGCCCTACATAAGACAGTATGGAGACTCTTTAAACAAATACCTTATGACCCAGAAATACCACTCTTAGGCTTTTATCCAAAAGATATGAAAACATTAATTTGAAGGAATATATGAACCACTACATTCATACTTGCTTTGTTCATAGTAGCCAAAGAGTGGGAACAGCTTAAATGACCACAAGGAATGACTATATAAAGAAGTAGTGGGACCAGTGGAGTAGCAATTACAGAAGCCAGAACTCCTTCCTTCTGCACCCCAAAAAGAATTTTGGCTCATACTCCCAGAGAGGTGAAAAGATAGGGAAAAATGACCAAAGGGCTCTGGACTCCAATTCTACTGGGATCCGAAATGTTTGTCACTACTATAGATAAGTTTGTCACCAGGATTCTTTGTTTTTATACCATCACTGAAAAGGAAGCAAATCTGGAGAACACCAGAGGAATTTAGGCCTCTTTCACTAATCTGAGAAAGAAGAGAAACAAGGAAGGACACCTGGAAATAGTGATAAATGTAGGTGTGACTTAGATATGAAATGAAGGCAAGACTGTAGAAAAAATTGGGCAAGAGATAGAAATAGATGATAGACAGACAGACAGACAGACAGACAGACAGACAGATGATAGATAGACAGATAGTCAACCTGTATTTGTGACCTTGGGAGAGCTACTACAGTCTCCAATGGAGGAAATGAGGACACAGAACTCTGGTGGTAGGAACTGTATGGAATTATACCCTTGTTATCTTACAGTTTTGCAAATAAATATTAAATCACAAATAAAAAATTTTAAATGAAGCAATGGGGCATATACTCAATGGAATACTACTCTTCAATAAGATGATATTCTGTCCTTTGAGACAAAATTGATGGAACTGGAAGTGGTTAAGCTTAGTAAAGTAAGTACAGAATTAAAAAAAAAAAACAAAAAACTAGTGACTGGTTTCACTCATGTGGAACACAGGAAATTGAAATACAAGTATTTGTTCCCAAAAAATGTGACCAAACTCAAACTGTCTCTAGGAACTATGCTGATTATCATGGGGGAGGGGAGGAAAGGAAGAGGCCACAGAACTTTGGTGGTAAGTGCTATGTGGAACTATACCTCTGTAATCTTTTATAAAATGTGTTTACTGAGATAGAGTTAAATTAAGAAAGAAGGAGGGAGGGATAGAAGGAGAGAGCGAGACATACAACACTACTGCAACACTCATGACACTTCTACCCTACAGGTGTGTGTGTGTGTGTGTGTGTGTGTGTGTGTGTGTAGGGAGAGTGTTCTTGTAAATGGTAAAATGTGTGCCTAACAGGTGCATCCCCACCTGGCTTCCTGACACTGTAATCTTATATTCTTGTAAGTCATTATCAAATAAACAGTAAAAAAAAAACAGAAAGATAAGGGGGGAGAAGAAAAAAAAGAGAGCAGGGGTAGATAGCATAATGTTTATGCAAAGAGACTTTCATGCCTGAGGCTCCAAAATTCCAGGTTCAATCCCCTGCATCACCGTAAACTAGAGCTGATCAGTGCTCTGGTTGAAGAAGGAGGAAGGGGAGGAGGAGGGGGAGGGGAGGGGGAGGGGGGAGGAGAAGAATAGGAAGATGGAAGAAGGGGAGTTGGGCTGTAGCGCAGCAGGTTAAGCGCACATGGCGCAAAGCACAAGGACCCACGTAAGGATCCCGGTTCAAGCCCTGGCTCCCCACCTGTAGGGGAGTCACTTCACAAGTGGTGAAGCAGGTCTGCAGATGTCGATCTTTCTCTCCCCCTGTCTGTCTTCCCCCTCCTCTCTCCATTTCTCTCTGTCCTATCCAATAACGATGACAACAAGGACAACAAAAGGAAATAAATAATAATAAAATAAATATTTTTTTAAAAAAAGAAGATGGAAGAAGAAAAAGGAGGGGAGGGGAGGGGAGGAGGAGGGGAAGGGAGATGGAACAAAAAGCAACTTTGGGGGCCCTGTTGATGGAGCACAAGGTTGAGTGCACACATTAACATGTACAATGGTCCAGGTTCAAGCCCCTGCTTCCCACCCTCAAGTAGTGAAGTGGGTCTGCAGGTGTCTATCTTTCTCTATCCCTCTTTATTCCCTCTTCTTTCTCAACTTCCCTCTGCCCTGTCAAATTAAATACAAAGGGAAGAAAAACATAAAAATGGCCCTCAAGAGAGGTGAACCCATAGTGCCAGCACCAAGACCAGGTAATAACCCTGATCAAAATAAAATTTAAAAAATTACCTCATACCTATTAGGATAACTTACCAAAAGGGAAAATGAATGTCTGTGGGGATGTCAATAAACTGTTTGGGAGAAATGTAAGATGATGCTGATACTGAGGAAAACAACTTGGTGGCTTCTAACAAAGCCAACCTTGGCAGTATAAGATGACTTAGTGATTCTGCTTTAACACACACACACACACACACACACACACACACACACACACATATTCAAAAGAAAATAGAAGTAGTGATTCAAACAATTTTTTGTATGCTGTTCATAGCAATATTATCTCCAGTGGCATAAAGACATCAGTTAAATGCCCACAGCAGACACATGGATAAAAAAGAAAATATGAGGGCAGGAGGAAAGAGCATAATGGTTATGCAAAAAAAGACTCTCATGCCTGTGGTGGTGTCAAAGTCTCAAGTACAATCCCCCCCACACAAAAATAAATAAATAAATAAATGGCATGCAGTAGAATATTATTTAACCATAAAAAAGAGTGTATTCCTGACACATACTATACAACATGGGTATACCCTGAAAACAGTATGTTAAGTCAAAGATGTCAATACAGAAAGGCAAATATTACACAATTCCACTTATATGAAATATCTAGAATAGGTAAAGACATAAAGACAAAAAATAGATCAGATGTTAGAGGAGAGTAGGAAAGAGGAGAATATAAGAGCTATTGCTAGGGGTACAGTTTCTGTTTTGGATGATGAAAACAGTTTGGAGATGAATAATAATAATGGTTGGACAGCATTATGAATAATTAATATTGTTTAATTCTACATGTAAAGGAATTAAAATGATATTTTATGTTATATTTATATTCAACCAGTTTTAAAATATCTATTTATTTTACAGAAGAGAGGGAGAGAGGGAGAGAGAGAGAGAGAGAAGAGAGAGAGAGAGAAACCAGAGCATCACTCTGGCATGAAAATAGAACTTTAGTTCTCACACATGCAAGTCCTTACTGTTAAGTCCCTCACCCATTCCTTTAACACAGCTGAAAAAAAAAACAGAAAGAAACTACTGTGAATTTATAGAACTCAACAGGACTGCAAAATGAGATAGAGTAGTTAGATATACTACAGAAAATGAAACAGTGCATTCTTTCAAAGTGGAAAGAGACTTATCACTCATCATTCAGTCATTCAATGTGAATTCCTATGTTACCAGTAGCATAAACAGTGTCAAACATGACTACAAGATGACTCCTTTTCTCAACCCTCTTTAAATAGTAAGCAAACTTACAAGACAATTTATTTGGCTTTAATGAGTTCACATTTTCTTCTGGGATATTCTTCTGAAAATGCCTTCAACTAAGACATTCCGTCAATCAATTAATAATAAAAGCTTGCTGCAAGTTGCTCTCAGTGACCATAGTTTAAATTAATTGGTCATTATGTGTTGGAATCATTGCAGGCATATTTGTTTCATTCTCTGACCTAGTAATAAATAGATTAAAAACAAATTAATAACTATAAATGTTCCTTTGTAGGGCAAAATTAGCCAATAAACAAAATTTTGTTAAGTGATACCTGTTTTTTTTTTTCTACTCATTGATAGAATTGAAGACATATCTTACTTGGCAGAAAGTTGATTCTTACATAAAATTAAATTGTACTTTTAAAGATAGCATTCATTTCTGTATATGTCTATATGTGCCTAATGAAAGCTCTGAAATAATATATACACACAACTTTTACTATATTTACTTCTAGAGAAACGTGTGGGGATAGGAGATTGTTTGCAGTAGAAGGTAAATGGGGGATTTTGCTGCACATATAATCTATATTATTTGAAAATTTTCATAATCACTATTTACTAATTTTATCATTAATACTTTGTAACTAAATAAATAAATTCCAGGAATGGGGACAATAAAGTGATACAATATCACTTAGAACACCATGTAAAATACCTTATTTCTCTTCTCTCTCTCTTTTTTTAAGATAGAGGCAGAGAGTGAAACACACCAAAGCTTCCTTCAGTGAGGCAGGGGCCAGGATCAAACCTGAGTAGTTCACATGGCAAACCACCACACTATCCAGCTGAGTTATTTCACTGGCACTCTCTTTCCATTTTATAAAATTTTAGAGTATCATGAAGCCTAATGTACTGATCCCACACAATTTCAACAATGGTTAACTTCTGGATAATCTTGTTTCATTCTAACTTCATACACATTAACACACACAGTCCAGTTTGTTAAAGCAAATTCCAAACATCATATTACCTTTAAGGGCTTTACACAATTTTGCTGAAACTATAGAAACAGTAAGTGATTTTTCTTCCGAAAGAAAATGTCTTTTCCTGATGGGCCTAGACCTTGAATAAATCCCTCTCCCCAGTGTTACCAATCATCTCTATGAGGAACAACACAATAGACTCCTTTGTGGGCCCCCATAGGACCTTGCCCTCAACTTGGATCAACAACGGTAGAGAATGTTCCATCCTCTGAAAGGAGGATGGACAACATACTCTATGCTACACCTGAGGAAGATGGGTCCTGAAATTGTGGAAGCTTTGAAAGTTCCTACTGATGACTACAGAATGTGAGCTCAGATCTAGAGGGATGTAGAGGTCACATAGGCTCCTAAGCTGAATATGGGCCCCAGATCAAATCAAATCAATGGAGTTAACAGTCAACAATATTTATACACCTTTCCATATTTGGGATCTTCTCTCTTCCCTGATCCAGCTTTCTGGTCCTTTTTTTATCCATGATATCATCTCCCCAGAGAATAACTTGGATCCACCTACATATCAAGTTTCAGGCTCAGGAAAAAAAAAAACTAGTATAGTCATGGGCCCTTTAAAATATAACTAAAATATACTTACTAGCTATCTACAAAAAGGAACCCCCCCAACTCTTCATCTGAACTATTCCAGCCTTTAGGTGCATGATTAGTCAACAATTTGTTTTGTTTTATATGTTAACTCTCTTTTCAGCCACCAGGTTCCAGTTGCTACCATGATGCCAACCAGACTTCCCTGGACAATACTTCCCTGGACAATCCCACCAATGCTTCCTGGAGCCCAGTTTCCCCAGAACCCCACCCCACTAATGAAAGAGAGAGATGGGCTGGGAGTCTGGATTGACCTGTCAATGCCCATGTTCAGGGGGAAGTAATTACAGAAGCCAGACCTTCCACCTTCTGCACCTCATAATGACCATGGGTCCATACTCCCAGAGGGATAAATAATAGGGAAGCTATCAGAAAAGGGGATGGGATACAGAGTTCTGGTGGTGGGAATTGTGTGGAGTCGTACTCCCCTTATCCTACGGTTTTGTCATTGTTTTCTTTTTATAAATTAAAAATAAAGAAAAAGAAAAAAGAAAAAAATAAAGAAAATGTCTTTTCCCTTTTCTGCAACCTTGGGAGAACTTCAGTACCTTACAATAAAGAGACTGGGGATCCAGAACTCTGGTAGTGAAAGTGGTGCGGAGTTCTACCCTGTTATTTTGTATATTAACATTAACTCACTAATGAAAAAAGAAATATACTTTCCAAAAGGAAGAAAAGACACTTCTCAAAAGAATGGGAAAGTGTTTTTTGTGACATACGGCACAGAAGTCTTATTTACACAGTCTGAATCTAGTTCATTTAATGACTGAGAAAATGCAGTCAAATAGGGCAGAAAGAAAGAACAGCAGGTAAGTTAGAAAAATGAGTTCAGGAAGGTGTATCTCTTCATCTTCCAGTTCCAAGCCTTAAAGCAAAGTGTGGAAATATTTTTTTCCAGTTAGTTCTCCGTATCTAGGTCTAAGAATTTGAAAGGGAGAAAAGTAGTCAATGCAACCCAACAAGATGGTGAATTATTCATGTAGTCACTGAACTGAAATGTGCTACCTTTGGTTTCTCTGAGCTTCTTCATGACAGGTGAATATTTCACTAAGCATGTTTTAAAATTTAGGCCAGGGATTATACCTGTAAACTGTTTTTTTTTTTCTCAACCTAATAGTAGTAGATACTTAAGGTCCCTCCTTAAGAACTGAGGACTGACCTGGAGAGACTGGCCAACCTTTGTTTAAGAGTTAATATCTGGCTCATGTATATAATATAGATTTTTTTTCTTTTTTTAATTTTTTAAAATCTTTTATTTTTTTATTTTATTTATTAGTGGACAGAAAGAAATTGAGAGGGGAGGAGGAAGTACAGAGGGAGAGAAACAGAGAGACACTGCAGCCCTGCTTCACTACTTGTGAAGCTTTTCCCCTGCAAGTGGGGACCAGGGGCTTGAACCTGGGTCCTTGCACACTATAATGTGTGTGCTTAACCAGATGTACCACTGCCTGGCCCCCTAGACTTTTTTTTCTATACAGACTTTAATAAGACAGTTTCTTCTCAAAACACAATCAGGTTCTAGTATAGTGTGTTACTTCATGGCCTCTGATATTTCATCCAATGTGAAAGTCCTTTGTTTTAACACCCTAAAAACTTAGTTGGGTCTTTTTCTAAGGTTCATGAAGCTGATTGTCACTTAGCCTTCCCTTCATCTCAGCTGTGTTCCAAATCAAAATCCACCAACCTGAATAAATTTTTTAATAGGTGGCATGTAATAAAGCCCATTCACACACTCTTTATTAAATCTACACAATTGTGTGGCACAATCCTAGTGGATATTTTTATTTGACTGCTTCAGTCAATGAGAAGGAAAGTTTGCTGAGGCTTCAGGCTCATAAATCTCAAAAAAAAAAAAAAGGGGGGGTTGGGCAGTAGCTCAGAGGGTTAAGCGTGGCACATGGTGCAATGCACAAGGACTGGCATAAGGATCCGTGTTCAAGCCCCCGGCTCCCCACCGGCAGGAGAGTCTCTTCACAGGTGGTGAAGCAAGTCTGCAGGTGTCTATCTTTCTCTCCCCCTCTTAGTCTTCCCCTCCTCTCTTAATTTCTCTCTGTCCTATCCAACAACGAACAACATCAACAACAACAATAATAACCACAACAAGGCTACAACAACAAGGGCAACAAAAGGGGGGGAGACCTATAGGAGCAGTGGATTCATGGTGCAAGCACTGAGCCCCAGCAATAACCCTGGAGGCAAAAAAAAAAAAAAACTGTCCTATAGGCAGAAGGGAAGTCGGTAGAGTAATGGTCATTGCTGTGACCACACTTCTTGTGGCGACTGACAACACAAGAGTGCACGCAAACATGATACTTGCAGTAGAGAGCCTCCTATTTAAAAGATTTATTTGTGAGAGAGACCCAGAGTATATTACTCTTGCAAACACAGTGCTGGAGATTGAACTTAGGCCTTACGCATGTTAGTCTTATGCAGATCACCTAACTGCAGTTGTGGGAGAACTGGTGAAGGGACTGCTCAATGATAATATTCCTGTACACAAACAACAGCAAACACAAAGTGAACTCCTTTTGGATGCTGCAGACTAAGAGAGTGTGGCCTCCAGCTGCTTGCCAGTAAAAATCAGACACTGTAGCAAAAAAAAAAAGCAAATGACCCCATCCAAAAATGGACAGAGGATATGAACAAAACATTCACCTCAGAGGAAATCCAAAAGGCTAACAAACATATGAAAAACTGCTCTAGGTCACTGATTGTCAGAGAAATGCAAATTAAGACAACACTAAGATACCACCTCACTCCTGTAAGAATGGCATACATAAAAAAGGACAGCAGCAACAAATGCTGGAGAGGATGTGGGGACAGAGGAACCCTTTTACATTGCTGGTGGGAATGTAAATTGGTACAGCCTCTGTGGAGAGCAGTCTGGAAAACTCTCAGAAGGCTAGACATGGACCTTCCATATGATCCAGCAATTCCTCTCCTGGGGTTATACCCCAAGGACTCCATAACACCCAACCAAAAAGAGGTGTGTACTCCTATGTTCATAGCAGCACAATTCATAATAGCCAAAACCTGGAAGCAACCGAGGTGCCCAACAACAGATGAGTGGCTGAGAAAGCTGTGGTATGTATACACAATGGAATACTATGCAGCTATCAAGAACAATGAACCCACCTTCTCTGACCCATCTTGGACAGAGCTAGAAGGAATTATGTTAAGTGAGCTAAGCCAGAAAGATGAAGATGAGTATGGGATGATCCCACTCATCAACAGAAGTTGACTAAGAAGACCTGAAAGGGAAACTAAAAGCAGGACCTGACCAAATTGTAAGTAGGGCACCAAAGTAAAAAAACCTGTGGTGAGGGGTAGACATGCAGCTTCCTGGGACAGTGGGGGGTGGGAGTGGTTGGGAGGGATGGGTCACAGTCTTTTGGTGGTGGGAATGGTGTTTATGTACACTCCTGGCAAAATGTAGACATATAAATCAGTAGTTAATTAATATGAGAGGGGGAAAATCAATTGTATGTCTCAAAGTTTTTCAAAACACAAACTGAATCTTTTTAATATATAGGCTGTGTATTTGATATGCGAACTCTCTCAAAAGCCTAGACCAAGTAGATCAGAAGCATCCAATAGCACAGCTATATACAAGATACTGGGTACTGTACAGCAAACCATAACAAAAGGACTTTTCAAAGTTAACCCAATTACCAAATAATGTGATGATAACATTAACTATCGATTGTCTTTTTGAACCCTAAGACAGCAGGAACCTCACATCTCCACTATAGAACCCCTACTTCCCCCAGTCCTGGAACCCTTGGATAGGGCCCACTTTCCCGTATGTCTCTCCCAATACATATCAAATAATATTGCATCCGCCGATCACAACCTAACCAACGCAACGATTGCCACCTCAACATGCTTCACCTCAGACTGTGTCCAGAGACTTCATGTGTGGAATGACAACCCTTCAGCTTCATTACTCGGGTGAGACCTTTCCTTTTATAGTACACTCTAATTCCATCTCAGGTGGTTCACTTTCTAACAAAGTCCCAAAACCTAGATAGACACCAGTTTCTGTGAGAGAGAGCATATCTTCACACGTATCCATAAACTACTGCAAAATATATACCTGAAAGCAGTAGTACACTAGAGTTTGCAGTGAGTACCTCCCTAACACTTCCTCTCCACTATTCCAAGCTTTGGGTCCATGATTACTCAACAATTTGTTTGGCTTCATATGTTAACTCTCTTTTCAGTCACCAGGTTCCAGGTGCCATCAGGATGTTGGCTAGGCTTCCCTGGATTGAATTCCCCACCAATGTGTCCTGGAGCTCAGCTTTCCCAGAGACACACCCTACTAGGGAAAGAGAGAGGCAGACTGGGAGTATGGACCCACCAGTCAACGCCCATGTTCAGCGGGGAAGCAATTACAGAAGCCAGACCTTCTACCTTCTGCAACCCACAATTAATCCTTTCTTAAATAAATTAAAAAAAAAGAAGAAATAAGACAAAAAAAAATCAGATACTGGTCCTCAAGCAGGATTCTTTCCTGGTCTTGGATTTTCACTTTGATGTTGTCAATGGTGCCACAGGCCTCAGCCTCTAGGGTTAACAGTCTTGCCTGACAGAGTCTTTAGAGAGATCTGTGTCTCTCAGTCTTCCAAAATGGCAGCACCAGTGACTATCTTACATATGAAGAAGGACAAACCTATGGAGAATCAGAGAAACAGAATAGTCAGCATGAAATCCAGTTACTCTGATCTCTAGCCTACTGCACGTTCTACTAAAACATACATTGGTTATCTGCAGGTCAAATCTAGTCTCCGAACATTCATGGTTGCATACAAAAATCAGAAAGTTTTTCAGAAAAATAATCTTGATTTCTAGCCTTATAAAAATATTTGTATTTATTATTGAATAGAGACAGAGAGAAATGGAGAGGGGAGGAAGAGATATAGAGTGAGTGTTGGTCTGTTTCTAATTCTGCTTCTAAGACCCCTTCTGTCACATTGCTTAACACTGTGGTCTATTTACATAATCACCGCTTTACCTGAGAACCGCCCTGCCTGCAGGGCACTGGTTTAATTGCACTGGTTCGCACTCTCTTTTCGCTCCGCCCCCTCTCCTAGTCACACCCTGTTTTTACACACTACCACTTCTTTCCTGGAGAGTATAAATGCAGATGAATAAAGCCAGCATGGCATTGCATTGCATTGTACTGCTTCTCAGCTGAGCTATGAGTCCCTGGTCGTCCCTCTCCCGCCCGTGAAGCTAGCCCGGTATCTGGTGCCTGAACAGGGACCTGCAAGGGAGAAAGAGAGACATGCAGACCTGCTTCACCGCTCTCATGAAGCAGACCCCCTGCAGGTGGAGACCAGGGGTTTGAACCTGGGTCCTTGCACACCGTAATGTATGCACTTAACCAGGCGTGCCAGCACCTACCTTTTTTTTTTTTAACCTGATAGAATAGTAGACATATTGGGCCTGCTTTCTCAAAGGGCAAGCACTTGGTGAGGACTGGGGAATTGCTGGCCTCTGATAAGAGACACATGTTTCTATTTTGCCCCAGTCTCACATTGTGCCCACTTTCCTTTTCTTCTTTTTTAGGTTTGTTCTGGAGTTTCATTGTCCCAAGTTGACTTTTTCATACAGAAAGAAAAAGGAGAGGAGAGAGGGAAAGATACCATAGCATTGAAGCTACTTCTAGTGCAGTCAGGGTCAGGCTGGATCCTAGGTTACACACATAGCAAAGCAGATGCACGGTCCAGGTTAGCTATCTTGGCAGACCTAATTCTCTCATGTGCATTACTGGCATAGTCTCCACAGTACTTTGAGTTCTTGCCTCAAAACCAAGATTCATGTCCAGTGTGTCAAATTTGTTCCTGGAAACTTTCATGCTAAAAATATGAGATGGCTGTATTATTCAGTATGTCTTCATTTTCCTTTCTTTTATTTTTGTAGCTAATATGCAAATAACAAGCCCCAAACATAAGAATTTAAACCCTTAGGCTGTGAGCACATAATAAGTGCCTCACAGACTTGGCTACCATAGAGTACAATGATTGCAGCAGTTTGGATACTTAGGGTATCTCAATTTGGCCTCGTTTACACTGGGAGTTGTAAGATCTTGTAAGGAGACTTTTCTGTTGCTTGGTCAATAGGCTACTTTTGATGAGGATGATGATGTACCACAAGTTAAACTGCCATTCGTGATACTTCAGCATTCAACAATATGCTAGGAATAGACCCAACAAAAATAGATATCAAATCTGTTTAGTTGGCCCCCAAATGCAAAGAGACATTAGCAGTTCAGGTTGTGGTATAGTGAGTGAATAGTTCCCAACGTGCAAGCAAGAGGTCTCGAGTCTAAGCTCTGACATCATAGATGGCAGAGAAGTTCTCTCATTCTCTGTCTCTCTCGATCTTTTTTCCCAATGCAGAACAGCATCTTAGGCAATGAACTCCTCACCCCACAACAGAATGACAATAGAGAGAGAAAATGGTTTTCATCACTGACTCCCATGTGCTTATGATAATCAATTGCACTCCAGTTTCAGGAAGTTTTATCTGGTTATATCACTATGCTTCTATAAATCATAAAGTATCCTTGGCCTGAAAATGCGGTGCATGTCATATTCTCTATATGTTCACAGGTCTTAGTGATATTAATGAGAATTAAATAAGCATTTATTTGTGAAAACTTGCTAGATCTAACACTACTATGCAAATCTGACATTGTACTACCTTCACTTTGATTCTGATCCTTGATTTTTTTTTTCCAGGATGCTATTTTTTCCAGTAGCAGAAATCACATAATAAAGAAGGCATGTGAAATTGCTGAAAGGGTCAGGTAGATATAAATAGGATAAGTTTAGGTGGATGTATATTGTTCCACAATTAACTCACTGTCTCACATAACACCAGAGGTATAGTGAATATATACATTCATTTTCTGTCCTTATGCCTCTGCTATTATGTGGGATAGTGATTTAACTGTGGGACAATAAACTTAAAGTGATTTCCCTTAGATGTCAATGCCAGGTTGCTTCTATGCTATTTTAAGTAGCCACAATTCAAGTATGCCTGTATGAGCACCATTTCTATCCCTGACATTTCAGGAAGTACCCTGGTTGTAGTTGCTGAACATCAGGAGGTCCATATATCAAGTAAAATGGGACCATCAAGTTTTAACACAGTTTTGTCCAAGAATTTCCCTGTTGAGTTATATCTATTAACTTATTTAACCTCTTGGACATTCTTTCCCATTAGAGTATTCAGTGACTAAAGTGAGATAAAACTTGATTTATTTGAGTTTTTTGTAATGATCAGTGTTACATGTCAGGCTGACTGTACAAGGAGTTGCTTAGTTATTTGTTCTAACATTATCCTGAATGAAATTAACATTTGAATTGGTAGACTGAGTAAAGCAGATTGCCTTCTCTAATGTGGGTGACCCTTAACCAATCAGTTAAAGGACTAGATTAGAACAAAAAAGTTGAGCAAGAAAGAATTCCTTCTGCCTGACTACCTTCAGGCAGGGATTTTTTTTTTTTTCTTTTTCCAGCGTTCAGCCTTTCTTGGATCTCAAGCTTCTCAATTTGCAGATCAGATATACACCATGGACGATCCTGGATCTCAGACTTATTGACTGCAGACCTTGGAACTTGTCAAATTCTATAATCATGTGAGCTAGTTCCTTATAACCAAGTTTTCTCCACCACCCCATCCTTCTTACTCTCTTCATCCTTCTGTGTCACACATAACAGTTTATGGGATCTGTTTCTCAGGAAAGTCCTGACTAATATAGTTTGAATGTGCCTGAATTTTTTTCTGACAACAGAAGATTTACAGACTTTAGGAACAGAGTCATGAAGTTAGAAATACTTATTATGTGTGTTGTCTGCTGGGTACTAAGTAAATTATTATTTGACAAATGAGGATAATGAACTCAGGAGATAGCATAATGGTTATGCAAAAAACTTTCATGCTTGAGACACCAAAGGACCCAGGTTCAATCCCTAGCACCACCATAAGCCAGAATTGAGCAGTGGTCTGGTTAAAAAAAATCAAACATTAACTCTGTACCTCAAAAAAAAAAAGCAAACATATTTCTATAAGCATCACATAATATAGTTATATGTACCATAAAGTATATTCAGAATATCCAGGCAATAGGAAAACAACTTCTGAATAGAAGAAATCAAAGGGCACTTCATGGAGGGAATGGCATTTAAGAAGCTCTTTTTTTTTCCAGTGCCACTCTTTATTGCATGCTGGCTTTCAGTTTCTTTCTTTTAATTCGCAATGCCAGAAAGTGAGTTCAGGACCTTACACACAGACAATTCTAATGAGAAACCCCCACCACCCAAATTTTTATCCTTTTTCTGAGAGATGAAGTGGGGGAGAGGGAGAGTTCAGAGAGACACCAGGACACTTTTCTTATAGTGCTTTCTGTGATGCCCCTACATGTTGCTAAGTTTGCTTTTCAAGCATGAGGTACTGAGTTCAACCTTTGGCAGCAACGTCTGGTTCTTTCTCTCAGCCCACCACCCTTGCCTTTCTAATAAATAAATAATCTTTTAAAAAATAATAGATATGACACCTGTCAATAGCCTCAGTCCAAGGACTTTACATTTTGTTTACTTCATTCCATTTTCCTCTTTACAATGTTGATATAACTCAGCCCTATTAATAGTGTTCTAGACTACAACACTGCTAGTTTGTTGTTTGAAGATGTTGTGTATGTATGCATTTATAAATGTACGCACATACTATATATATTAAGTATATATTGTATATATAGTATATCTATATACATATATACACACATATATAGTATACTATATGTATATAATATATATGTGTGTGTATGTATAACAAAAGCAAGAAATGTGAAATACTTGCAAATCTAACCCTGTAATAAATTGTAAATGTAGAATAATTTTAAGTTTGGTCAGGTTTGAGAAGCTCTTAAATAATGCAGTGTTCGAAGGAAATGCACTTTAGGAAGAAGACCTAAGAGTAGCAAAAGCCAGAGAGATGGGAACACATGATATTTCACAGAGCAAAGAGGGTAATTCTGTCCATTGTCAAGTTCATAAAGAAATGAGAAACAGCGTTGTAGGGCGGTAGCACAGCGGGTTAAGTGCACGTGGCACAAAGCACAAGGACCTGCGTAAGGATCCCGGTTCCAGCCTCTGGCTCCCCACCTGCAGGGGAGTCACTTCACAAACAGTGAAGCAGGTCTGTAGGTGTCTGTCCTTCTCTCCCCCTCTCTGTCTTCCCCTTCTCTCTCCATTTCTCTCTGTCCTATCCAACAATGAACGACATCAACAATAACAATAATAACCACAACAAGGCTACAACAACAAGGGCAAAAAAAGAGGGGTAAAAATGACCTCCAGGAGCAGTGGATTCATGGTGCAGGCACTGAGCCCCAGCAATAACCCTTGAGGCAAAAAAAAAAAAAAAAAGAACGATAGAGAGAAACAGGAGCTCTGGAGGTGGGCAATGTATGGAAATGTATCCCTATTATCCTATGGTCTTGTCAATGCTTCCATTTTATAACTAAAAAAATAATAATAAAGTAAAAAAAAAGAAAGGAAGAAAGAAAGAAATAAAGGGAAGGAAGGAAGGAAGGAAGGAAGGAAATAAAAGATAAGAAATGAGAAACCTGGGAGTAGGGGGATATCACAGCAGGTTAAGCAAGGACAGGTATAAGGATCCCGGTTTGAGCCCCTGGCTTCCCACCTACAGGGGAGTCATTTTCTCTCCCCCTCTCTGTCTTCCCCTCCTCTCTCCATTTCTCTCTGTTCTATCCAACAGTGAAGACAGACAACAATAATAACTACAACAATAAAACAAGGTCAACAAAAAGGGAATAAATAAATATTAAAAATATTTTAAAAGAGAGAGAAAAATGAGAAACAAATTTGGAGGTGTTGGTTGGAGCCACACTTTAGAGCACTGCAAGTGGTAGGCTCAGCAGTTTGACTTTATTGATTAAACACTGAGGAGACCCTGAAAGACTGAATCAGAATTGTACTGAAGATTATTAGTTTTCTAACAGTTTATACTTTACAAAGAAATATGCTGTACTGATCCTGAAGAGAAATAGCAATATTTCAAACATAATCTGAACAGTTCTTAGTAGATTAAATATATTAAATGAAAAAAAAACAGAAAAAAATCAAAGATGGCTCAGGGTTATGTTTTGCATCTTAGAAATAGAGAATACCATTGATATCATATTGTTCTCTAACCCAACAGATGAAAAATATGAATCTGAAATTAGATGATTTGTCCAGAAAGCAAAAATAGAAGTCAAAACTAACAATGAGAGCTTCTTAACAACCCTCCCCCAAAAAGGACAATAGGTCCACTAATAGAAAATTAGGAAATAGGTGGAAAGGTGAGCAGATTTTGGATAATTTGAATCTAAGTTGCCTTTATGATATTCAAGCAGAGAAATTACAAAAATAAGTTATGCATATTCAGATATAATCTCTGCCTCTTCAAAAGTCCCATTTCATCCTTTCTTCTTCATTTGTTCTTACAAAGATGAAAGATACTTCTATCACTCCCATCCTAACAATAAAAATAATATAAGTCTTGTTACCATCGTTAATATTAACTGACATCCTGAAACATTAATTTGCCAAATAGATTTCTATTAAGTGGATACTGTACATCCATTACTAGTCTATTTTAAAACTGATTTAATAAGGATCTACAGGAATGTAGGATACGAGTGGTACAAGTCCATACAATCCAGGCTTCCCTGAACAGACAACACTACCAGTGAGTCCTGGAACTCCGCTTCCCCGGAGCCCCACCCTACTAGGGAAAGAGAGAGACAGGCTGGGAGTATGGATCGACCTGCCATAACGTCCATGTTCAGAGGGGAAGCAATTACAGAAGCCAGACTTTCCACCTTCTGCATCCCACAATGACCTTGGGTGCACACTCCCAGAGAGTTAAAGAATAAGAAAGCTATCAGGGGAGGGGAGGGAATACAGAGTTTTGGTGGTGGGAATTGTGCGAAGCTATACCCCTCTTATCCTATGGTTTTGTCAATGTTTCCTTTTTATAAATAAAAATTTTTTTAAAATGGGAATAGGTGGAAAATTCCTGAAGATAGTGGAGTCTATATATAGCAAACCTGCAGCCAACATCATACTCAACAGTGAAAAACTGGAAGCATTTCCTCTAGGATCAGGTACTAGACAGGGCTGCCCACTATCACCATTACTATTCAACATAGTGTTGGAAGTTCTTGCCATAGAAATAGGCATGAGCAAGGAATTAAAGGCATACAGATTGGAAGAAAAGAAGTCAAATTCTCCCTATTTGCAAATAACATGATAATATACATAGAAAAACCTAAGGAATACAGCAAAAAGCTTTTGGAAATGATCAGGCAATATAGTAACGTGTCAGGCTACAAAATTAACATTCAAAATTCAGTGGCATTCTTCTATGCAAACACTAAGTTAGAAGAAGATTAATTCCAGTAATCAATCCCTTTTACTATAACAATAAAACAATAAAATATCTAGGAATAAACCTAACCAAAAAAGTGAAAGACTTCTATACTGAAAATTATGAGTCACTACTCAAGGAAATTGAAAAAGACACAAAGAGGTGGAAAGATATTCCATGTTCATGGGTTGGAAGAATTAGCATCATCAAAATGAATATACTACCCAGAGCCATCTACAAATTTAATGCTATCCCCATCAAGATCCCAACATTTTTAAGGGTAATAGAACAAATGCTACAAATGTTTATCTGGAACCAGAAAAGACCTAGAATGGCCAAAACAATCTTGAGAAGAAACAACAGAACTGGAGGCATCACACTCCCAGATCTCAAATTGTGTTATAGGGCCATTGTAATCAAAACTGCTTGGTACTGTAACATGAATAGACACACTGACCAGTGGAGTAGAATTGAAAGCCCAGAAGTAAGCCCCCACACCTATGGACATCTAATCTTTGACAAAGGTGCCCAGACTATTAAATAGGGAGAGCAGAATCTTAACAAATGGTGTTGGAAAAAAGTGGGTTGAAACATGAAGAAGAATGAAACTGAACAACTGTTGAGGAGAGGACATGGACAGAATATTCACCATAGAAGAGATCCAAAAGGCCAAGAAAAACATGACAAAATGCTCCAAGTCTTTGACTGTCAGAAAAATGCAAATAAAGACAACAATGAGATACCACTTCACTCCTGTAAGAATGTCATACATCAGAAAAGGTAACAGCAGCAAATGCTGGAGAGGTTGTGGGGTCAAAGGAGCCCTCCTGCACTGCTGGTGGGAATGAAAATTGGTCCAGCCTCTGTGGAGAAAAGTCTGGAGAATTCTCAGAAGGCTAGAAATGGACCTACCCTATGATCCTGCAATTCCTCTCCTGGGGACATATCCTAAGGAACCCAACACATCCATCCAAAAAGATCTGTGTACACATATGTTCTTAGCAGCACAATTTGTAATTTCCAAAACCTCGAAGCAACCTAGGTGTCCAACAACAGATGAGTGGCTGAGCAAGTTGTGGTATGTATATACAATGGAATACTACTCAGCTATAAAAAATGGTGACTTCACCATTTTTAGCCGATCTTGGATGGACCTTGAAAAATTCATGTTAAGTGAAATAAGTCAGAAACAGAAAGATGAATATGGGATGATCTCACTCTCAGGTAGAAGTTGAAAAACAAGATCAGAAGAGAAAACACAAGTAGAACCTGAACTGGAGTTGGCATACTGCACCAAAGTAAAAGACTCTGGGTCGGTTGGGAGGGGACAGAATACAGGTCCAAAAAGGATAACAGAGGACCTAGTGGGGGTTGTATTGTTATAAGGAAAACTGGGAACTGTTATGCATGTACAAACTATTGTATTTACTGTGGAATGTAAAACATTAACTCCCCAATAAAGAAAAAAATACCAAAAAAAAAAAAGACTTCTAGGTAGCCCACAAAGTTTATCCTAGGAAAAGAAGAAATGGAATGGATCCATTTTCCTGTTTTCACCAAAAGGGGTAAGTGACTTGATATATACCTGTCAAAAGGAAGCACCTTACAGTGTATAAATCCTTGTGAAGTTGACAACCAGCTGATATGTGTGATCTAGTGAGAAGTGAAAATAAAAGTAAATGACTTGGAATTTTTGTTTTCCAATTTTTCTCCTGTCTCTGTGATCTTAGATCAACACAATTATTTTTTTTCAAAATCAGATGAGATCAGGAGTGTTCAGGGTGGTATGGCCTTAGACCACAATTATTTTTTTCACCAGGATTATCCCTAGGGCTCAGAGTCTGCAGAATGAATCCACAGATCCCAGCAGCCATTTTTTATTATGAACTTAATATTGATTTCCAAAATTATGAGAAAACAGGAGTATAATTCCACATCATTCCCACCACCAGAGTTCTGTGTCCCCATTCCCTCTACTGGAAACTGCAGTAATTCTCCCAAGGTCACAGATATGAGTTGACTTATTTCTATAAATATATGTAGTTCCCATTTATTCTATGGTCCTGACTTCTCTTCCTTTCTAAGTCACACCTACACCTGTTACATTTCCAAATGTCGTTCCTTTTTTCCTCTTCTTTCTCCAGGTCCTGATGGAATTGGAGTTCAGAGCCCTCTGGTAATCTTCCTCTAACACTTCTCCCACTCTGAGCAAATGGACCAAAATTCGTTATGGGGTGCAGAAGATGGGAGTTCTGCCTTCTGTAATTGCTTCTCTGCTGGACATGGACATTGACAGGTTGATCCGTATCCCTACCCAGTTTCCCTAGTGGGGTAGGGCTCTGGAGAAGTGAGGATCCAGGACACATCGGTGAGGTTTTCTGCCTGAGAAGGTCAGGGTAAAATCACAGTAGCATCTGCAACTTGGTGGCTGAAAGGTAGTAAGATACAAAGTAGGACAAAATGTTTAATAAACAGGAACCAAAAAGTAGGAATAGAGTAGATGAGAATGGGGACCTTAGGATGAAAAGAAGCTAGGAAAACTATTTGAGGTATGTTCCTAGGGAACCATGACTATGGTAAATTTTGCTGGAGCTTGATAGCTAGCTTGTTGATGTCCTAAAAATATTGTCTGGGAAGATGGTGTCAGCATTGAGAATAGCACTGGAGATCTGGATTAGGACAATGAGTAGCTCTCCAAACTTGAAGTAAATATATGAATACAATTAACTGTAAATCCCATTGATCTGACCCAAGGCCCATGTATATTCATATTTAGGACAGTAGCCTGTGTAACCTCAGCTATTTTTTTATATAGAACACATAGAAGTTGAGAAGGGAAGATAGATAGGGAGAGAGGAAGAGAGACACCTGGAGACCTGCTTCATGAAGCTTCCCTTCTGCAGATAGAGAGTGGGGCTCAAACCTAGCAATACAACATTTTTGAACTCTGTTTTTCTCTACTTGGACTGAGAATAACTAGAAATGGATGATCTATAAATGAATTTCCTTTTAGTACAATGTATTAATTAGCAACAATCATGTGGCAATAGATCTACCAGCAAGGAAACTGACAGATCTGTATTTATCTGCCAAAACTCTCATTACCAAAGACAGAGATCAATTCTAGGATGAGAGAATAAATCCATAATTCCCTCCCTGTGTTGTTACAAATCAATTTCCACTTCTGACATAAGTCAGATAATCTCTCCTTATCATTTTCACAACTTTTACTTTGACCCAGTTATCCACCAACCAGAAACTTCAAGCTAATAGTTAGCTTTTTGTCACTACCTTAACCCAACTGCCAAATGATTTTATGCTTCCTCAAATCCTCACTGTGCCCAGGAAGACTGTAGAAAAGTTATATTATTCATGCTCCCATTCTACTCAGCGAACATCTGTAGAGTACCTACCTTGTTCCAGATTGTCAGATGTGAGTCCAGGTTTTCTGGGTTCTAAAGCTTTTACAACATGTAGGGCTGTCTCTATGAAAAAGAATGCCAAAAATATAAGTTGAAAATTAGATGACAAAATATGTATTCAGTTAGAATTTAAAATTCAAAACAGTGGTCTGGGAGGTGGCACAGTGGATAAAACATTGGAATCTCAAGCATGAGGTCCTGAGTTCAATCCCTGGCAGCACATGTACCACAGTGATGTCTGGCTCTTTATCTCTCCTCCTATGTTTCTCATTAATAAATAAATAAAATCTTAAAAATTCAAAACAAATCACAATTTGTTCACATCTAATATAGCACAAAGTTCATAAAATAACATTTTTTATGAAGTTTGACATGTATTTATAAGTTTCCCCATATTTTTTCTTCATGTTGCTTCACTGTTCCAGGATGACATTTTAATAGAAAGAGACACAGGGGGAGTCGGGCGGTAATGCAGCGGGTTAAGTGCACCTGGCGCAAAGTGCAAGGACCGGCATAAGGATCCTGGTTCAAGCCCCCGGCTCCCCACCTGCAAGGGAGTCATTTCACAGGTGGTGAAGCAGGTCTGCAGGTGTCTGTCTGTCTCTCTCTCTCTGTCTTACCCTCCTCTCTCCATTTCTCTCTTTCCTGTCCAACAACGACTACAACAATAAAACAAGGGCAACAAAAGGGAATAAATAATTATTTAAAAAAAGAAAGAAAGAGACACAGGGAGAGAAGGAAAGATACCATAGTTTCAAAGTTCCCCCAATACAGTGGGGAACAGACTTGAACCTATGCTGTAACTATGACAAAGAAAGTACACTCTCCATGTGAACTATCTTGCCAGTCCTCTCACATTTTAATATTATGATATCTTCCCATGACAACATTTTTGAAATATTAATTTCCATAGCTAAAATAGCAAAAAAAAAAAATCCAGTCCTTTCTTTAGCATGCTTGATCAAAATGTGTTATTACTATTGGTAGTTAAGAAAAATGTCTTTAACTATCACAATTCTTGATTATCACTTTTGTGTGGACTTATCATTCTTAGTGAAAATAGGAAGAAATCTTGACAGTTTTTTATATATTACTAGTAAGATTTAGAAGAGTGTCCTATGCACTAAGTTCTGGTTCTGTAGATATTAACTTTATTTCTCCTGCATTGACTATGTGCTTCCAATAATGGGCACAACATTACTATCAGGATGTGTCATGGTGCCAAGTAAGAAGCTATAATGACTGTGGTCTGGGAGGTGGCACAGTGGATAAAGCACTGGATTCTCAACCATAAGGTCCTGAGTTCAATCCCTGGCAACACATGTACCAGAGTAATGTCTGGTTCTTTCTCTCTCTGCCTATTGGGAAATTGTGCAGATGTGGTTGAACATTGGCAGAGCCCACAAACCACCATATTTCCATGAAAGTATTATTATTTGCATACCAATCTTCTGCTTTGTCTTAGAAATTACTAAAGGTTTCCCCACATGCTAACCCCTCAGGGTATTGCTAATTCCTGCCAGTTGAAACCATCGCAACAGTTGCTAAGGACGCTTCCACCTTCCCAGCATGCCTTTTGCCTCTCTCCACCCCCTTTCCTAGCCATTTCCATTTCCAACTCGGCACTTCCGGTTTTATCCCATAAAACCCCCTTCTGTTCCTGGTTTCGCTCTCTTTTCTCTCTTGCGTCCCTACCTGGAGAAGGGCTGGCATGAAGAGCGGGAGGCAGCCATTGCAGTTTGGCGCCACCAGTCCTAACCCGCTGTGCTCACACCCGACTCTGGAGCTCCCGCATCAATAAAGAATTGTATTACCTCGCCGCCATTAGTTCCTGGTCTCTTGCCCATGAAGCTAGACAGGCATCTGCCTATCGTTCTCATAAATAAATAAATTCTTTTAAAAAAAAAAGGTGTAATGACTTGTAGTGAGAGCCATCCCTGTCACTCACAAATATCAGCAACATAGTTATATCCCCTGAAAACTGAAAAAAAAAAAAAACAATTATATCCCACAGAATTCCAACTAAATGATGCACTTCCAGTTGTCCAAAGTTTCAGTCATACACAATGAATAAGTCCTAAAGATTTACTTTTGAGCACAGTATATCTGATTAGTAATAGTGTGTTGCATATTGAATGGGTAGATTTTTTTAAATATTTATTATTTTTAACATTTTTATTTATTTATAAAATGGAGACACCGACAAGACCATAGGATAAGAAGGGTATACCTCCACACAATTCCCACCACCAGAACTCTGTATCCCATCCCCTCCCTTGATAGCTTTCCTATTCTTTATCCCTCTGGGAGTATGGACCCAGGATTATTATGGGGTGCAGAAGGTGGGAGGTCTGGCTTCTTTAACTGCTTCCCCACTGAACATGGGTGTTGACAGCTCCATCCATACTCCAAGCCTGTATCTCTCTTTCCCTAGGGGGGCAGGGCTCCAGGGAAACAGGACTCCAGGACACATTGGTAGGGTTGTCTGCCCAGGGAAGTCAGGCTGGCATCATAATAGCATCTGGACCCTGGTGGCTGAAAAAGAGTTAACATATAAAGCCAAACAAATTGTTGACTAATCATGAACCTAAAGGCTGGAATAGTTCAGATGAAGAATTGGGATCTCCGTTTTAGAAAAAGCTAGTAGGTCTATTTTAGGTATATTCCAAGGGGCCTATGACTTTACTAGTTTTTGCCTGAGTCTGACAGCTAACATGCAGGTGGACCCAGGGTATTGACTGGGGAGATGGTTTATTACTTTTTGTGAGAGATAGTTTTACATCAGGCAACAAGAAAGAAACCAAGATACCTCAATTGAACCATTTCTCCAACCACACTAAAGCAGACTATATGCTTAGGGCTTTCAGCATCATATAAAGAGAGAATAAAAAAAGCACTGGAAGGTTTAACATGTTTGTGGCATAGAATGTGGTGATGGTTTCACAAGTATATACTTATCTCCAAATTCATTAACTCTTATACATTGCATATGCATTTTTTAAAAATTTCAATCAAATTTCAAAGTGGTTTCAAAAATTGTTTCTGTGTGAATTGGGGGACAGTTCAACCAGTGGAGTTGAACTGTTTGATCCCAGGCACTGCATGTGCTGAAGTGGTAGTCTCCTTTATCTCTATCATTTTCTAAACTATTAAATTTTCTGCCTCAGATGAATCAAGTAATAAAGTAAATATCTTCAAATCACACCTGTACTTCAACTTATCCCTCACCCAATCCTCAGAGTTTTTGCAGTTATTCAAATGTTTATAGTTATTTAAATACTCTACAAGTAGCAAAATGTGAAGAAGAGAATACAAAATGCAAATAAGCATTGGTCTTGGGCACTTTCAAATTTAACAAAAGTATAAACCCATGTGAGCTTATTGATGTGGAAGGGATCATGTAAATTGTCAGTCCTGTAGCTTATTTCTATTTGCTTTGCTTACTATAGTTGAAATTTTCTTTCTCTATTTATTGAGATCTATCATAATTTATATTATATTAATATTTGAGAAGCAATTTTCCAGATCTTGGGATTAAAATAACATTCTCCAATAAACAAAGAGAAAAAAAATTGCTATAAGGCTGGATAACTGGAAAATACAAAAATGAATTTGGGATATCTTGTTGTGACAGAAAATAAGAAAGTGTCCCAAAATGATAGGAGCATGTCAAAAGGACTTAAGAGTCAAGTTGAAAGAATTCCCATTGAAGAGTTATGTTCACTTATGTCCCTAGGAGGACAATTTTAATAGCCAAACTTGGAAATAACTCAGATGCCCAGAGACAGATGAGTGACTAAGAAAGTTGTAGTATATATTCACGATGGAATATCACTCAACTATTAAAAATGATGTCATATCCTTCACCTCATCATCGATAGGACATGTAAGAATCATGTTAAGTGAGACAAGTCAAAAAGAGACAGATGAATACTGAATGATCTCATTTCTAGATGGAACTTAAAAAATAAGAACAGAAAGGGAAAACACAAAGTAAAATTTAGACTGAATGTGGTGTATTGCACCAAAGTAAAGAACTCTCGGGGAAAAAAAGGAAGGCAGGAGGCTGTGACAGCTTTAGGGTCCTGGTGCATGATGGTGGAAAATAACCTAACTTGGGATTGAAAGTGTTTTTTGCAGGAGCCTATCACAGAGAGATGAGAGACTGTACACATGTCAATAACTATGCTGTAATACCTGAAACCCCCCCCCCAATAAAGAAAAGTTACTAGAACAAAATGGAAGATCAATCAACCTGTCAGTACCCATGTTCAGCGGGAAAGCAATTACAGAAGCCAGACCTCCCACCTTCTACACCTCATAATGACCCTGGGTTTAGAGATTAAAGAATGGGAAAGCTATCAAGGAAGAGTATTAGATACCGAGTTCTGGTGGTGGGAATTGTGTGGAGTTATGTCCCTCTTATCCTATGGTTTTGTTAATATTTCCATTTTATAAATAAAATTTTTTAAATGGATGATCAGAAATTATGAACTTGCAAAAAATAATAATAAAGTGACCAAACTATATCTAGGCCTTTGTATCAGCTATGGTACTTATCATTGGCAGGAGAGGATATCACAGAATTTTGGTGGTGGATGTAGTGTGGAACTATACTTCCATAATCTTATAATCCTGTAAAGCATTAGTAAACCACATGTAATATATTTTATCTTTTTTTAAAAAAGAGTTCCCACTGACTAAATCTGAGATAACCTAAACATCAAAATAAGTAATGATTGTCACATATTATAATCTACTTATTAAAAATTGACAAGATTGCATTTTTATAAACAAATATATAGAGAAGTAGAGCTAGGCAGTGGTGCACCCAGTGGAATTCAAATGTTACCATGTGCTAGGATCTGATTCAAGGTGGGGGGATGCATAGCTTCACGAGCAGTGAAACAGTGCTAGAGGTATATCTCTCTCTCATACCTCTTTATCTCCCTTTTCCCTCTCAACTTTTCTCTATCTTTAGCAACAAAATAGGGAGGGAGGGAGGAATAAGGAGGAGGGAGGAAAGAAGAAGAAAGAGGAGGAGGAGGTTGGTTCTGACAGCAAAATGGCAACTAATAAATGTAGAAAAACTGTAATCCAGGAGGTGGTGCAGTGGACAAGGCATTGAACCCTCAAGCATGAAGTTCTGAATTCCAACCTCAGCATTGAATGTGCCAGAATGATGCTCTGGTCCTCTTCTCCCTTCTCTCTTTCTCTCTCATTAATAAATAAGTAGATCTTTTAAAAAACAAGAAAAAGAAAAATAAAAAAGGGAAAAAAAATCACTGTTGGAAAAGGATATCCACATAGACTCAATGTACTGTCCCACACTGAATTTTTTTTTCAAATCAAACCCAAATTTTATTGATTGCTTCTTTAAATCATGTGTTTATAAACAGGCATTGTCTTCCTCTCTTAAAAATTCAGATTGATAAACGATGATGGAAAAGGCCCTAAGCTGGAAATGAGAATGTTTGGCAGACATCTATCAGGGCGTGATAGGAAATTGTACCCAAGTTCCAATGGCTGTAGTGTCAACCATTAAAATCTCAATAAAACAAAGAAAAAATCCAGTTAGGTGTGCAACACATATTCTACTTAGGATGTGCCAGTGTACAGACTGTTCAGTATTTTAGATGAGTGCCATCAAGTGTGAAAAGCCCCATCAAAAGTTTCAATCAAAATGATGTCAGTTTCATCACAAGTTAATAATTAGCTGTTATTTCTCCCTGAATGCAACACATATCATCTCTGTCTTAGACAATTTTCTCACTTAAAACTTTTCCTAATTTTAAATGTTCACATTCAACCAATGCCATAGAAATGTGCATGGCATTGTTACTTTATCTTTATGTTTACTTTATGTTTGTGCTTATGATAAAATCCATGTATATAAAATATTTCAAGGTTGTTTTTTAGTTATATGGATCAAAGTGTGCTGTACTTTGCCAATATGAGACCTGATTTTTGTGCATTACTGTTTATTTGTTTATTTATAAAATGGGAGTATTGACAAGATCATAGGATAAGAGAGGTGCAATTCCACACAACTCCCACCACCAGAACTGTATCCAATCCCCTCCCTTGAAAGCTTCTCTATTCTTTGTCCATCTGGGAGTATGGACCCAGGGTCATTATGGGGTGCAGAAGGTGGAAGGTCTGGCTTCTGGAATTGCTTCCCCGCTAAACATGGGCATTGACAGGTCGATACGTACTCCCAGCCTGTCACTCTCTTTCCCTAGTGGGGCAGGGATCTGGGAAGGTGAGGCTCCAGGACATATTGGTGGGGTCATCTGCCCAGGGAAGTCAGGTTGGCATCATGGTAGCATCTGGAACCTGGTGGCTAAAAAAGAGTTAAGATAAAAGGCAGAACAAATTGTTGACTAATCATGAACCTAAAGACAAGAATATTGCAGGTGAAGAATTGGGATCTCCGTTTTGGAAAAAGCTAGTAGGTCTATTTTAGGTATATTCCAAGGGGCCCATGACCTTACTAGTTTTTGTCTGAGCTTGACATCTAACATCCAGGTGACCTAAGTTATTGTCTGGGGAGATGGTGCCATAGTTGTAAAAAGGACTAGAAAGCTGGATCAGGGAAGAAAGTTGCCCCCAAATATAGGAAAAGTACATAAATATTGTTAACTGTAAACCCCATAGATTTGATCTGAGGCCCATAGTCAGCACAGGAGCGTATATAACTTCTACATCCCTGTAGGGCTGATCTAGTATTCTGTGGTCACAGCTAGAGACACTCTAGGCTGCACTAATTTCAGGACCTAGCATCCTCGGGTGATACCCACACTGTTTTGTTTTGTTTTTTTTTTTAACCTTTTAAGGGAGATAGAGATATACAACACTACTTCACTGCCTGTGAAACATTTCACTTACAAGTGGGGGCCAGGGCGCTTGAACAGGGGTCCTTTCATTTGGTAATGTGTGCACTCAACCAGGTGCCATCACTGCCCAGCCCCAAGAAACATGTGTTCATAACAAGGGAAATAGTTACTGTTCAGTCAAGAACTCTGATATATGTCACCTTAACCACTGATTAAAGTTAACATCACATGGTCAAGGGGGTCCACAACAAGTAGAATGTTTGACTTGCAGGCATGAGGTCTCAAGATTAGTATGCCAGCACTTTACTCTTTCATAAATAAATAAATAACTTTTTGAAAAGTCAACATCATTAGTAATGAGACAATACTAATTGTCTAACACTAAGTGCAATTAGACAAAACTAAGTGCAGCTCCGTGTGATACACTGAACCAACATAGCACCACTTCTCTGATATATTTTTTTGCCAGAAATGCATAACTGAATCTACACATTAAGAAACATGAAACAGGGAGTTGGGCAGTGGCGCAGTGGGTTAAGCGCACATGGCGCAAAGTGCAAGGACCGGTGTAAGGATCCTGGTTCGAGCCCTCGGCTCCCCACCTGCAAGGGAGTCGCTTCACAAGTGGTGAAGCAGGTCTGAAGGTGTCTATCTTTCTCTCCCCCTCCTCTCTCCATTCCTCTCTGTCCTATCCAACAACGACAACAACAGCAGTAATAACTACAACAACAATTTAAAAAAGGACAACAAAAGGGAAAATAAATATAAAAAAATTAAAATAAAAAAAGAACCATGAGACAGATTCAAACTGAGAGATAATCTACAAAATAACCAAAACAATATTCTTAAAATGTCTAGATCATAGACGATAAGGAACAACTAATAAATTGTTTCAGATCAAAAAGGCTTGAGTGGTAAATGTAACACATACCTTGGACTGGATCCTAGACTTTCAAGAACAAGTGTATTTTGTTCTTGATCACTATAAAAAAACATTAGTGGACCACTGATAAAATGGACTCCATGGATTAGAAGCCAGGATTGTATAATTGTAAATGTATTGGTTTTAATGGTAGAACTATGATTATACAGGAAAGTACTCATTTTGTTTAAGAAATATATACTGAGCAACCCAGGAAGTGGTGCAGTGAATAAGATGCTAGAATCTGCAGTATGAGGTCCCATGTTTGATTTCTAGCATTGAGTGTCCCAAACAGACTCTGGTACTTCTTTCTCCTTTTCTTCTTCCTCCTCCCTCTCCTTTCCCTCCTCCTCCTTTGTCTTTCTCTCTCCTTCTCTCTAAGAACACATATTAAAAATTAATAAAAGAAAAATGAACTGAAATATATGGAGTGATAGATATCATGTTTCATTGGTTTGGGGAAAATACATATATTTAAAAAGATAATGATGAGGCAAATGTGAATAATTGTGAATCTGGGTGAGACGTACACAGGAGCTTTTTGCACTATGACAACTCTTGTGTAAATTTGAAATTAATTTTAAAGAGATACTTAAGAAGAAACTAGCTTGATGTACATTGTAAAATAATAAATTAAGGAATGGTTTGGCCTCTTAATCAAACTAGTCTACATTAAACACTACTACATTTAGCTCATTAACTACTTGAAGTGGTGAAAGACTGTAAGAAAAACCATTTCTAACATAAGGATCTTAACATAATTATAAGGATTGCTGTAAAATATTGTTCTCCTCTTAAGTAATTCTTAGTCATACAGAACTGTTCCAAGAACACTTACAAAGTATAAAGAGAAGGGGCGGGGGGTGGGGTGGGTGGGGGAGAGGCTAGATAGCATAATGGTTATGCAAAGAGACTCTCATGCCTGAGGCTCCAAAGTCCCAGGTTCAATTCCCCACTACCATAAGCCAGAGCTGATCAGAGCTCGACTTAAAAAAAAAAAAAAGTATAAAGTAAACAATAACAATCAGTGCAACCAGTGCCACCTCAATATGTCTCACTTCTGACTGCATCCAGAGACTCCAGGCCTGTGATGTCAATCCTCCAGCTCCAATACTTTGGTGAAATCTTTCCTAGATTATAAGACCCCTTAGTTCCATTTCGGGTGGTACACTTCCTAA